>NW_025764948.1:0-1200000 GCF_003918875.1 Haliotis rubra | reverse complement strand
TTTTATTTTATACCAAAATAAGGTCTTAGTTTATCATGACTGATTAGCGAGTTAAGGCGAGCAAGCTTCTCAAGATTGGCCTGCCAACCAGCTGATTACTGAACCTCTGATCAGGCTGGGCGTGTCACCTTTAACCTTTTTCACAACCTGTCATGACATTATGGTTCTGTGTCGCTTGAATCAATAATACTTCAGCCTAAAGGTCAATCTTCAGTCAGGCAAAAGCGCCCCTTTAAACTAAGAACAAAAAATGCTTATAATGGACGTAATTGTCGTATTTTGAAAGGAGGCAGGTTTTTTTTAATCGACATTACATCAAACATTTCTGGCTGACCCTCAAAATATCATTTGTGCATTAACAGAATTGTACTGAACAAAACAGCAGGTATGGTCATCATCATTTTCTTCAAATACATTAATTGTCTCCATACATGGCGGACATCAAAATAAGTTTTTATATTTGTAGACAAATAGCATGATGTCTGAGCTAAAGAAAAATCCTGAAATGATCCTGAAGATCTAATGGCACACTGACGGACGCCATTAAACAATCTGTGGTTTGTATCACAACTACTGTTAGAGTGTGAATAAAAGACTCAGTGTTGATGCCACAACAGGTTAGCCATCCATATGCATAGGCGACAACTTGGTACTGAGAAGTTATTATTTGACATTTTCGGTTTGTTGTTGATGATGATTAGATTCTGAAACTTTCATTAAGTTTCAATTGTTTTGAGGATAAGAAGAAAGTAGTGATTCTTTGAATGTTTATTCTGTCTGATGTCAGATGTTAACTCAAACACAAACAACTCTGATGAAACATATGTTATATTTGGGATGACACTTTCTTAGTAAAGTACAAATTCCAGTACTTTTTCGGTTGAGTCCCATCTGGGATTCGAACCCACACCCTCAGAGTCAGGCACCTAATCGCCAATCGAATTTGGTATTTCAAGTGGATGAAAATACTGACTCTCACTTCTCATTTCTGTTCATGTTTTGGGAATATTTTTTTCAAGCAGTGACTGAAAAAATGTCCTGTCCCATTATCATGGTATCTAGCATACATTCTTCTTTGACTACATCCACAAAAAAACCGTTTGTTTCATTAAAACACACAAAGGACAATAATACCACTCAGGAATTCATATATCTTTTTTCCCTACAACATGATTTATCCATACGAAGCAGTTGAGGACACACTCAACTTTTGAAGAAATGATGTAGCTTTACGACAGTCTGACTGACTGACTGACTAGTTTGGTTTTACGCCGCTTTTAGCAATTTTCCAGCAACATCACGGCGGGGGGGACACCAGAAATGGGCTTCACACATTGCACCCATGTGGTTAATCGAACCCGGGTCTTCGGCGTGACGAGCCAACGCTTTAACCACTAGGCTACCCCACCGCCCCACGACAGTCTGAAGCTTATGAGATGATTTGTACAAATTTCAACCTTATTGATTTGTACATTTGTTTAACATGACATCCATACAGCACAACAGCAATAACAAGTCACCATAGTAACTGTATGTAACACATGTTCTACAAACCAGCTATACTCACCATGTATCGAATTACACAATGACAGATGAATAAACAGAATGTGCACGTGAGTAAAAAATGACATTCTCACCATGGCTGACATAGCAGCAGCCATGTTAACATCGGGCTGGAATTCCATCAGGATATATGGATACCACGAACCCATACCAAACCATGTGACATGCTACATGCGAGTTGTAATCTCATGTACAAAACCCCTTGCCTCATACTTATCAGTTCAATATGGCACAAATGGCAGTTATAATTGGTAGTAACTCCTACTCACTAAAGTGAAAAATTACTAATACAAGAGAGTGAGTGAGTGAGTGAGTTTAGTTTTACGCCGCACTCAGCAATATTCCAGCTATATGGCGGCAGTCTGTAACAACAGCATGAGCACGATCTGCGCAATTGGGAACCGATGACATTTGTCAACCAAGTCAGCGAAACTGACCACCCGATCCGGTTAGTCGCCTCTTACGACAAGATAGTCGCCTTGTTATGGCAAGCACATGGGTTGCTGAAGACCTATTCTACCCCGGATCTTCACGGGTCTCTAATACAAGAGAACTAACCACCTTTAACTGGTATTTAAAAATATACTCTACTCAAAACAAACTGAAGAAGACTTGATTCTTTCATTTTACTATAAAGAATCAGACTGCTGACAGATTAACCAGGACAGTAACTATAGTAGTAGAAAAAGAACCTGCATTCTTTTGCGTAGTATGTAAGTATCTGTGAGAGTCAATCACATCTTATTACATAGAAAAAGTGTTGTTTACACAATATGTGTGCAGACCTGGCAACACATAGTTCCTGATTCAAGATGGAAATATTTTCATATTCCCCATCATACCTAGGAGTAAGGCAGCAGGGTGATCTCTCCTGCTAAACACGCATCACCCCAGATCCATGTCCAACAACAAGTACACTCAGCAATTCTAGTTTCAGAGCTTCACAAACTTATTAATTTCCATCTGCGATAGAGAGTTATGACCTGTGAATAACTGAATGCTACTGAACCTGTTTCAATAATCTGTATTGCACATTGGAGCTTTGAATGCACCTGTTCCAGGACAAGATAAACCAGTATAGAATTATTTTTGTCTGTTTAAAAATGTATTCGGTTTTCTATGTATGTACTGTCACAAATGCATACCCAAAAGTCTTGTCTACACGTCTCTATCTAGCTGGGAAATATATACAATATGTTTCTATGTTAACGTGTGACCTACATGTAATCCTAAACGAACATCATTTTCTTCCAGAATGTCCTGGCTATTATAACTCAAGAATAAGATATCTTCCAAAGTAATTAAAGTTTTCAAACGACTGTCATGAAATTTAATATTCCGCTAACATCTGTAAATCGTATCTTGTTCAGCTATGGTGAAAATTGATTAAGGAATCCTTGTGTAAAAGGAAAATGTTTTTGAAAGAGTAAGTACTGTGCTAAAATAATTTTCTTGTCACCTTGTTATTGTTATTGAATTAATTTATGTTTTTTGTATGTTGGCCTTTATCCTGAAACAAACTCTGCAACTTGGTATGTTTAAAACAATGAACAGAATCATTAAAACCTTTCCTCGTGAACCACATCACCAGGTGATCACACACATGTGAACATATCATTAGAATCAAACTTTGCATCACTATTTCAGAACCATAAATTACAAATAATTCAGAGAGTTGCCACCAGACCTACATGATGATACAAATAAAAGTTGAAAATATAAACGCTTCTGTCACTAAGGCATTGTCTATAGACGACATTTCTGTCTTCTTCGCAGACAGAAAAAACCCATTATCTCAAAGTATATGTTGGCATCATTTCTATCTTTAACTGTAATCTGAACATTAAATTCCACTTTCAGCTAAATCAGCAAATATTCCAAGAGCTGTAGAAATTTCTTGTAACATGATAGATCTAGTGGAAAAATGCTATTTCAGCAAACCTATATCAATTAGCACAGCTGGGTCACCTGAGGTTTTCTTTACCAGTTTATCATTGCACTATCATATTGCATGGAATGGAGAATAATACATTTTCCATCAATGTAGTTGATGTCATCCAAGATGTCCAAACAGCCATCACAGATATAGACCGGTTTATATTGTACTTGCTTATCTTGTTTCATTATTATTTTGCAAATACAACATGGAGTACATGTTCAAAGAACAGTGACTGGCACAAACTGTGAATATACCTAGGTATGATGGAGTAGCATAGCATCAATGCTAATCAACTGCACTACATGCTCATTAGGTTTTTATTTAAGAAGTGACAAACAGACTTGAATGAGAAACTATGATCATGGCCTTTTCTCTTCAACAACAGCAACAACAACTTGTAAAAGGATTTTTTTAACCTTTTCCCTGGACACCAGGTGCCATCACTGATTGTCAGTGACCCATAAATAAATGTTTCCCCACTATTCTGCCTTTAACATACAATGGAGTCTCTTTCGGCAACAAGAGGAACTGACTATTCTCAGTTGATGGTTTTACATATTGGGGAAATAAAATGATTTGGTTATAATAACAAATCTACCTGTAAACAAACATTTCTTACAGAGAGAGGATTCCTACAAACAAGTAATCAATTCGGTGGGCCTAAACAGATCCATACCAGCAGAATGAAGGAATGCCATTGACTACCTTTCCTTCAATACACCATCTCTTCATATCGACAAACCTAGAACTAGGAAAGATTTATTTATAGAACTGGATTCAACAGTTATCGGGGTTCAGATGACTTCACTTTCCCATTGATTTTGTAAGCACCATAGTGCCAGCAAATAGGCTTGCTACTTTAAACCACATCTCAATTCACCTCTTCACAACTGTCCAAAAAATCCCAGACTACAAGCCACGAACTCCTGCTAACAAGGAATGGCGTTCATCTTACAAATCAACCAGTATGATCTTACTTTGCATGGGATTAATCTGGGTCTAATTACTTCCATACTGACAGCTGAGCTGAAAGCTGCAGATGCTGGAAGAGGTTATACATACAGTTGGATGATCTATCGCTATGGTTGGAAATAGAAAAGATCAATATAAACCAAACTGTTGCAGCATGAATATAATTGTGAATTATCCTTTTGAACTGCCCAACTGGCACTGTGCTCTGATGTCACTGACTCACATCACTCTTGTATAATGAAGCACTCTGTATCAGAGGAGGACGCAGAGCTTCTTGCTGTGATGGTAAACGATCATTAACCATAAGAATAGGACGTGAAGAAAGTATCAGTTAACCTGACAGTAAGTCTGTTGATTTGTCAACTTTGTGAAAAAGTTGGTTTAGAAGAGGTTAGATCTATGCCATGTTTGAGTGAGTGAGTGAGTGAGTGAGTTTAGTTTTATGTCACTTTTAGCAATTTTCCAGCAATATCAGGGCGGGGGACAACGTACATGGGGTTCACACATTATATCGAATCACACTGGGGAATTGAACACAGGTCTCTTTTGCGTGATGAGCGGACACTTTAACCGTTGGGCTACCCCACCGCCACCCATGTCATATTAAAAGGAAAGCTAGCGAATATCATCAATGCTGCAGGTATTGTCAATGATTAACTTTTGTAAAGTTACAAGATAATCAATATTTCGGTCACACTGAGGAATGACAGCCTAATTTGACTGGATGGCAGTCCAAGTCACCAAAACACAACAACCACTTTGGTGAAATTAAGGACCAAGGTAAGCTATAAAGTGAAAAAAAGGAAAACGATTTACAATCATAGTGTAGCTGGGACTGGACGCGTGACTACCAGATCCTTGCAATACTAAGGGATGTAACTCAGTGTAAGTTTTATAACGGTTGCTTCAGTCATGACCAGGTGGAACTGTGATTGATACTGCCAGCAAAGATCCATGTATTACAGATATAATATGGGTATCAGAAACGTCATTCACTTAAACCACCCTATTCTTCACTGGTGCAATTCTTACAAGAAAATTAGCATGTTAGGAACCCATTCTTTCTTGGACTCACAACAGGACCAGGAGATAATTTAAACTCCCAGGTAATAAGCACCTTGTCAGTTACACACAGTGATGGAATAGGGCACTTCAGGACCGATTAGTGAGTGAGTTGGGAATAACATCATTCTGAACAGTATTCTAGTGATATCACTTAATCTCAGATTCACATGAGAGGATGTTTACCATTAAAATTGGCACGGAGCTAACAAACCGAGAAACATAATCAGAGAAAACCAGGATTTGAACCCACAATTACAGTTCCTGGTACAGTCAAGGGAAACAACTCAGAAAGGCAACTTGTGGCACCTTAAATGAGTACATTACCAGGGCTCGATTTAGTGCTTTGTTACTTGCACTGGTGCAACCCAATATTACAAAGTGCAACCTAGTTATTAGTCTAACTTGCATCAGGTGCAAGTCAATTTTTGAGTGGGTAAACTTCTGAATAAAACATCTAAATAATTCAATAGCATATTTCTTTTATTACATATTGCAATAAAAACTGTGCAACTGGAATTTGACTGGTGCAACTAGGTTTTTATCTTAGGTTGCACCTGGTGCAAGTGGGTTAACATCTCTTAAATCGAGCCCTGATAACCCATCCCTGATTATTGGAAGATATATGTAACAAGCTGTCCAATAAGTCCAATGGCTATATCACAAAACAGACATCAATAAACCCTCCCTGTAAAGCGTGGACAAGTGTTGGCCCAGATAGATCAGGAGCCTCGGAAGTATAGGTATTGGAGTGTCAGCAACATGCTGCAGCATATCAATATTGGGACTGCCTTCCTGAACATTTCCACAGCTGGGATCCAGTCAACTATTTATGTCTATTGAACAATACGGCGGTGCACTGACAAGCTATTCATGCTCTTCTGTAGCAGTCCTATGACACACTACAACACCTGTACAATGCAGGTAAACACAGGTACACAAGGCTTCATTATGGAGATTGCTTCAATGAACACAGTATTTCCTAACTTTATTGGTATCTATGTGGGTGCATATTATTCTCTTTGCTGCAGAATAGATACTCATTGAGAAGATTGTCATGACTGACAGGTGTGAAGGGTGTCAAACATATATAGGCCTTCAAGCATTGATAGGTCTAAATATGCTGACAATGTGATTATTAAGTTGAAGATAAATGTTGTTTATGCCCATGACACACTGACTGTGTCTATTGGAACCGGAAAAATGGACAACATTTAAAATCACTGAAAGTGCAAAGTTGAAGGGGATGGAATAACTCCCCCAAACACACCTGAACGACACCCGTAATGTAGCCCCTACATGTGTTATGCATGACAAGTAACTGTCAGTGAGTGCATAAAAATTTTCAATCCAGAAGCAAAAGAACTGCCCTCAAGGGAGCTTAAAAATGCAACTTCTTAAAAATACTTTCTTCTCTTATTAATGACACTGTGTGTGGATTGTTTAGGGTTCTGCCGACATTTTTGCAGCAAACTGTAAGGCAATGTTTGTTGCAGTTGCTGGGTGTGTACAAGAACATAAACACTGCAACTGAAGTGGGATTTGTTTAGTTGATTGCATACAGCTGAAAAACCATGTGCAGTATACTTATATCTATATTAAACTGCAGTATTTATTACATACATTTAACACATACTTCAAACACAGAAACATTCAAACTTGTCAAAAAATCCTACATATATAGACAATACTAAACGACCTTACGTGTAATACCATTTTTATTAAACGAGTTAATGATTTGGTATCGAACGAGCGAAAGCGATTTTGATTCTAAATCTTTCATGAGTTTAATAAAACTGGTATTTCACGGAAGCGAGTTTAGTATTCTGTTTATTACTCTCCAACATAATTTGATAGAAACTGCCCACAGTGTCATGACTCTCAGCTTTCCATAAGTCAAGCAAGGTCTAATACCATTGTGACAGAGGTACTAGCATTGTGACGTCATAGTTTTAAACCATTATGATGTCATATGTTCAGCAGTATTACACTTGTGCAATATTGCAGTAAAAATATTACACTACAGTATCTTACACGGTGAGTAATAATCTATGATTCTACATATCAAGGCATTATCATTTACTGTTCCAAATAGTCCACTGAACAAACTGAGTTACAACACATAGGTGAGTAGGTGAGTGAGTGAGGTGGGTTCAGTGCCGTTTAAAAAGTATTTCTGTTATCATTGGTTATGTCAGCTGATGTATGAGCTCAGCTCTAAGAGATGCATGTCTTCGACATGGTAAATAACGACAAAACATCCTAATCGTTACTCACTATCTAATGGCAACAATGCACCTGAGTGACGAAACAGTTGAAGAATCCCCACCAAAACATACATGGAATACCATGTGCTGAGACAAAAAGTGTCTTTGATGCAGCAATCTAATTGATTCAATGTTCGACTCATTTCACTCTCAAGCCATTTCAGGTGCATCACAAGTCAAGCTGAATTAGCTAGGGGTATGATAATAAGCTAATCTACATAGTATGAAAGCATTACATCTGAAGTTAACAGCCCTCCCTGGCCACATCTACATCCTCGTCATCATGAATAGTCTTTGTATGGTCCGTGTATATTCCCCAGGGGTTGAGCCGACTCAGGTTTAATTATTTAATGTCACCGTCGCTGGGAGTGATTTCACCATCAGCACCATGCACAGCCACAAGAAATCTATTGCAAATATTCCTTGTATAGACAATATTACTCAACAATAGTTAAGGAACACACCTTTTCCTCAAGACAACTATCGGTCCTTAGCATATGTTGAGTATTATACAACCAGATATGTATCGAACAGTTTCAGAACTTTCTGTTGATAAATTAAACTGTAAAAACTTTTGTGATTTCTGGATGAGTTGCTAGGCGACAGCACAAGCTCCTTTGTGTGTTATATTTACTTGGTGGAATCTGTCCCACCTCTTTTCCCGATTCCTACAGTGTGCTTCATGGAAGAGACTGGTCCAGGAGAGGGAGGGTCTACAGGGGACCAGCCACACCATTAAGTACACTTGCTTTAACGACCAGATACCATTTGTGGCTTTATCTTGTTTACGTTGATCTGATATTGATATCTCATACTCAGCATTAATTTGTTCAGTTCAATTCTTATTCCTCAGTGTTTCGGCTACAGTGGGTGTTTTCTTTAGGGTTAAATACACTGCAACTGATTCCAATGCATTTGATTAGGTGACAAAAGTTTTGTGCATTTCTTACAATAAAATGAAAAAGATTAGACCAGGACCACTAACAGATTCCTGACCGGCTGTTTCTGCTTTTATGGGGTTACAAATGTAAAAATGGGTTGGCACTAGAGATGCCATGATACATCGATGCATCAATATTTCGTCTTGAAAGTATCGGTTTAAATAAGTTTATGTATTGTTTACATTTTGCAATTGTATCATGTTTTTTGATGTTATGAGAGTTATGAATGATTATTTTTCAAGCACAAAGATGGGAAATTAGAACTTTTTAATCTCTGAGAGTCATAAATGTTGATCTTTTAATGGACAATTATTATATATGAAATATTAATGTTCAAAATGTAACTAAATTTATGCAATAATGCCGCGAAAAAAGGTATCATGATACATATCGAATCGTGACATGGGTATCGTGATAAGTATCGATTCATGAAACTTATGTATCGTGACATCACTGGTTGGCACACATTGTTGAAGGCTGCCATACTACGCAAATTTACAGTGTGCACAGTAACTATTACTTTCATATATCCAGAAGTACAAAAAATATTGAAGTCAGTTGTTAAAATGACAATTATAAAGCCTTTCCCTACATTTATCATGTAGAGTTTGAGTATGGCCCTTGCACTAAAAATATGCATTTCATGAAGACAGCAAAAAAACATTCGTTAAAAGTTCACTTAATTTATAATCATTTCCTATTTCAGCACATACTGCAAACAGTTCACTTCTATTTTTATCACAGGGGTTGTGTTTCAATCAAAACAACTTCATTATGTAGGTAAAAATGAACTAATCTGAAAAAAACCCCACAAAAACCCAGGATGTTTATCCAGACTTACAGGCTTCTGAAGATAAGAACCAGTTCTGAAGTACATATGAAAATTATAAAAGATGCTGAGGCCAAGGTGTACTTTGATCACTCTAAAGTCATAATGAAATAATTGTACAGAAGCTAATGCAAGAATTATCTCATCTAGTTTCAAGAGATTCGTAAAATACAGCCACTTAAAAAATGTTATCCCACCAATACACAAGTAAGTATTGTAATCCAATGCAGTACAATTCACATTAACCATTCAAGTACAGTATCTGGCTTCAAGCTCTCCTCCAAGACGACAAGACCCACTTAATCAGCCCCATATCAAGCCCCGGTCGACAAGCAGAGCTACAACAATGGGCATGATAAGTCGGTCAACTGCATCCACGGAGCCATTGATCAGCACACTGTAACATATGATGGCTGATGTATTGATGTTTCACACCAATCAATTACATACAAAACCTCGGCTCCAGACAGTTCTTCCAAATTAACTTTACCATCCCAGGTGAGTAATAAAAGATTTTAGCCAACCCATGATATTATTTCAATCAAATTACAATCAATATCTAGCTGTATGTTAACCACTGAAACTGGATGGGTCTACTCTGCGTTTTATTGCTTCT
Organism: Haliotis rubra; assembly: GCF_003918875.1. Taxonomy (NCBI): domain Eukaryota; kingdom Metazoa; phylum Mollusca; class Gastropoda; order Lepetellida; family Haliotidae; genus Haliotis; species Haliotis rubra. The sequence continues at coordinate 1,189,811 of NW_025764948.1, read as the reverse complement.
CTGTGAAAACCCCAAAATATCCAGCAGCTAAAAAGATGGTAGTTGGCTATTCGAAGTAATCTCCATTGGCAAGACTTGCATATTCAAAATATTTGGGTAACCAAATGTCTTTAATTGATCCTTCTATATATGCACACATACACATTTGTATGTGGAATAACAGAAATCTCAGCCGAAGAACTATCTCATGAAGAAGTAACCAGTAAACAATACTTGTATGGTTCATCACAAATCTCTGTTTCTAAAAACAGGTCTTCAGTCTGCAGTTTCTCTTGGTCATCTGCCTACAAGAACCATTCCACCAATGATGAAAAACAACAAACACCATTGTCAAACATCACTTCATACAAAGTCGGAGAGTCAATAAAGAAAGCTTCAACATGTCTGAAAACAAATACTTCTGATAATCTATTAGTCCATGCCAAGTGAATCTCCATCACCTGAGCTCCACTCCAAACATTCGGGGTAAACCCAGGAGGTTACAATGATCTCATGGCAATAAACCTTCCCCAGGATGGTTGTCTCCTTGCTGAAACAAAGATGGTTCAGCAAGGCCTGCTCATGCTTCATACAAGTCCTCAACATAAGAGAAGGTATTTTCTAAATAGAACCAAATTGATGTGGAGGGCAGAATGTCAGCAGCTCTTTATGTTGACTGTGTGGTTAAGGAAGAGGTCTGGTTTAGTTACCTACTACTACAACTGATAATATTGGCACTGCTGTGGCATTTTGTTTCCACACCAGACAGATCCATGCTCCTAGCACTACAGTGATCTGCTGTAACCCTACACACCATACCAGACGGTATCAGCAGCCAGGAAACATCTACACTTGCTAACAAATAAAACACCTGGCTTATGTCTCTCCGACTTGTTACAGTGTGACTGTGAATGTCAGTATGTCTGTGTTAACAGTTGTGTGAAACCTTAAGGATGAAGATGGGATAATCTATTCCCTTGTTATGTATCTCAATAAAACAGATGTTATACTCTGACGTGATGACTCGGTGAGTGAAGATGTGAGGACTCCCAAGTAAGGTTGTGGCATGTGACCCCAGCATGAACTCAATCTAAATGAATGACACATGGGTTCTCCCACCAATTAGACCACAGCCTAACATCTCTACATGGATTAGGAAATTCGGCAAATAAAATATCCACAGATTATAATTATTCCCTGGAAGGACACCTGTTTGGATGAAGATACCATTGCGCTCAAACAATATAATGTATAACATATCCACCGACCCGTGAAGGTCCGGGATAGAATATTGATCTTCAGTAACCCATGCTTGTCATAAGAGGCGACTAATGGGATCGGGTGGACAGGCTCGCTGACTTGGTTGACACATGTCATCGGTTCCCAATTGTGCAGATTGATGCTCATGCTGTTGATCACTGGATTGTCTTGTCCAGACTTTATTATTTACAGACCGCCGCCATATAGCTGGAATATTGCTGAGTGCAGCGTAAAACTAAACTAACTCACTAACATATCCACCACAATATAGTCGGAAGAATTCTCTATAGTTTCCGTTTCAGGACACAGAAATAAGACATGTTTGGCTGAATGTTTCAATCACCCATCCTGACAATTTAGAAGCCTCGTTGCTGAATGGTTGATAAGAAAGTTCACCTGAAAGTGAAGACATCCTCATATCAGACTATAACATCTGGTTAAATTTCACTGAAATAACACAGACAATGACACTGCTAAAAGGTGAGGTGAGGTGATATTGGGTTTTACGTTGTGCTTGAGAATATTTCACTGATATGACGACGTGCATGTGTGTGTATGCGCGGCTGTTTGTACTAGCCCAGACTTAGGCTGGTTTTATAGTGCTAGCCCACTGAGATACCATGCCGCAGTGAAGCATGAATACCCCACCCAGACACATTATACTGACTCCGAGCCGACCAGTCCTTGTTGTACCCATTAATGCGTAGCACCAGGCAGGGACCAATAAGTACCATATTTTAACGTCTTTTGGTATGACGTGGTTGGGGATCGAAACCGCGACCTTCCGCTCTCCGGTGAGTGAGTGAGTGCGTGAGTGAGTGAGTGAGTGAGTGAGTGAGTGAGTGAGTGAGTGAGTGAGTGAGTGAGTGAGTGAGTGAGTGAGTGAGTGAGTGAGTGAGTGAGTGAGTGAGTGAGTGAGTGTTTACAATGCTTCTGGCAATATCCCAACAATATCATAGCAGGGGATGCCAGGTATGGGCCTCATACTTTGTACCCACTTGGGAAGTCATGAAAAGCAAAACACTTTTACCCCAGGTTCCCCTACTGTTAAAGTGACCTGAATGATTACCACTGAACCGTACTACTATTAAGGAGTTGGACAGACATAGATAAATGATGAATGAATAATAGATAGATGGCAGATGGAAGATCAGTGTGATAACGGACTAACGGACTACATGGAAAACAAGTGCATCAGGCAAGCAATTACAATGATCCTATATGTTTCAGACTGTTGTTCAAGGGGACATAAATATGAATATAAACGATGCCATGACTGACTGCAATCAGAGGTATTGTCCCTAATTTGGATTACCTTAAATCATGGCCCATCACACACTGGATTAAAATATGAAAGCGTCCAGAGTAACAAGGTCAATTTGAAGGATACAACAAAGGGAGATAAATGGGGGACTCAAATTTAATCATGGGACAATATTTTCACTAACTGTTCTGATTGATTGACAAAATCAAAAGGATGACAATGATAAATGAATAATTTTTTTCCAACCAATGACCAGACGGTCAAAATGGATGCCAGGAACAAATGAGTGTCCCATATTGGACATGACAAAGGAATGACGTACATGAGACTAACAAGCTCTTTCATCACTCCATCTAAGACCCAGACATATGATGAATGGACAGTGTCTAGATGGACTACTGAGCATGTACATCACCTCCCAGGCTTCGGTAGCCTTGTTTATGTGTGGACTAGATGCTGAAGGAGTGGGGGTCCTCCGGGAGGCCAGACAGCCGGTCTCATCTCCAGACAATGCACAGCTTAATATGCTGACCGCTACGACAGCCTATACTCAGCCACAATCAATACACCACTAGTCTCACTGAGACAAATACCATTGCACATTGGGACACATGTTCAGCAACATTGATGCATGCTGAGCGAGTGCATGAGGGAGAAAGTGAGCGAGGGAAAAAGTGAGTGAGGGAGAGTGGCTCAACACTGATTAGGACAGAATTTCCGTCTTATCATGGCGGGTCAGACAGAGGGAGGGCCAAGTGATACAAGAAGCAGGTGTTTACCACGTCAGCAAAACTCATGGGTATGGTGCTGACAAATCCATAATGTGGGTTAATCTGGGATTCAAACCCAGAATCAAAGGTTTTAGGCGCACATTGGTATGTAACTTTGCAAAGTCACACCAGGCACATCCATCACACTGAGATACCAAAACACAGTGACTCACAGTGAAACGAGGGAGGAGACATAGCTATCCCAGATCAACAGACCACTTTCTCACCTGAACCCTTACATCAGATACAGGAAAAAAGTTTCACGAAAGTGTAACCTGTATATAAGCCGACCCCCTTTTTCTGACTGCTTTTGTTTGGTACTCAAAATTAGGCATATCTACGGTAATATTTATTGTAAGCATATTTTAGTTAGATTGTTTATTTAGATTTCTCCTGTTCTGTCACCTGTTCACCACTGACTGCAGGAGCAGTCCTGCTGGAATAGAGCAGGACTGTCAGGAGACCTCAGACTACACCATTGGTGAAACAACCTAGATGTGGCAACTGTACTAGCCACAAAGATAGCTGGCCCTTTTAATCAGAGGGTAAATTAAGGCATGGCGTTTCCCCGAAAGATCATGACAACATAATGATCATCAGTAATTGGAGATCCATACAATTGTAATTATCAAAAATCTTTGTGATCTGAGTTGTGCAAAATGAAGTGACTCGATCAAGAGAAAATTCCTCCACAAATCATCATCATTTTCTCATCTGTCTGGGACAAGAACCTCAACCATGGAATCATGGTAACAACATTTGAAAGTGACCTCATTCCATTCAAGGACTCGTCACGTTTAATCCAACCCTGACCGACAGCACAACCATCACTGACTCGAGTATCTTGCCACGGCATGTACCACATACAAATCAACCTCTATCACAGACAAATCTAACATAGATACTTCAAGTAGCCATATCCAACTGATCATGGCAAACTTCCAGAGTTAACCACAGATTTATCCAATGAAGACACGGACCTTTCTAATTAATACAGATATAATCGGCTTGATGTCCACAGGCTTCATGACTTGGTCAATCAATCGATGTGAAGGAGATCCTGCTGTGTCTTCATGCGTACGTGCTGCCAATCTATGGTTGACTGGACTGGACAAAGGTATTACACCTGTTCCATTGGGCATTGCATTGCATGCAGTCAATGGCTCAATATTGGTAACAGTCAGCATTCATTAGGAACCTTTCCTAGGATGATTTACACTCGGCCTTGGATGACAATAAATAATGTATTCTACACTGCATACACCTGACTGTTCCAATCAGGCAATGACTGAAGAAGACAGGTATTGGGACACATATAGTTGTAACATGTGTCTTTCATGCCTGGTTTGGGTGTGTTGATATGCACCACTAGTTTTGAAGCGTGGACTGCAGGTAGTACATTTAAGAAGCCTTGTGGCAGTATATTTTCAGGCCCTAAAAGAACTAATGTGCTAAAAAATAATGTCATCCCCCTTTATTGATTTACAGAAGCACCATATCATGTGTCCCATTTTCGTCACAAGTCTGAAAATCCAAAACCAGTAAAAATCAGGAAGAGTTGCTTTGATGGCAACTCTGAAGCAGATCATTTTCGCAGACTAGTGAAAATAGGAATTAATTTGGAAACCCTGTGCCTCGCTAATACACTGTCACTCAAGACACAGCACTGGAACACTGTGTAGGCCTATGCTGTCCAGATCAATATTGTCATTGTTATTACAGGTACTTATCAGCTAATTGCATTGAGGAATCTAAACATCCTGCGTGAAGGGAGATGTACGGCTTTGGTTTTCCTGTTCTGCAATGAAAGTCTACTTGTCCAAGAGTCATCTGGTGAGTCTGTCTGGTTGCCTGTCCTAAAGTCTATCTATCCAGGAGTCATGTCACCGTCTTGGAGTCCATACGTCCAGGAGTCAGATCATATCACTGTCTGTCTGTCTTGGGAGTTCATACGTCCAGGAGTCAGATCATATCACTGTCTGTCTGTCTTGGGAGTTCATACGTCCAGGAGTCAGATGATATCACTGTCTGTCTGTCTTGGGAGTTCATACGTCCAGGAGTCAGATCATATCACTGACTGTCTGTCTGTCAGTTCAGGAGTCAGATCATATCACTGTCTGTCTGTCAGTTCAGGAGTTGGTTCATATGACTGTCTGTGTCTGTTCAGGAGTTGGTTCATATGACTGTCTGTCTGTCAGTTCAGGAGTTGGTTCATGTCACTGTCTGTGTCTGTTCAGGAGTTGGTTCATATCACTGCCTGTCTGTCAGTTCAGGAGTTGGTTAATATCACTGTCTGTTCAGGAGTTGGTTCATGTCACTGTCTGTGTCTGTTCAGGAGTTGGTTCATATCACTGCCTGTCTGTTCAGGAGTTGGTTCATATCACTGCCTGTCTGTTCAGGAGTTGGGTCATATCACTGCCTGTCTGTCCAGGAGTCAGTTCATCTCACTGATTGCCATCTCGTTTGGTCTGTCAATAAGATGGACAGCCTACTGCTGAGTTGATCAGGCAGTTTATTTCAGTAGGACCCATGTGTTTAGATAACACTTACATGGTAAATACTAATGACAACACCCAGTGACAGGGCATCAATTAATCAGCTGCTACTAGACTGTGGCTGCACCATATTAGCAAACACAAATAGCGATCCCAAATCAATGGCCTTTAGGCAATTCTCCTGGACCCTCTAGTTGGCTGTGTCATCAACGCCAGAGAAGATGAAGTAACAATGCCTGGAAATTAAACATGGCTCACCTTACCTTCACCGGGAAGTAACAGACAGTTGAGAATGTTATACTCATATTATCTGATTAAATGTCCATGGCACAAAACAGGTCCATCAATAACACACTTCCTTATGGCAAATGTGTTTCAGCTGTTTTAAGATGATTGTCTTGGTTCAGAGTGACACACATATCGCATTAACAGCCCTGGCAGATGCAGACAATGTCATCACAATTAGGACAAAAAGCTACTCTTTCTGAAATTTGAAGGTGTCTCGCTGTAGATTAGATACCTCTTACTCACTTATTTGATACCTCAAATCAATGTGCTCAGTTGTAAATACAAACAAGACATATCTAACATACAGCGAGACCACCTCAACTTTCAAATCACTCTAGGTTGAGCTTCTTTCTTCTGCGATTATCTGCGAATATGAGTGAAGTGGGATGGGTTGTGTTGTGTGTTTTGCTTGTGCTTCCAATCTGACTTGAGGAAACACTGATGATGGCCTTTAAACGAATTCTGGTGGTGTCTTTGCCAAAACATGTTTCTTTGCAACATTAACATGATGAAACTGCCTTTCATATGGCTGTTATGGAATGTGGGAATCATAGCTACTTAAGATGCCAACATGGTTTACTACTACGTGACACATCACAATAATGATGTCACACCACTCACTGACATTAACTGGGGGCTTGTCACTGGTAGCTTCAGGAAGGTGCAGAAACTCTTCTGAATAAATGTACAGTGACAGTATTTTGAATATTGATGTACCCACAAATCACTACACACAACTATCTAAACTATGGCCAATAAAGGATTTTTCTATAAATATTAACTTCTGCAATAATAAATCTGTCATATCTATGAAGTAAGATACCTTAAACTGATTTCACAAATTTGACTGGCTAATCAGAATTGCCTTATACTTCAAATTCATGGCACATATGTATCTGTATCACAGACAATGACAAAATCTTACATATGACCAGTGTGATATTCATGTGTGTCAGTGTCTGTAAGTCATAACTATGAAACAGTTGGAGAAATATGTGAGTGAGTGGAGTGGGTGCGTGCGTGAGTGAGTGAGTTTAGTTTTAAGCTGCTTTTAGCAATATTCCGGCAATATCACTGCGGGGGAGACCAGAAATGGGCTTCACACATTGTACCCATGTGGAGAATTGAACCTGGGTCTTCGGCGTGACGAGCGAATGCTTTAACCACTAGGCTACCCCACTGTCCACCTGTGCACTATGGGACTGGTTGATAGATGTTTGAAAATACTGTGATATATTTGTAGTAAATAAGCAGACATGGAGTTTATTGGTTTCTTGGAACAGGGCTAAAAGTGGTGGCTATTAGCTCTTACTGAAACTTTCCTTAATGCATTTGAGAGTGAAGTAAAGTTTTGTCTTTGAAGTGTTTTTGGATATCTAAACACCCGTGTATTAAATACTTCAGCCATGGGGCATGGCAAACCTTGTCAACACAGATCAATTGCTCAACACAGACACAAACAGTTTGATTTACCCTGAGGGGTGGAGAGTTTTACTCCAGCTCTGTATTGATATTACTCTGTGTAATCCTGTAAATTGCCCTTACCATAAAACAACCCCTACAGGAATGTAACATACAATGGCTACACCATTATTGCTCTATATAAGGCCATACAACTCTTTATGACTCCAGGGCTACAGCCCTTTCCAGCCATAGAGTTCTACCATCCACTAGCTCCTGAGTTCTGCAACTCTCTTCAGTTCTATGAGCAATACATCTCTACATATCTTTAGCTGCATAACTCTACAATTTTCTAGTTCTATAATTCTACAACTCTTTAGCCATACAGTACTCAAGCTTTTACAACACTGTAACTCAATAGATATACAGCTCTCTACCTCCACGTTATGGAGTTCTAGCCCTATAGTGCAACAACGCCCTCGCTCTGGGGGCATGGATGGCCCAGTGATCTAGAGAGTCACAATTGAGAGTTGCACCATACCTTAGGCACACAAGAAAGTAAAGATTGTTGATTTGAATCCTGGTTTTCATAAAACACTATGTTCATGTTTGTGAGTTTCATTTAGGTGGTAAGGATCTTCAACACTTTGGTCTTTGCACAAACATTAAACTTACATGTGATGACATAACTGGTGTACTGCTGAAACCCAGCTCTCCCTCTCTAGTTCAACAGTTCTACAACTTGTTCTTGCTACAGTTGGACATGTAGCTATATGGTTCTACAGCAGTCTAGCTCTGGGGCTCTACAGCTCTTCAACCAACAAAGTTATAGTTATAAAGCCCAACTGCTAACATCCTACTGATTTACGTGTGTACAGCAGCAAGCAGTGAGCTGTGTTTTCCCTGGTAGTGCAGGCATGGACACGGGAGGGGAAAGTCTGATCAATAAGCGAATGACAGAACTGTAACCTCCCAGATCTCCTGTATGTTTGATAGATCAGTGGTAGCAGCTTGTTATTGGAGTGGCTGGTTCTGATGGCTGCACCAGGATTACAGGATCAATCAGTCTAGTATTGGACAGACTGGCAAGTCTAGACACTTGTTCTCATACCTTCACTCCCCAATCTAGCCATTATCCTCTATGCATTATCCTCTTCTTTTTCCTCAAGAAGAGGTGGAAAGGGCAATATACCACACTAAAAGATATCAGCAATATCTAGATGCTCGCACACACAGTATTAGATCTAGGCACACAGTATCTAGATTAGATCTAGGCCAACAGCAATATCTAGATGCCTGCACAGTATTAGATCTAGGCCAACATCAATATCTAGATGCCAACACAGTATTAGATCTAGGCCAACAGCAACTCTAGATGCCAACACAGTATTAGATCTAGGCCAAGCAACTAGATGCCAACACAGTATCTAGATGCCAACACAGTATTAGATCTAGGGCAACAGCAACTAGATGCCAACACAGTATTAGATCTAGGCCAACATCAATATCTAGATGCCAACACAGTATTAGATCTAGGGCAACAGCAATATCTAGATGCCAACACAGTATTAGATCTAGGCCAACAGCAATATCTAGATGCCTGTAAGGTGTTAGAGAAACAACAATGTCTAAAAGTCTGTAATGTATTAGACTTAGAGCAACAGGAGTATCTCAATGCCAGCCACAGTCAATATATGCAAAGGTGGAGAGCAGAAGCACAAGTAATCATTCCATCAAAAGGACTGACACAGATGGACTGAAGTGAGACCTGGTCTGTCAGTTATTAACAATACTTCAAAGCTAGGTATGCAGTTTCCATTTGAGTCCCCCATCACAGTGCATTACGGGCTGTGTTAACTGTCAATGGTTGTCATAAAGCACTATGTTCATTACACCTCAGCTACACGTTTCCCAGTGTTGGGAGCAAGCTGTATCCTGACAGCTGCAGAAACTAATTAGCTTATCATAGTTGTGATTGGTTAAAAGAAGCTTGCACTGATACCTGTATGTGTAAAATATGACAATCTGCTGCCATGGAAGAGTACAGCTACTCAGTACCTCAACTTATAAATGTCAACCAAAATGGTTGAGTGTCAGGGCCAGGCTCATTTTCTTACATTCTAATATTGCTATCTACATTCTACTGCCTTCGCAAATACATAATCCAAGTCCATACTTCAACAAAAGCGTAACCCAATACAACCATCAGAGCAGAACTGTCCACACAAGTAGGCGTGGTACACATCCCTCCCTCAACCTTCCTTCTCATCTACCTGTACAGCATTCACAACTATACTTAACTCACCCACTGTTCTCTACACCCACCTACAACCTACTCCAGCTACGGAGTGATGCTTGTAGGTAAACTAGTGGTAACGTCATCAACATTCCAAGATAAGCACTGCAACATGGCAATAAGTTTAGACTGATGCGTCAAGAACCTACAAATCAGGTTACTTTGGGGAACAGAACAAGTTTTACAACAAGATCTGGCCTACATTTTCTTGCATGCTGTCTGTATTACTTCCTAATATATTAACATATTTGCATGCATCATTTAAGGAAACAGAGCACTAAAATAGATGACATAATGAAATGGGTGCAAACTGTAAAGGGAAATATCAGAATAAGGCTCAGTCTTTTTTGCCCAAAGCATAAAGAAGCTGCTTATGAGTTACACCTGAGATACTGAAGATGCATCAGGTACCGGACATGGTCTAGTCACATCACAGACAGCACCAATTAAAAGAATCAAACGCAGGATTTCACAATGATAAGAGAAGGCACTATCCACTTTACTACCCTCAACATTGTACAACACCTCACGATAAAATGAAATAACCTAACGGTTAAGTATATATAGTTAGGTATTCAGAAACAAACTATAACTGTTCAGGTGTTAAAATCATTCCCCTGTGTATACACAGGTAGCATGAGATGAGAATAAAAAAGACTATGAATGCCGCAAGATGCGAAGATCATATGTGAGTCCATGACTTGAAATCTTGATAGTTGGGTGGGTGCAAATGTTTCAGGTCAGCGTTCATCTGGCGATCAAATACTTGCATATTTCTTACTGATGTTTCGGCTGATACGACCCATTTGAATCTTACCAATCATCCCTGGCATCTGTACTGAACATGGGTTCAGACAGAAGCAGACACATCAGCTCTGTGAATATCCTATTATTTCAATATACCTGCTTGAGTGCTCAAGGTAACTTGCCCCACATGGATGCTCCTCAGAAACATTGCACTACTAACGCATCAGATATCTCCAACCCATACCTGTACACAGACCTTTATATATAGTACAGCACTTTGGTACGGATATTTTTATAATGCCATGAAGCACAATACGGACTCATAACATGTGAAGAGGGTATTTGAACACATCTGATTTTAAGTTGGAGTAGAACATACATCAATACCGACTTAAATACCAAACTAGGTAACCTTGGTGTTAAAAGTGATATCAATAGCTGCATTGATGGCATGGTGATACATAAAAACAGCACAACTGGTCTGATGGGTCAAGTCCTAAAGTGAAGCCATATATCTCTGTATGTGTATGCTATTGACAGTTTTGCCCATCAAATTCATAATACAATTCCATGAGTGTGTTCATATTTGAAGAATAATGACAATTATTATGGATATACAACTTCTTTTATTCTGTGGAGGCGACATTTCGACATAGATTCTAATGTCGTTGTCAAGCAAGTGATACCTTCATATTTGTATACATTAAGAGAAAAAACAGCAGGTCTCCATTATCAAGGACTTACCCTCACTAATCCTGGCTAAGCAAACACTAGGTATCATACACGTCAATAACCACAATCAACAGTAATACCCATTGTGCCTAAGATTCTTTTGGCAGTGATGGTTTCCTCCTAAAGTAATCTATAATGTCCATATAGGTAAGAGAACAGTAACTCAATGAAAGCCTAGATCAAACACTATGTAGAAGAAAGCAGAGGGTTGTGTTGCTGTATGACAATGTCAGAACTTTGAGTAACATCCATACCTGAGCAGAGACCAGTGCAGGTTATGGTTGTACAAATATAAGGGAATTCCTTCACCAATTGTAGCATTATTCCAGTAAATGTCTAGGTGAGGACATAAAGAATCAGATTCTCACTCTGACATGTTTCCATCCTTGTTTGGAATGGTACCTGTCTGACACAAGATGAACAACACTTAAACCTTTGTCATCAAGTCTTTCACAGTGCCAGCAATAATTACTTGTGGCTCTGATCCCTAACGACATATTTCAGAGATCATTAAAAACATATCAGTGTACTGTGTCCTTAGTTCACATGTCCTTAAACATTGTCAAAAACTGCCATAGTCTCGAATTGATTACCAATGAACTGTCTTAAAATAATCAACTAATTACTCCTTAAAACCACATTACGATGAAGGAATACATTTCTTAACTAAATACCATCATATCGGAGGTTTGTCTTGTCAAACTACCTGATGGCTATTGATCAATCAGTGACAGCCACCACTAATCTCCTGTCCTGGTCAGAGTGACCTGCTCCGAGTGAGAGGTGTACGCCAGAACATAGATCAGTGTTTTATGGATGTTCTCCTCTGGACCAGGAGATAACAAGGAATATCCTGGCAATGAAATCCCTCACAAGCACCTGCCAGTGCTCAACCTATTTGATGATAACATGAAGGTTGTTCAAACAAACTCACCTGAAGTGTTTCTCCAACAACACCCAACAAGCTTGCATCAAAGCATACCTCCAAGATTCATGGTTAAACAAATACTCACATAATTGCTGTAATAAAATTAATATCAAACAGTCAGTGTTGACAAGTCTGATGATGTTGACAGAAATAACTTCAATTCCATCAGCCAAGTAGTTTATGTGTACATTGGGGTCACAATACACTGGGTGTGGATGTATTTATGTAGTTCAGACACAAAGTGTTTTGTTTATCCATTTTCATCAAGTGAGTGACTTTAAACCATATCACAGCTGGGATATGAAGAATGGCCTTCAGACATTTGGATGAATAAGACTGAACTGACAAATACTCTAATTACAAGCCTATTCCATCTATATTATGTTCATCAAAGAGTTCTCAACACTAACAACACATTATTGATCCCTGATAACAGGAACAGTGGTGGGTGAGGGTATGTGCTAGTAGTCTGGCTTTATGCCAGCTTTATACTCAAGGCCAATGAGATAACATGCCATATTTTTAACATGGATACCCCACTCAGTCATACTACATTGACTCCAAGGGCAAGAGTCCCTGTTTCATTTCCTTAATGCCATGTTCGTTCAGACAGGTGAGCTAATGTCAGTGTTGTGTCCATGCCTTGTTCAACCAGGTTAGCTAATGTCAGTGTTGTGCCCAATTTCTCCTTAGGTAAAATTAGCTGATGTCAGTGTTGTGTCCATGCCTCATTCAGCCAGGTAAGCTGTCAGTGTTGTGTCCATGCCTCGTTCGGCCAGGTAAGCTGTCAGTGTTGTGTCCATGCCTCGTTCGGCCAGGTAAGCTGTCAGTGTTGTGTCCATGCCTCATTCAGCCAGGTAAGCTGTCAGTGTTGTGTCCATGCCTCATTCAGCCAGGTAAGCTAATGTCAGTGTTGTGTCCATGCCTCATTCAGCCAGGTAAGCTAATGTCAGTGTTGTGTCCATGCCTCGTTCAGCCAGGTAAGCTAATGTCAGTGTTGTGTCCATGCCTCATTCAGCCAGGTAAGCTAATGTCAGTGTTGTGTCCATGCCTCATTCAGCCAGGTAAGCTAATGTCAGTGTTGTGTCCATGCCTCGTTCAGCCAGGTAAGCTAATGTCAGTGTTGTGTCCATGCCTCATTCAGCCAGGTAAGCTGTCAGTGTTGTGTCCATGCCTCGTTCAGCCAGGTAAGCTGTCAGTGTTGTGTCCATGCCTCGTTCAGCCAGGTAAGCTAATGTCAGTGTTGTGTCCATGCCTCGTTCAGTCAGGTAAGCTAATGTCAGTGTTGTGTCCATGCTTCCTTTGACATGGTGAGCTAATGGCAGCGTTGTTAATGCTAACTAGTATGCCTCCCATTGACCCCCACCTCACCGAGCTGACAGAGCGAGAATCACCCTGAAGAGGATTCATTGTCTACTTATTTCCACATCAATATCATGTCAGGCTCCACATGGCGCAAGCTGTTCAAGACCCAGGTCACACTACAGAATTCCCACATACAAGTCAGCTCATTACATGTAAGCCTCTTGCTGTAATTAACCTATGTATGGATACATATCTCTGCTGTTAGGTGTCCATACATACGGCCATGAATGGGATATAAACATGTGACTTCAACTCATCTAATCAATAGCAGCCTATGTAGTTTTTCACTTTAATGGCAAAGTGACATTTCTGTCAGTTATAGCTTAAGAGGCTCTGTAGTTTTTCACTCTTTAATTCTAGGGAATAATTTGACATTACTTCCCATAAAACATTATAAAAATATTGATTTGAACATTACCAAAAATGATGGCAATTTAACTAATTGCTCAGACAAAATAAAAGTTAAGTTAACTCATGACATGGTTTGTGGTTAAATTACAAGGAAAAACAAATATCTCGATTAACAAATAGTTCATCCTAATATTAAAATCTGCAGTTTTGTGGCGAGTGGAGAGTGTAGATAAACGGGGTTTGACTGTACAAATATATAGAGCCATGAATTCTGTTTTATCCACATATTTTAACCAACGATTATGATCATGCTACTATAACATTAATAACATCAAATGTTACACATGCCATTTTGACAAAGTTTCTTAACTCAGTTAGACTTTGGGTCTAAAGTCTTCATTTCATCTGGCCGTGACAAGTGACCGTCAATTCTATTACTCAATGTTTCTTGGTTCTTCAAATGTGCTGAGATTTTGGCCACACTTACAGACTTGGTCTACAATGGGGCTGATGTCTTCAAAACAGTTCGCCAATGAGTGTGTGAGTGAGTGAGTATGGTTTCACGCTGCTTTTAGCAATATTCCAGCAATATCACAGTGGGGGACACCAGAAATGGGCTTCACACAATGTACCCATGTGGAGAATCGAACCCGGGTCTTAGGCGTGACGAGTGGACGCTTTAACCACTGGGATACCCCACTGCCCCAGTTAGCCAGTGGGTCAATGCAAAAGTCTACAAATAGGTTGATAATGGAGACAAAGTTCTTCTTTAACTATTTTCGCAATGGATCCAAACATTCTTAAGCTAGCATTTTCAAGAAGGTGTTAATAATAGTCTTCAGCAGAGTTGGCAATGGGTCTAATGTCTTCATCTGTACTATCACTTTTCTGGCATGTCGCAAATCTCTTCTTCACTGGCTCTCCTACTATTGTTTCTTCTACTATTGTCTCTCTACAGCACAACTAACAAGATCCACATTTTGGGACATTGGGCAAGCAGGTGGATTACAAGTGAATCAATATTGTGGTCCTTGTTTACACCTGGATGTGTGTGTCCACACTATGAAAGTACTACTCAACTAAAATGATGACCAGCTCTCTCTAATTAAACAGAGTAAATCAGGACTAAAGCAGGGTTTGAAATAGCATTTGGGAAAATCTGCCTGCAATCTATCCTGTCCACACCCTTTGCAGTGGGCATCACAGGAAGAGGTCCAGGCAGGTGTAATAAAAACTAGCGTTGGCTAGAAACAATCAATATGTGGAAATTTTGTTGATAGAAAGTATTTTAATGATTATCAATATGAAAACAGGGTCATCGATAATAGTGTATGTAAACTATTGTTAGAATTTTAAGTTTTAATTTACACACACAGTATACAAAAACACCTTATTCATGGGATACTTCGAAATCATGTTCAGAATGCAGTTTTTGATATAATCCATGCATGAATGAGTCATTTCTATTGACATGAAATGTGTTTAAAAAACTTTATGATACATTCTTGTTCAAGGTTACTTCTCCACCATTGATCGACATTCAGCTAATGATGATTGACCTCTCTGATGTATACCAACAATATTCAGATGACCACAAGCCCATGGTATAACTAGAAATAGCTTTCACAAGCTGTGGCCATCATAGACCTTGCACCCAGTGTGTCAATGATCTGTCAATGAAACTGTCAATGATCCTCATCGCCTACCTATACAGGTGACAGACAATTGTCCCACTTGGTACCATTCTACCAGGTGAGGTGAGGTGAAATATGGTTTTACGTCATGCTTGAGAATATTTCGCTCATATGATAACGTACATGTGTGTGTATGTGTATGTGCGGCTGCTTGTACTAGCCCAGACTTAAACTGGTTTTATAGTGCTAGCCCACTGAGATACCATGCCGTAGTGAAGCAAGAATACCCCACTCAGACACATTAAACTGACTCCAAGCCGACCAGTCCTTGTCATTCTACCAGGTATGTGAAGCATCTACATCAAGTCACTGTGATATAACTGTAGAGACAAAACAAATTGAAATATGACGATTACTTTAATATAAAAAAAATAAAACCACAAACTGCAAAATAGAGACTTCACTGTGTCATTTTCATCGTCCTCTTGAATGACATTTAGAGAGTCCTTCAATAACCATATTTAGATTTGATCAAGAAAGATGGTTTCATGACAACTGACACACCTAATCACATTGCAGTAGAACTCAACATAAGGATATTCAACTGTAGCTGCCAGATCCATTCCCTAATATTTAACCATCTCATCAGGAATGCTTTAGATGCCTAAATAAGATATCCAAATTACAAAATGTCAGTGATCTTTAAGAAAGGTCCAACATGTTGAATTTAATATGCATCATGACTTTCAGACAAAGCAACTATGTACAAATGAATGTCAGAAGTCAATCTCACAGACTATGTTCTGATGCCTTGGAGAGAGACGCAGTAGGTACTTCAGCCACAATATGTCTGTGGCCTTGTAATTAAATATGAAATCCAAATGGTTCTGTATATAAAAAAACCTTTGCTTCCCCCTGGGCCCCGTAATAAAGTCTCACCTGAATATAACTTAATACAAAGGTTGCCTCCCATACCTGGAGTGGCAGTTCTCCTTATACACAGTGTCAGGGGAAGTGCTAGAAGGGTGTTAGATGATAAGTGTGTTATATGTTCATACTGAGTTTAAAATGCACATCACCATTTCACTGAGCAGGGCTAATAACCTCCCACACTAACACCCTCCTTCTTGTCTTGGAAGCATGGAGTGTAAATTCTCCTCATAATAATGTCTGCGGTCTTCTTATAAAGATATCGAATGTAATCTTAACCAGGTTCATGAAGAGTTAATATGGAAACTCAGTGGTGGATTCATTTAACGTCAACAGGGGTTCGGCATCTGCTGTGACTCAAGACAAACATGGAAACTTCAAGATTTTTCGTAAAGTGAATACATAAAATGTTTGTTTGATAATGTTCTAATGACACTGTTGCTGCAGTAAATAGATGCTGACACCATCAACATGATCAACGCTACATAACCACAATCACATGTGAAAGAC
The DNA here is from genome assembly GCF_003918875.1 of Haliotis rubra. Taxonomy (NCBI): domain Eukaryota; kingdom Metazoa; phylum Mollusca; class Gastropoda; order Lepetellida; family Haliotidae; genus Haliotis; species Haliotis rubra. Next base: position 1,172,861 of record NW_025764948.1, on the reverse strand, counting down.
CTGTCTTACAAAAGTTACATTAACTCATTAATTGGCACAGACACATAAATAGAGAAAACTACATGAGGTCTCATTACATACGAATTATACGAAACGAGTGTCCTTCCTATGGTATCTGACCGAGCGAAAGCGAGGTCATATAACATGGGAAGGTCACGAGTTTTGTATAATTCGTATGTAATGAGACTGAGTGTGGTTATTTTATTTATTACCAACGTCTTACATGCATTAAATTGACAAAATAGCATATTTTTGTTCATATTTTGGTTTCAAACCGAAACCGGTTTCATAAAGAGTTTGCGGAAGAGTTTTGTACTGTAGTACAATATTTGCATGATGTCACACTGTAATGACGCCACTGCCTTGGTAACCGACGTCCACGATGCATGTCAGTTGTCATCGCCATCGACAGCCTCCTACAGTAAACTACTCCGTAGCACCCCGTTTCTTGGTTTGCAGTTGCTTCATTCGGCTAACATCACTTGTGGAAACATTGGGCTTATGTTTTTTGACAGATATAATGTCTCAGTTCGACTCACAATTAAACAGCAACACGGCAACGTTCGCAATGTTTACATTCCCACAATGCATTTAAGTTGTAGAATGAATGAATTCGCGTGTTTGTTATGAATGAAAAAATACTTACGTCAGAATGTGTGACCTAATTGAGAGGTCATCGGTTATCCAATCAAATCGTTATAATCTCAGGTCAAGTCGTTATAACACAGGTCAACGCGATACGACACTCGTGTGACGTACGAGATCAGTATGCAAATACCCATACGTTGTCCACATGGGTAATAATAGAAGCTATGTAATGCATTGGGACAGTGATACAATTGAAAGCTATGTAATGCTTTGGGACAGAGCTACAAATATACTATCCATCAAAAGCTTAGACTCACTTAACCCTTTCAACACATGGCGCTTAAGCGGCCACAACGATATGAGTCCCCAGACACCGGAGGCCGCAAAAGCTGGCCAGGCAGTAGTCACGTCAAAATGAGACATAATTTTAGGAACTTACCTGACTTATGATTCATATATTAAATCCATCACATTTCACAATGTCTGGAAACACTTATTAAATTTCAATTGATCATATATTATCGGCAGAATTAAAATTATAAACTATTTTTAGCAATGTAATTGAAAACAACGATTCTCGGACACATGCTTCGGGGCCGGGTCCACAATAACATTGTCAAAAAGCAAAGTAAGCGATGTTTCGAGGAAATGATTAAATAAATAGAATAAACTAATGAATAAAATCAACAACAGCATTCATAAAAGTTGTCAAACGTACATATCAAATTACTTTTTCCATCTTTTTGTGCGATCATGTAATGCAAGTCAAATCACTGACAAGTGACATCTCGAGCTCTAAGCAGCCTCAATCTTCACTTTCGGACCGCGATGTTTAATCGCGAAAATATATGCATGAAGCATTTTTGTCACAGGTCATAACCTAGCCGCGATCACGTCCAATAAGTTCCATAATTTTACGTTATAGGTAGCGATTTCTTGCTTAATATGTTCAGAATAGCATTATTTTACCCAAAACTTTCGTCTAAATCTAAAAATTTACGTTTCACGAGTATGTATCCATTGCCGTAATATGATTGGATGCCTTAGGTCACGTGTCTGATTTTGACCAATCACGATTCCTTATAGCAGACTGTAGCGAAAAGCGTCATTAGAAACCAATTTTTATCCAATAAAATCGTTTCTAACAACTGTGAAAATACTCCTCTCAAGGGTTCAGTGATGTTGTTGGTGTTCAGAGCTTTCGAGCGATACCCGGCATCAAGCGATTAAGCCTCCCCATGTTATTCATCTGAAGCTTCAAAACGGAGGTATTTTCCGTTGTTATGTCATGTTACCGAAGCGGAAAGCCACAGATATCGGAAATAAGCTGACCATACATATTATTTAAGAAATCTTTTATAATAATTTTTCTGATTACGTAAAGTGAAAATATAAAAGAAAAAGGCACGGGCATGTTATGACATGTCACAAATGGAAAAAAATCGCCTTAGTTTTTGCTTCTTTTGCGTGGTTTATCTGGACGTTATAAATGTAAGCTTGCATTTTCATTCAAAATAATTTTATTTAAGTTGTAGTTGTATTATTTGAATAATATTATAAAATAAACTTCATATTTATCAACATTAGGATTAGATCTTTTTAAATGGTGTATGGGATGTAGTAGCAATAACGTTTTGCAAGCTTATAATTTCCTTCATAAACATAGGCTTCATCTATGACCTCAGAGTCTCTGGGAACTTCGGTGTCATGGCAGTAAATGCCTCTGGTATATATATACAGTTACATCGAAGATGAATTTCTCCACTAACTTAGGGGAACCATCTGCAAACCTCATGCAGATGAATTGCACGAGGATCATGCATCAATTTTCTGAAAAGCAGGTGAAAATATCGTGCATGTGAACAGCTGCGTTTGGGTGTAAAGTTTTGTTAAGAATTTGCCAATTTTCACTGAGTTTCATGACTTATTGAAGTCATGAAAATAATTTTTCCAATGTACCGAATTTGTTTTACAATGCATCACTTCATGTGTAAACAGTACCTTTAAACAGTATGGAATATTTTTGAAAAATCTAGTTGAGAACAGTTGACTGAAGTAAGTGGCTACATTTACACTAGTGAGTCTAAACTTGTGGTGGGTAGTATACATGACACGTAATGCATGAGGCCAGGCTTCGGAATATTTGACATGCTGCAAGGTTCTCAACTACAGTCATACTTCTATTTATCACCAATACCTTATTTGTCCGGGATCATGAGAACTTATCTCCTTTGTATACATACTAACTATAGCTCAGTGATTGGCGGACTAAACTTGGTCAGCTAAGACAATTAGCAGGACCAACTTGTGGGTCATACTCCACGAATGTCACAAGGTGTGGGCTGCACATACCCATTTAAAGGTAAGACTTCCGCCCGTACACCCCTAAATTATAACGATGTGGAAATATTTCTTTGAGTGGCATCTTTAGAGGTTAGATATGTCTTTCAGTATGTTCAGATACAATTAAAGAAACATGTTAAAACTCATGCTTTTCAGATGAGGAATATATATTCAGGTGATATGATTTGACTAGAATGAAATTTCGGAAGGGGGGATACTGGCAGAAGTCTTTCCCATCTAAATAATTTCATGATTCAACATGTATCCAGTGACCAATAAATAATTATTGCCCCAAATCACCCAATACAATACATGCTGGAAGTGGAGACTTTTAATCCAAACCTGATGTTGTTGCCTCTATTCACCTTACTTCCATAGTTGGGCTTGCCAAGGACAAGTGTAACAATGGTGCCATTGTTCACATGAATCTAATTTCCTTCCCTATCAACTGGTTGCAGGTTTGCAATACTGCCATGGTTAACATGGTAATGCAAGGTTCAAGTAAGGTGCCAGAGAGCTCACTCAGAAGTCATACACCTCATGACACTGTACATTGTATGCAGCTGACATAAACATGGCCAACACTTGGAAATACAGAACATATAATGTCATATAATGTACAGTGTGATTCACAAAATATATTTGGACAATAAGATTGCAATAAACCAATCTGAATGGAAGGGAGCAAAATATCAACTGCTTTTAATCTACTCTGTTCATGGAACACCCTAAGGAACATCAGATCATGATAGATGAATAAAAATTCTTCTACTTGGGACACTTAAATATCCAAAATTCTAATTTCCAGTTTATTCTGATCATCTTTAAGCATGTCCTGTAATATACTTATAAAAGAAATACTACCAATGACTTGCTACTGAAAAGGGTATGGTATGTTGAAGACATACACAGAATTGAACAGAACACTAGCATTTGAGTTCTGTAGCATAACCCCAGTTCTATTCTGAGAGAACACTTGGCCTCTGCTTTGCAGGTATTGATTAACTGTAGCCTGGTTGAGGCTTGCCCAAAGACGTATTGGCATGGCCACTGTCTCTGTGGTGCCAGTTCTGAAATGTCACCCTGTGGCAACTCAGGAGGACGCTAACTAACAAAACAACAACTCTCTGCTCATTAAAGAAGCACCAACATGCTAAGCGATGGGGTTTTGATATTGTTCACGAGTGTCTGAGCTTCTGTCTGGAGACCTGGAACTCATACACTAGACGGCACCATGGCTGATAGACGAATATGTGGGAAAAAAGGAACATAAACACTAAAGCTTTGGAGACTTAAAAGAGTGATCAAATTGATTTCTATCTGACAAATCAAGATAGCTAGGTGCCCTGACATGAACATTCTAAAAAAATGAGATCAGGGTGAGACAGCCAAGGATAAAATCCTGAAAATTCCTTTCATGGATGACATACAGGGTAATGGAATGAAAATATCTCATCACAGGAATGTTTATTTTTTCACAGCATGTTCGAGGAAGACAGTATTTTTGGATAAAACTATGTCATAACAAGACAAGGACATATCTTTCAAGAAGGAGTAATGAGTTGAGCTTTTCTCCGGCGAGTTATCTTGACTTTCACTGTAGATTTTCCTCCTAAGTAAACATGCGGGTACATAGATTTTCCTTTTAGAGATCCTTCATTTCTAGACTTACAATACAAGTGGAGATGCACTGCAGACTCTCATGTTCACTACATATGAGCTCAGTTGAACAAAAGTAACAACTAAGTTTATAATTGTGTCTGTCTCTAATGTTCATGCAAATATCCTTTAGCCTTAGGGCTAAAGGCTGCAATTCAGGTGACATTATTGTAAAAACATTTGGCATCATGTTGGATAACAACTAAAAACAGCCACCATCCTCTTCCTCAGCCCCTCCAGCACAAAATTAACACATGGAATAATAACAACAAAATTCCACAGCACAGATTATAGTTCCCATGGCAACAGCAAAATCCATATTATTAGATCTAGTAATTACAAAAATTTAACGATTGAGCTGCCATATTTAAGGCACCTGAACTGTGAGGGAAAGCTGGGGATACACGGCATCCAAAGGTACAAGGGTGAAGGCAGCGTGGCTGGCACATTCAGCCAATCAGATTACAGGAAATCAATAAATGAGCGGACACTCTCACAGTTCTACAGACACTGGAACATTACAGCGAAGGAAAACAATCAAGCTACAGATTTCACATTTAACAGTAGGCAAACAACTATTCTTATCATCAATCACAAAAGCATATTACTACACTACCTGAAACGTCAATTAACATAATACGGCCTCATCATGCATGTGTGTGTATGATCCATGAACATGTGTTCCATGTTGAGGTAGAAATATGATAAATACATGAGACCTGATACTGTACACACATTTATCACCCCAATACATTATCATCCTGTTTTCTTCAGTTCTTATCCTGACAGAATGTCATCCATATTGCTTCAAAGTGTTTTAGGCAACATCAAAACAAGCATCCAGTATTCACAAGAATAGACCCAAAAAGTATTTATCACATCCTGATGATTGAACAACAATACCCATTGTACCATATTCTTGACAAAAAACATGAAGTTCCTAAAATTAAGGAAATTTTCAAATCTTACAGTATACTAAGCTACACCATTTCATTACTTTACTAAACCCTCATTTTTCCTGTAAGGACTGAAATTAGATATGGGACCCACTCTGAACCCCTATTTCTGTAAATCAAGGTAAAACCCTCAACCCATCTGTTCACATTAGTTCCGTCACCAGACCTGTTAACGTAGGAATCAGGCTGGGATATGTCCCTGTTAGCATAGGAATCAGAGAACATAGGTCCCTTGTTAACGTAGGAATCAGGCCAGCATAGGTCCCCTGTTAATGTAGGAATCAGGCCAGCATAGGTCCCCTGTTAACGTAGGAATCAGGCTAGCATAGGTCCCCTGTTAACGTAGGAATCAGGCTAGCATAGGTCCCCTGTTAACGTAGGAATCAAGTCAGCATAGGTCCACTGTTAATGTAGGTATCAGGCCAGCATACGTCCCCTGTTAACATAGGAATCAGGCCAGCATAGGTCCCCTGTTAACGTAGGAATCAGGCCAGCATAGGTCCCCTGTTAACGTAGGAATCAGGCCAGCATAGGTCCCATGTTAACGCAGGAATCAGGTCAGCATAGGTCCCCTGTTAACGTAGGAATCAGGCCAGCATAGGTCCCCTGTTAACGTAGGAATCAGGTCAGCATAGGTCCCCTGTTAACGTAGGAATCAGGCCAGCATAGGTCCCCTGTTAACGTAGGAATCAGGCCAGCATAGGTCCCCTGTTAACGTAGGAATCAGGTCAGCATAGGTCCCCTGTTAACGTAGGAATCAGGGGCCAGCATAGGTCCCCTGTTAACGTGGGAATCAGGGAATCAGCATAGGTCCCCTGTTAACGCGGGAATCAGGTCAGCATAGGTCCCCTGTTAACGCAGGAATCAGGTTATAGGTCCCCTGTTAACGTAGGAATCAGGCCAGCATAGGTCCCCTGTTAACGCAGGAATCAGGTCAGCATAGGTCCCCTGTTAACGTAGGAATCAGGCCAGCATAGGTCCCCTGTTAACGCAGGAATCAGGCCAGCATAGGTCCCCTGTTAACGCAGGAATCAGGCCAGCATAGGTCCCCTGTTAACGCAGGAATCAGGTCAGCATAGGTCCCCTGTTAACGTAGGAATCAGGCCAGCATAGGTCCCCTGTTAACGTAGGAATCAGGTCAGCATAGGTCCCCTGTTAACGCAGGGAATCAGGCCAGCATAGGTCCCCTGTTAACGCCAGGAATCAGGTCCAGCATAGGTCCCCTGTTAGCGAGGGAATCAGGTCAGCATAGGTCCCCTGTTAACGTAGGAATCAGGCCAGCATAGGTCCCCTGTTAACAGGCCAGGGAATCAGGTCAGCATAGGTCCCCTGTTAACGTAGGAATCAGGCCAGCATAGGTCCCCTGTTAACGTAGGAATCAGGCCAGCATAGGTCCCCTGTTAACGTAGGAATCAGGTCAGCATAGGTCCCCTGTTAACGTAGGAATCAGGCCAGCATAGGTCCCCTGTTAACGTAGGAATCAGGCCAGCATAGGTCCCTTGTTAACGCAGGAATCAGGCCAGCATAGGTCCCCTGTTAACGCAGGAATCAGGTCAGCATAGGTCCTCTGTTAACGTAGGAATCAGGCCAGCATAGGTCCCCTGTTCACTACTGTGTTCCATAAGAGGGGATCAAATTAGACCAGGTGGTCTGTAACACCGATGTGGTTGATTTTGTCTCACTATCACATCCAAACCATGTTGGATGTTGTCAAAGGTACAGCTAGAATAGAGTGGAAAATCCCCTAAACACAGTATTGTGACTGTTCTGTAGCTCACATCGGTGTATTGTCAACAAAGAAAGGCATTTGACAAAGGCTGATGTCAGCACTGACATGTTTATATGTTCTGCATAAAAAATTGAGATTGACTGATAAATATGATAACATTTCTAAACAACTTAACATAATCAATTTATAGCCTGTGTCACACACCCTATCTTACATATTATACTTATCACAGACCCTGTGTTATACACCCTGTACTACACACCCTGTATTATATATACTGTATAACAGATCCTGTGTTCTACATCCTACATCCTGCATCAGAGATCCTGTATCCCACGCCCTGCTTTTATCCCACACCATGCAGTTAACTTATTTCACATCCTGGCATGTACAGCTGATTGTTGATTTCCCCCAAGATATCACATACCAGTACATCAGGACAACTTAAAAAAAGGCAATAAATTTTATTTTTCAGTTGCCATTCGTGCTACCTCTCCACTAACGATCAATAGAATCGTGTTTCTGCCATCAGCTACTACAGCAATCTATCAACAGAAACAACACAAGAATATCCCCTCCTTCCTGGAGGCTTTACTGGCTACACAAGCTGAATGTCTAAAACAAGATCTCTTTGAAGGATACAGTGTTTGTAGGTTATTTCCATCCAGACTATTACTTTAGGTTTTGAGGAATTTGACTGGGGGATTTCATTTCATATCAATAATGAATGAGATGCGGAATCGGTGAGATGTAGAGCAGGCCTTTCATGGTTGCTATGACGATGCTTCAACGGAGTACACAGGGGAATCAGTATTATGAAGACACTATCTATCAGAAGTAACTGATGGCGAGGTATTTAAATCTTGCAGCGTTCATGGAGCAACGCTGTAGATCATTTAAAATCATTTTAAATACTGAATTGTCAATCATTTCTCTTGGCATGTCTGGCAACAATCAAGCATGACAACACCATAAATTTGGAATACTGGCATATAACTAATGAAGGAAGATCAAACAGTCGTAACTGACACAGCATGTGTGAGGAGCTTCTCACTTACTTACAATACATCAGTGTCATATACTTACACTGATGAGACCTAGAACCTAGTCCCTGAACCCTGAGCTAGCCACGTACCCTTATTGGCACACATACTGGACAGAATCATATCCTCTCTCTTATCCACATGTGAGCTCTCAGTCCTTACTAACAGACAGTAAATAATTATATATCACAATCCGTATCACCTAAAAGATCAAATCTCAGATCTATTTATATAAAATACTGGTTCCTGGAAATGAGGAAATTGTTCAGTGAATATGCAGGGCATTCTGGAAATAAAGTGTTTTGTGCGCAGAAAAAACCATCATCTTGTTGTGCTGTCATAAAAACGTTCTTCTCAAAACAAATATGGCACCTACTTCCTGTTGGAAATTTCAAGACTTATAAACCACAATAACATATTCAGCACCATGACCCACCGATCATTACATAAAAGCAGGCTGACAGACAGTTTCCAGTCATTCTGGCCACTACAGTAGCTGTGTCACTGAAAGACTGGGGATAGATAGCCTGCACATCCCTTGTCATAGGTGCTCGCTGCAATATTCAGCATACCTATAGTCACCTATAGTGATGTCACGATACATAAGTTTCATGAATCAATACGTATCACAATACCCATGTCACGATTCGATACGTACCACGATACTTATTTTCGCAGCATTATTGCGTAAATTTAGTGACATTTTGAACATTAATATTTTTTATTTTTTATTGTCCATGATCAACATTTTTTATTCTCAGAGATTAAAAAAGTTCTAATTTCCCTTCTTTGTGCATGAAAAATAATCATTTATAACTCAAATCACATCAAAATACATGATACCATTGCAAAATGTAAACGATCCATAAACATATTTCAACCGATACTTTCAAAACTAAATATCGATACAGTTTTGAATGTATAGATAAAAGTATCGACACATTGATGTATCGATTGCATCGTGGCATCTCTAGTCACCGATGGCCTGTGACATCTAACACTGTCTGTGTCTGATCGCCTCAGCCGACAGTTATAAGCCAAGAGGCCACATTGTCCTTGCTGTTGCTAAGTTAGTCTTCCTTTTCCCTTTCCTATCTTAGATTTAGACATTATCATTTATCTAGCATTACTCTCTTATATTACTCCTGATCTTACAGCACTAATCAACCTACATCTATCTGTAAATCAGCTTACTCCTCAACCCATATCATTATCTCCCCCTACTGATAATGCTGGAATATTGCTAAATGCGGCGTAAAACTAGACTCACTCACACTCACCTTACAGTGCTCCAGAACTGACTTCAGTCTTTATCTCAACTGTTTTCCCTTATTTTCAATATATGTAAGTATCAGGAATGTGAGAATGTTCGCATGGTGCTTTAAGCTGTATTTCAGCAATACACTGGGAGCAGTAGGCTGAGACATTGTACCTACTGGAAATGACATCAATGTGTTCAGCCAGTGTGCAACACAATAAACAGGATAAAACTCCAGGATAAAAACATGTCATTCATTTTTCTCACAAAAGAAAATAAAGTATTTTCATTTTTTACAGATAAGAAGACTGTATTAAGCATAGAAAACAGGCAAAACCAAAAATGTAAAGTGGTCAGTTCCTAAGGAATGTACAGTGACACAGAAGGCCAAGGGATATGTAAACACTGGCATCTGTTCATGTGCAATGTGCATTCTCTGAGGTGCATATTCAGTGTCTGCCAACTATTGCAGGAAGCAATCACTGAACAACACAACCAAGTCGTATGACAGCTTTCCATCGCTGCTGTCTCCCAACAAAGCCTTGGAAATGATGAGGCAAGGATCAAGTGCTCTTTCTCATCTTCTCACTACACAAGACTTTGCAATGTGATTATTCCAATTTCATCCATATCCTGAGGCAAGTCTTACTGGAGATGACAATGTCGTCAATCAAAGTTTTCCTAATCTGAGTGTGTTCAATGTTCAATAACTGCTCCCTCGACTGGAAATCCCAGGGTGTACTGTAGCACTGATAGCATCAATCAGTAAGTGTGTTCAATGTATCAATAACTGCTCCCTCGACCTGTCACTGCCTACATCCCAGGGTGTACTGTAGCACTGATAGCATCAATCAGTAAGTGTGTTCAATGTATCAATAACTGCTCCCTCGACCTGTCACTGCCTACATCCCAGGGTGTACTGTAGCACTGATAGCATCAATCAGTAAGTGTGTTCAATGTATCAATAACTGCTCCCTCGACCTATCACTGCCTACATCCCAGGGTATACTGTAGCACTGATAGCATCAATCAGTAAGTGTGTTCAATGTATCAATAACTGCTCCCTCGACCTATCACTGCCTACATCCCAGGGTGTACTGTAGCACTGATAGCATCAATCAGTAAGTGTGTTCAATGTATCAATAACTGCTCCCTCGACCTGTCACTGCCCACATCCTAGGGTGTACTGTAGCACTGATAGCATCAATCAGTAAGTGTGTTCAATGTATCAATAACTGCTCCCTTGACCTATCACTGCCCACATCCCAGGGTATACTGTAGCACTGATAGCATCAATCAGTAAGTGTGTTCAATGTATCAATAACTGCTCCCTCGACCTGTCACTGCCTACATCCCAGGGTGTACCACACACTGTTAGCACCTTCAATCAGTAAGTGTGTTCAATGTATCAATAACTGCTCTGCGACTCCTCACTGACCCAGGAACCATAAGAGTTGTGGGTCCTGATCATCAATCAGTAAGTAGGCTCTGTATTTTATATGGAAATAACACTCTTAGTTATTTGGGATGCAAAAGCTGTAAGGACCATAACGACCTGTAGAAAACAAAAGCTGTGGGTCTGAGTGGTTTTCAGTCAGCTTCGGGCCTAATATTGATGCAATCACTGCCTGCATGCACCTTCCTTGGTTAGAGTGAGTGAGTGACTTTAATATGATGCTGCTTTGTAGCAATAACTCCAGCAATATCATGGCTGTGGACACCAGATGTACTGTAGCAGACATTTTATCAATCATAAGTGTCACTTTGTGTCAATAACTCTCCCCGACCTGGTGTTTGGCGTGCCAGGGTGAACGCTTTAACCACTGGGCTACCATAATCATCACATCTCCTTCAATTACAGATAACTGCTTCCTTGATTCAACTGCCGATCCCATTGTGACTGATCACTGATGAATAATCATTACTACGTGGGTTTAAAAGATGTATGGTAATTTGATTCCAATTGGGGACCCAAATTTGAAAAAATCAAACTATCAAAACCTTGAATATTTGTAAAAATTACATTCATGTGAATCTTGATGACAGTTGGCATCACTTGCATTGCTCATTCCTCTCAAGAAATTGAGAGATTAAGTTTAACATGGTGGCTTGCACATTATTGGTCCTGAACCAGACAATCCAGTGATGTGGGCAATGATCCATGCTGTTGTACTGACTAGGGACCCCACCTTGCTGACATTCCAATCCTAGTTCAGTTGCCTCATCAATGCCTGCATGACATTCCTATCAGTGAGTGAGTGAGTGACTTTAATATGATGCTGCTTTTAGCAATATTCCAGCAATATCACGGTGGGGGACACCAGAAATGGGCTTTACAGATTGAACCCATGTGGGGAATCAAACCCTGGTCTTCGGCGTGATGAGCAAATGCTTTAACCACTAGGCTAAACAACACCAACCAAAAACCCCCAAAAAACACACACACACACACACTGATATTCCTATCATGTGTCAAATGTACAAAATGTAAAGAGACATCGTAAATGATTAACATTTAACCTCATCACATAAATCCTAAAGTTTGTTTCCACAGCTAACATTACGATCTCATTTGATCTTAAATTAGAGAGCAATATTCCATGTGATATTTTCAAAATGCTAAGAGGGGCGGTCGGGTAGCCTAGTGGTTAAAGCATATTCGTCTCGCTGAAAACCCGGGTTCGATTCCCCACATGGGCACAATGTGTGAAGCCCATTTGTGGTGTCCCCCTGCCGTGATATTGCTGGAATATTGCTAAAAACGGCGTAAAAACCATACTCACTCACTACTCAAAATGCTAAGATTCTAAAAAGTACAAAAGACCACACAATTTGTGAATTGAGCACTTGCCAGTTGTGTTTCGACACTTTTGCATAGACTTTCAACACTTCCTGAATAGCAAAGAGTGTCATTCACCCGATATGCATAAAATACATGTAACCATGCAATGTAACAGTAGAAGTGGGAGACTTACCTATATTGGGATGCTTTAACAACCTACAAATCCTGGCTTCTCTTTCCAATTTCTGGTGATCTGGAAAAGACAAAACATGGAGGTAATACTAAGTTTGATAATGGCACTCTTAAAACTGGGTAGTGAACAGGACATGCACCACAGTTGTGTAGAGCAGCTTCCTGGACAAGAGTGGTAAACTGGATCAATATAGCAAGACAAAGGATCAGTTTAGTCTTTCATGGGATCAGTCTAGTCTCATGGATCAGTCTAGTCTCATGGATAGCCTATCGTCAGTCTAGTCTCTCATGGATCAGTATAGCCTATCGTGGATCAGGTCTCTCATCAGTTTAGTCTCATGGATCAGTCCTAGTCTTAGTCTTACATGGATCAGTCTAGTCTCTCATGGATCAGTATAGCCTAGTCTCTAGCCTATGTGGATCAGTTTAGTCTCATGGATCAGTCTAGTCTCTCGTGGATCAGTCCTTCTCTCATGGATCAGTTTAGTCAGTGGATCTGGATCAGTATGGATCAGTCTCATGGATCAGTCAGTCTCTCATGGATCAGTCTGGTTTCTCATGGATCAGTTTAGTCTTATGGATCAGTCTAGTCTCTCATGGATCAGTCTAGTCTCTCATGGATCAGTCTAGTCTCATGGATCAGTCTCTGGATCAGTATGGCCTCTCATGGATCAGTCTCTCATGGATCAGTATAGTCTCTCATGGATCAGTTTAGTCTCATGGATCAGTATAGTCTCTCATGGATCAGTTTAGTTCTCATGGATCAGTATAGTATAGTCTCTCATGGATCAGTTTAGTCTCTCATGGATCAGTCTAGTCTCTCATGGATCAGTATAGTCTCATGGATCAGTCTAGTCTCTCATGGATCAGTATAGTGGTATCATGGATCTAGTCTCTCATGGATCAGTTTATAGTCTTTCATGGATCAGTTTATTCAAGCTTTAGCTAGCTCTCATGGATCAGTCTAGTCTCTCATGGATCAGTATAGTCTCACGGATCAGTTTAGTTTTTCATGGATCAGTTTAGTCTCTCATGGATCAGTAGTCTTTCATGGATCAGTATTGTCTTTCATGCATCAGTATAGCCTCTCATGGATCTGTAGTCTCATGGATCAGTTTAGTCTTTCATGGATCAGTAGTCTTTCATGGATCAGTATTGTCTTTCATGCATCAGTATAGCTTCTCATGGATCAGTATAGTATCTCTCATGGATCAGTCAGTCTTTCAGTCTTTCATGGTTACATGGATCAGCATAGTCTCTCATTAATCCTGTATTGACGGCATGGTTTCTGTCAGAGTGTTGTGGAACTCACACTGAGCATCAATGCAGCTTCAAGTGAGTAATATCATGAACAGTCCACACCTATGGGATGTGATGACATGTAACTGCGTGAAGAGCAGCATCTTTTGCCTGACCTACCCCAAAAGGGACTGAAGAAGGCTTGTGACACCAAACTCACTAGACACATTAATATACTGAAACATCATCTGCTGCAGCTCATGAAAATCAATGGCTGAATACAGGTGAGGAGAACTGCATTTAAGATTCTTCCACTCACATGACAATGTGCATATAGTGTAGCATGTCTGTTCGTACTAGCCCGGACAAGGCCAGTTCAATATTGTTAGCCCACACAATCCCATGCTCAGTATACAGACTCCAAGCCGACCAGTCTGTGTTTTATGATACTGCTGGGCAAACAAACTATCCACTACACAATGGAGGCAGTTGGCTGAATAAAGACTTCAGCCCACTTGGTGAGTATCATTTTATGATTATTTTATTGCAACACTGATGTGATAACCTGTGTATAACATGTAACAGTTTGTGTCTTGATGAGTGAGTGAGTGAATGTGGGTCCAGTCAACCATATTCAACCAATAAAATGAGGTATATCCCGGAAACTGTAAATGATCCAGTCAAGAAGTACACCCAAACCAGTGGCTGACAACTTCGACAAAGCTCCAGATGTTTGGGGAAAGTCAACACAATCAATGTCAGTCAGGGCACACAGTGAGAATCATCACCATCTGAGTGGGCACCAAGGATGTGTGCACCAATGGTCTGTTCTACCCTAAACTTTTACCATCTGAGTAGGCACCAATGGTCTGTTCTACCCTAAAAATGTTTACCATCTGAATAGGCACCAATGGTCTGTTCTACCCTAAAATGTCACCATCTGAGTAGGCACCAAGGATGGGTACCAATGGTCTGTTCTACCCAAAATGTCACCATCTGAGTAGGCTGGATGGGTCTACAATGGTCTGTTCTGCCTAAAATGTCACCATCTGAGTAGGCACCAAGGATGGGTACCAATGGTCTGTTGTGTCACCATCTGAGTAGTAGGCACCAATGGTCTGTTCTATGGTCTTTTCTACCCTAAAAATGTCACCATCTGAGTAGGCACCAAGGATGTGCACCAATGGTCTGTTCTACCCTAAAATGTCACTATCTGAGTAGGCACCAAGGATGTGTACCAATGGTCTGTTCTACCCTAAAATGTCACCATCTGAGTAGGCACCAAGGATGTGCACCAATGGTCTGTTCTACCCTAAAATGTCACCATCTGAGTAGGCACCAAGGATGTGTACCAATGGTCTGTTCTACCCTAAAATGTCACCATCTGAGTAGGCACCAAGGATGTGCACCAATGGTCTGTTCTACCCTAAAATGTCACCATCTGAGTAGGCACCAAGGATGGGTACCAATGGTCTGTTCTACCCTAAAATGTCACCATCTGAGTAGGCACCAAGAATGTGCACCAATGGTCTTTTTCTACCCTAAAATGTCACATCTGAGTAGGCACCAAGGATCTGAGTAGGCACCAAGGATGGGTACCAATGGTCTGTTCTACCCTAAAATGTCACCATCTGAGTAGGCACCAAGGATGGGTACCAATGGTCTGTTCTACCCTAAAATGTCACCATCTGAGTACACTTTAGGCAAACAAAGCTAAACTTTAGCTACCTTCCGGCCTACTTGGCCTTCAAACACCTTTAAATCCCAACATCCAATTTTGATCTCTCGAGACAAATATTTGCATTACATGTGAGCAATCAATAAAAATGTATTAACATATATTTCACTGTGAACTGTGTAGAAATAATCATCAGAACTTTCGTTTCTGGCACAAATGTTGTATGACATCCATGCATTATTAAACC
This sequence comes from Haliotis rubra, assembly GCF_003918875.1. NCBI lineage: Eukaryota > Metazoa > Mollusca > Gastropoda > Lepetellida > Haliotidae > Haliotis > Haliotis rubra. The sequence goes on along the minus strand of NW_025764948.1, from coordinate 1,157,147 downwards.
GATGCTACAACAAAGTGTCTAACAGCACAAGCAGCTAAAATCTGATACACATTAATCCCAGTATTCTGCTTCACAGCCTGAGATAAAGCATGCAGCTTCAGCAAAAATTGTAGTGGTTCTAGCAACAGAGGCCTGCTCTCAAAGGAGCCTGCTACCAGTGTCCAGTGTAGATGCTCATTTCATTTACACTAATGTCATGTAACTCTCACTCTAATTATCTTTAAAGTCTACAGATTGTTTGTTTGTTAACCATGCACTCGACAATATTCCAGATATTTGACAGCCACCTGTAAATAATCAAGTCTTAGTCTTCACGAGATAATCCAGCAAGGGTCATCACTGGAATAATGAAGACATTCATAAAATAAGGCAGCAAAAATTACCAACCGATCCTGTTAGTTGCCTCTTATGATAAGCAGAGGTTGCTGAAGATCAATTCTAACCCTGATATTCATGGGGTCATACCGAGAAGAACACAAACGAGTAACATTATCATGAGTTGCGGTCAATTTCTTCCCCACGAAAAACATATTATCAGGCCATATCAAAGCAGCAGGAAAATTCATAATTATTGTGTTATGCTTCTAAAGTAATTAAATAGATACAATAACTTCTCACAAAAATGCAATTGGGATATGTCTTCAATATTATTATTCCTCAAAGTATAGTTTACATATGTTCATTTACGGCAACAGTCTAATTTAGATTGCCTATTTTTATTGGCTATTGTTATGTATAATATATGATAGCAATCAGTATACCACAGATGGCAGTACCTGTCCTGTCATAAATAGTGTAATAATAGTTCTTACTATACATAGCATTAACACCTAGGTCAAGTGGATGGCAATTAATAGCCATTAAACTGAGCATATTGTAATAGTGAACAGTTAAAAGTACTTAACATTTCTTACCAGGCACATCATTGCATAACGATCGAGAGTGATTGACATCTTCATTACATTTGACGTTGACATGTATGTTCCATAGTTGTTGTTTTTTAGTACAATGACAAAAGTTATCTTTCTGGCAAAGTTGACACTCAAACAAACGTCCATGAGGATACATCTTTATCAAATATGATCTAACAAAGAATTCAATTACCCATGCAAAGGGAGTATCTCTGTATGAATAACTGAATTTATGCAATTCTAGCCCTAAAAACACAGCCCTTCAGAAAACCTACAAAAAAGCTTGCACACTAAGACACAGCTTCCTTGGGATCATGATTATTTATATTCACAAAACATATAAACAAATGTATCACCTTAAGCATATCACCGGAACCATTCAAGACACACAACTCTCATGAGGGCCTCGCATTACTGCTTACACTGCCAAGACCAGAATTCCTCGTCAAAACAGTTGGATTCATATTCAAAATCCTATCATAAAGCAGTGAAGAGTCTATCCAATCAATGGTGTATGGTCCCTACTCATGATGTATTGTCAGTGTACTATCTGTATAACTACCAACCATTCAGTATTTAATCTATTACAGTGGATACGGAGACTGGTTATTCCCTGGCTCTGATGTTCATATTTACACTGTTGCCAGTGATACATCAACAAATCACTTAGCTAGGAATGATTTGGGATGATATTGCTGTTTCCACAGACATACCTCTGCTCTAGAAAATACAATATTTGCATTCTGCAGTAATTGCTTTCGTCCTGAATACACCAATACATGTTGTTCCAGAGGAAGACGGAAGGAGTGAACCAGCTTGGTTCTGCATGTAATGGTATTTCAGTTCAAGCACTTCATGTCAACTTGAAGAGGGAGGAAGAAACAAAGTTATATTTTCTCACTTGACCAAAAATCTGAGCATGGGTATGGTAGGTATGAGACTAAGAATCAAAATCAGGACGAATTTGGTATTTGTCCCTACCACAATAGGACTCTGACATGCCTGAAGGCAGTAGAAGTCACAGCATCTGTAAGACAGGGCCACCATGCCAGCCACATTATACATGCAGACACTGACAAGTGTTGATGACACTACTGGAAGGGTCCTATACACAATGTAGCATTCAGCAAGAAGGGGTTACATCTATATCATGTCATTATTATAAACTTGACATATAAGATGTAGCTCTCTTTGGATAACTGGAAAATCATCTGTGAGAATCAGGCTACTTGAGTTCCTGAAATGCCATTCATCCATAATTATGCTATATGAAAACACTTAGCATTCTATCTTCACATAGGTCAGTTGCTATCATTCATATCAGTGGTCCAGTGACAATAAACCAACTCTCGTATCACTGGAGTATTTCACACACACCCTTCACAAGCATTATTACCCTGTTGACACAGTTACATGGCTGTCAAGTCAGTATCATCACACATGCATTTCATACAATGGTGAGCTTCATTGTTACCTACACTTTTTCACAGATCCACATGCAATATGCGCCTTTTTCACAGAACACAACTACAATGTTCAACTGTGTACCCTTTGTGACAAAACCTACATTATACGGTATGTTTATTCTCAACACAGGGAACCTTTTATCTTGTGTCTCACACTACAGGCCTAGTCACTGGGGCAGTGCAAACATACTATAAAATTATCAACAGACAAATCTGAGAGTGAGTATGTTTACTGTTACTTCTACAAACATGACATTCTCGTATCATCTGGGTCACTTATGACAGTATCTAGGTTCACACTGAGTAGGAAAAGAAAAATCTACATATCATTGGCTTAAGGCGAGATAAAGCTGTGGTATAAACACTGTAATCCCATGGTGACTCCAAATGCCTCATAACTGGGTTTAACAGACAGTACTATTCGTAACATTTTAATGCAACATATATAGTTTACTATTAACAATACTGGTTTCCACAGGAAATATGCACTGCAGGATATTTTCCTAGTACTTTCTGTTTATCGTAAACAAACCTTTTTCTTGAACAATGCCTCGTCAGACCTGAATTTTTATCAATTAAAGTTATCTTAATTTTCTGCAGTGTTATAATCACACAAGATGAATACATCATTTATTTGCCATGAAGAGCTGCAATGTGTTGAGGCCAATCTGATTCTAATTGTAGCACAAATCTCAATTTTCTGAAAGAGTTTGAAAAAAAAGGAGGAAAATACCCCATAATGTCTGTTTTTTTGTGTTGAATGGCTAAAATATTTTTTACCTCAAGGGACAGGTGATGCACTGGTAATGTTCATTTGCAACCATTTAAAAGTGAAAATGCCTGACAAGTTCCCTGAATCTTGGCCACTGTTGAGCCTAATTACGACACATGACTTCCATTTAGTTCACAGATCATCCCTTGCTTGGTAATGAATACAAATTACTCCACCAAACCATTAATAATGAACTTCTCTCATCAAGGTGGACTAAAATACACCAATATTGATTACTCAAATCCTCTAACATTTCCTAGCACGATTGAAAACATTAATGGCCCAAAACAGCAATAATTATTGGTGTTAGAGATATCTCACAGGTCAGTCCCCCAGTGAAGTAAGGTGGGAGTTGAACGGCCTATGCCAAGAGCAGCTGTACAGGAGACACCTGATGCCCTGAACAGGGCTTTTCTGCAAACATCACAGGCAACTTCCAAGCACCTGCTACTGCATCACCTAATCTGAGCCCCAGGCAACTTGTGAGTTGTGTTGATGTGTCCACATACTGCTACAGTTCAACCACTGACGGAATGCCTCATTGAAGACAATGTTAGTGAGTGGTTGTGGAGCTGTGGCAGCAATTATGGGGTAATGATAGTATCTGGACACCAATGATGGGGTTGGACTAAATTGTTCCCATGAGGGAAGTCACACCTTGAGGAAGTAAACAGTGGACAAGCAGAGGGGCCACAGTCTACAAGATACAAAGTGCAAACATAAAATCAGCCCTCAAACCAGAATGTAAATGAAAATACCAAATCATCGACTGATTAGCCAAGATACTGAACAGTACTGAAGTTTCTCTTTTTGAACTATCATATGAATCCAGAGCCGAGACACTGAATGACACCAATGTGTGCCTTAACATGTCCATCGATTGCAAAACCAATATATTGTGCAATGTGAAAGTGACTTGATAGCTACTGTATGATTATGAATGTTCTTGTCTTTGACAGAGGTGAGCAGCATTATCACTGAAGGTCTTTATCCTGCATGCCACTAGCATGGTCTATGCCACTTCTACAGTCAAGTACAGCCTTGTATTCAATATAACCATCAAAGGCCTATATCTCATACGACACAAAAGTTGTCCTTCTTATTTCATGTTGGTTAAATAACATATTTGAGTGTTAGTAATACGACTGAAGGCAGACAAGAAACCTTGCGGGCCACATGTAAGCCAGTGCCACCTGTATTGGAGTTATTGTTTAGGAATAGGGAACCCTCCACAAGGAAAGCGACCCTACACAGGCAGCATATTCTCCCAACATGCTTTGCTCATTATGTTGAAATCGCTGCGATCACAGCTTGCACACATTGCATAATGCCACTGAATTCAAACAGAATGTGTAACGTCAATTAACAATGGTAAATATTGTGATGTTAAACAGTCCGTCGACTCCACATAGTAAAATATTTAAAATTCCTACATGCATGAAACAAATTATTCATTGAAAGAAAGAGGTCTGTCATGGTTCCTTCAGTCACAGCAAGTATTGACAAACAGGAAATCTATGGGGAGTTCCCGAAATAATTCAATGTGTCAAAATGTTTTTAATCAGTTTTGGACATGGGAAATATCTTTGATCCTTCAATAAAACACATCATTATCACCCCTAACATTTACGAACAATATTTAACAAAGGGACTGGTCATTTATTAGAAGGGGGGAAGGGTCTTGAAAAAAGTCTGTGTTGGGGTTGTGGGGGCACACAAATGACACATAAAATGTGGTGGTTGGGAACATGAGACCCAGTCCTACACCTTCCTTCCCCACTAGACTTACACCTATAGTACATAACCAGATCCCAGCATGCATACACGACCAGCTCCTGACATGCAACAGCACATAATGCTACGCAATGCAGATGTCAACAGCAACAGCACTGTTTTTTCTTATAAAATAATCGTCCCTTTTTAGAAGATTCCAGTCCATGTCTGCATAAGTATTACCAAATGTGTTTCATTTCATTCCATTCGTGAGCATCTTTCAGGGCAATCCGGCTGTGTCTCATTCCAACTGAAATTGCTGACACACATAATCAATACTTAACATGATCCTGAATCAAAAGACTTCAGCCAGTAAATTGTTTACGAAGAACAAATGAATAATAATGGCTTCGTAGAAAGACGTCACTGCACCAGCACATTATAGCACCGAAGCAAGGTGAAGGTCGAAGCAAGTGAGTAGCAGCACAGTAGTGTCTACCTTCAACCATAAAACATTAAGCATGTATTGATTCTTAGTAACCGCAACACACCTTGGCTGCCGACACAAACCATCACTATCATTGCCATACTTTTTACGATCTCATGCCAACATGATGGATCTATTCAGACAGGATGGTGGTCAATAAATCATCATCATCATGTCCTTGAACATATTTTCTGTGCACATATTTATTAGCTGATGGGCTTCACTATCAATGTTCGAATGGAGTCTTTACAAAGCAACATTTCTAACACTGTAAATTTTTGGTACATCTGCTTTTACCTGACAATTCTGGCCATAGGCAGCTGTCACAGAGCTATAATGTAACAACCTCTCCATATGTAATGACAAATTTGCCAATCCTGCAGCTTGATTGGTTGGTTGGTTGTTTTTATTGTTTAATACCGCACTCAGCAATATTTCAGCTATATGACAGTGGTCTGTAAATAATAGAGTCTGGATCAACAGCATGAACATCGATCTATGCAATTGGGATACGATAACCACCCAATCCTATTAGTAGCTTCTTATGACAAGCATGCCTTGCTGAAGACCAATTCTAACCCGGATCTTCACGTGTTGCTTCTTGAACTGAGGTTAAGGAATGAGACATATTAAAAGCAAACAATGGCTTGAAAGATATTCTTGATCTGATGCACAATCCTTGCTGGGTAAAGTGAAGACATTACTATACTTTATTTCTTAGGCAGATGATGGTCTCCTAACTTCCTGTACCTTAGGACAAGATTGGTAACATTTAAATCACCACGATCTGGCAGATGTGTTCAACATGCAGACTCTGTGTCATATTAGTAGAATTCAAGATGCAAGTCCATGGCTGCATGGGTTTTAACCATATGTTTCCCCACACTGTATGACAAACTGGTTTTCAGTCAGAATGGCTTATATGCTGTTGGTCATTTGCTGCCACAAAATCTAATATCCAATCTATATTCATAAACATGTCACTGCTTCACATTCATACAGTACCATGTAACTATCTCTAGGTGGAAATACATTATGTAGACAAAACAAAGAAGAGAAACCCAAACAATGATACATAAATATGAATCCACAACACCACATTAAGCACCAAAAGTCAAAGCACCAGAAACAAAGGCCATCCTAGAGCCACAGAAGAGCTTATGGAATTGAACAATTTGCTTGATAACAAAAGCGTACAAGGCCAAATATAGCCCAGAAATTGAATTCTGTGGTTCCTCACGGATATAGTATCTAGGGGATAGAGCTGCTTGAGAATGGCTGTCTTTCAAAATTAAGCCTGTAATCCTCAGATGATGGCAAATTCGGTTATGCTGCTTTCCGGCTCCCCACATCCACAGCCATATTTCTTGAGAGCAGGAGACCACCGATGGTCCTGACATTGCCAGAGAATGTGTCCTTCTGTGTGATGGATGAAAGGTACAGAGGCAGTTCCTGTCCTAAACAATACTTCAAACAACCCTTCTTCCAGAGATGTAACAAGGCCCAACCAGCTCTTCCTCGTGGTCCCCTTGTCCCAGCCAGTGTTGTCCCAAACAACCCTTCTTCCCGAGATGTAACAAGGCCCAACCAGCTCTTCCTCGTGGTCCCCTTGTCCCTGCCAGTGTTGTCCCAAACAACCCTTCTTCCAGAGATGTAACAAGGCCCAACCAGCTCTTCCTCGTGGTCCCCTTGTCCCTGCCAGTGTTGTCCCAAACAACCCTTCTTCCAGAGATGTAACAAGGCCCAACCAGCTCTTCCTCGTGGTCCCCTTGTCCCAGCCAGTGTTGTAGCAATCATGAAGCTTCCTTCACATGATGAAAGATGTTCCAGCCACATATGTATCATTAAACATGTCAAGTCACCAACACACACCAAACACCAGCCTAATCCTATATCCATTCAATATTGAAAAGAAATAAATGGATTGTGCCAGATTGACTAGATTATTGCTATAATTCTGTAATAGTGAAAATATCTTGTTTCAACAAGGTTCAGATGACTACACTGCTGATATGAAATATAGCAAATAATATTGATCTTCCAGGCTCAAATCTTGAAACCATGGTTACGACCATTTGTACAAGATACTGGCATTAGTGTCACCCTTTCCAAGTAATTGTTTTCAGTACCATCTCTGATTCAAACCAAATTAGTTCAGATGCTTTTGGAAAATGTGTCTGAAATCTAAACCAGAGTGACTTATTTTGTCAGAGAAAATATGTACGTTAACCGATACCTTCTATACACAGAATAACGTAACTTATTTGAATTGGTCAGTTTTAACTTTTAATAAAAAAGTATGCTTTGGGCATGTTGGAGTGATGAATGACCCATAAAAAATATATTAAAAAGAATGCAGTTCAGGTTCTTAAAGGGGAGTAAATAAGTAAGAAATAAAAAAACCCATCAACTCAATTTACTAAATAATTCAACAACAAAAAGAAAAACTTATTAAAACAGTATCTATCCGGAAAATATGTGTGAATTTGGTTTAACTCAAGTTTTCCATAATTCCCATGGGTGAGGACATGTGAAGACGGCTTCACACATGACTTCACACAGCATCCCCATGGGTAAGTGAAGGGTGTGATGAGTGGACAACAACCACCAGGGTTCAACACTCCCTATGATTAAGAGACCCATGTTGGCTGTGGGCTGTGGATACAGTATTAGGTCTGAGTACCAGTGATCAACGCTTGACGCTCCAGACCCCACCCCATCCAGTGACAACCATAAGCCACGCTCTGACCGCTTCAAGACTAGACACTGCTGTAGACGAGTCTGCCTCCTTACAGTAGATTCAGGGTTACTTACATACTGAATGATTTAACACACACGCAACAGGGAACGAAAGGTTTTGGTTTACACAACTGTTAACATCTGCCTCACCACAAGCTTATGCAGACCAGTTTTTAATGAGTTTGGCAAGTTTTGTTTAAGATTATACACATTTTTTCAGAACCATGAGTTCATTGAGAGTACTTTAATCATCCATTCTTCTCATAAATTCCATGAAATGGGGAAGAACAAGACTTTTGGGGAGACAGAAAATGCCAGACTGTCTCCAAACTTTTTAAACGATACATACACTTTTTGCATTTACGCAGCTTTTGACAATATTTCAGCAATTTGACAAGGGACATGTCAAATGGACCTCACACATTGTATATTCATGGAGGATATGAATATGAACCCATGGCATGGCAGGCAAATCTTTTTCCACAAACTGCCCTATCGCCCTGAGATTCATGAGGACAGATAGGTGGCCCAGCTGTCTACGGGGTTGGTCCCTTGGGCATGAGGACAGATAGGTGGCCCAGCTGTCTCTGTTGGTCACGGGTTGGTCCCTTGGGCATGAGGACAGATAGGTGGCCCAGCTGTCTACGGGGTTGGTCCCTTGGGCATGAGGACAGATAGGTGGCCCAGCTGTCTACGGGGTTGGTCCCTTGGGCATGAGGACAGATAGGTGGCCCAGCTGTCTACGGGGTTGGTCCCTTGGGCATGTTAGAAACCTATGATCTTGGGTTTGAATCTTGGTTTGCTCGCATGTTTCTAGATCAGCATCCAACCTGTCCCAACCTCACTTCTACGAACCTTTATGACTCCAAAGCAATAGAAAAACAGCTCAAATCCTTGCATTCAATTTGTTGAAAGATTGTTTAAAAAGCAAAACTTTCTTAATTGCATTACCAATAATACCAATATTTCTTTAACATGTTGAAAATCCCTTACAGCCTTACAGTACAGTGCCATGTGCCTTGCTTCCAGGCCTAACCCCACATCCTAGGAATGGCACCAGCTTAAACAGTAGACGGATACTCACATCAAAGGGGGAAGATTTCAAAATTTCTTCACAAGAAAATGCCTGTCAAACCTATCACATTAAAAAGCATGACAGAAATTGACAAAAAGCTACAAAATCAATACCATCAAGGTAAAAAGTTGTTTGGGTAGTTTTTAATCCAGCAAGTTGCAGGAATTATCGATAAAATGTGTCAAACTGATGCTCAACAAGCCTTCAAAAAGTAGAAACAACCTCCACATATAACATGAATAGTGGATTTGACAGCCACAGCCGCTCGATCAATACGATGTAAAGAACCAATGTGGAAAAAGTCTGTCAACAGATCCATCCACAAATATTCCCAACAACTTGTGTGGTTCATATTACACATACAAATAATTGTAAAATAATAACTAATCTTGTAACTGTGGTACTAACACTAATGAGTCCATAATGAAAAAAAAAAACCCAGGTTAGCTTTCCCGTGGGTAATCACAGCATTTATCATTAACAAAGATATATAGTCTTGGGAGTTAATGAGGAATAGTTTACCTTTGACATTTGGAAAGCACAAGAAAAACTCTTACTAGTGATATTTATACATGCTGATAAAATATACATAAAAATAATGATTTATTCAACTCTCAAGTACTGTTGACCAGCATGTTTCTCTGTGAAGTCAAAGCACACAACATCTTTTGAATGCTTATGATTAATAGCAATTGGTGAATTTAGTCCCATTCTGCTAACATTATAATGTATATAATTTGTCCATTACCAAGTCCAATGATCCAATGCACTCTGAAGACCAATGATCCCCTGAAGCTAATCCGTGATAAACAATACTAAAATATTTTTAAATACTTCCCACTAAATAATGCATTCTGTGTCTACAAAGCAACATAATTCTGAAAAATATATTTTGACTTTCTGAGATAGTGTATAATATAGAGAGTTATAATTACACTGCCAGGAATTTATGAAGCTAACAGCTGGGTATATTTAAAAAAATATCCATACTCTTAATCTTTTCTGTGCTGACAACTCTACAATTCATCAGTTGAAGAGCGAGTGAATTAGGTTTTATGCCGCTTTTAGCAATATTCCAGAAATATCATGGCGGGGGGACACCACAAATTGGCTTCACACATTTTATCCATGTGGGGAATCGAACCCGGGTCCTCGGTGTGACAAGCGAACGCTTTAACCATTAGGCTACCACCAGTTGAAGAGTTCAGCATAAATACCTATTCAGGACAGACATAACATGACTGCTTGAGCTGGATTCTAATTCTGTGCTTAAATAACCATCCAATTAAATTACCCCCATGTCCAAGGTAAAATGGGTGTGAACCTGAACAGCAAGCTGGATATGTAACATGATAGGAAGTGTGTCATATGATATGTATTCAACTACACATTTCCACAATAGCCTTTCCACTGTCTGCAAGGTCAGGGTAACCCCACCTGGGCCCTCCCTTCCCTAGTTATATCATGGATGTTATTTCTGAAGGTCAATGCAGACGTTTCTTTATGGCCAACTGTCTGTGATGTTTTCCCAAGAGTTCAGACATTGCTTGTAAACTGACTCTGCACGTATTGACCAGAACACAGTACCACTATAGGGTTACTGACCTAATCTATCACCATATGCAGCTTCTGTAACACACAACTCAGTGTTTCATTGACCATACCCAGTTTACAGGGAGGCTGAAACTTCAGTCATGGCTCTTAATCATTCAAAAGGGAAATAATTTCAGCAAGAAAATGTTTCACATTGTTCATTGACATCTGGTATCAACAATATCAGATATCCATACATATAATCTTCACCAGTGTTGCATTTCAGGCCAAAGGGTATCTGTTTCTATGAATATTAAAGAATGGTTACCGTATATTACCGTAGATAAGCCAAATTTGGGGACAAAAAAAATCAGTCTGTAGAAGGGGGCCGGCTTATCTATGGGTTACACTTTCGTGGGTTTCGGAAGTTGTACGTGCATGGAATGAGGTGAAATAAACATGCCATTTCAATTCACACACGTTTTCACCGATGTTACTGTAAACTAGCGGTCCGTGGATAACAGGGTGGTAATCAGAACGTGATTGTTGATATGATGTGAAATTGCTATTGCGGTTGGAGCGAAAAACTTACCCTTATGAACATGGTAAGCGGAAGTTGTACGCACATAGAATAGGGGTAAAATAAGCAAGCCAGTTCGTTGACATGTGATCGTCCAGCTACAATAAGTATGATATTTACCGAAACAAAATTTATTATCCATTTTCTGTCAACTACACTTCATTTCGAGGCATGGAAAGACACAATGATTGTGAATTCTTTGAATAATGCGGACCGAAAAGTTATAATTATCGGTAACTGCCAGTTGTCTGTGGTCTGAGTTGGCCGCGATGAGGATCCCATCGCGGGTGGTCGGCCTATGCACGAAACATACCATTTTGACACTGATTTTAAGGGTCGAGTTAAGGGGTCGGATTATCTATGGGGTCGGCTTATCTACAGTAAAATACCATATTCTGATGTTGACAATGTATTTCTTTATAAATAACAAAGAGGCAAAAAATAGTCTTCCCTTTCCCAGCGTGTGATTGTGTGGTGTTTTCTTGTGTTGTTTGACGTGTACATCTGCATGGCCAGGAGACAACTAATACTAATACAATGTATGTACATTAATATTAATAATATCAAGAGGACGGTAAGTGTTTCTCAGTATATTACTGGGAATCAACTGCCAATACAAATTCAGGAGTCTGAGAACTCGCTTCAGTTGACTTGATAATGTCGTCTAAGACTTTCATAATGCGACATTTCACTTCAAACACTGATTGTCAATACCATGATCTATGTTGTAACAATAAGCAAAGGAAATATCTCACATGATTCATGTGATCAATGCCATAATATTTGGTAACATATAATGATAGAGACATAATAGGCACAACCCTGGCCATTAAACGTACTTAAACTTCAGGGAAAACCATTATGGTAAATGTCAACATAGTGTGAAAGGAGAGGTAAATTACTTGAGTAGACAAGGGACATTGGGAGAGACTATTTGATATTCTGGCCATGCTGGGAGGTGGAGGATTTGCCAGAGACAGAATACATTTTTCAGTCACAGTTTCAGGGCTTGAAACCTTTCCTTTTAAAGAAAGATGACAAACAATTAAAGCATTTATTTCAGGACACTGAACATGTCAAATGAATAATGTTATTTCGTTTTGTAAAACCTGTCATACACTCACTTTCTCCCCAAAGTTCTCTGAGAACAAGGTATTTTTTACCTAAGCATTGACAAACAGTTAAGTCGCCATTACTTCTTTCTCTTTAAGCAGAATGTGAGAAATAATGACTACACAATAAAATTTACTTTACAGTGTTTGATTTAAGACTAGTATGGTACTCCTATGCTAAGACCAATCCTTTCAAAATAACTTTCATGTTAAATGTTACAATGAATTGAATTGATGTTACAAAGGATTGAGTGATAATTATCAGTGTTGACTCTGTTGTCTAGTCTGAACATAACTAGTTTTCTGTTCTTATCTACTTTTCTTTTCTATGACCAGAAGCACGATGATGAAATAAATCTGCATAATAAAATGATATAAAAATGAAATAACCTAGCATGTCATAATCGTCATATTTTTTAACAGTCCAACATATTTCCAAAGCAGTTACAAGTGATATCATCAGTACATGTCTGCTACATTGCCACTAAATAGATACACTGATGAACATGTATACAGTTTGTTTCACTACAGACCATAGTTCCTTCAGCAAGGACAGTGCATCTTGCACAACATTGTTGCAACACAAAGAAACAAATACATAGCATTGTATCACTAAGATTTATCAGATTGTCAATGCTTGTGGTATAAAACATTTCCAAAACCAGATGCTTGATTGGCATTTTAGAAGATGATATTTGATGAACATAGAGATTTTTTCTGGGTTACATCTTCTTTTTATTCTCGAGTACTTGCTGTTCAATATTCTTACTGCCTCATCTCCATGTAGATGGCGAATTAGATGCTTGATTGGCATTTTAGAAGATGATATTTGATGAACATAGAGATTCTTTCTGGGTTACATCTTCTTTTGTACTCGAGAATAAAAAGACGATGTAACCCAGAAAAAATCTCTATGTTCATTTCCAAAACCATTCACAAAATTAATCAGTGTCACATCCAAATAGGGCTGCTGCTGATTTCATCAAAGAGGTCAGATTAATAACAAAACCAAGATCATGGAGAGGACAACTTGTCCATATATATGTCACCTGTTTTGGACAGACTTGTGGCAGTGTCAAGCCAGACTTACACTAATCAACTACACCATCAAAAGGGTTTAGCTAAGCATGTAACAGGGCTTACTACAAGTCATTAAACACCTCTTATCTTAAGTCAGGTGACAGGCCATTATCTTCACATGTCTGTCTACATGAAGCATCAGCTGACAAGTTATTGTCATCACCATTAGATTGTTCCCAAAGTCAACACTTCTAATACCTATTGTTATCATAAATTAATAGTACCGTACACATAATCATTGGTTCTCTATGTATTAGCATATCGTCAATTTGTCAATACATACTGCAATAAAAATATGTGTAACTTATACTGCTACCAATCTGTATGAACACACGTGACAAGACCATGCTAAAGCATTGTCTTTCAGAAATCAATTTGAGGCAAAATGTATGAGAATGCTTTTAACTACTCACAATACATAACACTTTTTTAACAATGGTCTGAGATAATCAATCTGATGATAATCATTGAAAGGTTTTACATATGTCCACTGAACACATTAAAATAGTCAATTTCACCATAACAAGAACCAAGCTCGCCCAGTCCCTGGCAGCACAAGTATTCTAATGACTGTATTTTAAGGTCAAAGAAGGAAATAAACACTGGCTATTGTCATTTGTTTCCAGAAACCTAAGCACCGAGGCAGAAACGTGAAAACAGAGACATACAGCGTGAGGCAAACATTGTGTATAGCTAGACAAACACAATTATGGCTAGATACATCGGCGACATTAACATACGAATATATCACGGCTAGCAAGAGCATGGCGAATTTACGATCAATATCACGTGAATCCATGACAAGTTACTTCGATGCCAGAGGAGTGACCATGCCTCCACCAGCATTCATAGTCGCTACATCCTTTAGTGTCAGTTTACACTTGTACACATTAATTTGATACCTGCAGCTCATTACTCACTTCTTTAATCAATTTATTTTGTAACACCATGAACCTCCTGCATGCACTGTGTGGCATTTGTTATCATGGTTATGGAGCTTCATTAATTATACAGGTCTGGCATGGACAATGTATCACATTAACTGCAATAAAAACAATAGCCCCAACCACAACAGTGATATTCTATCAAGTTCACAGCATTCAAAATCAAAATAATATGAAATACCAGGCTTTAAAATATATTTTAATATTTAATTATTTTGACAGCTGACGGTGGCCAGTGACTGTCAGGCTATGCTGTGATGGGCACAATATCACATTGGGGGATTGGGGCACCACATATTTATCAAACAACCGTAACAAGATGGATACATGTTTCTGAACAAGAATTCCCTGGGAGTGGGGTTTTAAGAATGTGAGCTAGGCCCTGTCTACCCACTCATGTGTACCATACACACTAAATGCTTTCCCTGTACTTCCCTGTTTCCCATGTCTTACTTCCCCTCTCCAACAACGTTAACAGTGCATCTGTGTACACAGTTCATACCATTCTAGACGAAACATTCCTGCCAGTTCTTCACATGGAAAATACATACCTCTTGCAGATAATTTCTTGGTATTAATTATTTTTGCAGCGAACTCTAGACCTGTGGCTTTCTGCACGCATCTTCTCACGATAGAAAACGCACCCCTGCGAAGAAATAGAAATACTGTAGATATATCCTCAAACGGAATATGCAAACACGGGACACACACAAAATGCAGCAGATTTACACAAATAAATGCAGTGTACACAGAGAGGCAAAGCGATACTCGTGCCGAGATGCGTTGCTTCGGTTTTCCTGTCAAAGCAATATCGGGCGAACTGGCGTAATCCGTGACTCGTCTCTCTCTATCACTCCGCTCTCGGAATCTCGCTTAATCCAAGCGCGAAATTCATCAGAATTGGAATCTATTGAAGTTGAAACTCATCAAACGTCGTTACTTACTTCCCCAATTCTTCTTTCAATTCGTATATATCACTGAATTTGGCTGTGGATGTCAGCGACGCCATGTTGAATGCTAAATGACTCGATAAGCAGGCTCTCTCGGCTTTTCTCGCAGGTGCTCGGTATGTTGCGAGATCAGACGCTGGGCCATAAGTTATGAGATTTAGGGACCTCGTATGTTGATTATTACAAGATAAACTGAGCCGCTATTCAAGTGTTATTCCAGGACAATGTGTTCAAATGAATCGGCCGTACACTTCTCAACCGTACAGTTTATTTCAAGATACAGAAATTGTTAAACAACAATTGTAATGACTGTATGCAACAGAAAACACTCCCCAGGAATACATTATAAGCAGACACAGCTTGTCATTTTAATATGTTTTATTTTTTTGCACATGTTAACTAATACTTGAAATCACATTTTATTCAAAATGAATGTAACCGTGTTATAATATCCCAATGGAAACAATTTCAGTAATATATGAATTAATTATATTGGGTTCAATCCAGAATGTTTGCTGGTACATTCTATGTTAAAACATTGATTACATCTGTGTTATACAGAACACATTGATTCCCTGAAAAGAACCCATTAGCTCAATTTCACATATTTTTGCCTGACTATACGAATTGGACTGTTTAATAGAGAAGAGAAAGGGAATACAAAATATACTGTGCACCTTGAAAATAACTCATCTTTATGCTTAGATAAATATGTGATGAAAAGACATAGGGCAGGTAGTGTTCCATGAGGTAATGTGAACATCTCTTTCAGGGGGAGATGGCAAGAGTATTTGTTAGTTTATATTGTCCCATTGTGTTATGTCATCAGTGTATTGATTCATACCTTTCCAAACACACATCCTGCATTCGTGTGGTAAGGGGGCCTGCGTAGCCCAGTCATCCGAGGTGGTGCACTTTCCTGTGGGTTTGAATCCCACAGCAGTTATGATTCGTTATAACAGCGTAGCATCATATGACAGCCAGAAAAACCTATCATGGTAGACAGTAGTTGCTATCTTTAATTACAAGGCCAAACTAACAATATTATTTAATCTCAATGTATGTAAATCAGATCATATTGATTCTAAATTTGTTTAGTTTTGCAGCAAATACTCTGTATGTGATAGTGATGATGGTGATGATGACAGCAAATACTCTGTATGTGATGGTGATGATGACAACAAATACTCTGTATGTGATGGTGATGATGACAACAAATACTCTGTATGTGATAGTGATGATGGTGATGATGACAACAAATACTCTGTATGTGATGGTGATGATGGTGATGATGACATCAAATACTTTGTATGTGATAGTGATGATGGTGATGATGACAACAAATACTCTGTATGTGATAGTGATGATGGTGATGATGACAACAAATACTCTGTATGTGATAGTAATGATGGTGATAATGACAACAAATACTCTGTATGTGATAGTGATGATGACAACAAATACTACTCTGTATGTGATAGTGATGATGGTGATGATGACAACAAATACTCTGTATGTGATGGTGATGATGACAACAAATACTCTGTATGTGATAGTGATGATGACAACAAATACTCTGTATGTGATCGTGATGATGGGGATAATGACAACAAATACTCTGTATGTGATAGTGATGATGGTGATGATGACAACAAATACTTTGTATGTGATAGTGATGATGGTGATGATGACAACAAATACCCTGTATGTGATGGTGATGATGACAACAAATACTCTGTATGTGATAGTGATGATGACAACAAATACTCTGTATGTGGTAGTGATGATGGTGATGATGACAACAAATACTCTGTATGTGATGGTGATGATGGTGATGATGACAACAAATACTCTGTATGTGATGGTGATGATGACAACAAATACTCTGTATGTGATAGTGATGATGACAACAAATACCCTGTATGTGATGGTGATGATGACAACAAATACTCTGTATGTGATAGTGATGATGACAACAAATACTCTGTATGTGATAGTGATGATGACAACAAATACTCTGTATGTGATAGTGATGATGGTGATGATGACAACAAATACTCTGTATGTGATGGTGATGATGACAACAAATACTCTGTATGTGATAGTGATGATGGTGATGATGACAACAAATACTCTGTATGTGATAGTGATGATGGTGATGATGACAGCAAATACTCTGTATGTGATAGTGATGACGGTGATGATGACAACAAATACTCTGTATGTGATGGTGATGATGGTGATGATGACAACAAACACTTTGTATGTGATGGTGATGATGGTGATGATGACAACAAATACTCTGTGATAGTGATGATGACAACAAATACTCTGTATGTGATAGTGATGATGGTGATGATGACAACAAATACTCTGTGATAATGATGATGACAACAAATACTCTGTATGTGATAGTGATGATGGTGATGATGACAGCAAATACTCTGTATGTGATAGTGATGATGGTGATGATGACAACAAATACTCTGTATGTGATGGTGATGATGACAACAAATACTCTGTATGTGATAGTGATGATGGTGATGATGACAGCAAATACTCTGTATGTGATAGTGATGATGGTGATGATGACAACAAATACTCTGTATGTGATGGTGATGATGACAACAAATACTCTGTATGTGATAGTGATGATGGTGATGATGACAACAAATACTCTGTATGTGATAGTGATGATGGTGATGACAACAAATACTCTGTATGTGATGGTGATGATGGTGATGATGACAACAAATACTCTGTGATAGTGATGACAACAAATACTCTGTATGTGATAGTGATGATGGTGATGATGACAACAAATACTCTGTATGTGATAGTGATGATGGTGATGATGACAACAAATACTCTGTATGTGATAGTAATGATGGTGATGATGACAACAAATACTCTGTATGTGATAGTGATGATGGTGATGATGACAACAAATACTCTGTATGTGATAGTGATGATGACAACAAATACTCTGTATGTGATAGTGATGATGACAACAAATACTCTGTATGTGATAGTGATGATGGTGATGATGACAACAAATACTCTGTATGTGATAGTGATGATGACAACAAATACTCTGTATGTGGAAGTGATGATGGTGATGATGACAACAAATACTCTGTATGTGATGGTGATGATGACAACAAATACTCTGTATGTGATAGTGATGATGGTGATGATGACAGCAAATACTCTGTATGTGATAGTGATGATGGTGATGATGACAACAAATACTCTGTATGCGATAGTGATGATGGTGATGATGACAACAAATACTCTGTATTTCCAGTACCCTTGCAGGCTGTAATAAATTTTCTCCATGACATATGTACGCATGTGTGCATAAGCGTTCAATTATTTGATACGCGTTTGTGCCCGTACACGTAAGTGGTGACTCCATCGATGGCGATCCATCGTTTCGTGTCCATGGGGACAGCAAGGTCTTGTTGATTCTCAGTCCGTATATCCTGTATCCGTCGCTTCTCAGCATGTTCATTTGGTGTTTGAACGTTTTATTCTTGAACAGGGCTTCCTTGAATCTGGCGTGCATGATGTGTTTTTTCACGGCTTTCTTGATGGAATACATCTTGGGTCTCAAGCCGACGTACTCGGCAATCGGCGTGCCCGCGCATTCGTCCTTCATCTTGCTGAGCACTTTTTTGTTGACTTGGCTGTGCATAGGGTGATCTTTAGGGTAGTCGCTGGTGTCGTACAGGTGCATGTGTTTCTTCATGTCCTCGTACACGTCCTCGGTGTCAATTTCCATCAGCAGGGAATCTGTGTCCGTGTACAGCACTTCGCAGCTGTCGCCGTACTGCTTTTTCAGCTCGTAGTAGTAGAAATCGTACATCAAGTGTTTGGATAAGTCGAATATCTTGCTTCGGTTGAACGCCGGGCTGGCTATAAGTTTCTTGAGTTTTTCTTCCTTGCTGGATCCGACTAATTTCACGTTAACGTGTTTTCTCAAATTCTCCAACGTCTTGCCGAACATGGAGTTGTTCATTAGCTTGTACAAGTTTTTTCCGAAGTCGCTCGTGGCTTGTTTTTGCAGATTCGTGTTCAACCGAATGTAAGGCTCCATCCATGAACTTTGATCGAACTGGAGCGCCCTGTGTATTTTCGTGAGTTTCATTCCCAGCGACAAGTGGGATAGTCCAAGTCCACTTCGAGCATGTAGCCTTTGTTCGAATCCGGCGCGATGCTATTCACGTCAATCATCTTGGGTGAGGAGACCCATTCGAATCCCCTGGTGGGGAGATACTGACTCATGGCCCAGCCGTACAGGTTGTTGGCGTCGAGATAGCGTATGTGTTTGGTCGGTTTGCTGGGGTCGTGACCTGGAACGTACTTGTTGTTGGCTTTGGTGTATCATTTGGAAATCCCGCCTAGCAACCATTTTCCACGAACAGGTGCATGTCGTAATCCGTCAGTAGTTTCAGCTCCACGCCGGTCTTTTTCAACAAGGCTTCCCAAGAGAGACCGGGCGAGGAGAAATACCACGCGGGGTCCAGGTCGTACTGTTTTGAGCACGTTTTTCTGAATATCTCGAACACGTCGGCCAGCAGCAGCACGTCCGTTTTCAAGTACAGGTCGTGGTAATCGCCCAAATTCTTGCAGCCAAGTTTGTCCCACACGTTAATCGCGTGCGCGTAATCGTCTTGAGAGATATTGGAATCGGTCAAGTTGCTGTAAAATTGGTCGATGGGAGGTAATTGCGTCTCGTCGAGCTTAGACCAATCATCCATGTACTCGTATGGGTAGACACCCTTCCTCAGCAGCAGGGGTTGAGTCTCGGCGTCGGTGTATCGATTGGTGATGTCGAAGTTGTCCGGGTCGTTGACGTTCACCAGACTGTCTAGAGACGACAGCAGGAACTGAACGCTATCGATAAATCTCAGACCGTCTAACAAGAACGAGATGTATTTTTTCCATGTTGGTGGGGGTGCACGTTATATTGCCGTTGACCTTCGCGATGGCCTGCATGATCAGGTGAGAATCGTAACCGCGAAGATTGTGAAACACGACGGGGATTTTGATGGTCTTGGGATTGATTTTGAGCTTCAAGTTGCACGCGTTGTGAGCGGCACCTCTGTACTTGCCGGTGACGTGGCAGTGATCTCTCACGACATACCCGTTCAGGGGTTCGTCGCACACGTGGCAATTCTTAACTTTCTTATGAGTTTGCCAGTCGTCTTGGGTCATACGCATGGGGATGATGGTGTACAACTGTTTCCTGATGATTTTCTCTTCGTTTTTCAAACACGTGAGAAATCGTTCGACCGCGTCGGGACCTTGGTAGGCAACGGGAGCGTTCGTTTCGCAGTCGGATCGAACGACCACATAACCGAACCCGCAGGCTTTGTGTTCTTGCGTTTTATGCGTGAAACTTTTTTCCAGGGACGACGGCGTGACAGTGTCAACGGTTTTGATGAGGGCTTCGTAGTCGGCGTAGATGACGTCGGGCACAGGCATTTGATGTTTGTGGTTGAAGAATTTTAGGGTGTTTTTCTTTTCGTCGGGCATGTCTATTCATATGGCCGTCTCCCATGCCTAGGCAATCCTCCCGATGTGATTCCAGCAGTTCGGCTCGCGTGAAGCCGTGCAGGCACCTTTCGCAGAAGTGTTACTTTTCCTTATGCTTCGATTGATCGTACAACAGTCTGTTGAAATATTTTATCCACGTGTAGTGATACTTGTTGCCTTGCTGGAACATGAATATGTTGATCGTCTTGCGGTGTTAGTTTGTGAGGGAGCTGATCTTGTGCACGATCGTTTTATTCCCTTCGTGTCGTCGTTCTGTTTTTTTATTTTGGTGACCTGGGAGATCGGGGTGGGTTCGTCTTTGCCGTCCCAGTTGATCCCATTGTCTTCGGGATAGCTCTAAAGTCTGTCTGAATGTGATTTGGCTGGAAACTTCGCGGATCTGATCGCAACCCTCATGCAATCATTGCCTTTGTTTTTGACGTTGACCATGGCTTGCTTTTTCTTGTAGTATGGTGGCAAGTCTAGGTACGACCCTCCTTTGAATGGCGCGTAGTTCGCTATGTCCAGGTAGACCGTGTCGATCTTGTCCACGACCCAGCCCGAGCCCATGTGCATGTATCGTTC
Source organism: Haliotis rubra (assembly GCF_003918875.1). Lineage (NCBI taxonomy): Eukaryota > Metazoa > Mollusca > Gastropoda > Lepetellida > Haliotidae > Haliotis > Haliotis rubra. The sequence continues at coordinate 1,135,659 of NW_025764948.1, read as the reverse complement.
CAGGGATTCTCGTATTTTTGCAAACTAGGTGTCGATGGACGCATCCACGGACTCGGGCTGAGTTGCGACTTCTTGCTTGCCTCTGAAGTAAGGTTGGACGTGCTCGGTGGTGCGGTCCGTCTGCTGTTTGTCCAGCGACATTTTTACCGTGAGTTGAAATTTGAGGCTCCCCAAATCGTACAGTTCCTCGTCGACTTTGTCGGCGACCAGCAGTTTGATGTCGTCAACGTCCAAGCTTTTGTCGACGTCCATCCTCCATCCTCTCAGATACTTACCTACGGCGTGCTTCGTCCGCACGAACCGTAGTTCGACGGGTTTGTGTTCCTACAGCAGTTCGAGGAGCTCAGCTTTCCTCGCGCGTGAATAACCTCTGAGCCCACGCTCCTTCGCTTTGGAGCTTGAGCTGTTTCACCGTGGGTTGTCGTCATTCGTCTTTCATGCCGAGCAATTTCAGCAGCAGAGGTTTCCTCAAACGGGAGTAACCGATCACTCCACGGTTTTGGGCAATCCTTTTCAGTTCTCGAACTGTAATCATAATTGCTATATCAATGTGTGAAAAACCTTTTCTAAATGAAATATAATTATATTCAGATGCGAAATGAAATCTTTAATAGGATTTTCATCGCTATGTTAGGCTGTGAAGTCAAAATCTCTAGTTGTTTGTTGGTGTGTGAAGAATGTCTCGCTGTTAAATGTTAGCAACCCTGTCAATACGTTGGATAGTTAAACTTTCAACCGACTTTAAAAAAAAGAAGCGATTTTCGTGATGCATATTAGATTGTTATTCTGAGCAGTCGGTTGCGTTCGTTGAGATAGTCTCTTTTCGTCAAGTAGATGAGATGGCCTCTTACCACGACCGCTCCGTGGGCTTTGCAACGACGATAATGGCATTTCACCGCCCACGCCGCACACTTTGCACGTGTAATTCACGAAACCCTTTCGTATGGACATCATGTGTATGCCACAATATTCGGTGGTGCATTTCTTGCCACAGGTTTCGGTTTTTCCGAGCAGCACATACTTGAATATATACGGTGCGCGTCATCCCATCTTTATGTATATACACATAAATATATTTTAGTCTAATTGTTTGGCGATCAACACGGTCGCCACTAGACCCAGCGCCACGAAAATCAGTTCCCGGTCTTTCTGTTCCGTGGAAGGCGTGTAAAACTGTGAGAGGGTGGGTTCGTCGCCGAGAGGTTCGAGTCATTTGCCAGTGAGCAGGTAGTATTCTCGCATGGTGTCATCGACGTTCTTGAACGTTTGAACGGCGTGGTTTTCGCTCCAGAGTTGGTTGTTGATGAACTGTATTCTCTGCACGCGTTTTTTGGTGTACTTGGCTTGTGCGGCTTCCAGTTTCTCCAAGGCCAAATCATGACGTTTACGTTCCGCTTCCATTTCGGCCGCGTTTGACGTTCGGAATTTGGAGAAGAGATAATTGCTGCATAACACGTCCGGTCAGCTCGAAGTCGCACTCTGCGATCCCATAAGTATAGGATATCTCAGCGCGACGCCTCACATACGACAATGATGGAGTCTCATGGTCCAGGAACATGCGTTAGAAAATGCGTCAACATAGCGATCTCCGACCTCGGGGACATGCATGGGTTCAACGATTTCAGAGTTGACGGCAAACTGTACGCCTTGCAACTGAAAAACAGCATTTACAAACGCGTCGAACTGCCGTCCTCTACTGCTGCTGGTGGTGGTGGCAAGGACCTAGGTGATATAGTCGATACCAAAGGAGCGGTCAACAACACTCTCGGTACGACCTGATATGCAATGACGAGGACGAATGGACGATAATCCAAGCCTTCCGCGGCAGGCTGTTCCACCTGGACGACGTCGAGACCTTGGCCGTCTCCAGAAACACGCAGTACACTCTCATCTTCCACGACGTCAGCAAATGGGTATTAGTGCCATCTCAAATGGACTGGAATCTCAACATCACGCTCGACTCTCCCCACGTTTTCACAGACAACAAAGATCACTACCTGACGAAAGTCATGAACAACGGAACTCTGCTCGTGGCAAACGTCCCTACACAAAGAAGCAGCGTGATAGTCAGCACGTTGAGGCAATGAGAATCCCACATGCTGTTGAGCAAACCCGGGACGCAAAACGTGGGATTGCAGATGGTGTCGGAATTCGACAGCGTGGTAGACGTCCTGGAAAATCTGCCAGCGAAATCCACGCTGTACATCCAAGTCTACCTCGGCGAACAGCTGTTGGCGCGTGACGTTGTCGAAATCATGAAAGGGATCAATCTCCACTGGGGCAAACAACAAAGATACCAAGTTTGCTCCGTTTACGTGCGGGTGAAGGTTAACGCCTACACCAGTGTGCAGGGAGTCACCGTGACCGTGGAAGACACGATATCAAGATTTTCCTTCTCGACAACATACATCTCATGGGTTTAAAGTGAACGTCCGAGGAATTATCCGATAACCAATTGAAAACCATTTCGTAATTTTGTATAAAACAACCGATGAACAACCATCATCCCAACGTAACGCTAGCCGATCTCGGGGATACGCGGGAATTCGATCTGCCCGGCGAGGAAACCACCTTGTATGTCCTGCACTTAAAAGACAACGTATATGAGCGGGTGTCACTAGCAGACTTCAAACAGCCAGACTGGTTGATCAACATGACCCTCACCTCACCCCATATATCTTTTAAAAACAATGGTTACGTCTCCAAAATTACAAACAACGGCATCCTTCTCACGTCTTTCACTCCAGAGTTTGATGTACACGTTTTACGAATACCAGGTCACACGGGCAACATGTTAGCTTCAAACGACGTGGCTTCATATTTACGGTTTGACGTACCCGATTACCAACAGGATTTTTTCGATTCAAATTTGACTATCAAATCACACACCGCGCTCGTAGTAGATGTCTATCTCGCTGACGCTCGTGGATTAGAATGAACACTTTTGACTGGGTTGATAATACGCTGGTTCACCAGACACAATCACCAACGGTGTCGTATCGTCATAAGACCGGGATCGACACCCTTAATAAGCCTCGATGGAGTGCGTGTTATAGAAAAAATTTTGATTCATGTCTCGAATATTTACGTGTACGATAATCTAAACCTTATCAGCTTCAAATACATTGATCGGATATTAACGGAAAACCAATTAAATATTATTTTATAAAAAATATATATATACACACACAGGATGGGACTGTACCCAGTCCTGGATGAAGTAGCAAAAACACTGGAAACCGTAGAGGGGTTTTGTTTGCGACAGATATGCGAGATCAAACAACAACTAGAAAGTGAACGGGATACGCGGTCGGCATTACAGAAAAAATATCACAGGGCCGTCAGTTCTGTGGACGGTGTTGACAGCGCTCTAGTTTCAGTCAGCATGGGATTAGGCGTAGCAGGTATCGGGTTATTATCTACCATCGTGGCGGCACCCGTGGTGCTAGGCATCGAAATAACAGCTGGAGTGGTAGGGTTGATGGGATTGACCCTTACGTACGTGTCTCGCAGACTGCAACGTAAAGCATTGAAACACGACGAAATTAGAATTCTAGCCGAAGCAAAGTTAAACACGATATACGATCATATTTCCACCGCGCTCACCGACTCTAAAATCTCTGAGGAAGAGTTTTGTTTGGTGCTATCAGAAATCGCAAAATATCACAGAATGAAGCGAGATTCGGACCAATTGCAAGTCTCGTAAAAACGCCGTCATTTGCGAAGCCGAGAATTTTTTTTTCATAGAACAAGGAAAGCAACAGGCCCAACAAGCCTTCATTACGACAACCAAACAAATCATAGAAGGAGATTCACAATAAACTGTTTCGTGGACATCAACATGACGTAGCCAGCCATCTCAGCGAGCTGTAATATATATATATATATATATATATTCGTAAAATTTTGCATGCATCTTGGCAGATGGTTACGCTATAGCAAAACGGCATTGGGAACACTCTCGATGACTTCATTAGATTAATTAAGACTTAATTATGACAAAAAGTTGGACATTTTGCCTTTTCCCGACCGACCCCATGCTCACTTAAAAGTCAATATTTCAGAAACTATTAGACCGATTTTCATCAACTTTTGCATGCACCTCAGTAGTAGTATACACAATGGGGCTACAGGATTAGGGACCTGGTCCCGTAGCCCCATCGTGTATACTACTCGTCCATATACATACAAATCTCACACACACATACACACGTTTTCGATCTAGCCACTCACTATTTGATCCAACAACCCTCCGATCCACTGAACTACACCTGATACTACCTACCATATAATGATGAAGGAGCAAGCATACACTCTGAAACGTCACATTATTCACAATAAAGAGTTGACATCCACAAATCTTGCTTTTTCTTATGCATTCCCCTTATAGATGCCCTTAAAAGATTGATTATATTCCTTCCAGCAAGTGAATCTCATCTTCCCCTGACTTTCTGTCAAAGAGTCTATATAACCTTCGTACACAGAGTGGTCATTGCATACCCGCACTGTGGACTGACTGTGAGGTCATTGCAACTCCTGCACTGTGGACTGACTGTGAGGTCATTGCAACCCTGCACTGTGAGCTGATTGTGAAGTCATTGCAACCCCACACTGTGAACTCACTTTGAGGTCATTGCAACCCTGCACTGTGGACTGTGAGGTCATTGCACCCCGCACTGTGGACTGTAAGGTCATTGCAACCCTACACTGTGGACTGACTGTGAGGTCATTGCTCCCCGCACTGTGGACTGACTGTGAGGTCATTGCAACCCTGCACTGTGGACAGTGAGGTCATTGCAACCCTGCACTGTGAGCTGACTGTGAGGTCATTGCAACCCCACACTGTGAACTGACTGTGAGGTCATTGCAACCCTGCACTGTGGACAGTGAGGTCATTGCAACCCTGCACTGCGAGCTGACTGTGAGGTCATTGCAACCCCACACTGTGAACTGACTGTGAGGTCATTGCAACCCCGCACTGTGGACTGACTGTGAGGTCATTGCAACCCCGCACTGTGGACTGACTGTGTCATTGCAACCCCACACTGTGGACTGACTGAGGTCATTGCAACCCCACACTGTGGACTGACTGTGAGGTCATTGCAACCCCACACTGAACTGACTGAGGTCATTGCAACCCCACACTGTGGACTGAGGTCATTGCAACCCTGCACTGTGGACAGGTCATTGCAACCCTGCACTGTGGACTGACTGAGGTCATTGCAACCCTGCACTGTGGACTGACTGTGAGGTCATTGCAACCCCACAATGAACTGACTGTGGTCATTGCAACCCTGCACTGTGGATTGACTGTGAGGTCATTGAAACCCTGCACTGTGGATTGACTGTGAGGTCATTGCAACTTTGCACTGTGGACTGACTGTGAGGTCATTGCAACCCTGCACTGTGGACTGACTGTGAGGTCATTGCAACCCCACAATGAACTGACTGTGAGGTCATTGCAACCCTGCACTGTGGACTGACTATGAGGTCATTGCAACCCCACACTGTGGACTGACAGGTCATTGCAACTCCGCACTGTGGACTGTGGGGTCATTGCAACCTTGCACTGTGGACTGACTGTGAGGGCATTGCAACCCTGCACTGTGGACTGACTGTGAGGTCATTGCAACCCTGCACTGTGGACTGACTCTCAGGTCATTAAAACCCTGCACTGTGGACTGACTGTGAGGTCATTGCAACCCCACACTGTGGACTGTGAGGTCATTGCAACCCTGCACTGTGAGCTGACTGTGAGGTCATTGCAACCCCACACTGTGGACTGTGAGGTCATTGCAACCCCAGTCTGTGGACTGACTGTGAGGTCATTGCAACCCCAGTCTGTGGACTGACTGTGAGGTCATTGCAACCCTGCACATTGAACTGACAGGTCATTGCAACCCCACACTGAACTGACTGTGAGGTCATTGCAACCCCGCACTGTGGACTGACTGTGAGGTCATTGCAACCCCACACTGTGGACTGACTGAGGTCATTACAACCCCACACTGTGGACTGTGAGGTCATTGCAACCCCACACTGTGGACTGTGAAGTCATTGCAACCCTGCACTGTGAACTGACTGTGAGGTCATTGCAACCCCGCACTGTGAACTGACTGGGGTCATTGCAACCCTGCACTGTGGACTGACTGAGAGGTCATTGCAACCCCACACTGGGCTGTAAGGTCATTGCAACCCCACACTGTGGACTGACTGAGGTCATTGCAACCCCACACTGTGGACTGAGGTCATTGCAACCCGACACTGTGGACTGTGAGGTCATTGCAACCCTGCACTGTGAACTGACTGTGAGGTCATTGCAACCCCACACTGGGCTGTAAGGTCATTGCAACCCCACACTGTGGACTGACTGAGGTCATTACAACCCCACACTGTGGACTGTGAGGTCATTGCAACCCGACACTGTGGACTGTGAGGTCATTGTAACCCTGCACTGTGAACTGACTGTGAGGTCATTGCAACCCCGCACTGGGCTGTAAGGTCATTGCAACCCCACACTGTGGACTGACTGAGGTCATTACAACCCCACACTGGACTGTGAGGTCATTGCAACCCGACACTGTGGACTGTGAGGTCATTGTAACCCTGCACTGTGAACTGACTGTGAGGTCATTGCAACCCCACACTGGGCTGTAAGGTCATTGCAACCCCACACTGTGGACTGACTGAGGTCATTGCAACCCTGCACTGTGAACTGACTATGAGGTCACTGCAACCCCGCACTGTGAACTGACTGTGAGGTCATTGCAACCCCGCACTGTGAACTGACTGTGAGGTCATTTGCAACCCCGCACTGTGGACTGACTGTGAGGTCATTGCAACTCTGCACTGTGGACTGACTTAGGATATTGCAACCCCGCACTGTGGGCTGACTGTGAGGTCATTACAAGCCTGCACTGTGGACTGACTGAGGTCATTGCAACCCCACACTGAACTGACTGTGAGGTCATTGCATCTGTGACACACAGCCAGTCCATAGTGTGGGTGTGCGATGACACACAGTCAGTCCACGGTGTGGGTGTGCGATGACCTCAGTCAGTCCAGAGTGTGGGGGTGCGATGACACACAGTCAGTCCACACCATCGGGTATGATGGACACACAGTCAGTCCACACCATCGGGTTCGATGCCACACAGTCAGTCCACACCATCGGGTACGATGGCACACAGTCAGTCCACACCATCGGGTACAATGCCACACAGTCAGTCCACACCATCGGGTACGATGCCACACAGTCAGTCCACACCATCGGGTTCGATGAAACACAGTCCACACCGTTGGCATATAGAATGACACACAGTCAGTCCACACTGTTTACGATGACCCATATGCCTATTATGTCAGACCATCCTTTGATCCCATCAGGAGGTCTCTAACCAGATCAGGAAAGTTGTTTTCTAAACTTGCCTCTTTCTCCGGTATGTTTTAAAGGAAGAGACGTTACATATATATTTCTTTTGGAAGTACTGCCTTATGATTCCGACAGTCTTTTAGACATTATAAATGTTCTTTGGTTTTGTTTTCTAATTTTAAATCAAGAATTTTGTCAAAGTTTTTGTCGAATCGCCGTCTGGCATGGAGGTCGTCAGCTGGTTACTATTGCTGTTTGTCTGGGTAAAGCTGCTGCTGCTAATGTCGGCATTGTTTGTTGTTGAACGCCGCACTCCGCAGTATTCCTGCTGTATGAAATCGGTCTGTGAATAATCGAGTCTGGGCCAGGCAGTTCAGTGATTAACATCATGAGCATCGGTCTACGCAATTGGGATGCCATGACGTGTCAGACAAGTCAGCGAGCCTGACCACTTTACCCCGTTAGTCGCCTCGTACGACAAGCATGGGTTGCTGAAGATCAATTCCAACCCAGATCTTCACGGGACTCAGTCATTCCATTGACATTGCTCAGAAAGGTGACGTGAACGGAAATGGGGTGGCCTTAGATCTTTCTTAGGGATCTGCTTTAAGACAGCCTGCGAAAATGTAAGCTTATCCGTCCCAAACACGTGCAAAGGTTAGTACATTGTTCACTTGGTAATTCACCGAATCATATGGTACAAGTTAAATAAAGAGGGAATTGTATCGGCCATCATTCTGGTCACAGATGTGTCAAATTCAGAATTGTCCAGCACATGTCTACCGAAAAATCTCTTAAAAGCCTAAATTTGTCGTAACCTTGATCGAATAAGTATTGAGCAAGAGTCGTATGACGCTCTTTGACATCTCCATATGAATGATAAAGTCCATTCAAAAGGGCTGAAAAATATAGACACCAAAGGTTGGACTGATGGAATACTGCTCATCACCCTTGTGTGGATGATTTTTGTGTCTCTGAATCTTGATTCATATACTAACGGAAAAAAGTAACTGTGCATAACATAAAATTTCATGAAATAAAAGTCATTTGAAAAGTTATGACAATCACCCTAAATAAACATGTAGCAAAGCACTTTGCATGAAGTTTAATGACGCGTATCGCGCGCGGCACGTGCAATTCGTGCACAATGAACTTACTCACTTTTTGCATGCTTTTTGACACCTGAATTTTACACATCTGATATTAAAATTGAAGAACGGTAGATTATTCTTTAGCCTCTGAATGTTGTGGAAAACACGTTAATTTCAACCAAACTATGTGTACGTCATGCCCCGACTTACAGAAAATTGGTATGCTGGAGACTGGAATGGCCCAATATAAAGTGGCCAGACATTTTGGTGTCCATCGAGACACGATCTCATCTCTATGGAGACGTTTTCAATATAAAGGGAACACGAGAGATTTGCCTCAGACCGGCCGGCAGACGGCAAAGACAACCACATTCGGCCGGCCCGTCTAAGGAACCGATTCCAGACTGCCAGTTTGACTGCTCGGATCAGTTCCAGCACTGTAAGGAACCGTCTGAGGGTGCACAACATCCGGCCCCGACGGCCTGCAATTCGTCCAATTTTGCTCCAACGTCAGCGACAGGCACGTCTTAACTGGTGCAGACAACAACAGGAGACGAGACTGGGATGGTGTTTTGTTCACTGACGAATCGAGATTTCATCTGGACAGCTCAGATGGCAGGGCAAGGGTGTACAGCCGACGTCAAGGTAAACGGTATGCTGACGCGTGCGTTGTTCAACGTCGACAGTTTGGTTGTGGAAGCGGTATGGTATGGGGAATCATCACATCTCATGGTCGTACATAAATTGTTATTGTCAATTGCAATCTGACAGGTCTGCGGTACAAGGATGAAATCACTGGGCCTCATGTGCACATTCCGATACTCTCCTGGCCAGGTGTTTCTCCGAACCTGTCCCCTATCGAGCACGCTTGGGATGCAATGGAGTGACGCTTACGTCAAACCCAGAATCAGTCATTTGTGGTAGCTAAATTGGGACAAGCGTTGGTTCAGACATGGAACAACATTCCCCAAGCTTTCTTCGATCGCTTAGTGTCATGTATGTATCGTCGTTGTCAAGCCTACATCAACGCCAACTGTCGACACACGATACTGACTCTGTGAACTGTCTTGTGACACCACATCTCTTCAAGGGCGTGTCACGATGCCTTGTGTCAAATCATAAAAGTTACGATATTATCCTGTCAACAGTTATCGTGATGAAGGAAAACACCACAAATCCTATTATTATCTTTTTGCATTTACATTTTTTTGCACAGTTACTTTATTCCAGTGGTCTATATCTGACTGTAAAGCACTTCATGCGTTCTCAATGGTCTCGTTTACTGCCTGCCCAGAAGGGTAAATTAGTGGGAGAAACTGTTTGACCGTTATTGAACGATGGGAACAACAAGAATGAGGGAAGAATTGGTGCCCAGGTAGATGTCTTCTTCTTGCCTGAATGATGTATCCCCAAATTTGACATAGGTGTTATGGATGAAGAGGTCCAGCATTTCAGATGAAATTTGTCCTGAATATATGAAGATATTGAGATGTAACCATATATCTATGGACAGATTTGTTGTGTGGGATACTGGCGTCAAAGTAGAAAATCAATGACATAATCGTGGGTGATTCCTTTCTGAGATTGCAACAATTCAAGCGAATCCTTGGAGTTTCTGCGAATCCATATTGTATAAATAGGACTCGTCTCAAACACTGTCCGTGAGCATGATGGATTATTTTTAGGATTATGATAATCTTTGAGAAAGGGATTCAGTGGCACATTTGCTGGACCCAGCAATATGTCTCTTTTTATACGGAGGTTTTAAATGGAGTTTTGCAGGAGACACTGATACAAATGGCTAGTCTGCATACAAATTTGCGCACGCACACACACACACACACCTTTTCCCAGAATAGTAAAGAGTTGGTCTCTTATGTGGTGCCTGAATTGGGCCGTAAAGCAACTGCATTGCACGAAAAAATAGGAGTTTATTGTTTATCAATATTTGGACATATTAATAAGAGCCATGCAGGTTTGACTGGCACTATTCTGCTAACGACCACTTGCAGTGTTTATATAGTCTTCTTCCAGATTGTGTGTTTGATTGTATCAACTTTGTAGATTCCATGTTGCAGATTGCCTGTTGATAACTACACTACCCAGGGTTAACCATCCGTTAATGGATTCGTTGTTGTTACAATGTCAGCTATGCAATGATACCAAGCATCATGACAACAAAGCGAGCTCGCCATTCACCGCATTGATCAGCATTGATCAGTGTGTCTACATTGCCAACGCGTAACGATAAATCAACACAATCGGTCCATCTTCTCCATTAACTCGACCGAAAACATTCAGAAATGGCGAAATGCATGCCGATCGAGGGTGTCAAAGAAATATAAACACGCTAGCGTTTGGACGAACCGTAATGTATGTCTATCGAGAGTGACTTGGAAATATGGACACACTAGCATTTGGACGAACCGTAATGTATGTCTTTCGAGAGTGACTTGGAAATATGGACACACTAGCGTTTGGACGAACCGTAATATAAGACTATCGACTGACTGACTGACTGAGTTTGGTTTTACGCCGCTTTTAGCAATATTCCAGCAACATCACGGCGGGGGACACCAGAAATGGGCTTCACACATTGTACCCATGTGGGGATTCGAACCCGGGTCTTGGCGTGACGAGCCAACGCTTTAACCACTATGCTACCCCACCGCCCCGAAGTCTATCGAGAGTGACTTGGAAATATGGACACACTAGCGTTTGGACGAACCGTAATGTATGTCTATCGAGAGTGACTTGGAAATATGGACACACTAGCGTTTGTACGAACCGTAATGTAAGTCTATCGACTGACTGACTGAGTGAGTTTGGTTTTACGCCGCTTTTAGCAATATTCCAGCAACATCACGGCGGGGGACACCAGAAATGGGCTTCACACATTGTACCCATGTGGGGATTCGAACCCGGGTCTTCGGCGTGACGAGCCAACGCTTTAACCACTAAGCTACCCCACCGCCCCGAAGTCTATCGAGAGTGACTTGGAAATATGGACACACTAGCGTTTGGACGAACCGTAATGTATGTCTATCGAGAGTGACTGGGAAATATGAACACACTAGCCTTAGGACACCGTAAATATATTATATAATGCTTTTCATCAGGTATAATATTCGTTTTCCCTGGCAGCACACTTCGGGTTTTATAGTTTTCATTTCACGACGTTAACTTGTTTTGAGGAAAATAGCTTAGTTTGGAAGGACGACAGCCATCTGAATCACGCGTTGATGATCAGTGTCTGGGTCTTCTAACTGTTTGATGTAAATAGTCATTTCTGAGAAATTGTTTTGGCGTTTAGTATCTCATAAATCTCTCCTGGATCACTTCTACATGCGTGTAACGGTATCTGTTTGTATATAATTTGATTTGGGTGCTTGTTGGTCGTCGTGAAATGTTTGAACATCGCACGAGGAAGAAACGGGGTTGGCAATTTGTTTATGACTGTGGCATGGGGATACTCCGGAGAGGTAATGGCGTGAGATCGTTAATACGTTTTAAGTTCGTCGTTTGGTCGTGATCTGAATACAAGCCGAACTTCATCACAGCATGATTTGGGGTTTAAACAGTTTGATTTGAACCGACCGAAGATCTTGACCTCCACAGTGTTGATCTGTGTGCTTCCGAAGCTTGATCATAGTTGATGCAAGACGTTGTTGGTTCCAGATCTGAAGTTTGGCGTCCCCACTCTGTCATTCCACATAGCCGATAGACAACGACATCCAATTGGAAACGTTAACTTCTTGAGAATTTGTTTTTGTTTATTATTCTGTGTCAATGTCACCAAATGTCACGAGGTCTATGAATGCACATAAGTGTGAGCATAGCTTTACGCACTTTTTGGCAATATTCCAGAAGTATCACTGCAGGGAACAGCAGACCATGCTTCGTACATTGTTTCCATGGGAACGCGTTATCCACTAGGCTACCCTATCCTACCTGGCTTATTTAACACAATCGCTTGAAACCTGTTGTTTGTAATGAAGACGCTGTGATGCTTGAACAATGTTTCAGTTGTAGTATACTACGCTTATGACGAACAGGTTTATAATGAACTGACGAATACAGCTGCTGTCCCAGCCACTCACTGTAATGGCCGAATTGCCAATAGCAACCTGCAGTTATAACGAACGAATTACTGGTATCTTTGAGTTCGTTATAACCGTAGTATAATGTACATCACTTTACACACCAGTGTATGTCGGACTTGGCATATTGAAAGTTTGGTTGATCACGATCGTCACTTAGTTGAATGTGTGTGCACATACATCACTCATTGCGGTCACTTGGTTGAATGTGTGTAATGTGTGTGTCTTCATACCCCCGTTTTTAAATGGCAGTGAAACGAATATATATATGTCTTTGAAATAAAACTCGTTTGGATTTTGGATTTGAAATGTTTCTTAAAGCAAACTTGTTCTCGTCACTACATAGCTGGAAAAATGCCGATGTGACGTAAAGCCCAACTCAACTCAACTCAGCTCAACTCTTCATACCCCTATGGCATTGCGCATTATAGCAATTTACAGTTTGTCAAACAAGTGCAGGTTATGTTTAGTTTATGATTGTTGATAACTTTTGGTTCAAGGACAAATATCCAACAATAGTTTTCTTATTTCAGCAACCTTCGGAAAGTATTAAGTGTTCCTTTATAACCAAACGCTGTCAACAGTGTATATTCTGGTATCTTAAAACACACAAACAGTGGTTTTGTTCGGCTTACGCTATCGCCGTGAGACCCCTGCAGCTTCTGTGTTCGCACTGTCGAAGGTAAGAATGCATTCAAGTTATGAGTAAATCACACTGTGATTGACAACATATGTCATGTAAGCCCCCCTGCGTGTAATGGGTTTCCACGACAAGCGGTAAGTCAGCTCCCGCACTAACATGAATATGGAACGGCACTCTAGAAATGTCGTAAAGTGAAGTCACTTGTCAGTAATTATATAAATCATGAACTTTCTATTAGAACTTTTAACCCTGGGAGGTGAAACTGGAGCCCCCTGTCAAGGACAGTGCCCCAGTCTGCAATTTATGTATGTATGCAGGTTTGTGGGATCTGTGCACTACTGCATGCCCCGTGAGCCGTGCAGGTATAATGGGCTGTTATCACCATCATGCACCTGGTCAGCTTATTATCACATTTACCTGTGTCACTGACAGCTGGCGTCAATCACTACGACTTGTCTAATTATATAATAAGCATCGACAAAGACTGGGAACATTTTAATTATAGATGGACCTACCGAAAATCGATTGTCACTGTTCAAAGTTTCCAATGTTTATGTCTGTGATTGTTTTCTTCAACATGCAATAAGTTTTTATTACCCCATTTCGACCTACGTTCAACTAAATATCACCACGAGATGGGAATATTACATCAAGGAAACACTCCTGTAGGTATAGACTAACGCTTAGTCTCTGAATATATAATTTTGATTGTAACAAATGAACCCATTTAAATTGAAAAGGAGCCCAAGGCAGACCAGAGATTCCTGAACCTGGGGAAATCTAGACTTGCTTCATTTAGGGCACTGCAGGATGGGCTAGGCAGTAGGGAAAATAATATGGTTCAGGGACTCTGAGACAGACGACTGTAGGTATAACGAGGTATAACAAACTTTGTTCATTGTTAACTGATGACATGTTCAGTTATATTCCACGGCTGGGTCGAACTATGATGTGTCGAAGTAAATGCTTGGTTTCTGGGTATTCTGGTTTAGTCATTTTGCATTTATGTCCAACCTCGGAAGAATCGAAGCTCCCTTCAACTTGGACACAGCGGCATTTGACTTCATATGACGATGACATGTAAATAATGGAATCGGGGCCAGACAAACCGTTGACATTACGAAGACGTTCCGACACTGTTGCTTTAAGATGACATGCAATCGACCGACTAGCCGAACTTGACCACCATCCATATACGACAGGACACAAAAACATGGATTTTCAATGGATTTTTAAATAAACACACGCAACTATAACCCTAGTGTCCGATCCACAAAGCCTTCGTACCGTTACGAGCCATCGTACAGTTTATTATAGTCTTACGAATATCGTAGTGCTACGAACGCGGCGGCTGAACTGCACCCACGTTTTTTAAACCCAGTTTTCAGCGACAAAACATGCCTGTCTATAAGCAGGATATGCTGCTCTTTATTGATTCCTGCCTGAATGTAAATATTAGTTGTGTCATCCAGAAACACAGCTCGATATTTCGATATACCCCAGAGCGCATTCATAAACTGCTCATAAAAACAGTCCACACTTTGTATGTCGCCTCGGAGCGGCCATGTTGTTTGTTTTCCGTGTCACCTGTCAATTACGTCAACTTCAACAATGTGGCCACAAAACGTCTGTATTATAACATGGTGTCATGTATCTAGCACTGATGAATACAAAACGGAGTTGTGTTTCAGTTGTTTTTTTATTAAAATGAACCAATTTCCTAAATATGGCTGGGAAATGATAGTAAAGACGCCTGAGGTAAAATCATACAACTGTACTGAAATCACACAAATGCAGAAATGTAAACTATGAACCAGCTTATCACAGATACAGTAATAATTGCAGTATGTTATTATGAATGGTGAAAAGGAATATCTCAAAGCAGTGTGGTTGACATTTTCACATTTGGAACACATTGGTTTCTTGAGAAGCGATAATACTTTTCCTTTTATAAACCGTTTCTATAATAGTAACTTATTAGCATTCTGCCGACCTTACCTAAACACCATACACATGACGCAGGTCTATCTATGTTGGTCTCCTATTGGGTGATGAGCCAATACAAAAAGTCACGTCACTGCGGTAATTTGACCTTGACCTTAAAGTCATTTGATCATTATTTCAGAAGCATTTCCCGTATATCTATATGGGTATCTATGGAAATGTAACATAAATGTGTTATTGCTAATGATACGAAGAACATGTTTGGGTAATACTATGGTGTTATACTCCGTACTGAGTGATCTTCTTTCAATACGTACTAGTAGGTGATATTGCCTTTTAGACTGTGGTACTAATACGGTACCATAACAAGCCTGTCCCTCTTCAATATACGTCTCTTGGAACACACGATTATGTAGGCATAGTGACTCAAGGTAATAAAGTGTAACGTATAAACTGGTATGAAAATATAACACATCAATGCTAGCAAATAACAAGTCTCGAATATTGGCCGAAATAGATTCCATTAGTCCCCAAGTGCAAAAGAGCGGAGAAAATTACATGAATGTATCTATGAAAAGCAGCGATGAAACCAGCTATTCGCGAAGTAATTATTTCCCCCAAACTTCAAATCATGACATCATGTCTTTTGTAACACTATATATCACGTTTAAGAAGATAAAAAAACACACGTCACTAACTTGTCATAGTGGTGACATGTAATTTATAGTTTGTAATTAGTAAGGTATAAATTGGTACCCTCTATCTCATAAGTGCTGTTGGGTATAATGTATAGTGTAAGTCCACAAACATGCCAGTAAATATGTTGGAACCCTTCATTCAAAATTGTCACGTTCCTTGTCGCAATTCGGAATTCTTGCTTACGTTCTGTTATCTATTCAAAAGTTTCTGTAGTGTTTGATGGTGCACTCGGTAATATTTCAGCTCCATGACGTCAGTCTGCAGACAGTGGAATCTGGACCAGACAATCCAGGGGCCGATACTATGAGCAACCATCCACACTTTGGGGGTTCGATGGTACGCGATATTGTCTGTTTGTTTGTTGCTTAACGCCGCACTCAGCCATATTCCAGCTATATGGCGGCGGTCTGCGAATAATCCAGTCTGGACCAGACAATCAAATGATCAGCAGCATGGGCATCGATCTACGCACTTGGGATACGATGACATGTGCTAATCAAGTCTGCGAGCCTGAAGACCCAATCCCGTTAGTCGACTCTTACGAAAAGCATGGGGCTCTTTCGAAAGTATTTTAAATGCTCTAATGATGCCCCACAAACGATACATAATGTACTTAATTCTAATAATGCTGATATTATCAAATCTGTTGCAATTTTCATAAAACCTTTGATGTCCATCCGTAATTTCATGTCACGTGACCAATAGTTGAAATTGTGCAACTTCAATTGTACTTTGGGCCACTGGGCCATAACTACTGAATAAAACCTGTCTGTCTGGTTACTGAAAACCAGTTGTAACTCGGATCTTCAAGCTATAAAGGTATTCCTCGAGTCTGATTTGGTTGCATTATACAACTAACATAGGCAGTGGTGTTTCTTGGTTTTCCAGCATCATACCCATGTTCATGGATTTCATCAAAGTGGACCCGTGAAGATCCGGGGTAGAATACGTCTTCAGCAACCCATGCTTGCCACAAAAGGCGCCTATGCTTGTCGTAAGAGGCGACTAACAGGATCGGGTGGTCAGGATCGCTGACTTGGTTGACACATGTCATCGGTTCCCAATTGCGCAGATCGATGCTCATGCTGTTGATCACTGTATTGTCTGGTCCAGACTCGATTATGTACAGACCTCCGCCATATAGCTGGAATATTGCTGAGTGTGGCGTAAAACTAAACTCACTCACTCATCAAAGTGGTACAAGTTTCAGACCTGCATCATTACGAGCTTTCCTCCAGTTGACAACCGTGCTATAACTCTTCAAACTCCCGTACACTAATAAACAACATGGTTTAAAAGGTGATAATTTGCCATTTACTATGAAGCATTCATATGAAACCTTTCACTGTGAATGCAACCGTTTCATGAACGTTGTCGAATTCACCTAAGACTTGTCACTCCTTACGACATGAGAAGTCCCCCCTTGACATATGTCGACGCTGGATCAGCGCACCTTGACATACATCAACCACAATGGTGATACCAGGGTGGGTATACAACTATGGCGTACGGAGGGAAAGAAAGTTGACCCACATTCAGGCGCCTCCTCTTGCCGTCGCGAGCGACGTGGGCGTAGATCGTGACTGCCAGGGTCAGTAACTGCGGGTGTGAGGCCTTCAGAATATACTAGGTGCAGCGGTAGAGTCAACACACAAAGTCCGAGGTCAGAGATTGGCTGAACCTTGGGCAGAACTAACGCGCTCTACCCGTTAAACCACCCACCCGTACTAAACCAACCCGAATCAATGTGATTTTAAGTACTAAGCCCTGCATTGATCGAGTGGTTATTTAGAACACACATTCTTTAAATCTATGCTTAGGTTTCTGTTTAAATTTTAAAAAAAATATTTTGAATTATGGACGAGAACCGGTCCAAGTATTTGCCTTTGGTAACCGTGGTATTTTGATAGAGGGATGTGCTCGCTTGTCGGGTGGGCTTGTTAAGATAACGAAAGTGATGTCTCGACTTGTGACAAGTGTTAACTTTTAAACTGTACCTATATATCATCGGTTCATTGCGGGGTCAAGAAGGTCAAGGAAGCGGTAAACATGGTGATGAAACTTGCAATGTAAATTTCAAGTATATCGAAATGAACAAATGGTATTATGGGATACAACACGTGTGAGGAAGAGAAAATGATCTTTATCGATAAGGGTTGTTATTCATTGAATAAGGCATTTACTGAGAACTATTGGGCGTTTTGGGCTCTCGTGGGCTATGGGATAGCCTAGTGGTTAAAGCGTTCGATCGGCACGCCGGACACCCGGGTTCGATTCCCCACATGGGTACAATGTGTGAACCCCATTTCTGGTGTCCCCGCCGTGGTATTGCAGGAATATCGCAAAAATCGGCTTAAAACCTTATTCACTAAACATTCTCATTTTGCCTCTTATCCCCAAACATTAAACATATCAGCTTATGCTTGTACACAATGAAATCAAAGTAATGGTTGTTAAATATATTAATAGAAAATATATATATATAGAAGCTGACTTACAGTAGTGTACGTTTAAAGGTTTACTCGAGATGAAACATTCATCACTGTTTGACATTTCACATTCTATCTTTACTGATGAATAGGCTGACAGTTAGCCTTCTGTCATGGATGTGATGAACTGTTTTGTTAGGTGCTTTTCTTCAGATGAACATTTGTCAAATACCGCCTCCGTATCTTAGTGCACAGGGGGTCTGGTAGCCTTGCTCCAAGGCTGTACTCAATGCTTTAGAGACTTGTGCAAGTCTAAGGGTCTGGCCATGGAGCGGAAGGCTGGCGGTTCTACTCTTAACGTCACACTAAAAGACGTTGAAAGATGGTACTTGTAACTCTGCCTGGCGCTAGCTCGGCCTTAACGGGATAGGACTGCTCGGACCGGAGTCAGTGCACTGCGTCTGACGGGGATGTCCATGTTCAGCTGGGGAATGATCTGTGAGGGAGTACGTGAGTTTAGTGTTACGCCAATATCAAGGCGGGGACACCAGAAATGGGCTTCACACATTTTACACAAGTGGGGAATCGAACCTGGACCTTCGGTGTGACGAGTGAATGCTATCCCATCTAGCCCCCACGGTGCACTATAACATCGAGATTATTATCGTACAAGCAGCACCCCCATCTGTCCCTCCAAACCCCCACACACACACACACACTTACCCCCCAACACACACGCACGCACGCACGCACGCAGACAAACAGAAATCGTGTCAGTATATGACAGTGCAATGATGTTGACCACCACGTTAAAGCCCAATTCACCACCTCCTTCACTATATTTGGCCAATGTTTTCCTTGCCGGCTGTACTCATGAAGCACCTTTAACATCCGGGTCTCGGAACTGTCACAATTAATTCCTGTCAGATTCCACCGGAAGGGGTTCAGCCGTTTCCATAGAAATCCATGATTTGGGTTCTAAATGTGAACAAGGCTCCTGACGACGGTGTTTGGTGAGGGGACATAGTTGTACTTGGCAGAGTTTGGTGTGGCTGTCGTGGTGTGGTGGTTTCCCCGGAGACCTACAATCGCCTTGTCTGATGGCGGATCTTCTGTCGGCTGCCACTGTGTGCATCCGGGTCTTAATCTTGCCATCTCATAATGATTAAACAGGAAAGTGTTATTGCTACAAAGGCCATAGGTATTTTGATGTGTTTCTGAAAGCCCAGACTCTCTGTGTATTGTGTGTATGTATGTACGTCTTGTCAAAGATGTATAATCTAACACAAGTTATATTTGGGATTACATGTTTTCCGTGGAAAACAGATTCTAGTACTTTTGTCAGGTTGAGTCCCTTCTGGATTCGAACCAACACCCTCAGAATTAGGCGTGTAACCGCCAGCATACAAAGTTAGCGATTTAACCCACACAACCACCGTGGCTTAAGTTAAGTTAACCAGTTTTCATTTTTTGTGGGAGCCGCACTTGACCATTTTCTAATTTCATATCTCTCGGCCGTGAGGAGCCGCGTCTGTTGGAATAACTACATTTTAAATAGCAAGGCAGTCCTGGAACTGAAGTTGTGAAGGGGCACCAACTATATTTCTATTTACACTTAATTTAAGGAATTAAATGGGCCTCAACCATTTCAACCGGAAATATAAATCAAGAAAACATTGGTAATTCAAGTTCGGAATGCATGAACATTCCCGAGTGTATATTGGCCGACTAATGGTATGTCATGTTCCACACGTGAGTATATATATCATCATGGTTATGGTTATCTTACGATGTTGGGTTTGAATTTCTACCACGTGGAAGTGGGATTTAGGGAAGAGATCTACAAATACGTTTACTTTGACACCAAGTCACAGTACATGCAGGAACATGCTACAGGATAACAACCAGGGGTACTGATGGAGAAATACCCCAGCTAATATATCGTCATACTTCCGTTTGTTATAGCCTTGATAATTACGTTCTATAGCGCAATTTGGGTCTTTTAGAGATTATGTTTCACTTGTCGCGTCCAGTGCAGTGTTGGAGAGGAGTGAGGCGAGAGTCCCAGTCATATCAGGGGCGACAAGGCTTGTCCCAGAATCAGTAAGCTATATTAAGTTGATTCATCGAATGACCTGTCCTACTTCAAATTTTGCCATTGCTAGTAATTAGGAACCAACCTTTTACATAAATTTCGTTTTTTCATCAACTTGCAACCTTCAGCAAACCGCCATAAAGGTGTTACAATTATGGAAAACAATGTTTGATATCGTTCAAAACACGAGCATCCATTACGTGAACACCCGGTGGCTACTGTTGTATAACATTAGTCTTAATGGCATGTTCTTGTGACCGTTTGAACTGTCCAACTGGTCTCACGCTGTGCCTCAATTTATAAGTGTTTTATCGTGTAAACGATAAAGCGTGATTGAGAGGTTCTAAGAACACTAAGATAGGTCTTCACTGATTGTACATATATGTGGAACTAAACCCAGGATTTAGTAGTGACCCGCAGACGTTTTAACCACAAGCGCCACAACAGGCATTAGACGTTTTACCACAAGAAAGATACCACATATAGTACTAGCATTACCTATATGCTTTCTAACGCTATTTCTTAGCGTGGCACGCCCCTGTGGTACGTACAATACAACCATATACTGTATTCAACTACCGTTACTTTTACCATAGTCACGTGTAACACAGGGAGATATACCCAGGCTAGGCAGAGGACGGCACAATATGTGTATCATTGATATACTGATGGCAATAAGTAACGCAACCTTTGAAATATCGCATTTAATGTCACCTTACTGTTAGCAAGTCACGTCGACTAAGTCGGCGAATGTCTTCGTGGCACAAACCAGACTTCATCATATCTGGGGTGCACATGTTTGTAGTACGAGATGACTAAATGGGTCGGGTGGTGAGTCTCGGTGACCAGGGCCCCGTTTCACAAAGCTCTCGTAAGCCTAAGGTCTCGTAACGTTTCTCGTAGCATTCCTATACTGTAACATTGACTTACGATAGTCGTAGCGCTACTAGAACTTTGTGAAACGGGGCCCTGGCTGACTGAGTGTCACCGTACCCAGACGGTACGGACTGGTTGTTACAGTGTCACTTACTGTTCTGTCTGGTCCAGACTCGGTTATTTATAAGCCTCCCTCGTATAGCTGTAAAACTGCAGAGTGCAGTAACCCATGCTTGTCGTAAGAGGCGACTAACGGGATCGGGTGGTCAGGCTCCCTGACTTGGTTGCACATGTCATCGGTTCCCACTTGATTGGGATCACTGGATTGTCTCGATTAATTACAGACCGCCGCCTTATAGCTGGAATATTGCTGAGTGCGGCGTAAAACAAAAATCTCACTCACTACGATACTAGATAAGACGCCCTGTGTAAACTATTCTTGAACATGAAGGTGAATTGTTGCGAACTGACGCTGAGCTGTCTGTCTGGTACCAGCACACCCGAGTCTGACTGGAGATAATGACAGGGCAAAAATATATGACTTCTCTTCAGGTTGGGGCGGTGGGGTAGCCTAGTGGTAAAAGCGTTCGTTCGTCACGCCGAAGACCCGGGTTTGATTCTCCACATGGGTACATGTGTAAAGCATATTTCTGGTGTCCCCCATCGTGATATTGCTGGAATATTGCAAAGAAAGCGGCGTAAAACTCACTCACTCTACGCAGGTGACCTTGAATCACACATAGCCAGAGAAGACGGAGTTTCTAGACTATAGACTCTCCACGTTTGTAAGTTAATGGTTCTGAGACTACAAAGGTCATGGTAGAGTAACGACGGTAAGGCAGAGCGCTGACAGGTGAGTAATCAAGACCTATCACTGAAACCTTAGTCAGTCGTACTGTTACATCAAGGGAGTCTGTGAGACAGTTATAGACTCCATTCTACGACATAGCACTATTGGGCGGGGTCAAGTTTTAACTCACTCACTCATTCTAGAATCCCATTATATACGTTTTACCACGTCCACACAGTTACGTTAAGACTACAATCATCGTAGCCATGTTAAACTGTAGGAGCGCAAAGGCATGTCTGTGTAACGAAAGACCCAGGTCAGTTGGAACCTTTGGGTCCCACACAAGCGTAGTGGCTGACCTTGCCGTGACAAACATGTGATCACAGGGACCCACTCGGCTTGGAGCCCCACGGGACCTATTTTCACCCCCCACAAAGAATGATGGTACCAGATGAGTACAGCATATTCATGACAATGTCTGTGAATCCATGCGTGAACAAAGTCGCCCTGACGAATGTGGACTGCAATAGGGAGAAATTAATTAGACTCTGGGGGGCAGAGAGTTGGTGTATTGATTCGTGGTTTGACGAACCCACACATGTCTGGGCAAGACAGACCCACCTTCGTCAAATTGACATCAAGAAGCGGCTCATGATTCAACATCAACGGAAATAAAGCAATCTATTTGGGGACAGCATCCCTAAGCAATGCACCTGCATGTAAAAGAAACGCATGCTTGAAGGAACAGGTAGTGGACATTCTGCAATATGTACCCGCCATCAGTTGGTTTATTAACACGCTTAACGGAGCTTACTGATCTCTACGTTTGTGTGACGTCATGCGAACTGGCGTCATCGCCTACAGACGTTCAGAATATGGGCACTACTCACATCCGGGTAATCTGCGCAAGCGAGGCGTGTGTGTCGAGAAACGAGCTCTACGCTTTAGCCATCGCGGAGACAGTTGTGCTCTGGGGACCTGTGAGCAGTGATTGCAGTACTTCTCTCCACGGCTTGCCCCATAAATAGAGCAATTTCACTCAATATGAATTATTATTCTGCGGTTTAGGTGGTGGTAGAGAATTCAGACTCAATCAGAATTGACATTTACCATTTCAGAACAAGAGGGCAAAATGTAGAATTACCATTGTCGTGTTAAACCGTAGACGATGAATTTCTGAAATATGAAGAACGTGTATTGCGTTATAATATTCCCTATAGCGTGCTGTCATACAGTTTTACCTCAGTGTCTTAAAGGGGATTATCATCTATAGCAAACTGGCAGTCTCAGCTAGTTTGCCTTAAACGGTTCAAACGCATCAAGTTTGTCAGATTGTTTTATGTATATCTCTCCAACAGTTAATAACGTTCCAATAACGTAGAGACGATACTCCAGTAGCACACTCGCACTTATCACAACGTCTAGATCTACACCAATAGAAACAGCAGCTAGATTTCCTGTTGTTTAACGTCGCACACACCAATATTCGGTCTTTATGTAAACAATCGACACAGTGATAGACACCATGAGCATCGATCCTCGCACAATGACATGCGGTGGCCAAGACAGCGACCACCTGATCCGGTTAATCGGCTCTTGGGACACACATAGGTTATTAGGGGCCAATTCCAAGCCAGATCTTCACGGGTTACAAGCACTAGACCCGGAGCATACGAACGTCAACAAATAACATCCTGCACAATAAACGAATAGCACATTCAGTTGTCACACTACATAACCCAGGACACAAGATTCAATATTCAACACACTAACGTTTGAGATAACCTAATAGCGACAGACATGATGGTCAACACAATACACTCTACCACAGAAGTGAGTGAGTGAGTTTAATTTTACGCCGCACTCAGCAATATTCCAGCTATATGGCGGCGGTCTGTAAATAATCGAGTCTGGACCAGACAATCCAGTGATCAACAGCATGAGCATCAATCTACGCAATTCGGAACCGATGACATGTGTCAACCAAGTCAGCGATCCTGACCACCCGATCCCGTTAGTCGCCTCTTACGACAAACATGACAAGCATCTTCACGGGTCTCTACCACAGAAGTAACAGTAAATACTACAAGAAACAATCTACTAAGCGGTATAATGTGGACACTTCACTGGGACGTATTCACCATGTTCACATCATTGGTATGGTGCTCACGATTTAGTCCCATTTCTGGCAGTGAGATTATCACACGTTTTAATTGGTCCAGCGCGTGGATTATAAACCACCCCCACCCCCCACCCCTTATTACGTCATCTGGAGACTGCCACTTTGGGGATAACACCGTGCTTACTACCAGAATCATTATCTTAGACTTGAAACCGAGATCCAAGAATTATATCACGCCTCAGGAAAGCCACTCTGTAAGAGTATTGTAGCGTCTGCAACTACAGGTTCTCGGTGCCATTTCTGGAATCTGTGGCGGTGCCATTTCTGGATTATGCATTAGCACAACGCACTAAATAACACAACTGATTTTCAATGTCCTATGAATAAGATATACTGCACTCGCTATTTCCAAACACTCCCTTGACACACCGGAGTCAGTTCATACACATACTCACAGTGGCGGATGTTTCAGACTGCCGGACAACACTGCCGACTGCCGGACAAAGGAAAGTAAACAGCCATCTTTGAAGGTGGCTGAAACAAATGAGAAATGGTCATTCATTTTATTCTGATGTTTCTTAGTTTTGACACTTGCCTTTACACTGTCCCTGCGACTATTTTCAAAAGAGGTTTGTTAACATTTGTTAACTTTAGGTGAAATCCAAATTCCAAGTGTTTGTTTTCATCTATTCGTCAGTTTACAACACCTATATTCAAATTATGCCTCCGTTCATGCCAGTTGTGAATGGGTACCCAGTATGGTAATGTCATTGTTAACCTTCTAGCTACTTACAGGCAGCCTGGACTGTAGACTCCCCAGGGCGTTGAGAAGGAGAAGCGAGTACAAACTCATTTTAACTGCTTCATTGTATTATGAACGCTAAATATCGGCCTTAATAACAGGCCCGTAAAGATCCGGATTAGAATTCGCCTTCAGCAACCCATGCTCGTCGTAAGAGGCGACTAACGGGATAGGGTGGTCAGGCTCGCCGACTTGGTTGACACATATCAGCGTATCCCAATTGCGTGGGTAGTTGCTCATGCTGTTGATCACTGGCATGACTCAATTATTTACAGACCGACGCCAGAAAGCTGGGATATTGGTGAGTGTGGCGTTAAACAACAAACAAACAAACAAACAAACAAACAAACAAAAGACTTATTACCAAAATATATCCGCCTGAATGTTAGCCAAGGACCGGAAGCAACACAGTACCGTGAACTGTATTAATCTTGACACTTGTTACCCATGGCCTTCCGGACAATCAATTAATTATTAGGACAATATTCTGTATAATACAATCACCCTAACATTTGTTACGTTGGGTATATCTTAAATGCCTTTATCAGAGTGACAGCGTTGTGAATACAGTCATTTGCTTGTCAGAGATAGGTAATTACAGCTGTAAGCCGCTGTATTATGTTACGCAATACTGACTAATAGTCCCAGACACACAGTTCTATGTTATATATCTAAATGGTTATTTATTACGTTTGTATGACAAGTGATAATCCCCGCCGCACCTGCGACTGAGGTTGTAGGGAACATGTCAATATGTTGGAAATGACATTTCAGAGGAACAGTTTCCATTCAGTGTTCCACAATGACTGCATGTCCAGCAGCGACGCCACACAACCGGAAGTCGTACTGCCACATGTCACACTGTTTTAACTCAATGCTTACATGTAACGCACTACTGCAATGGGGATTGGAATATAATGTCTCTGTTCTGTTGCCATGACCCCTGGCAACATCACTGACACTGATTGCTACAATTACACACAATAATTCGTGTCGTGTGATAAGCGCTGGAAGTGAGACCGGCAGAACCTCCTAGGGTCGAGACACCAGAACGTGGCCCGTGATGCCACAACCTCCTCTCCTGTCTGTCGTCTACTATTGATTATGGTATTGATGAGAGTGAGATCTAACAGTTCATTGTGTACAGTGTCATGTGTATGTAATCATGTAGAATCGCCGACACGGAGTCTTTGATGTTTACATCATTCATGGTCTAACAGGTATTATCAAACTGGGTCAGCTGTGGCCGCAAACCATTGTATACTGGAGGCTGAAACATCATCAGTTGTCTCCACAGAATGGTCGACATATTGAAGGTCCTGATCGTGCTGTTGGACATTCACCATCACACTATGTACATCATGGTGTAGATCTTATACACCTTGACATTCTGTTTTGATTCAAAAACATGAAAATATATCTTTGAGTTCAACTATCTTTGGTTTTGAAATACTGAATAAACGTCGCCATTGTCATTGTATCCAACATTATATGTGATGTCTGGCTCACTTCTTTAATGGTAGCGGATTCCTATACTTCGCTAGAGGGGTTCCGTCACGAGAAGGAAACATTTTAATGCCCAATTCCCATGACATTGCAAGGAGAGGGTTGAGGGGAATATGGGCATATGTGTGTTGGACAGTTTTAGGAATGAAGATAGTGGTGAGTTAGGGCAGTTTTAGGAATGAAGATAGTGGTGAGTTAGGGCAGTTTTAGGAATGAAGATAGTGGTGAGTTAGGGCAGTTTTAGGAATGAAGATAGTGGTGGGTTAGGGCAGTTTTAGGAATGAAGATAGTGGTGAGTTAGGGCAGTTTTAGGAATGAAGATAGTGGTGAGTTAGGGCAGTTTTAGGAATGAAGGTAGTTGTTGGGTAGGGCGGTTTTAAGAATGGATGTTTTCGGCAGTTATAGGAAGGACGATAGTGGTTGGTTTGGTATTCTAAACCGACGATCAACTTGCGGAAGCCGCCGTTATGTGATTGTGTGAATTGACAGGGAATAAAATTCAACATTAGTGTTGAAGAACAATCATATTGGTGAAGTGAGAAAACAACGTTAACCTGTCCAACAGTCTGCTGTCATCGAACAAAGGAAACAGTGACGGCTGGAATATGATGTCGACACAGCGTAAATCTCAGCTGCCAAGACTCGGTGTCATCCTTTGTGTTGATCGTAGACCCAGTTCTTTGACCTCTCCAGCCTAATACATATTTTAAGAGTGTCCAAGGATTGCCCACCGGACTGTGTAATGGAAAAGTTTCATTTATTGTTCCTCAGACATATGGCAACTCTAGATTAAAGAGCTGATGTTTATCAAATATTTAATTTTCAATGGCTCTGTAATGGCACGGTTGGTCCGACCGCCCATCAGCCCTGTCGGATACATGAAACGGCGTCTTGATTCACAGAAGTGAGTGAACATGGCGAACACTCTCATACTTCAAGCAAATTCGGGTTTGCAAATGAAGACACATGGTTATACTAAGAGATAAGATCCTGCTATATAAGACGGCCATTATGAATTTATAGACAGGCTGGCCGACTTGTATCAGGACTGGAAGCCGCAAATGTACACCGATATTGATACACAGATGTTGATGCTAGTTACGCTTTACGGTGCATGGGCTGCCGTATAGTGAGATCTCGAAGATAACGCTCATTGGTGCGAAAACTAAAGCAACTGTCATCTTTTGACCCAAAGGGCAAATGCACCGGTCAATGATAAAGGCATTTCGTCATGCTTAGGTGCAATACTACTACTTATATAGAGTGACTTGGTAACTTGAGCTTAACGCCGCTTTGAAGACTGTAGGTTTTCACGGTGCGTCAACTTAAAGAGTCAAGGAAAGCTAAAGTGACGCCTCTTGTAGACGTTTACCGCTCCCGGTTAAGCCAAGGATTATACTCTGGGCAGTCTTGGTTACGAAACTACGATATCGCATCATCAGTGTGCGAAATAGTTTCCAAATTTTGCTAGCCAGTCGGGCTAGCTATGCCTGAAAGTTACCAGCCCACAAAATACTCCACTAGCCCGAGACTTGAATGTAGACACGGGTTTCATCATTAAGGTGCTAATGTGATGGGCATTTTTATCATTTTTTTATATATATTTACAAAATGACCCCATAAAAATTCACTAGCCAGTCGGACCAGTGACTGTGGAGATTTACTGGCCCGACTAGATTTTTTACTAACCACAGACTAGCGGGCCAGTGGCTATTTCGCACACTGATGATGCACTGGTGACGAAAGTGGATTGCATGGTCAGGTACTGAGATTACCTGTTATGACAGCACAATAGCATGGGACGTTACCAATGTAATTCATGTCACTGTTTTGCCTGGTCCAGACTCGATCATGATATGCTGTGGTATGGCTGGAACGCTTTGAACAAAGAAACATCAACACTGAAGATTACAAATCGTGTAAATAAAAAAATAAAATCTACATTTCAAATCTAACTGTGGGTAAATTTACAAACAATTGTCAAAATAAGACGTTATTGGGAGTTTAAGGTCGTGATAGATTGTTGAAAGTGATATGGTTTGATGTGTGAACGCAACGCATTAGTTGTTTTGGATTTTAACCCGCCCACAGCAATTGTTCAGCCACATCCTGACAGGCCACACCAGAAATGGGCTTCCTGGTCACCACTAGAGAAGACCGTCGAGGAAGTACCGTGGGATAGCACCATTTGGATTCAGCATGTCTATGTCTTCAGTATTGATGGAATATTTCAGCTAAAATTACCGACAAGATGGTGGTTGAAGGACTGAATCATGGTCCTGGACGACTGGTTTGAATTTACAGAAACTGATGTTAGAGTGATATATCGTTATTGTCTGCCCCGTGTTTTAATGTCGTCTGCTACACCCGGGTCGGCATGACATACCAGAAGGGCTGACGTTCAGTCAGAGCGGCGTTAGCCAACCGTTGTGGCGGCCAGTGCTTCTCTCCTTCGGGAGTCAGCAACACAGGGGGCACCCCAGGGGACGCCATCATAATCCATCACCGTGGACCGAGTCGTCTGACAGTGCAGACGTAATGGTACGAGAGGGAGTTACTCTATTAAACGGTTGATAAACTGGTTAAAGATGGATGCACCTACAGTAGGGAGAGTGATATGTCCTAGGACAACACGGAGCTCGTCAGCCAAACGCTACTGAGCAATGATCACCACCATCACGAATAATACGTAGCCATTATGTCATACCAGTCTTTCTCAGTCTCTCCCTGCCAAAACACAAGTAAATCCAAGGTGGGTTGAATAGTCGCATGGTGGCATGTTTACCATGTAGGTACATTTTTGCTAGATGCGAAATCGAAATATTTTGTATAAACATTGTAATGGCTTTGAGGTAAACCAGAGGTATTACCAATTCCACTTTTTCGAGTGATGTACGATCTGACTGAACTTGTGATAGCCGGTGCAACACCAGCATGGGACTACTGGATTGTTGCCATTACTGTCAGTGGAGGTTATATATTTGCCACTGGCCGATGTCGGATAGTAAAACGGAGCCTTGCACAGCTCCTCTTGATCTCCAGGGCCTCCATTTCAGTAAACCTCCATTAACCCCTGAATCCATCCCCACGAGTGGATGGTGCGGATGCATGCAGGCGGGGTTAGCAAGATTGTTTTATTACAGTTTTAAACCCAAGTGTCAGAGTAACAGTGAGACGTGTAAGCCACCAAAACTACACAGTAAACTTCGCGTATAACGAACTAACGATCTGGTTTTAGTCGAAATGTGTATGACGACCAACGGTTATAACGAACTAACGATCTGGTTTTAGTCGAAATGTGTATGACGACCAACGGTTATAACGAACTAACGATCTGGTTTTAGTCGAAATGTGTATGACGAACAACGGTTATAACGAAGGAACATTATTGTTCGTTATAACTGTACTCTACTGCAGTTGTACTACATCGAACCGACATTACCTCAAGAATTCTCACTCTATGAACAAAACATCGCAAATCAATGTACGAAAAGACTCTGTACATTTATTTGTTTTAAATTCTGATAGACGGCAAGACCTAACATATAAAACCACAATACACAAAATTTAAAACCAGCCATGTCCTTGCTTCTTGATAAATATCTAATTATTAGTGATCTATGACATGGTGACGAATCATGGTGTATTGAAACACTTTGGAAATGAATATTTTGGTAATGTGTATTAAAATAAAGTGAAGTCACTTGTCAGTAATTATATAAATCATGAACTTTCTATTAGAACTTTTAACCCTGGGAGGTGAAACTGGAGCCCCCTGTCAAGGACAGTGCCCCAGTCTGCAATTTATGTATGTATGCAGGTTTGTGGGATCTGTGCACTACTGTATGCCCCGTGAGCCGTGCAGGTATAATGGGCTGTTATCACCATCATGCACCTGGTCAGCTAATTATCACATCTATCTGTGTCATTGACAGCTGGTCTCAATCACTACGACTTGTCTAATTATATAATGAGCATCATGATAAATAACTCTTTAATAATATACTCATGCCAATAATGGTTGTCACCCCTTCAGTTTTTTATTGGAGAAGGGGTGTGGGTGTGGGGTGTGGGTGTGTGTGGTGTGTGGGGTTGGGGTGGGGAGGGGGTGACAACCATTATGGGCATGAGTATATAATGACCTAGATATGTATGTATGTATGTATGTATGTATGTATGTATGTATGTATGTATGTATGTATGTATGTATGTATGTATGTATGTATGTATGTATGTATGTATGTATGTATGTATGTATGTATGTATGTATGTATGTATGTATGTATGTATGTATGTATGTATGTATGTATGTATGCATGCATGCATGTATGTATGTATGTCACATACCCAGCCTGCAGCGTGTCTCTTCTGCTCTAGAGGTGCAACACTCACGGACTTATGCCATCACCTTTGCGTATCCCTGTGTTGTTGTTGAAATTAAAAATATATTATTAAAATCGTATTGGGCGCCTTTTAATTTTCCTTGAATATTCCATTAAGAGGCGATCAATGTCATTAACAGTCTCCGATCAAAGCAATAGGCACGGCTTGACGTTATGTAAATCAATAGGCCGGCTATATAAGTGAAGTGTTCACTAGCAGCCATTGCATGGCTTGTTGGCCGTCGTTGTCTCCATGTTTACATTTGCATGATACACAGGACATGATGTATTCTTACAACTCAGTTATTTACCAATGTTATGTGGGTGAAATAATTCTTCATGAATTAAAGCAGGGTCAAGGTCAGTCGTCCCTTCATTTGAAGCCAAACAGAATGGGTTCTGGGTGTAGTTTTCGAATGCTATTCAGTATGAAGCTTACACAATGTACGACTGTTGTTGGTTGAGGAGAAGAAGCTCATTAAAGGCACAAAGTGACGTTTATCAGCGCACGAAGGACTCATATTAACGTTTATAATAGTTTTCGAAATGCCGTCAACACTGAATACCTCCCACAGGGAAACTTCAGAGACATGTCTAGCGTAGACAACCTCAGCTTCAGGATAGTTCTGGAAATAAATGAATGAATGAATGAATGAATGAATGAATGAATGAAGAAAGAAAGAAAGAAAGAAAGAAACAAACGAATAAATAAATAAATAAATAAATAAATAAATAAAATGAATGAATGAATGAATGAATGAATGAATGAATGAATGAATGAATGAATGAGTGTGTATTGGATAGATGGATGATTAAATGAAGGATAAATAAATAAATAAATGAGTGTGTATTGGATAGAAGGATGATTAAATGAATGAAGGACATGCACACGTCGCTAGTTTCCGAAGTACTGAGTCCCATGGAGTACTCGTACTGCTGTCAATCGCTCTTCAATGCGCTTCACCGGGTGGCCGTCGAGGACCAAACACTTTATGACTGCTCTGTACACAAGCTTGTCCATTTCCGCAATTTCCATAGGGGTTCATGTGATTAGATGTCACGTGACCGGACACTAGCGACATGTGCATGCCAATATTACGTTTATGTGAATGATAATTATAAACCATTCTTCAATATCATTCAGCTATACTTTTCATGCACATATCAGAAGTATTTTAGGATCAAAACTTTTTGGTAGCCCCTCGTGCACGCATCGCCGGTACCCAAGTCACATTCTTCATTGGCGCTCAGACGTACTTGTGATGTGACCTTACATTGGTTGTCACACAAAGCAGTGGTCGACAGTTGTTGCGGTGCCACCCGTGATATTGTAAACTCCCTTCGATTCGCTACACAATGACATTTATGGGTGCAGATGTTTCTCAATACACCACATACCTAAAGTCAAGGTCGATGGGATACTACTCAAATTCCCCAAAGAAGGTACACAGCACCCGATTTATTGACATGGCTGTAATCTGCTATGTCATGACAGATTAATCGTAGTGATCATGAAAAAAATACCGCGTTGTCTTTCCTTGTTGCCAATAGCAACCAGGGCCACATCCCTCTAGTTTACTATCTACAGTTGCGTACCTTTGGCGCGTAACTGATACGCAATGGTAACTTGGACCTATTCGTTGAGTGATAGTCAACCATTAGTCTCCTTACATTAGCAATTTTTTTTGTTAACGTTTTTGTAAATTTATGACAGTTGCAATGGCTTCCGATTCTTGAAAGAGATTGATGATACCGGCAGACAGTCAAAGACCATAAATATGAACAGATGAAATATCAGACAGGTGCTAATTGTTGAATGATTTATGATGGGTGCCCTGAGTACTTCCAGAAATCAAACGGCTACTTGGGTTATAGAGCTCAGCGAGCAATCATGATTATGTGTTTTTTTTGACATCGTAAATATTAGGTTACACAGATCTAATGTACACGTGAATGACTGAAGTACTATCAACGTCGTCACCTGTCGTCTTGAGGTTTCGACAGATTAATGGTGACGATTGGGTTATCTACATTGAGATCCCCTGACACGGTAACGATATAATGATGGCTTCCCTACTGGCACTACACAGTTCATGCCGCAATCATGTTCCTCACACTTATGCTACTCGGAATCATCAGTAACTATCTCGCACTTGTCCTAATCCCCACCCTCGCACTTGTCCTAATCCCCACCCTCGCACTTGTCCTAGTAGGCTTGTCCTTGTCCCCACCCTCGCACTTGTCCTAATCCCCACCCTCGCGCTTGTCCTAATCCCCACCCTCGCACTTGTCCTAATCCCCACCCTCGCACTTGTCCTAATCCCCACCCTCGCACTTGTCCTAATCCCCACCCTCGCACTTGTCCTAGTCTTGATGCATTGTCACTCCCCACCCTCGCACTTGTCCTAATCCCCACCCTCGCACTTGTCCTAATTCCCACCCTCGCACTTGTCCTAATCCCCACCCTCGAACTTGTCCTACTCTTGATGCATTGTAACTCCCCACCCTCGCACTTGTCCTAATCCCCACCCTCGCACTTGTCCTAATCCCCACCCTCGCACTTGTCCTAATTCCCACCCTCGCACTTGTCCTAATCCCATCCCTCGCACGTGTCCTACTCTCGATGCATTGTTAGTCCCCACCCTCGCACTTGTCCTAATCCCCACCCTCGCACTTGTCCTAATCCCCACCCTCGCACTTGTCCTAGTCTTGATGCATTGTCACTCCCCACCCTCGCACTTGTCCTAATCCCCACCCTCGCACTTGTCCTAATCCCCACCCTCGCACTTGTCCTAATCCCCACCCTCGAACTCCTTCTTGATGCATTGTAACTCCCCACCCTCGCACTTGTCCTAATCCCCACCCTCGCACTTGTCCTAATCTCCACCCTCGCACTTGTCCTAATCCCCACCCTCGCACTTGTCCTAATCCCCACCCTCGCACTTGTCCTAATCCCATCCTCTCGCACGTGTCCTACTCTCGATGAATTGTTAGTCCCCACCCTCGCACTTGTCCTAATCCCCACCCTCGCACTTGTCCTAATCCCCACCCTCGAACTTGTCCTAGTCTTGATGCATTGTCACTCCCCACCCTCGCACTTGTCCTAATCCCCACCCTCGCACTTGTCCTAATTCCCACCCTCGCACTTGTCCTAATCCCCACCCTCGCACTTGTCCTAATTCCCACCCTCGCACTTGTCCTAATCCCATCCCTCGCACGTGTCCTACTCTCGATGAATTGTTAGTCCCCACCCTCGCACTTGTCCTAATCCCCACCCTCGCACTTGTCCTAATCCCCACCCCTCGTCCTAGTCTTGTGCATTGTCACTCCCACCCTCGCACTTGTCCTAATCCCCACCCTCGCACTTGTCCTAATCTTGATCGCATTTGTCCTAATTCCCACCCTCGCACTTGTCCTAATCCCCACCCTCGCACGTGTCCTACTCTCGATGAATTGTTAGTCCCCACCCTCGCACTTGTCCTAATTCCCACCCTCGCACTTGTCCTAATCCCACCCTCGCACTTGTCCTAATCCCCACCCTCGCACTTGTCCTACTCTCGATGAATTGTTAGTCCCCACCCTCGCACTTGTCCTAATCCCCACCCTCGCTCTTGACCTAATCCCCATCCTCGCACTTGTCCTAATCCCCACTGGAACCACATTTCCATACATGGGGTAAGACCTTTTCTACGCTGCTGAACAGTAACATAAGTGACATGAATGATATACGTCATCATGACGTCACCGATGACTTGTCAACATCGAACTCCACCCAGGTATCTGCCCTTAACGCGCATTCCATGGAGGATTCACAGCGCTTTAGTTCAGGTCCTATGGTATTCCAACGGAGGTCCTAAAAAATACACCTAGTATGCACTTTTTACACAGACTTTTTAATGACTGTTTTATCTCAGGGAGGATCCCTACAGAGTGGGGTAAAGGCGTTATTAACCCCATACCTAAGACGTCGACAGCTGATCCCAGAGACCCACTGTCATATCGAGGTATAACTCTGACTAGCGCTTGTTATAAACTGTACTGTAACATACTCAACTCTAGACTAACTGACCACGTGGAGACTCAAAACTTACTGGCTGCCCAACAAAACGGTTTCAGAAAGAAAAGATCCACAACTGAACACATATATGCTTTAACTTCAGTGATTGAGTCAAGAAAGAATATGAAGAAACAGACATTTGTTGCTTTTGTAGATTTTAAAAAAGCATATGATTGTGTTGATAGAGCTATTTTATGGAAGAAATTAACTGAGAGTGGAATTGAAGGGAATATGTATCGTGCTATTGTGAATTTTTATGACTTTGTACGGAGCTGTGTGAGACTGAATGAAGTCTGTGCGGAGTGGTTCGACGTGAAATGTGGCCTTCGTCAAGGTTGTTTGCTATCACCCCTTCTTTTTAACATTTTCATCAATGACTTCATTATTCGTATAAATCAGCTTGAACTTGGTGTCCGAATCAATGACCACTTCGTAAATGTTCTTGCCTACGCGGATGACGTTGTCCTTCTGGCTGAGAATGAAAACAACCTGAACTTGATGCTGGACTGTTTAAACTCGTGGTGTCAAGAGAACAAGATGACTGTGAATCAAGCCAAATCCAAGGTTATTCACTTCCTTTCTATGTGGGGACATCGAACTGGAGGTATCAGACAGCTACACCTATCTTGGACTGTTTCTTACTGAATTTTTAGACTACAGGCGAATGGGCAAGGTGGCAGCAAGTTCAGCAAGTCGGGCGCTTGGACTCGTCATATCTAAGTACAAAGTGATGGGAGGAATGAGATACCAGACGTACACTAAGCTCTACGATTCTATGGTCTGGTCTGTAGTTGAATATGGAGCGGCAATCTGGGGCCAATACACCGTGCCAGCTGTTAATGCTTTACATAATCGAGCTATGCGGTTCTATATGGGACTCAACAAATACGTGCCAAATGCAGCCTTGGTTGGTGATATGGCATGGATTCCACCGTGTGTGAGACAATGGAGAAGCGTTGTAAAGTTCTATAAACGTTTAAGTTCCATACACCGTGATTGGTTCATATCTAAGGTTTTTGTCTGGAGCAACACTCAAGCAGAACGTCGCAAGCGGAACTGGAATAAACGAGTCCATGATAAGTTGAGAAGTGTGAAATTAAATCATTTTATCCCTCTGAACAACGATTTTCACACCTGTTTTATCTCATCTGAACTATGTGCCAAAGTCCAGGAGAGCCAGTTGGCAAACTGATGTGCAAAGGACTCACAGTAGGAGAAGTGTGGGAGGGATAAGCTGCGGCTGTACAGTCATTTTAAGAGTGATATCTGTGTTGAACCCTATATTTTTAACTCCATTTCCAGAAGCAATAGATATGCCTAGCTAAGGTCAGATGCGGAGTAGCCCCTATACACATAGAAACTAGACGGTACACTAATACACCGGTGGAGGAGAGAACTTGTTTTTATTGTAAGGATGAAGTTGAGGATGAAATCCATGTTTTGCTACACTGCTCCCTTTATAACGATATTCGTTTTACCCTCCTAAGTAAATGTTCAAATAGCTTTGGTAATTTTAATGATTTTCGGATATACAGATTGTTAGTTTCATCTTAGCCAATCCGAATATTGTTTTTTATTCTGCCCAACCTTGCAAGCTTATACTTCAGAAACGGAATTTTTTTTATATGGTAATAGGTAATGGTTTTATACTGTGTATGTATACTTTATGATATCTTACTGATGTACTTTTGATTGTTTTTCGTTATAATAGTAATAATAACTTCTATCTGTATATAGTTTTCATATTGTGTGTATATATTTTTAGCTAATAGTCTCTCGTAACCCAGAAAGGATGGCTCACTGTTTTATTGTACTTGTATTGTGAATTGTGACTATGCGCTTGTGAGGTGAGACTTTAAACTATCTATCTGTCTGTCTGTCTGTCTGTCCATTGTAAGTATCAGTGTGTGAAATAAGCCAAAAATCCAGCCAGACATCAGGGCTGGTAACTTCAAAATGTTACCAAAATGGATTTAACCAGACCAAATATGGTGAATTTACTCAGATGTATGGAACATCAAAAATGTTTACCAGACCATCGGGCTGGCAAGCTGTAAATTTAGACCGTCCGTCAGAAATCTAGACCGTCTCGGGCGGTCGGACGGGCCTTAGTAGTATATCAATCTGATGTCATGTTTACAATGTTTAGTTTTTATCGAGATATTTTTGCAACCGTTAAGCTTGTCATGAATATATTTCGAATCACGTGACTTGAAGAAAATATCGCCTTGAACTTGTATCAGAAAATGATTTCAAGTAGGCCTGTTTTAATTCGTGTATGGGCCACTTATTTCAGGTGTTTCTCTCCTGCACTGTGGATGAATGAGACTGACGGTGACAGTAATGCATGCCTGTCAACATGAAGGGTATTCATGTCATTGCCGTGGATGCGCCGCACATGGAAGTGGGTAGCTGCAGATGTGATGTTGCCACAGTAGACGTCACTAGTTTTTCCTCCAGTGTTTGCATGGTGACAAGCTGAGCTCGGCCCCACTCTGATTGATGGCTGTATATTGTTTTCGAGTGTCTCGCCAGATACTCGTTTGTCTTTCCTCCGTCAACTGTGAGATCCCGGACATGGCAAACTATGCTACTTTTACAAAACGGAGGCCAGGAAGACAGAGTACACACTATACCTTGACATGAGTATCATGTTCTGTCAGCCCTGTCATAAATCTACACATTGACAGTGGCGTATATAGAGAGATATGTAAAGATTTGTGCAAACTGCCACGTGCTTGAGTGGTGTCTCTATGTACATGAAAATATAATGCACTCAAGGCCAAGCCCCTAATATTAGATTTAACCTTACATAGCCGTGAAGAACCGGGTTACAGTCAGCAGCCCATGCTTGTGGCAAGAGGCGACTAACAGGATCGGGTGGTCATGCTCGCTGACTTGGTTGACTCATGTCATCGTGTCTTCATGTGGCTACATCACTGGATTGTCTGACTCGATTATTTATTGACTATCGTCATACAGCTGGAATATTGAAGAGTATCGTTTTAAACACCAAACAAAAAACAACAACAACCAAACAAAGAAACCCCCGAAAAATAACTGAAGTCGTGAGGTCACGGTTCTGCCGGGTGTCTTCATCATAGTAAATGTATATCGAAGAAGAAGGATATATACTTAGG
This sequence comes from Haliotis rubra, assembly GCF_003918875.1. NCBI lineage: Eukaryota > Metazoa > Mollusca > Gastropoda > Lepetellida > Haliotidae > Haliotis > Haliotis rubra. Next base: position 1,097,611 of record NW_025764948.1, on the reverse strand, counting down.
GGTTTCAGCGTGAGAGAACAATGGATTGAAAACCAGTCGGATGTGAATTAATAGCATTTGCTCATAGCCTATGGGGATATTTATATACTGAACGTACAAAGGCAGACATTTTCCTTCATATTGTTTGTAAACTAAGGTCTATATTTTCGAAATATCCAAGAAGTCGAAGAAGCTGTTTTGTCCACCCTTTTGTACATTAACGCAGTAAATTACGATTATAACGAACTCATAGAGACAACAATGTTTCAACTAAAATACACAGCTGATGACAGTACTGTTCGCTATAAACGTTACTTGCTGTATTACAAAATAGACAATAAACACAGGTGGCATCCATGTCATCTCCAAATTCGATACAAACGTATTTATTCATTGTCTCCGTTGTAACGTTCATGCAAGACAGAACCTCTGTGGTTATCTATTGAAAATGTTCGTCATTGATTTAAGGTATAAATTACAGTCGTATGAGAGCTGGTCCAACATAACAATTGCACTTTCAGGTTATTTTTCGCTCCTCAGCTGTTTGGAACTGACATTGTGGACACTGTATCATGTACACACAGGTCAGTGTGTCTGACACCAGTGTGTCTGTCACACAGCTATGGAAAGGTCAGTTTGGTCTGGAGCGTCCCGCCTCTAGATAGGTATTGACCGCCGTGATGTTTATTGCCAGGCTTAACTATTCCCAAAGACATGATGAAGTCCACGCCACTTCCAATGGTACCCATGAAGATCCGGGTTAGAATTGGTCTTCAGCAACCCATGCTTGTCGTAAGAGACGACTAGCGGGATCGGGTGGTCAGGCTCGCCGACTTGGTTGACACACGTCATCGTATCGTATTGCGTAGATCGATGCTCAAGCTGTTGATCACTGGATTGTCTGGTCCTCACTCGATTATTTACAGACCGCTGCCACATATAGCTGGAATATTGCTGAGTGTTGCGTTAAATAACAAACCAACCAACCAACCACTTCCGATTGAGTTTCTTCAGTCTTAACGATAACTTGTACCCAAAATGAAGTATACCACTCACACTTTACTAAGGATCACAAAAATTCACAACTTTACTTAAACATAGATTTATAATTTGAAATTGTATCCATTTAAAACTAGATAAATAATGATATGGTAACCCCTATTTGGGCAAACAGCCATTTTAATATCTAACCTTATGCACTTGATACATGAGTAACCATAAAACATGTGTTTATGACACCAATCAACCATTTTGCAAATCATGGAACGAGTCATTGACAAGTACACAACACCTGTGAATAGCAGGTATGGGATCCACAAGATACTGTGACAAACTGAAACCTAGGATCCATCAGTAATCAGGGGCATAGCTACCATTATGAAAAGAGCCTGGGCTTACACACGATTACACATGGAGAAGTTGGGCAAGCCCTCAATATGATCTAAATATAAAGCTTTGCAACCTACCGGGCCTGAACGACAAAAATGGCTTGCTACGCACCTGATATCAATATCAACATTTCCGACGTGACCTTAGATTTTAACTGACTCGCCATATTTATACAACATATAGCTGCGTTCTCTTTTTTGTCACGTGTGAGACTCGCCCCGTGTCGGGTGGGTTCACTTATGTGTCAATGAGACAAATCAGCTAATATTTGTTCGATATTTGACACATTTTCACGATGTTTGTAACTATTTGTACAGTGTTAGTCGCTATCTAAGCAAGATAAAACACACACACCCACCCTCACCCCCATCGGTTAGGCTTGGTATTGCAAATACTTGAGCAGAGAATCCCTGCTACGGGTTCACAGTCGGAAGCTTGACTGAAGAGGAGTGTTCCACGTGTCAACATCGGATGTACCTTTCGTAAACCTTACTCAGAAGAAAATCTGAAAAATGTAATTCCTGTATTTAAAAACATCACAAACTCTTTTTAGATGCTTGATGGCAAAACTCAATTCCACTCTACCCCTCTTGCGCTCGGCTAAGTACTTGTGAGTTCTTGTCTGAAGTGCAGTGATGTCGTCTGCTTGCTCAACCATAGCAGACGACATCCTGTCTCAGGTAGGTGTCATAATCACGTGAGAGGTGGGTGCGGGGAGAATATGTACAGCGATGTCACTCAGCTTTATGTGCCCATATTGTTAAGGAGGTATGACTTCCAGTAACAGTCCTGAAAAACTGGAACATGATATATGTAATAATGAGTCATGTGTCACAATCAACGGTGCTCGTGCTTCCTTCCACATTAAGCTGACACGCCTTGGTCTCTCTGGAACACTGTACAAGGCAGCGGTAATCACAACTCATTCAGCCACATTCGGTGCTTATCACCGAGCGAATATCGAAAGCTGAAAGGACAAAAACATATCAATATTAAAGCCTGGAGAACCGATGTTCAGCACAGACCAATGGCATCTGGAGGTATGTTTCTGGAAGTTTCCTCAAGAAGCGTTGAACGGACGGCAGCGCACCCTGTGGCAACGTACAGTGCTGTCTGTGATGTCCTTTTCTAATGTCCCTGTGACACAGACACGTATAATGAAAATGCTAATTACTTTGAAATGAAACGTATTTATATACAGTAAAATACCTTTATAACGAACTCCAAGGGACCACTGAAAGTAGTTCGGTATATCCGTAGTTCGCTATTCACTTTTTTATATGATAATATAAGGTTTATTCGGGACATTTAAAACAGTTCGCTATAGCCGTCAGTTCGTTATCCTAAAGTGTGTCAGGTCAGCCTGCGTTACATATGGAAGTACGCTAAGTTCGTGTTATTGAACCGGGACGTTTACCACCATGAGCTCTGGTATGACAGATGGCCGGAATGGTCTGATGTTGACTGGATAGCGATGATCGAGCTAGTTGCTAATATTATACCTAATCGCCTCTACACGCTTCTGTAGACGGCCGAATTTCAAGGCCTGGGTCACTGACGGGGAATAGGTCTCAGTTCATCAGATGTGCATACTTGAGGAACAGCCGGTCCCTTAACCGCCCACAGTGGGCGGTGAATACGCTAATACAGCCTCATTGTAATAGGAACTCACGAGAATCCCAGTTATTCGGTCAAGTACGGGCAATATCATGACATACAATGAGAAACGTACTGGCAGTGACCCAACATTCACTGGGTCAGGTACAGGTTGTACTGATCAATCATTCATTCCGTCAAGTTCTGGTAGTGATCCGACATTCACTGGGTCAGGTACAGGTTGTACTGATTAATCATTCATTCCGTCAAGTTCTGGTAGTGATCCGACATTCACTGGGTCAGGTACAGGTTGTACTGATCAATAATTCATTCCGTCAAGTTCTGGTAGTGACCCGACATTCACTGGGTCAGGTACAGGTTGTACTGATCAATCATTCATTCCGTCAAGTTCTGGTAGTGACCCGACATTCACTGGGTCAGGTACAGGTTGTACTGATCAATCATTCATTCCGTCAAGTTCTGGTAGTGACCCGACATTCACTGGGTCAGGTACAGGTTGTACTGATCAATCATTCATTCCGTCAAGTTCTGGTAGTGACCCGACATTCACTGGGTCAGGTACAGGTTGTACTGATCAATCATTCATTCCGTCAAGTTCTGGTAGTGACCCGACATTCACTGGGTCAGGTACAGGTTGTACTGATCAATCATTCATTCCGTCAAGTTCTGGTAGTGACCCGACATCCACTGGGTCAGGTACAGGTTGTACTGATCAATCATTCATTCCGTCAAGTTCTGGTAGTGATCCGACATTCACTGGGTCAGGTACAGGTGACCGCATCCGTGGTGTAGTGGTTAGAGCGTCCGCCCGGAGAGCGGAAGGTCGCGGGTTCGATCCCCGACCGCGTCATACCAAAAGACGTTAAAATATGGTACTTGTTGGTCCCTGTCTGGCGCTCGGCATTAATGGGTACAAGGACTGGTCGGCTCGGAGTCAGTATAATGTGTCTGAGTGGGGTATTCCTGCTTCACTGCGGCATGGTATCTCAGTGAGCTAGCACTATAAAACCAACTTAAGTCTGGGCTAGTACAAGCAGCCGCACATACACATACACACGCATGCACGTCGTCATATGAGCGAAATATTCTCAAGCACGACGTTAAAACCCAATTTCACCTCATCTCAGGTACAGGTTGTACCGATCAATCATTCATTCCGTCAAGTCCCTGCAGTGACCCCCAATTCGCCCAGTCGAATACTGTCAGTGACTCGAGAGTCACTAGCTGAAGCACAAGCACCAGACATGAGATAAATATATTTATCCCTTACATGATGCATGAACATTTCGTCACCCCTACTGCCTCATGACCAGATGTTCCAATCAATGAGTCTGATTCAACGACAACTAACCAGTCAGATAGCGACACAGCTCCACTTGTGCTACCTACGGGTGACCCACTTGACACTATTGTAGATAACACGGCTGGTACTATCGCCAGTGTTTCCCATCATCTCCACCGTCGAAGCTTAATCATCACCGTCACGCTTGACGTATCAACATACTCCAACTGTATAAAAGCTTTAACAGCGTATAGGTTTTTCCCACTTTTCCAGTCGACTGAAATGATTAGTAGTTAACTGCCTATCGCTCACTGCCCGAGTGTGACGCTTACATTATATTATATATATCCACTTCCAAATGTCATGGGTTTGTGTTGTGTGGCAATGCCCCCATAGAGGCAGGGATTTATCATCGGGGATTTGTCTTGATTTGCTAGGAAATATGCTTTCAAATTATTTATTGTATCTCTTGTTGACTTGTATATGTGTTGGAACTGGAGGGATGGTAACTGCGAGACGATTGGTGATACACCTAGACCGGGTTGTAGTTTAACTACGCGACGCTAGTCCATCTAAAAAACTTAGCTGTGAGTCATTTTGAAAATTGTTCAGACAGTCCAGCGTCAAGTTGCATCGTGACTTATTGTCAACGGTATATATATATAGTCGTTTTTAACCTGCGTGAATATAAGATATCAATATAGAACTATTCCAAAGTAATGTTTCTGTACAATTGTTTCATATTTACAACATACGTCACTGAGTTTTATTAACAAGTGTGTTTACAAAATGGCCGGAGCAGTCGTGGTTATTTTCATATGGTTTATCGGGCTCTCAACACATCCTTTCTTTTTTTATTGATTTGTCATCCGCAGTTTAACGGCAGTATTTCTGCAGATTTCTATCATATTTTATCCTCTACACCTACGATTTGTTGTGAACGCTAAATGACAATGATTACAATACGTTTTCCACATGTCGTAATAGGCGACTGGGGTGGTCAGGTTCGCTGACAGGGTTGATGCACGGCATCGTGTCCCAGTTACAGAGAAACGATACTCACTGGATTGTCTGGAACTATAAAGCTGCAATATTGCGGAATGAGGCGTCAAACAGCAAGCAAACAAAACGTTTTTCATAACTAGGAATTTTAATCTTAACGTCTCTTGTGACGGGGGGTAGGACAATAGGCCCACAAGGACATAACACCCTCAGACAAAAACACCTCTAGGCTAAATGTCCCCAGGACAAAAGGTCCTCAATGGGTAGGACAAAAGGTCCTCAAAGAAGAGATGTAATAGAATGCCAGCAAATCTTTTTTGCAGCACATGGATTTATTCTCACATGGAAATAATATAATATAATATCATATAATATAATATAACATTAAATAGCATATGTAATAGCACAAAATTCACAAATCACCAAGCACATATATAATGCAGTTGTGCAGTTGATACTTGTACTACAGTTCATACCAGTCTAATATTATGTCCAATACCAGTCAGAAACTCTGGCAATGACTTGTCACCACTGTTGAAGTCTGAGCACAGATTTCGCAATCTGTCTTTGTGCATATCCCTCTTTCTTCTCACACGCTTGGGCGCTGGTCGAACCCCCCTCGCGTTCTGCAGAAGAACAGTCAGGCACATGACGTAGTCTTGCAGAAATCCTTCGATTGCTGCCCACACTGATGGATGGATAAGATGCAGACTTTGTGGCGGCGAATATTTCTCTCCAGGCTGTCAAGTCGACCAACTTCTGCTTTTACTTCATCTGATGCTGAGTGAAGAGCATTTGCAAGTATCTTCCCAGGCTTGGAAAGAGCCACAGGAACACTATCATACATTTTATTCCTGAACTTGGTGATGTTGACGTTGGTAGTGTCAGAGGGATGATTGTGTTCCTTTGTCACAATCGGTTCTTCCATATTCAGGTTGGTGTGGAGAATACCTGGACAATCAAATGCCGATCTCTTTGAACACTGCCACCTAGTACGACTTTTGTTTGAACTTTTCTTGGTATATATATACCCATCTAGCGCTAGCTTGACACCACCTTTATTGTTCCTAATAACCTCCATGATGCAGTGTGATATACCAGAATTGACCATCTAAACCTCTTATATACAGGTGGGGAAGGATGATGTGATAATACATCATTAATAGATAAGCTACTCCAAACATGCCACAATGAGTACCTGCCCAACAAAATCAAACATAAGAGGAAGTGACCAATTTAATCCAGTTCTCTGAAACAACATTTAGCAGATTTAATTCCATTGTTAAAATAACAACATCGTCACTGAGGAGACTGTAACAACTGGCAGCAGTGGGAGGAATTGCTGAGAAAACATCATGTCACCTGTCATTTCAAAACAAACACAGAGGGTGTTGTATTCTATGGGTGGAAATTTGCAAGGGCTTTTTGTCCTGGGGGCATTTAGCCTAGGTTTTTTTTGTCCGAGGGCTTTTTACCCCAGTGGGCTTATTGTCTGCCCACCTTGTGACGTAACCCTTGTCGTAACTGTCGTAGATCGTGTCGTAACTGAAGAAGCTCCTCTTGTAACAGCCGTAACCCTGTTGTATATTCTGTTAACCCTTTCCTAACTGCCAGTACCCTCCCTGTTGTATATTCTGTTAACCCTTTCCTAACTGCCGGTACCCTCCCTGTTGTTTATTCTGTTAACCCTTTCCTAACTGCCGGTACCCTCCCTGTTGTATATTCTGTTAACCTTTTCCTAACTGCCGGTACCACCCCTGTTGTATACTCTGTTAACCCTTACCTAACTGCCGGTACCCTCCCTGTTGTATATTCTGTTAACCCTTCCCTAACTGCCGGTACCCTCCCTGTTGTATTCTCTGTTAACCCTTTCCTAACTGCCGGTACCCTCCCTGTTGTATATTCTGTTAACCCTTTCCTAACTGCCGGTACCCATGTTGTAGTCGCCGTATACCATGTTGTAGTCGCCGTATACCATGTTGTAGTTGCCGTATCCCATGTTGTAGTTGCCGTATACCATGTTGTAGTTGCCGTATACCATGTTGTAGTTGCCGTATACCATGTTGTAGTTGCCGTATACCATGTTGTAGTTGCCGTATCCCCTGTTGTAGTTGCCGTATACCCTGTTGTAGTTGCCGTATACCCTGTTGTAGTTGCCGTATCCCATGTTGTAGTTGCCGTATCCCATGTTGTATTTGCCGTAAAGCCTGTTGTAATTGCCGTAAAGCTTGTTGTAATTGCCGTATGCCCTGTTGTAATTGCCGTATACCCTGTTGTAGTTGCCGTATCCCATGTTGTAATTGCCGTAAAGCCTGTTGTAATTGCCGTTAAGCTTGTTGTAATTGCCTTAAGCCTGTTGTAGTTGCAGTTGCCGTATACCCTGTTGTAGATGCCGTATCCCATGTTGTAGTTGCCGTATCCCCTGTTGTAGCCGATTAGCCACCTAAGAACCTGTGTGAGGGAATCCGAGTTTCCGTAATAACACTGACAGTACCATGCCTACCATGTTATGGTGAGGTGAACTGTCTTAATGCCCAGATGAAAAAGCTGACAGGAGTACATTCTGTAGAGGGTAATGTCCAAGTAAGTCTTCATTCCTTACAAATAATGGAGCCGAGGCACATTATTTTTAATGAATGGAGAGTTACGAGGATATTACCCTACTTAAATTACATTCAAAGTATTGGGAATATTTCTGTTATCAAAATTAAATGTCAAAATGACAAAATGAAGGCTTTACTTTGAAACTGGTACACATCGCTCCATTCCTGAAAAGTAATGGAGCGAGCAGACAATGGAATGACTTCACAAATGTAATTTAATTTTGTTTAAGGAAGCTTTTCGGCAAAACAATAACAATAGGGATTGTGACTGCCCTACATAACAAATGATACCTATACCTTCGTCTCTTGATAGGCAGTGGTACAGCCTACTCTCAGTGTGTAACGGTGTCATTAAGACACTTTCATATTGGTACGATGTTCATCAATGCCATCTTCAGAATTGAAATGTATCCTCAGGACGGATTGGATAACAATCAATGTCCTATTTGAAACTCTAATACTATGCGTATAGAAACTGGCCTTTTAAAATGATTTTTCAAAGATAGACTTTTGTTGGCAGCAAAGCAAGGTCCATACCACGGTGCCTCGTCCCATTGTCCACAAGCAACGTGGCCGCTGAGGTCCGGCGTTCAGACCAGTCAGAGCAGACCACAAGCGGTCTCTTTCAGCTGAGTTATATCTAAGTTAAATATAGGTGCTTTAAAGCCTTCAAGATAAAACGACCCGTCTTATATTACGACGGTGAGCACAATTTGTGACTAATTTTTAATCGCTTGGATCAGTAAGGGTCAAAGATTTTCCATTGGAGCGCCTTCCGAATCTAAAGAAAACTGCTACTGATGGCAAACTATTATTAAAGATTTACTTTGAAGACGATTTTAATTGGGCTATTTCTATCAAATGGCTCAATTAGATGGACAAAGACTACAAACGGTCCCCACAAAGATAGGATGTGGCATAAAGGGCTTGGTTTGAAAGGCCTCTATAGTATCGCTTGATGTCAGAACTCTGGAATCAATGGACAGTGTCTGTGGCCGAAGAAAAATAAATGTTTGATGCTAAAATATTTCATCAGAGCTTTTAAATAATGATCGACGCGTATTTGAATACCTAATGGTTGAACTAACTAAATAATCACCAAGGGATTGATTTAGGACTTGAAGAAAGAACAAAGACGTAGGTTGTTAATACCTGACATCGTGGAGAGAGAGAGAGAGAGAGAGAGAGAGAGAGAGAGAGAGAGAGAGAGAGAGAGAGAGAGAGAGAGAGAGAGAGAGAGAGAGAGAGAGAGAGAGAGAGAGAGAGAGAGAGAGTTAACATTCAGTTAACATTACTTCAAAGTCACTGCATGCTCCACGTAAATTGCAATTACAGAAGTTAAAGAATATTTGTCACTGGACGTGGTGACTATAGAAATAGTTCAATCGTCACCTTCAAAGGTTCAGAACAAGTTAATAACAAAGAAAGCAATTGTCATATGAATCTGGCTGACAAAACATTATGTCAACAAGTGTTATGGTTGACGTGAAGGATATTTCAAAATCTGACAGGTTAGTATCAAGAATGTTGTCAGGTGACTAATTGACTTGCATTTGCATGTGTTTGTGACATTGAAACTTGCGGCCACTGTTGTTACTAACTGACAGTGGTTCACAAACACTGCTTATAACAAAGAAAGAGTGTGGCTACTGGTTATCTGCAAATATACGCCATTAACGATATAAAATGAAACAAACATGAATGCTTTATTCGATGGTAATGTATTAGAGTACCATAGTTATGTTTTAACCTTAAATTGGGAGTGTTCAAATAAAAAAAATCAAGAGTAAACTTTCTCACGTCAGCAGTTTCTTATCAATGATAAAACGTGATATCATTCTGCAGTTGACAATGTACATGTTCAAACATGTATCAGTCCTTACATCATACCCGCTTTGATGGAGCCAGCAGATAGCTCGATACAATCAACATACAAATCAAGTAACACTCAAACTCCTATATAACACTATAACACTCAAACTCCTATATAACACTATACATTCAACCACTGTTAATTCTTCCTATGAATTACACTCAGACAACCAATCAATAGCGGCAGACAATGAATATATCCACAGCACAGCGGGACAACAGCAGCAGAGGCGTTCATACTGGATGGCGGCAGTATATTGTTTGATGGTCTTCAGCGCAAAAAAAATGGGTATTGATTAATTAAGCGCGTCGATCTTTGGCTATTAGACAGATTTATATTAAACCCGATTTGATGAGACCAAATACTTCGTGCAGTCAGATCTGTTTATCATTTCAGGAACACGAGAGTGTTTATTGTGGAATGTCAAGTTGGAAATGTCAGCCATTGCACCATTCAGCAATATTGGCTGCGGTATGAGGACTTGGGAAGCCCGGGGTTTTGGAGTGCACTACTTTCAAAGTGAGCTGTTAGTTCAACTGCCGAGCAAACTGAAAGTATACAGCCACATTTGATAGAAGCTAAACATTAGAAAAACGAGAAATGGTTATTTGACGGTGATATTTTTGATACGGTACCATGTATGTGTGTTGGACCATGAGTCAGCAATGTTTCACATGAAGCGCACGTATGTAATCTATGTATTTTGCGTAAAGACATATGCTGTTGTATATTTAGGTTACATTGTCTGCCGGTGTTTTCACTAATCTACTCTCTCACTCAACAAGACCGCCTCCGTGGTGTAGTGGTTAGAGCGTCCGCCCGGAGAGTGGAAGGTCGCGGGTTCGATCCCCGGTCGCGTCATACCAAAAGACGTTAAAATATGGTACTTGTTGATCCCTGTCTGGCGCTCGGCATTAATGGGTACAACAAGGACTGGTCGGCTCGGAGTCAGTATAATGTGTCTGAGTGGGGTATTCATGCTTCACTGCGGCATGGTATCTCAGTGAGCTAGCACTATAAAACCAGCTTAAGTCTGGGCTAGTACAAGCAGCCGCACATACACATACACACGCATCCACGTCGTCATATGAGCGAAATATTCTCAAGCACGACGTTAAACCCAATTTCACCTCACCTCACCTCTCACTCAACAATGGTTAATAACAGTAAAACTGATCACACAGAGAGGGTCTGCTGGGGTCGATGTAGCTCTGAGTGGTATTTCAAAATTAATAAAATATTAATATTGAAACCCAGGTACTATGGAAACATTTCAAAATCCTGTCTCGTGACGGGTGACATTTAATAAATGATATGAACAAATTGTCTCTTGTTTAACACACACTGCAATAGGACTGTAAAGCCTCGCGTCAAGTGAGTGAGTTAAGTTTACGCCGCCTTTAGCAATATTCCAGCAGTATGATGGTGGGGGATACCAGAAATGGGCTTCACACATTGTACTCATGTGAAGAATCGAACCCGGGTCTTCAGCTTGACGAGCGAACGCTTTAACCACCGGGCTACCCCACCGCCCGCGTCGCGTCAAGACAAACTAGCGATTGATATAATGAGCCTGGATACGCGATCCATCATGACGGCTCTTACAGGCAGCAGAGATTATTGTTGCCCACTTCCAACCCAATATCTCTAAAGAAAGAATTAATGATGAAATGAATGAATAGTGGACAAAAACAATTGTCAGGTTTGAGATAAACAACTATTGGATGAAGACATCGATCGTGTGACAAGTGTTTGAACTCTCCTCTCGTGTCACTCACATTGATTATCGTTCATCAACGACATACTACCCCCACAATATCGCCGTGAGGGTCAGGTTACTGTGGGCGGCAGCCACAGGCAACACGTGGGTTGGACGAACGCTACTTAAAAGGTTTTACAGTTATTTTAGGTCATTTTAAACTAAAAAATACATTGCAAATCCATTTCTTGTATAATAACAAAAAAAAACAAATCACGACCCAATTTGTTACAAAAGCGCCGGTTCCATCACATTCTAAACACCATAATTTGTCAAATCCGCCCACGTGTGTCGTGCACCCCACGTACTTGTTATAAATGAGACAGGGAAGCATGTTTTTAGTTAATTAATTGGTCGGGCTTACCAAATCCTTAGGTATAAACCTATCACCGTGTCCTCTTGTAGACATATCGCAGAGGCTGACAGTGCAGTGTGAAAGTGGCTAAAGGGCACGATGACATTAAGAGTTTGTTCTTCATAGTTAGTGGTCTAATTGTTCAAAACAAGTACACATGTACTCAGTTGTAATGGGAATGAGACGCGATGACCTTTGTTATTAAAATAGTCCGCATAGCAAAAAGGTATTTTACAGATTTCAGCAAAACAGTATTGTGAGTGTTGGTGGAGCTTGTTCTGTCTACAATATTCATGGACCATAAAGTATAGCAGGTCCATGGTGACGGCCCTCCACTAGAAACAGTCACCAATCAAGGTCAAGGTCATATCGCGTATCCAAACAGTGAGTTTAGTTTTCTTAGTTGATCATGCTTCCCAAATTTTGGAGCTTCCAGTCTGCATCCCATGCCAGTGCATAATAGTTCCATAGTAGCAGGATCAATTTACCCTAGACCATTCGGTACCATATTTTCTATTTGAGCCCGATTCGGAAGAGGACGCTAAATACGGCCACCCAATCAGATTGCATCCATGAGCGATGAACAGTTGGTGCTGAGGTCGTGATAAGAGAATCTGAAATAGTGACGTCAGTTCTGAAACTAAGCTGTGTTGGCGAATGGGTGGAGGGCATTTGTACTCGGTGGATATATGATTTATACCCTGGGTACAGTCGCCCAGACATTGACAACACCACGAGTCAACTAAGAGCATCACCACACAGCATACATAGATACATTTGATCGTGCAAGTCGGCGTCTCCGAATTAAGTTATACTACACTTTTAAATCATGCAAGATTATGGCCTGATAAAAATGTTCATAATATCAGCAGATAAATGATGAAACCCGTGTCTACATTCAAATTTCGGGCTAGGGAACTATTTTGTGGGCTTGTATAACTTTCAGGCATAGCTAGCCCGACTGGCTAGCAAAATTTGGAAACTATTTCACTCACTGTTAGTAACCCGGGTGTTTGTTCAAATTTCGTAGTAACCCGGGTGTTTGTTCAAATTTCGTAGTAACCCGGATGCCTTTTGAACTTCGGTAGTAATCCAGACATCATTTGAAGTTCATTAGTAACCCGGATGTCTTTTGAACTTCAGTTACTGCAGTAACCCGCGTGTCCTTTTTCAACTCCAACCGAAGCAGGGATGTCTTTTCAACTTTCATGGAGTCCGTATGACGCATCGTTTTGTCACCTGACCTCTTCATGAGCAGCCTGTTCCAGGTTAACTGAACATGTTACTTCTCGAAAATCAATATGGGGTCTTTGAAGGTGTAGCAGTTCCCCGGATCTTACAGGAAACGATCGGTAGCGGGTTACACTGGTAATTGCCCGTATCATGGAGCGTGTGGTGCATCTGTTCGTGATCTATCAGAACTCATTTGTAACATCGTATTTAGATAATTGTTGATAATTAACAGGATAGGAAAAGTCATAATGATGATTTGATAAATAATAGAAGCCATGTGGCCAGTAGTCACAATGTCGCTGTGATCGGTGTTACATGAACGCAGCATATCTCTGACACTTGGTTTGTCAAATCTCTGACAACATGTTTTATCAACTGAGTGTAAATGTCGAAGGCAATGCTGACATATCAGGCGCTCATTTTAAACATCAGCACCATTCGCGAAGACAGCAACAACGTCAGTAGATATCAACAAAACAGCAGCTGCACGACGGCGGCCTATATGTGATCGAGTCGGGGCAGAACAATACAATCGTGTTTGGGAGCTACGATTGCAGTATTATGGCAGCTGTTTGCAGCCAAGTAACGTTTGTAGTTTTCTTGTCAAATATAATTTGATTTCCCCATGCAGTATGTTTATATTCCTAGATTACAACACCAGACGATGTCCTGCTCTGTGAGGACTTGAACGTGAACCGCTTAACGCGCTTGTTAAATTTTGCTCGTCATCCGTATATTTGTTGGTTTTGTCACGTGATGTCATTAACTTTGCTACGGCAGTCTACATTCCAGCTACAAACCGTGACTGGCGCACATATTTAGCGAAAAGATAACAGCTAGGACAGCAACCCCAGCAACTATTCAAATATCACCAACTTAATGATGAATGAATTCGTTTCTTACGTTCAATAAACAAAAACGTAAAGCTGAATTAGCAATGCCCCTTGGATACTTGACTTAAGCTTTCAAAACCCCATTGCTTGATGTCGAGTCTGATAAATTACAAAACTAGCTGTGTGTGACACAAGTAATCACTGGCATGCTGATAAATGTATTCCATAGAACAACCAAAAAACTCCAGAAAACATTTTGGGTAAATGAAACCTCATCGGCCTATTGATGTGATGCCTTTGCCTGACTTCTGTCTCCAGAGTAATGCTATCATTACCTGTTGACGGCAGCAGACGACTTCTCACTTCCGGTTCCGTTCTGAGGTCGTTGAGTAAATGTAGTAATTGCTTCTCAGTAAATGAGAGACTAAAGTTGATTCGACTGTGTATCGGAGAAGGCTATAGCTTTGTGGTAAAGCTATTTGCATCTTCAATGAGCGCGGCGCTAATTCACCAACGATCAACACAACACACGATTGCCCAGCGGTCTCCGGAGTCGTGATCTTTGGGGCTTCTGGTAGAGACAGATCGTGCGACAGCAGAACGAGGCCTACCATGCTCTCATGGTGATGTATTATATCAGGGCTGAAAAATGGACACTGCTATTTTGATACTTATGGTAATTGAAAGTCAAGAATAATGGGATCAAATTATTGGTTTTACCATAGATTGCGTGGGGACATCGGTTCCTTAATACCATCTTAACAGACAGGTGGATTAGTCTAGAAGAAGACGAGGAGGACCTGTCTGATTGACTTTCGGTTAACCATATGCTACTGTCTACCATATAAATGAAAGAATCTAGTTTTATTTGGAGATATTTTGTTACCTCCACAATTAAACTAGATCATTTTCTTCCTGCCTGGGCAGTGATCAGACAGACTAGATCGACAACATGAGTTGAATGAATCTATTGTGTCAGGAAACATGTACGGAATAATCATCAGATACCGGCAGCTCGTTTGGGTCAAAGTTTTGACTAGGATTTATTGAATCATCTAAACTGAATAGATCGCCAGGGTCGATAGTATGACATACACAGCAGGTAGGCTGAACGTAGAACGTACTGCCTGGAATAAACTGACTGGAGAAAAAAATGTAAAGATCGACAAGACTGCTTGAACTTATTTGACTGGAAGAAGCGTAAGGATCACAGGACGGTTTAGACTGATTGACTGGAAGACGTGTAACGATCAACAAGACTGCTTGAACTTATTTGACTGGAAGAAGCGTAAGGATCACAGGACGGTTTAGACTGATTGACTGGAAGACGTGTAACGATCGACAAGACCTCTTGGACTTATTTGACTGGAAGACGTGTAACGATCGACAAGACCTCTTGGACTTATTTGACTGGAAGACGTGTAACGATCGACAAGACCTCTTGGACTTATTTGACTGGAAGACGTGTAACGATCACAGGACGGTTTAGACTGATTGACTGGAAGACGTGTAACGATCGACAAGACTGCTTGAACTTATTTGACTGGAAGAAGCGTAAGGATCACAGGACGGTTTAGACTGATTGACTGGAAGACGTGTAACGATCGACAAGACTGCTTGAACTTATTTGACTGGAAGAAGCGTAAGGATCACAGGACGGTTTAGACTGATTGACTGGAAGACGTGTAACGATCGACAAGACCTCTTGGACTTATTTGACTGGAAGACGTGTAATGATCGACAAGACCTCTTGGACTTATTTGACTGGAAGACGTGTAACGATCGACAAGACCTCTTGGACTGATTTGACTGGAAGAAGAGTAACGATCGACAAGACCTCTTGGACTTATTTGACTGGAAGAAGTGTAACGATCGACAAGACCTCTTGGACTGATTTGACTGGAAGACGTGTAACGATCGACAAGACCTCCTTGACTTATTTGACTGGAAGACGTGTAACGATCGACAAGACCTCTTGGACTTATTTGACTGGAAGACGTGTAACGATCGACAAGACCTCTTGGACTGATTTGACTGGAAGAAGCGTAACGATCGACAAGACCTCTTGGACTTATTTGACTGGAAGAAGCGTAACGATCGACAAGACCTCTTGGACTGATTTGACTGGAAGAAGAGTAACGATCGACAAGACCTCTTGGACTTATTTGACTGGAAGACGTGTAACGATCGACAAGACCTCTTGGACTTATTTGACTGGAAGACGTGTAACGATCACAGGACGGTTAGACTGATTGACTGGAAGACGTGTAACGATCGACAAGACTGCTTGAACTTATTTGACTGGAAGAAGCGCAAGGATCACAGGACGGTTTAGACTGATTGACTGGAAGACGTGTAACGATCGACAAGACTGCTTGAACTTATTTGACTGGAAGAAGCGTAAGGATCACAGGACGGTTTAGACTGATTGACTGGAAGACGTGTAACGATCGACAAGACCTCTTGGACTTATTTGACTGGAAGAAGAGTAACGATCGACAAGACCTCTTGGACTGATTTGACTGGAAGAAGAGTAACGATCGACAAGACCTCTTGGACTTATTTGACTGGAAGAAGCGTAACGATCGACAAGACTTCTTGGACTGATTTGACTGGTAGACGTGTAATGATCGACAAGACCTCTTGGACTTATTTGACTGGAAGACGTGTAACGATCGACAAGACCTCTTGGACTTATTTGACTGGGAGACGTGTAATGATCGACAAGACCTCTTGGACTGATTTGACTGGAAGAAGCGTAACGATCGACACGACCTCTTGGACTTATTTGACTGGAAGAAGAGTAACGATCGACAAGACCTCTTGGACTGATTTGACTGGAAGAAGAGTAACGATCGACAAGACCTCTTGGACTTATTTGACTGGAAGAAGTGTAACGATCGACAAGACCTCTTGGACTTATTTGACTGGAAGACGTGTAACGATCACAGGACGGTTTAGACTGATTGACTGGAAGACGTGTAAAGATCGACAAGACTGCTTGAACTTATTTGACTGGAAGAAGCGCAAGGATCACAGGACGGTTTAGACTGATTGACTGGAAGACGTGTAACGATCGACAAGACTGCTTGAACTTATTTGACTGGAAGAAGCGTAAGGATCACAGGACGGTTTAGACTGATTGACTGGAAGACGTGTAACGATCGACAAGACCTCTTGGACTTATTTGACTGGAAGAAGAGTAACGATCGACAAGACCTCTTGGACTGATTTGACTGGAAGAAGAGTAACGATCGACAAGACCTCTTGGACTTATTTGACTGGAAGAAGCGTAACGATCGACAAGACCTCTTGGACTGATTTGACTGGTAGACGTGTAATGATCGACAAGACCTCTTGGACTTATTTGACTGGAAGACGTGTAACGATCGACAATACCTCTTGGACTTATTTGACTGGGAGACGTGTAACGATCGACAAGACCTCTTGGACTGATTTGACTGGAAGAAGCGTAACGATCGACACGGCCTCTTGGACTTATTTGACTGGAAGAAGAGTAACGATCGACAAGACCTCTTGGACTGATTTGACTGGAAGAAGAGTAACGATCGACAAGACCTCTTGGACTTATTTGACTGGAAGAAGTGTAACGATCGACAAGACCTCTTGGACTTATTTGACTGGAAGACGTGTAACGATCACAGGACGGTTTAGACTGATTGACTGGAAGACGTGTAACGATCGACAAGACTGCTTGAACTTATTTGACTGGAAGAAGCGCAAGGATCACAGGACGGTTTAGACTGATTGACTGGAAGACGTGTAACGATCGACAAGACTGTTTGAACTTATTTGACTGGAAGAAGAGTAACGATCGACAAGACCTCTTGGACTGATTTGACTGGAAGAAGCGTAACGATCGACAAGACCTCTTGGACTGATTTGACTGGAAGAAGAGTAACGATCGACAAGACCTCTTGGACTTATTTGACTGGAAGAAGAGTAACGATCGACAAGACCTCTTGGGCTGATTTGACTGGAAGAAGAGTAACGATCGACAAGACCTCTTGGACTTATTTGACTGGAAGAAGAGTAACGATCGACAAGACCTCTTGGGCTGATTTAACTGGAAGAAGAGTAACGATCGACAAGACCTCTTGAACTGATTTGACTGGAAGAAGCGTAACGATCGACAAGACTGTTTATACTGATTGACTGGAAGAAGCGTAACGATCGACAAGACCTCTTGGACTTATTTGACTGGAAGAAGAGTAAGGATCACAGGGCGGTTCAGACTGATTTGACTGGAAGAAGCGTAACGATCGACAAGACCTTTTTCGAGAATGAAGACTATTTTTATGGATATACAACTTCTTTATTCTGTATAGGCGGCGTGTCGACATAGACTCTAATGTCGTTGTCGTGCTTGACAATATTCATTGACCTTCTAAGAATATACGCTTAACCCTCTGTTACATCAACTGCGAGAAAACTCTCTGGATGTGTAAGCAATTAAGTACAACCTTCTGTACCTCCACACATTCATATATTCCGTCTTCCCACCAAGTACATCCATCAATACAGAATTAATGTAGGATACACACCCATCCATCACGGCATCTACATCATTCTCCTCCCCACCTACGTATTCCCAATCCTGGGCATCCGCATTTTCGTCCATCTACCAGAAAGTCTATCTACCAGAGAGTCAATCCAGCACGTCCATCTACCAGAAAGTCCATCTACCAGAGAGTCCTACCACAGAGAGTCCATCCAGCACGTCCATCTACCAGAGAGTCCATCCAGCACATCCATCTACCAGAAAGTCCATCTACCAGAGAGTCCATCTACAGAGAGTCCATCCAGCACGTCCATCTACCAGAGAGTCCATCTACCAGAGAGTCCATCCAGCACGTCCATCTACCAGAGAGTCCATCCAGCACGTCCATCTACCAGATTGTCCATCCAGCTCGTCCATCTACCAGATTGTCCATCAAGCACGTTCATCTACCAGATAGTCCATCCATAGAGAGTCAATCCAGCACGTCCATCTACCAGAGTGTCCATCCAGCACGTCCATCTACCAGAGAACCCATCCACAGAGAGTCCATCCTGCGCGTCCATCTACCAGAGTCTCCATCTACCAGAGAGTCCATCCAGCACGCCCATATACCAGATTGTCCATCCAGCACGTCCATCTACCAGAGTGTCCATCTACCAGATTGTCCATCCAGCACGTCCATCTACCAGATTGTCCATCCAGCACGTCCATCTACCAGAAAGTCCATCTACCAGATTGTCCATCCAGCACGCCCATCTACGAGATTGTCCATCAAGGACGTCCATCTACCAGAGTGTCCATCTACAGATAGTCCACCCAGCACGTCCATCTACCAGATTGTTCATCCAGCACGTCCATCTACCAGAAAGTCCATCTACCAGATTGTCCATCCAGCACGCCAATCTACCAGATTGTCCATCCAGCACGTCCATCTACCAGAGTGTCCATCCAGCACGTCCATCTACCAGATTGTCCATCCAGCACGCCCATCTACCAGATTGTCCATCCAGCACGTCCATCTACCAGAGAGTCCATCTACCAGATTGTCCATCCAGCACGCCCATATACCAGATTGTCCATCCAGCACGTCCATCTACCAGAGAGTCCATCTACCAGATTGTCCATCCAGCACGCCCATCTACCAGATTGTCCATCCAGCACGCCCATCTACCAGATTGTCCATCCAGCACGCCCATCTACCAGATTGTTCATCCAGCACGTCCATCTACCAAAGAACCCATCCACAGAGAGTCCATCCTGCGCGTCCATCTACCAGAGTGTCCATCTAACAGATAGTCCATCCAGCACGTCCATCTACCAGAGTGTCCATCTACCAGATAGTCCATCTAGCACGTCCATCTACCAGAGAACCCATCCACAGAGAGTCCATCCTGCGCGTCCATCTACCAGAGTGTCCATCTACCGGATTGTCCATCCAGCACGCCCATCTACGAGATTGTCCATCAAGCACGTCCATCTACCAGAGTGTCCATCTACGAGATAGTCCATCCAGCATGTCCATCTACCAGAGAGTCCATCTACCGGATTGTCAATCCAGCACGTCTATCTACCAGAGAGTCTACCAGGCATCCGAGGGTCCTGTCACTACAGTTAATATCCAAGAGAACAAACATATTACCGCCACTGACATAGACGACTGCATTAAACCACCGGTGTATCATCCAATCAGCCCCGAGTCTGCCCTTTTTAATAGCTAGTTGATAGTTCAATGATGTACAAGAGAAAATTGCGTGAGACGAAGCACTTCAAATTAATTCGTCACCATGGAAACGTGGAAATCTCTACGGATTAACAAGTATTTGACGACAATAAAACCTGCCCCAATCCTCCCAATCCTCCAGATTAAGATCTGTCAAGACAGTACCATCTCACTGTAGATGATGTCGTCAATGTGCGTGATGTGGGTCGGTAATTGATGGAGCTGCGAATGACTTTTGTCTTGTCGTTTTTCGGATCAGATGGCAGCAGTCCGGTGATAAAACTATGGGTTATGTCTTCATGTCTTTCGTTAAGAAAGTTTAAAAGAATCACAATTGTAATTCAAGCGCACACAGTTGTCTCCGGAGTTCAAATGGTTATACTCTGTGACACTATGGCATAAGTACCATTAAAGCAAACGACGAATCAATCTCACAGATGAATGTGGATCAAAAGCATTGGAAAGCGGAAGGTCGCTGGTTCGACAAGAATTTGGAGTTAATATACTGGAGTCGAGTGGAATACATGCTGCATGATATATCAGTGGGATTGCACTGCAGAACTTACATCAGTCCGGGACTAGTACGCACGCACGCACGCACTCACAGCGCTATATTGACATAGGTTTATGATGGCACATGATGTACATATTCAGCCACAGAAGTGGGAGTCAGGTAGCTGGGTAATCCATTGCTTTGAGCAATATTCCGGTAAAATCACGGCAGGGGGCACCAGAAGCGGGCACCACACACATTGTACCGACGAGGGGAATCGATCCCGAGCCTAGTTGTGACAAGTGAAACTTTAACCACTGGGCTACCTCCTATCGCCGCGCTCACACAAAAGACGCCAACCTACACCACTTTTGGTGTCCAACGATGAGGTATTCCTAAGATCTTCTAAAAAGATATGAATACCAAAAGTTGCCCGAACACACACCGTTTTACGTTGAGCTTGATAACCCGGAGGAAAACCTTTCCAGAACAAGACTCATCTGTTGGTCAATGGTACACATGCTTAGTGTTCAGTATGCAGATACAACGTTCTCGTGTTTCTTGCGGGTTTTCTATTGACAGCTTCTGTATTTTTGTTCTGGCCAAATGCAATCAGATCTTTGCAAAGAATATATTTTAAGACACGTATTTCACTGCAGTCTGTCAGACATTACAGTCTATACACAAACATACCAACATACCATGTTGTTAAGACATTTGTGTAAAAGATTTCCCACGTACAGTGCGTTTCGAGCACACGTGTTACGTGATGACAGGCTTCACACAGAGAAATGTCAGGCAGGATCAGTAAATGGTCAGTCTAGAGTGCAGGCAAAACATTTGTGCAAGTGAACTCTGTTCTGTTGAAGTTGTAAAATGTTATAGGGTACACCCAAACAGCCCAACTAATGCCTTGCGTGTTTTTCGACAAATGGCAATAGTAAACAATGATATTTTTATTTATATGAAGATTTAGCAAAGTAATACGTAGCTGTACAACAATAACTGTTGATAAGTAAGTGCTTGACCTACTAGGTCAACGTCCTTGTTTGAAGTATTTACTTTCAAGCACATATTCCTGTGGATTGAGTCAGCATAGACTTGTTTTCAGCTATTAATGGCAATAACATCATGGGTCTTGAGTCATGGGCTTTTTGAATATGACTCGCCAGAATATTTAACACATCGGAGGAAGGAAAGCGTTCTTGATACTCGCTGACAATGGGTGTGACTTTCAAAACTTTAATATCCGGGAGTGATTGACCAACTCCTCCACGCCTTGGGGAGCGCTTCCCCTCGCAGGCCAGTTGCCTTGGTAAGGAATGTGACAGGCGGACATGCGCCTTCGGGCATACCGGAGACTACACAATGGCCACGTCTCTCAGAGACGCCAACAGCGTGGCCCTGGTGAGTACATTAACTTCAAAGTACCTTTACTAGAATTACCAGGGAGAGATTAAAAATTACCTCGAACAGAGCTTTGGCAATCATTGTAATAATATCGTCGAGCTGATCGATAGTGATGGAATAGAGGAACTCTCGGGTTAATAGCATTTGAGAGGATAATAGGTCGACCGCCACAAAGCTGAGAGAGCGGCCGGAGCTATTGCTTACATACTAGTTAACGGTCATCAGGCTATTTGCTAGAAAAAGGTCCGCATTTCATATAGTTCTGATTAGTGGAGTAGCAAAGTAGATGAGTTAGAACTGGGATATGACAGCCGCCATCGGGGCTCTGTGTTGCTGCCATAAATGTTTGGTGGTGGTAACAATACAGTGAGTATATGGGGAGATGAGTCAGTGAGGGAGAGAGAGAGGGGGTGAGCGTCCGGCTGAGCGAGTGCGTGCGTGCGTGAGTGAGTGAGTGAGTGATATGGAAATGGGTTTCTGGAACAATGGGTGTTATGCTACAACGCATGTTTTAACAATGTTCCACCATAAATCGGCTTCAAATATGGAAATCAAGTAGGCTCGCGATAGGTACCAATTACAGTAATACTAGGTCTTCTTCAGTAAAGAAACGTATCATAGGAGGAAATGATGGGCGATTGAGTGGGTTGATGAGTCTTATCTGAAACACTGCGCTGATTTTAAACAACAGAAACGTTTGTTATTGGTTCGAATGAAAGATTCTAACCAATTTTGACCACTGGTACACAAATGCCCTCAAAATTATTTCTTAAGCCGTTAGCATTAGTATAGTGAACAGAATAGTACACAGAAGATCGGTTGGCAATATTAAGATAATAGTTTTTGTGCCTTAATCTTTATTTTGAAGATTACGGGAGACGAAGCTGAACTGGGCTATGGAAAGCTAATTGTGCTCTCTGACGTTGATCAATATCGGATGATATTAGGGCCAATTCATACAGAAATAGCTACTCATATAATGGACCCGGAAGTGACCGTGTAGCTCCCTATACACTTGATGCCTCCACCTTCCGGATTAGGCGTAGGGATACAACAGAGAAACAGATAAATGCCTTTGAAATACGCTGCTCATGACACACAATTTAGTCAAGCAAGAGGTTATTAGTTCTGCCCTTGTAATATTCCCTTTTAAAGTAACTTGCGGTGCTTCTTTTCCAAATTCGAAATAGTGAAACGAGACCTTTATTTTATGTGGCTGCAGCGTCTGACTCGACGAGATTTCTCTATTTCATATTCTTCACTTGCCCTATAGGTAGGTTTGATCTTTATCCATTCTGGAAAGATTCATATATGCCGTAGCTCTAAAATGTCAGATTGAGAGCTATCTGAATGAAAGATTGTGTGTCCAGCTGAAAACCAGTAAATACAAGAGTAAGCGGACAAGAAGGAACTCACGCCACTGTGAACGGAATGAAGTAATAACCCGGCGTGCCTGATTAATGTGACAGGAACAGATTCAAGATGAAATGCCCGGGGAAAAGCAGCCAAATCTGAAATGACAATATTTTCTTATGAATCATAATTTGCTTAATAAGTAAGTTAGGTGAATATGAAATTCTTCTAACCTACGACTTCAGGTCATACTTTGGCAATCTAAGTGAGACATTATGTACAGAAAAATGTCTATGTTGGTAAACTAATCTATATTTACCTGTCATATTTGTCAAAGTGCTAATTGAAATACGTATTAAAGTAACCATTAGTAACTAAAATGATATATGCTGTAAATGGGTGTTGAAGGATTCAGATGACAGAGACCTAGTTGCCCCCTCTCTCTCCAACAATTTGGTGCAGCCTTACCAGTCATGTCATGGTGTCATGTCATATAATTCGGTACCTTTAACTTCGAATTGGCCTCTTTCCTTTAAGTTTAATGACAGAAATTTAGTTAACGATAATGTGCAGCAGCTGTTCATTTTAAAAGAACCTAACTCGAAGTTCCACAAGACGATATGCCTGCAATCTTTAAAACTACACTTATAATGAATGTTGTCTCTGATATATCTATGCGAAGGAAGAGACGTTGAATACGGCCTACATGTCCCCACTGAAAAGAAACCTCTGACAAGCCTTCAAGAATAATACGCGGCCCACGATATCGGAACTCTCAACACTGCTCTTGTTTGACGTTAATTCAGTTGGAAATAGTCCTCTAACGCCCAGAAGAAGAGTCTCCTTTAACAAGCTGTACATTATAGCGGTAGTAAACTCCTCACACACCTAGTCTGTATGACGTTAACAAGGTTATCCATGCTCCTAACACAGCTGCGACAAGCGCATCCTTTAACACGCCCGAAACCAAACGGATAATGACAAGGCAATAAATACATTTTGCCAGTTCAGTGTCATTCAGTAAAAAGGAATCGATAGAGACGTGAGATAATTGATGATGTGATTGATTTTGTTGACGCAATCATATATGTTCTGATCACTTGTTTAGATACGGCTCGGTAACGTCCCAACAAGACGTCTAAGTGATTCTAATCCATCAAACATTAATACGACGTTGTCTTCTCGTTCTATATACGTTTGCCATTTCATTTCATGCAACTGCATGGAGCTTCTGTAATGATTGTGCCGGGAGCTCTCACAACCAGTTTCAACGTGATACTGAGTCAATACAAACTCGCATCTAAAACAATTTCCCACATCGTTCTATCGACGCTTTGATGAAAGCTTTAGTGAAAGAGCATTGTAAATAATCGAAATCCGATGTCATTTTCTGAAACAGTGCGTAAATATCGATGACAGTGCATAAGTGTATTAGAAAGAGACTTGGGTAGTTTACGACCGCCGGTGTATTTGTGAGGAAATGGTGATTGTAACAGAATGTCCCTGTGTGTTTACTGAAGAGATGATCTTGTACTATTGCACTGTAGCGCATTAACTGATGATCGGATTGATCCGATACCAAATGTACTTATTGCTATTCTGTGAAGACGAATATTTGGATGGATAATAATATGGATAACTTGATTTGTATAACTATACAGTATCCGATAAATACTGGAATCTAATGAAAATCAGAGTAGGATTGATTGTATGGTTTCGTCTTTGTAACAATAAGCGAGTCATCTATGATCCCGCTGTGTGGAGCTGTCCCATTGCGTTACCATTACACTACTTGCTTGCGGCGTAGAACATGCATTCTCTCTAAAGGAGGGTCTTTATATGGTGCGTTAACGAACCGCCGTTATATTTGAATGATGAATTTACAAATCACGGCTGAGATTATCCCCTTGTGTTTGTCCCATGTCACATCACAGGTTCATCATGTAAGAAAAATCAACGTTTTCTGTTTGAGAAAATGAAAGCAGTATTCCAGCAATTTGCCAACTAAATGATTGATTAATCGACTCATCCACGCACTCGAGTGTTTTTAGCAAGAGCAGCCTTCAACGTTACAGTTTGCAGGTGGTTCATGGTAATAAGTGAGTATCACCCTGTAACAAAAGACACATTCTTAGTGATGGAGATACAGGAGGAATGAACTATAATTACAATTTACAGTAACTGTTTTCTTAATGCGACAGTTCTATAGAGTTACATAGATATTCATATGCTAAAGTTGTGAATGATAAATAATTGTACAATTTTGAGGACTAAAGGTTTTCTTCAACAACGTGGTGATGTATATTTTCCAGGGCCGGCTTATAGCTGGCTCTTATGTATGACAAGCCGATTTCACATTTATTAAGGAATACGGATATCTTTAATTGTTTTAAAGATATCGTGAACGAAAATAGAGATATCATGAATTGAATAAAATATATCTCAAACAATGTATTGAAAAACTACTGATATATTAAATTGTTTTGAAATGAATTAGATATAACTATTCCTGTTACTTGTATAAATATATCAATAATTGATTTAAATATATCTTTAAATTTGTACATGATATCTTAAATTGAATTAATATATCAGTAACGATCAGAATTGAAGATACCTCTAATTGAAATAAAGATATCTATAGTTGAATTGAAGATACCTCTGAGTTAAAAAGATATCTGTAATGCTTTTGTGGATATGTATAAATTAATTTAAGATATCTTGAATTGAATTCAACATTTTAATTAATTTGTGTACAGTTGTGTACATTATAGTTTCTGTCTGTCGTCGCTATCAGGGTTCAGTTTCAGCCCGCCGCTTTGTGTTTCGTGACTCTCATCATATCATTTTCTGATCACAATGAAATGATCATTTATTTATCATATATCATATCATATCAGTATTGAGAGAGTTCACTTAGGTGGATGTCCATTCTCCCTTCAAGTTGATAATGTGGCCACCCGCTTCGAGGAACTGAAGGGTTATCTTCTTTCTCAGTCCAGGAACGGAAGATATGTGGTCGCCAATGGTACTGCATTTACCTTTACATTGATATATGACGCACTTCCAGTGTGTGGCTACTTGTCTCACAACATTCAGTCGATACATGTGTAGTACCTGTCTTCCTCTTCTCTGAGACAATATGAACTCTGGCCTCTACGGGTTAGCCATTGTGACTATCAGTGCTTGGCAAACACTCCATTTTATAGGGTTACGCTGGTTTAAAGCCTATTAGTAGCAGAGAACTGAGTATTTTACAGTGAGAAATTAACTACATGTATATCTCATCATTGTTTTTACAATTTAGCTTATGCAGTAATCCCTTTCATCTTATTATAATCCAGTTGTAACTTCTTCGTGGATGCACTAATCCTCTCTACTCCACTACATATCCTTATAACAACAGTCGATCAAGATTAGTATGGCCCTGACCAGTGAGTCAGGCTCATTATAAGAGTATGGGGGTGCATTTTTTAATCACAATTAGCCTACATACTGTAGAGACTAAACCTCCTCACATCCAGGGTTGGGGGACACAGAGGGTGGGGCGGGTGGCGCCTGGTGAGTGCTACCTGGTGGTGTGGATGGTGTCCAGCGTCTACAGCCAAACGGTGTCGGTGTGTGTGTCCGTTTGTCTGTGAGTGTATGTGAGTGTATGTGTGTGTATGTGAGTGTATGTTTGTATGTGTGTGTATGTATGTGAGTGTACGTGTGTATGTGTGTGTATGTGTCACTGTGTATGTGTGTGTATGTGTGTGTATGTGAGTACGTGTGTATGTGAGTGTACGGGTGTATGTGAGTACGTATGTGTGTGTATGTGTGTATGTGAGTACGTATGTGTGTGTATGTGAGTGTATGTGAGTGTATATGTGTGTGTATGTATGTGTGTATGTGTGTGTGTCTAATATCTTTACAAAGGAATTCCAGATACGGGAACCCATCACCGAATATCAAATATATTTTATTCGACATATGATGCGGAAACCAATTTAATAACCTCAGTGTATGAGCAAGCGTATCACGTGATCATGAATATGCAAATATAATCACTTAGCTAGAATACTTTGTGAGCAATATATATCACTATATAACTGAATAAACTAATAAATAACGCTCTCAATTAGTTTGGGATGGGTTTCTCTACGAAACCAAAAACACTATAGCATTCATCTCTGTCTCCAAACTCTCGCTTAATACGAGTTGTGTTCCTAGTATGTGATGGCGGCTATACTATGGAAGCGTATTGGTGCCACTGTCTAAAGAAACTCATCTTCTACATAGATGTAAAAAGATGATAAATACATTTTAGAATGTGGCACCCTTACGCTTCCATATTATACGGGTTATAATCTGTATTTAATTGACGTTATCGTGTATCAGTGATAAAAGGGAAACGTAATAAAAAGCCACAAGTCACCCGCATCGTGACCCTGACGTTTGACGCCAGAGAGCCCATGGTCCATGTGTATCAATCTCTGTCACTTAACGGTTCCAGATGGTCCGTCACCGGATTTGTATCCTGAATATTTATAACAAACTCGACAGGATCATCATTCACTTGGAGTGCTGACAGAGCATGAAGCATCACATACCACTGTTGTGTATATAGGTTAATAGCCATTGACCGATTCACAATATACATTGGTATGTCGATTTGACACTCCGTCACTCGTGTTCTGCAGTGGAAATGACTTACAATGATATACAGTGATGATGTTAAACAAATGCAAGCTAAACATTTATTGAAACCAATGGTCGTGCTATATATAGTATACTGAAAGTCAGCTTAGTTTAACTATTTAAAACATACCTTTGACGTCAATGCATTGTTTATTCACAGGCTGACTGTCAGGTATTGATGTGTGCGTTATCTGGAACCCACGTTTCAGTTAATGTGGAAGTGACAGAACTTTTACCTTCCACACTCTAGGGAATGATTTCGGATGTTTGTCGGAAATGGAGGTTCGTGAAAAGATCTACAGTCCTCGGTATTTGTATTCATGAACCGAGACTTGTATATTTTCCAGTGTATAATTATTACAATGTTTTTACGACAAACGCGTTGGACGAAAGAGAGAATAGGCATGCTACTCTCCGAGGTACAACGTATGATTGCTTAAGTGGGTGTATAAGGTGGGTTATGCGTACCACAGGGCCGGGAACCCTTGCTGATTCTACAGGTTGTTAGTTGCATCTGTAAGCCCTGGCTCTGTGTCGATCCGAAGCATAGAAATGGCGTAATATTGGAGGTTAGGTCGGTGAGTTGAAGTGGGGATTACCATCTCGTTCACGTTTATTGAACTCACATAGCATCGTTAATTTATGTGTGTGTGACTGCTAGTACCGGTCCAAACGTATGCCAGTTTTTTTATACTAGCCCATTGAGCATTTGAACATGGATACTCTTAGACTCAATGAAGGGAGTCGAGTGGTCTTTGTTTATTCACTTTCAGGTTTGGAAGAACTATTGTCAGTGTGTACAGCCGTTCTCAGACGACCATGCAGAAATTGGCATATTAAAAAATAAACACAAGTCGCTAACTGTGAGTATGGACAACTCTGATGGCGACATTCCTTCCAGAAGGAGCACGCTTGGGTCAGGATTGGAACCCGCTGAGGAGTACGCCCACATGCACAATGCGGAACTGAGGGATGTCGGGCTTGAAGACCTATCCTGAACGACGTCATCAAGGACATAACTCATCGCACGACATCGTCACAATCTAGTCACCTGGTGACGAATCTACGGACCTGAAAACTCCCTTCTGACTAAATGGCAGATCTTGCGTATGGACAAGAACAGCATATGTTAGGAGTGCGGTGATGTTCCTACCAGTTTCAAGGACAACAATGGTCATCCTAATTGCGATCATTCCCCGATTCGAAAGTTATTGAACACGAACGGGTCATTTTAACCACAGGGGCAAAACATCCAGGAAATGTATGCAGTGTTCCCCCAGGAGTAACAACAACAACAACTTACACTGAGCAGGGTCTTCAACTCACACTGATGAGGATGTTCAAGTCACATTGAGCAGGGTGTTCAATTCACATTGAGCAGGGTGTTCAACTCACATTGAGCAGGGTGTTCAGCTCACACTGAGCAGGGTGTTCAACTCACATTGGGGAGGGTGTTCAACTAACATTGAGAGGGTGTTCAATTCACATTGAGCAGGGTGTTCAACTCACATTGAGCAGGGTGTTCAGCTCACACTGAGCAGGGTGTTCAACTCACATTAGGGAGGGTGTTCAACTAACATTGAGAGGGTGTTCAACTCACATTGAGCAGGGTGTTCAACTAACATTGAGCAGGGTGTTCAACTCACATTGAGCAGATGACGATAGCTAGCACAGTGGCGGATACAGCTTTGGGGGTGGGTGGGTGCACATTTCATGTTCACCTGAGACTAAATAGATCGGCCTATGATTAAAAAACCTTTCAGGATAAAAGGGGGTCGGGCTGGGGACGCGCACATCTGAACCCCTCTCTGGATCCTCCTATGCTTGCATACACAACTCCATCAGTTAATAAATCACGTTGACATGTACATGAGCCATCTTTGGCGTTCATGCATATCAGATCTGAAATTAGGATACGTTGCAGGTTAATACTTTTCCTTTTTTAAACTCAAATATTGTGGTCATTTGAAGACTGATTTAGAATTGCTTGTCAAGATTTAGAATTGTTTACACAAATATCACGCGATTTTGATTTGTCTGTGTTTCCATGCTTTTATCAACACGCCTGTTGTCTGTGGATACCAAATTCAGAAGCCAGTCAGTTGGGTTCTGTCACGGCATTAAGTTCCGGATTTCACTGTGCAAATTTTGTATTCGAAGCCATAATGATCTTTAGTCTGCCAATACCCGTGCTCAATAAATTGATCAAAGTGTTAGGACATCAACAACATACGGGTCTCCGACTCGACGCTGACGTCATACATGTGTAATATACTGCACGTCGTGGACACGAAGCCGGACGATGACATCTCGTCAACGTGTGGCAAGGTATGTTCCGTCGTTGACATGTTCGACGATCTGAGTGGGTGAACGGGAGGTTTCCAGCGATGTCACGGCGGAGGACAATATACTTGGACTTCACACATTGTACCTATGTTGGGATACTTTGTATCTTCACACGTGTTGCACATGATCGTCTTCTAAAGATGACTGGATGAGTGGGTGAATGCTATTTATCGCCACACCCAACAGAACTCCACATTTATCATAACGGTTGAGTCTGGACCAGACAAACCAGTACCTAACAGCTATCGATCCCCGCTATCGGGACATGATGCCACTTCATCTCTGAGTGTGAATCCCACCACAAGCCATGGGGCACCGCGAACCTGATCCAACTCCTGTCCCAAGGGCTTCTAAATAGCATGTAAAACTAATTCTACTGCTACATGTGGAGCTGGATGTCTGGGTTAGGGCGCCCTGCCCTGTCAACACTGTCACTGTAGACCTTGCTGCATACCATATACAATGCAAAGATGCAACATTCAACATTCAACAGATGCAGTACTGTAACATCTCTCTTCCGCTTCTTCAAATACGGAGGTTAGACCGACTCGACTCACGAACCACCCGTTCAGAGATCTCACTTTTAAAAAATGTAAACTTTCTACTCTTTCGTTTTTAAACAATTGCCGAGAAAAAATAACTGCATCAGTCAAAGAGAGAAAATAACTCGTGGCGGCAAGAGAAGCATGTGTAACTTGGTATGAAATGTTGAGAAGTTACACGTTTTGTGTTAAAACGTGTATATAATTTATTCGCTTTGGTTGGGTGAGTTGAGTGAGTGAGTGAGTTGAGTTTTACGCCACACTCAGCAGTATTCCAGCTATATGGCGGCGGTCTGTAAATAATCGAGTCTGGACCAGACAATCCAGTGATCAGCAGCATGAGCATCGATCTGCGCAATTGGGAACCGATGACATGGGTCAACCAAGTCAGCGATCCTGACCACCCGACCCCGTTAGTCGCCTCTTACGGCAAGCACGGGTTACTGAAGGCCAATATTCTAACCAGGACCTTCACGGGAACTTTGGTTGGGAAAAAATGAAAATCATTGTGCGTTATCCAAAATGTGTACATGTGTTTAGACAGACTTACGATCAACGCATAACCGGTACGTCACCAGTACTTAACGAACTGTGTTATAGTAAACATCAGTGAGTTGATAGTATTGATAGCATTGGAGCAGTATTGACGTGCAGGACGTCCACGATCTCAACAACAGAGGCTGTCGAGGAAGGACTACAGACGAAGAGGTTGCATGTTCCAACCGAGGTTGCCAAAGTGTTGTGTTAATATATGTGTTTTGGTTGTATCTACCTTAACTTTCTTATTAACCACTTCCTCCACTTCAACCGTGCTGCACTGTACGCTTAGTCTCATCGGTCTATCTTGTGAGGAAATAGGAGGATGGTTGGTATAGGATCTGAGGTTGGTTGGATGGTTGGTTGGTTGGTTGTTTGTTTGTTGTTTAACGCCGCACTCAGCAATATTCCAGCTATATGGTGGGGGTCTGTAAATAATAATAAAAGTCTGGACAAGACAATACAGTGATCAACAGCATGAACATCAATCTAAGCATTTAGGATACGATGACATGTGTCAACCAAGTCAGCGAGCCTGACCACCCGATCCCGTTAGTCGCCTCTTACGACAAACATGGGTTGCTGAAGACCAATTTTAGTCCGGATCTTCACGGGTCAGATTTTTAGGACTCTTTTGTGAGGAAATAGGAAAAATGTTATAGGACTCATAGTCTCTCGTGTAAAGAAACAGAAGAACGGTTGTTAAAGAAATTGTGGACTCTCTTCAGAAGAGATGGAGGGATGAGTGGTATGGGACTTGCGGAGCCTCTTGTGAGGCATACGACTGGTGGACTCTTACGTTAATCAAAGGTATTACAAGGCTGGGATGTTCACGTTCATTTCCAAATTGTTACAGCCAAACTTCGGCTGCTTCCAATGAAGGATCCTCTATATTAACATTACGAACCTAAAGAGCGTTGTTCCTATAATAAAAACCTATAATAAGAGAGTAAAGAAATGAGCCGGGAACTATAGTTTTGCATGAATTAGTTTTAAAAAAATACATTGGAATGTCAGCGTCGGTTGGAAGGTCACGATGTCGTCTGCCACCATGTAGCTGGAACCTCGTACAACAAATCCAGGGCTGGACTGAGGGTTTGAATCGCTTACATTTACAATTCCCAACAACGCTAGCGCATCAGTAATGGGCTGTGTATCGATCGACAGTGTCTGTTTTCAGATAACGAACCACAATCTTCCTAATGCTCCGCTGCAGCTCGAAATAGCGCCGGAGCGATCACGGGTTCATTTTTTAGCCGCTGCAAGTTGGTCATATATCTCGTCCGCTGGACGACAGTCGTGATGTTCACAGGCGGCATGCTGCGGGGATATGTCGGTACTGCGCGAGACAAACAACCCCTCCCTCAACAACAACAGAGGGCACATTGGGACCGTCAGCTGCTGCCGCACGGAACAACGGGGAAATACATCCAACATCAATGGCAGCTGCAATTCAAACATCCACAGCCAAGCGACCATGATTTGCACGATGTCATGGCTTTAAAGGAACACAACGGGCACGCTGGACTTGGAAGGGTATTTGAAAACGTGCCTAGTTAATAAGTCGGTTGGATCAGCTGGAATCCCATATGACCAATGTCCAGATCACTTGGGCGTGCAACAGCCTTGATGCGCTGTCAGAGAAAACCGTGATCTTTCTCTCTGCGTCTCCTCGAGCTTCATGCAATTACCCCAGTGAGATCAATACAGTCTACTTACTTAAGTACTGACCCAGGGAGTGGAACAAATAGACCTGAAGATTTCTTGTATTACCAGCTTATCGTGATAAGAATCGCCTATAAGGATTAATTTAAGAAAATATACTTGACATATTCGAACTCTGACTGAGGTATCTATTAACTGTCTCTTTGTGCGGACGGGACGTGTTTCTACAACTGAGTTTAAATTGAGTTTATGGGACTATAGGGAGGGGAATGGCACTGTAAACTTTTCTTTTAATTTTCTTCTGACCTGGAAATATTGTCAGGGCCATGGGGGTGCTGTCGTCGACTCATTCTGTTCATGAGTGAATCGTCTGGTCCAGACTCGATTATTTACAGACCGCCGCCATATAGCTGGAATATTGCTGAGTGCGGCATAAAACTAAACTCACTCACTGTCGTCCAAGGCGAAGAAGTTCGCTTTCGAGGCGAGGTGAGGAGAGAGTTCATCGCACTTATACAGAGACTTGAATGCACGTGCGTGTGAGGCGGCTTGTGCTATGCACATTTAATTCTGGTTTTAGAATACTAGCCCTCTGAGATACAATGCCGTAGTTTAACATAGACAACCCACTCAGACACAGTATACGGACTCCAGACGACCAGTACGTGGTTTCATCAATGACATCATATGGGTAGGTTTCTAGGCAGCTAGCAACCAACGTATCTCTGGGGGTCATACAGACATGTCGTGACAGGTCATGTAGGAACGCTTTTAGTGTTTCCGATAACCATTTGTCGCCCTTGTCAGTCAGTAATCGAGTTAGAACTTTAGAGGTATAAAATTGCGAAACAATTTAGCGAGGACTTCAACCCAGAGGGGTCAGTTTCATGTAGACCTCTGCGAATTGTGTCCTTTACTCAAATGTAAAGACGCCCGAAGTACGTCCGAATTCTTAGGGTTTCGTTTTGCTGCAGTGTGAACATCTAACTCTGCACTTCGTCAGCATATGACAACCCCCTCAACCGCTAAACGCCTCATACATGGAGTGAGAATAACCTCCCTTTGATAAAGCGCAGGCACTCTTATCTGCGCTGTAGATATCATCTGTAGTTGGGCTACCGTCTTAAGGTACGGGAATTACATTGATTGCTGTTACTGTTGACATAACACTGGCCTTCTGACGTAATATATATCAATGCGCACATTCCAAGAAAGCTCGCAATTTTAGCATAATCTTTACATGAGTGAGTGAGTGAGTTGGGTTTTACGCCGCTTTTAGCAATATTCCCGCAATATCACGGCTGGGGACACCAGAAGTGGGCTTCACACATTGTACCCATGTGGGGAATGGAACTCGGGCCTTCGCCGCGACGAGCGCGATCACTAGGCTACCCCCACCGCCCCATGTTTACATGAGATGAGAACAGGTTTTGTAACGAGAGAATCTAAGAGCTATCTACATACAATGTTTATTCCCGGGAGAAAATCATTACATTGAAAAGACACCCTCGTGTTATAATCTCCAAATCCACTGATCATCAGGACTAGGCAGGGTATCAAAATATAACATGTTAAAATCTTCTGGTATGGTGTGGCCGGGATCGAACACCGACCTTCCGCTCTCCATGCAGATCCTTTATACAACGGCAACCATGATTATCATATTCAAGACAGATTTCAAAGACTTCATTTGGAATTCAAAGGACCAGTGTGCGGGGTGACATGTGATCGGAACTTGCGTCAGGTTTGCCGGGACTAGGCTCGCTATACAACATTCAGTCACACATTAATATTCACCAACCTGCAAACAGTCCACAACCGTGAGCTGTATGACAGGCATACGGCCACCGGAAACTGGTACGGATTCAGGAGCGTGAAAACCTGAACTATGCATAATTCCCAAGTCATGAAGTCACGTAGTTAACATGTAAAGTGTCTGGGGAGTGGGGAAGAGAAAGAGACCCCTCCCTCCTCCCGGATCCGCGACTGTATCTGGAACTGCCCAGGAGCGGTTGATGGTTCCATTTTCTAATTGAATGCATACAATTTGAATTGTCGTTAGAGCGTGCTTTATAAAGGCTTAATTAAATTTTTTGAAATACTGATACATTTTACTCTCAAGGGATGGAAGCTCATAGGTGCAATCAGTAAACCTGCAGCTGAGTGTTGATTTATTACGCTGTGACACGAATGTGTTGTGTCTTTATGACCCTTCCATACAACCTCCGGGTAGGGTAACGATGCTTCAGTCGGCGTATTCCGCTACGTACATACTACCCCAGGCGGCGCTATAGCTAGCGTACGGAGGGACACTGCATGATTTATCTATACATCACGTAATATCAAATCATGACGGATATATTTTGAGTGCAGGTTCATCTGTGCTTTACAAAGTCGCGCTATGGCTGAAATACTTCCTGTGTTACCTTACATTTCAACTTCTATTTAACTTAAATTTGATATACAATGTCAAGCAGAAACAGAAACAATAAGACTGCCGCCAGATTGTGTTTTGTCATGTGATAGTCGACAAAAAACGTGCACGAAAATACTTCCAATATGGCTTCCTGTCGGTGTTGACTGAGCACCTCTTGCCGAATGGTTGGTGTGGGTTTTTGAAGACCTGACTGAAAGAAGGACCATTGATGATATTTACCACAATTTGCAAGACACAGCCGTCAAATAACATTATTCTGCTCGTTACCCCGTCAAGATTCGGGTTAGAATTAGAGGTCCTCACCAACGCACGCTTGTCTTACGAGACGACTGACGAGATAGGGATGCCAGGGTCGCTGAAAGGGGTGATGCATGTCACCGCATCCTAGCTTCGTAGGTCGATGCTAACGATGTCAGTCACTGGATTATCTGGTAGAGACTCGATTCTTTACCCACCGCCGCCATGCTTCAGAGGTATTGCCGAGTGCAGCGTTAAATAATGTGAACAGGGTAATTTGGGAACAGGCATCAGTTTGTAAACAAGATGTTTAAAGGTTTTCATTCGAAGGAATCAAGGGGCGGTGGGGTACTCTAATGGTTAAAGGGTCCGCTCGTCACGCTGAAGACCCGGGTTCGACTCCCCACATGAGTAGAATGTGTGAAGAAAATGTCTTGTGTCCCAGCCGTGATATTGCTGGAATACTGCTAAAAGCGGCGTAAAACCATACTCACTCACTCGAAGGAATCAAATTTAACCCTCAAGAAAGTGTGGTTTCATATCACGTTGTATGTCTGTCATGGCGGCAATTTTGGAACTATTCTTTGAGTGAGTAATTGAGAAGGGTTTTACGCCGCTTTTAGCAGTATTCCAGCAATATCACGTCTGGGATCACCCGTAATAGGGTCAAACAATATACCCATGTGGGTAATCGAACCCGGGTCTTCTGCGTGACGATCGGAGGTTTTAACCATTAGGCTTCCCCACCACGCCAACTGTTCTGTGAGAGCATGCTGGCGAGACAGTCGCGGCATGACTTACGGAATATTTTAGTTCCATTGCCGTCTCAGGACGTCTGATAGCAGATATGGAAATGCACTAAATGAATGCAGATGGACTAAATGTAACCTGTTTCGGGGACTTTGTGGCTTTCCTCAGGGAGAATTAATTTTACTGAATGTGTGAGCGAGTGAGTGAGTGAAATGGGTTCAACGCCCCTTTGAATATTTTTTCAACTTAAACACTGCGTGTTAGCCATTGCGGGTCGAAAGCCTGAAGTCACTCTGGTTCAAGACGTTCATGATTTCAATGAAACCAAATCGTGTGCTGCCGACAGATTAAGGATCGGGGCAAATGTGGAATCCGAACCAAAGAATAATCCCAGTCAATCTAAGTAACTCAACCGGGATCTACTTAGACTTATGCGGCTGGTATCCCCAACGCACAGTTCCCTAAGCGAATAGTGACTAGGCCAGACTTTGGGTCAGCAGATCAGCTTCCATCAGTCACAAGAGTTCCAGCCTTGACATTGGGGTTTGTTTCAGAAGGACCTACTGATGGCGGGAAGGTTAATGCAAGCTGATGGCGCACACCAGGCGGACACTGACAGTCCATACATGCTCACATTTACATATTCCATTACATAGACTTGATATCATGGGTTGCTGTCGGTACGATCGGGTGCGATGTTTCACGCACCAACACGAAGTCCATCCTGGATCTAATAAATCCGCCACATGATTCATTTATGTGAGAGGGCCCCTTGACCGATTGACCATAGAATCACCATATGTCCCCTTTTCATCGCCAACCCGCTAATCGGGAGTGACAAAGCGCAGCTGATGAGGTCGGTTGACGTGGACGTCAGGGTGATGGTGCTTCCACGCTGTCCCCACTACAGCGGTGGAGTATTCGCACTAATGAAGACAAGGCAGGTAATTCACATTGACATTAGAAAGAAAAGTAACCTTCTGTCATTGTGTAACTGCACTGATTTATCCGAGTTAAGCTAAGTAGACAAGAGGAATCGGTTCATACTGATTTCTGTCATCGGGTTGTATTGGCGGTCTCTGCATTTTGACATGAAAGAAATGTTAATCCAAATCTCAACCTAATGGGGACTTTCTATTCTATGAAGGCAGTCTACAAGCCAAATACCAAGTATTCGGACACACACGTCCTACACATCATTAAAGTGTTATCATATTCGCTGGCACAATGTTATCAATGTTAACTAACATACAAGCCAAGAAATATCTTTTTATACATTCATTACACAGAAGAAAATAATATTTTCTTCCAAATGGTATTTTCGAATGTGAAAACTAGATTGGTAATATGATACATATATTCCACATCCATGGTGTGGGACAGTTTAAATGAAGACATAACATATTTTATGTGTCTTGGAGTGTCTTGGAGTATTACCAAGGGAGGTAAGTCTAGCTAGACACTGACTAAACTAGACCAACCTCTCAGACCCACACAGATCCTTCTTGCAGGTGCCAATGTACTGGACGCAGCGTATTGGTTTCGTAACAACGCCATTAGTGAAACCTGACATACTAATTAAATGGAATGCCAAGAAAACAGCATTACGTGGTTATATATGAATCTAAAAGGTCAACAGTGTAAGTTACAAATAGCTAGACTGTGATGGGTTTGGGCCACATATTACATTCATATAGAAATTATCTCATGTAGTCATTAACCAGTAGGCTACCCCCGCGGATGTAGGGGCATATAGAAAACTCATGAAGTTCCTGGATTATGGGAAATCTGCAGACATATTTAACCATAGACCCAACATGTCTCTCGCCCCTAACGTTGCATGGTGTAACGATATATTGAGGTCATGACGTTGCATGGTGTAACGATATATTGAGGTCATGACGTTGCATGGTGTAACGATATATTGAAGTCATGAAGTGGCATGGTGTAACGATATATTGAGGTCATGAAGTTGCATGGTGTAACGATATATTGAGGTCATGACGTTGCATAGTGTAACGATATATTGAGGTCATGAAGTTGCATGGTGTAACGATATATTGAGGTCATGAAGTGGCATGGTGTAACGATATATTGAGGTCACGAAGTGGCATGGTGTAACGATATATTGAGGTCATGACGTTGCATGGTGTAACGATATATTGAGGTCATGACGTTGCATGGTGTAACGATATATTGAGGTCATGACATTGCATGGTGTAACGATTTCTAAGATGCCTAGCGGTTAGAACAATCTAACATCACTTGTGGAAACATTACGTTTATGTTTTCTAACGTTTAAATGTCTCAATTCGACTCGCAAGTTTTCAGCGACACGGTAACGTTCGCAATGTTTACATTCCCACAATGCAATCGTGGAATGTCGCTAGACTACTCAGCTTCGTCTGGATGTACTGATCTAAACATACGTTGGTAGTAGAAATGCGACGTTCGCATGGTGCACGTTAATCACAGATGTAATTAAAATACTTTAGAGGAGATATTTAATCCGAACGTAAACCGTCAGAAAACAGTTTATCATTTGTTTTTCTGATAACGTTCGTCTTAACGTAGGGAGGCAGACACATCAATAGAACAGCGCGCCAGTTATCCCTGTGCGAGGATTCTTAATTTAGGTCACCGACACCGTCGTTTGTTTTCTGCCTTAAATTAATCGTAAGTATCCTAGAAAGTATTAAATTTGGCATCTTAGAAAAGAAATACAGTTCGCTCCACCACCATGTATAGTGTAATAAAACACACTTTCGCCCTGAACTATTATGACGTTAAAGCACTCGGACGCTTGCGTCCTCGTGCTTTAACTATAATAGTTCAGGGCAAAAGTGTGTTTTATTACACTATACATGGTGGTAGAGCGAACTGTATTTCTTAAATATTGAGGTCATGAAGTTGCATGGTGTAACGATATATTGAGGTCATGAAGTTGCATGGTGTAACGATATATTGAGGTCATGAAGTGGCATGGTGTAACGATATACTGAGGTCATGACGTTGCATGGTGTAACGATATATTGAGGTCATGACGTTGCATGGTGTAACGATATATTGAGGTCATGAAGTTGCATGGTGTAACGATATATTGAGGTCATGAAGTTGCATGGTGGAGTGGTAATTTTTTTTTTAAATCTTGTCTTGCCGGGGAAAATATAAACACAGTTAATGCTTGCCCTGATGTTTTCATACTTGCCAACTATTGGAAGGAAATTTAATCTAAAAAGAACTAAGATATTGGTTGTGAATGGTTACTAAACTGTGATTTACTCAAATTTGACTGGAATGTTAATGCACTCAACATACTCACTAACTGATATTTTGTATAGCTTTCAGATGCCAGCAATGGCTGTACTTACCCTCACGAACATGGTAAGCGGAAGTTGTACGCCCATG
This sequence comes from Haliotis rubra, assembly GCF_003918875.1. Classification (NCBI taxonomy): domain Eukaryota; kingdom Metazoa; phylum Mollusca; class Gastropoda; order Lepetellida; family Haliotidae; genus Haliotis; species Haliotis rubra. The sequence goes on along the minus strand of NW_025764948.1, from coordinate 1,057,586 downwards.
GAATCTGTATCGAAATGTCGTATTCACGACGTCATCCATCAAGTTTGTTTAATATCAAAACACTGCTGAAAACAGTCTCACAGTCCTAACACAAGTATGATACCCGTACAAACACATCACCGTCATATAACCATTTCTGGAGTGGTTCATCTTACCCACCATTAAAAATGGCAAAAAATGTTTGCCCGGCAGTTTATGACGTGGCTTCCCTCGGCAGAGTAGGGCAAGTATTACCGTTAGTCAGAAAGGATAATGAAGACTGTTATAGACGTGTGAAAATAAACACATTTTAATTAATTTCTCTTGTGATGGTATGGACGACACGTCTTGTCTTCTAACATCAACATCCCCACCACCACCCTCAACCCCACAACACGTCCAAGACAAGGCGTTCTACCACCCTCAACCCCACAACACGTCCAAGACAAGGCGTTCTACCACCCTCAACCCCACAAAACGTCCAAGACAACGCGTTCTGATGTGTTGGGAGAACTCGTAAAATCCGGGATATCTGACTTCACGTTTTCCGGGACAGTCCATCCAGGATATCAGCAAGAGATGGGTGCTGATGACGGTTGATTTACACAGTGCGACGATCTTTGCTATGGGGGTAGTAATGCCGAACAACTGTCTGAGTCCAAGTCCGCTGAGAAATCAAAACAATTGGTGGAAACCGATTATTATCAACACTGTTTACAATGGCACCTCGCTCGCGTTGTGTTTATTTGAAAGATAGCACGTAATGGTATTCCTCGTATTGTTTTAAGATTACTACTTTGACGGAGGGTACTGTCAGGATACGGTGTGGTTGCCACTGAAGCTCCATCAGTTAGTACCACTACATCTTACCACGCATAAACTGGTGCATTATTGTTTCGCTGGGTCGGTAGGGTGCGTTTGGCCGACGGTACATAAAGGTTACATACTGATAATGTCTGTGTTTGTTTGTGCGTGTGTTTGCTGGCCGCGTTCAGCAATATTCCAGCTACATGTCAGCTGTCTGTAATCGAGTCTGGACGAAATAATCCAATTTCAGTGATTAACATCGATCATTCTATACGGTGATCTGTAACCAACAAATCAGCGAGCCTGACCACCCGATGCGGTTAGTCCCCTCTTACGACAGGCATGGGTTGCTGAAGATAAATCTATAAAACCCGGATCTTCACGGGTGATCTTTTTCGTCTGTTTGCCGAAATTCTAGGAACTATGACTGGAAAAAATGAACAAATTTAGTGCTTAACATTGAAGATTACAATACTAGTTCAATATGGAAACCAACAAAAGTAACCAAACTTAAAACAAACAACCCTCCACGGCTCCAAAAACAAATGCAAAATATAACAAAAACATAAATTCAACAAAACATACATGACGCAAAACCGGCTGTAAACATTGAACATTATACTTTTTCGCGAAACTGGTTGAACAATGGGATTCACAATGCATACACAATGCCATTTTCAAAGTGATCAAATGTAAGAAACCTAATGTTTGAGATTACACTTTCTCAGTAAATTACAGATTTTGGGGTGGCTGATTGGGTTGGATTGCTGACTGTGTGCTAGCGACTAGGTGACTAACTACGAAAGTGTCGGTTCGACTCTCGGATGGGACTCGACCCAAAAATGTACTGGAATGGGTACTTTATTGAGAAGGTGTAGTCCCAGGGATTAACGATGTAAAATATATGGTAAATGCCGAAGCATTTTTGTATTTTGGTAAGATAAAAGAAATGACAAATCACATCGAATATATTCAGAATGTGTTAAAGATTCCTGGATGACGAGAAATGATTATGACAGGGAACACGTTGATTGTAAATAACCAAAGTATCAATGCTAGATTTCCAAGCTTCACCGCAATAGTACGATAAATATTGAAGTCATATCTACTCTTCATCTATTTTACGCACGCTTCGAATTACCAGCCATAAATCATGTCTTACGAAGCGCCATGAAAATAACCGTCATGTGTGCATGTTTTGAATGAAATGTAGTGCTGTATTGGTTTCATTGTTTAACGCCGCACTCGCCAATATTCTGGTCAAATGGCGGCAGTCTGTAAGTATGGGACCAGACCAACCAGTGATCGACATCATGAGCATGGACCGACGCAGCTGGGATGCATCCATCAACCAAGTCACCGAGTCAGTGTGCGAAATAGCAACTGGCCCGCTAGCCCGTGGCTAGTAAAAATCCAGTCGGGCCAGTAAATCTCCAGTCACTGGCCCGATAGGCTAGTGAATTTTTCATTGGGTCATTTTGTACATATATCACTCTCCCGCACTTGTTAAGTTAGAATACACTTACTGATACGGACTGATAAAATGTTCATCATACTTGAAGCTTCATGATGAAACCCGTGCCATGCCGACATTGTCTTATTCACATCTATTATTGTAATCTTTTGCTTAGATTCTACATTCAAATTATTAGTGAAATTATTTTGAGGGCAAGGTTTCAGACATAGCTAGACCGACTGGCTAGCATAATTTGGAAACTATTTCGCACACTAGGCCCAGACCAATTGGTCACTGGTTTTGAAAAGGCTCTGGTCCAATACGTCTTCACTTCAATGGTTGCGATTGTGATTCTTTGTGAACTAATATGATCAAACGGGTTAACATGCTGATCCAAACACAAATATGTATAACTCAAAACTGTCCCATTCTCTGTCTTCTGCGTATCCGGGAATATCCGGGTTTGAATTGATCTTCAGTAACCCATGCTTGTCGTAAGAGGCGACTAACGGGATCGGGTGGTCAGGCTCGCTGACTGGGTTGACACATGTCATCGTATTCCAGTTACATAGATGGATGCTCATGCTGTTGATCACTGTATTGTCCGGTCCGGACTCGATTATTTATAGACCAACACTACATAGCTGGAATATCGCGGAGTGTGGTGTTAAACAAAAACCAAACCAAACTGTTTTCTGCGTAGTCTGACCATGTGTTAATCTCACGAAGCACCCTGAAAATGACTGACATGCAAGGAGAGGGTGGGACAAAGTAACAGAAGAGTGGTATGCTGGAAGGCTAACAGGGGTAGGGGTGAAATGTAGTGAGCAGCGGGTGGCACATTGTCAGGCATTGACGGTGGTACATACATTGACACTAGCTGTGAGAAGAGGGTGAAATATAGTGAGGGGGAGGGACCATACTATTTCGGACCTTAGTTTTAAATGAAGCAAATCTAGAATTTCCAAGGGTCTAGGATCTCCTATCTCACCGAGCCTCTTTTTCAATTAAGAGGTAGTAATCTGTTTGAATCAAAATTATATGTAAGACAGAGATTAGCGATAGTCCAGGAGCTGCAAAGAGAGGACGGTGATATACAACAACAGTTGGCATGTCGGCTGCCCCCATGATACTTGTGGTGGGAGGAGACTTAATGGATCGCAGACTCGGAGACTTCCTTCCCAACCTATCTATCTACCAACCAAAACAAAACAAAACATATTTCGTCAGAAAATTGATACAGGTTTTGATGATCATTCATGGAACTATATTTGAAAGTGGGCTGATGTATTTGCAGGTGAACTTCCGAACTTCCTGTCTCGAAGTAAAAGTTTGTCCCATCGTATTCTGTCTGTATTCATTTATTTCTCAGTTTTGTTGAACCTGGGAGTGTTTGGTTGTACGAACAAGACAAGGGGGCCTCTCCAAACAACGAAGCAGTCCAGATGTGTCAAGTTAAGCAGTATGAGAGCACAGAGTACAATAAGCCATACTGGACTAGGTATTGGGGCAAACGCCGATATCTCCATATCTTCACAAACAATACTCTTAGACGTACGTTCTTCTATCTTGGCTTGTATCCGACCATATTTCAAGATCTTTGTTTATTTAACTTCTCAAACATGTGAAGTATCGTTGAATCTCTAGGTATGCAAACACCATAACGTTGTCTATGGCCTCCGAGGTGTGAGAGAGCCACGCTGAGAGCAATGATGACATTGGCAGGGCATCTGCGTACAGTGAAGTGATGTGAGAGAGACATAGATCAACCATGAGAGGTCAGGCAAGAGTCAGCAGCATCACAGTATCCCCGAACATGATTTTAAGCCGACGGGCTGTCTCGAGACCGATACAACACTTAAATGTACCGTTAACACACATTCTGGACCTGAATAGCTTCTCTTGTTCTGTGGATGTAGTTTCTGCACAGTGGTCAGTAAATAATTTTATGTTGGTTAACTAAACTAGTGGGATATTACTGCTGGCGTATGCTGGCTGGAGTAGCAGAGGTCCAGGGTGCCGTTCCACTAACCGATCTTACCTAAGATCAATCTTAGCAAGTTACGCCAATTTTACAATCGTCTTAGCTAAAAGTTACACCCGTTCCACTACCCGATCTTAGGCCGATCGTAGCCGGTCCCGATCTTACGATCCGATTCAAGCTTAGATCGAGACTCTTTCTTGCGAGAGATAGAGGAATGCGAGGCACGAGTTATCTCCCTTTGCATAGTCTAGCCAATGATGGAAGTAGTTTACGAACCAACTGAGTGAGTGAGTGAGTTTAGATTTACGCCGCACTCAGCAATAGTCCAGCTATATGGCGGCGGTCTGTAAATAATCTAGCTAACATGCATAGCGTTCACTAACATGAGCGTTCATGTTAGTGAACGCTATGTATCTTAGCTATAAATAATCGAGTCTGGACCAGACAATCCAGTGATCAACAGCATGAGCATCAATCTGCGCAGTTGGGAACCGATGACATGTGTCAACCAAGTCAGCGAGCCTGACCACCCGATCCCGTTAGTGGCCTCTTACGACAAGCATGGGTTATTGAATTCAATATTCTAACCCGGGCCTTCATGGGTATTTTTCCAACCAAGTGTAAACGTGGAGAAAAAAACTAGAGCAAAATATTAGGGTAGTGAGCACCTTGGTTTCAGGTGCATGTGCGTGTGAACGCTGGGTATCAGGCATAATATAATAATAATAAATGCATATTTATAGTGCGCCAATTCCACATCCTGGGGCATGCTCAAAGCGCTATGTACAGATAATTTACACGAGAGTATTTACAGCCGAGGTTATAAGTAATATACTGAGAACAGGTTTTAAGTCTGGACTTTAAAAATGTCAATTGTGTCAGAGCTTTTAATATGTGCCTGAACCTTGTCAATCAGAATAAACAAGGCGTGAGGAGGCATCCTCTATAACGTATGTAGAATTTGTCAGTGGTCTTGAATAACAGGCGGCCTGCCTTTAGAATCCCCCACCAAATAAGCGCACGTGAAATCAAACATATTTGTATCTTTTTGTTTCAGAACATTGTTCACTTCACGGCTGTCCCTATTCTTAACCATGACTTTGCAATATTGTTGTACAAATGTGTTACACCGACTCGCTCGGCTGTGTTCCCATGACGACAGTGGTCAGACTGGCCTGACATTTGTAAGGTTTCAGTGCAGTGTTTGTTTACATCACAGAAATATACAAATTCATTTCATGGGGGATTTTAGGGGACGCTCACGGTGAAATACTCACTCTTATTTTTCACATAGAATAGAAAAGCCACCATTTTGGTTTCTCTTGATTTTAGCTATCCTAAGTTGGTCATGAGCAACTTAGACTTTGAATCTTAACTTTACGATTGACTTAGGTAAGATTGGTTAGTGGAACGGTATGCCGATCGTAACGTCACGCTAAGATTGGGATTTTAGGGGTTTACGATTGGCGTAGGGCTAAGATCGGTTAGTGGAACGGCACCCTGGTAGAGACTTGTCTAGCTGTGGCGGCAGGTTCATTCTGTTGCTTCAGAAATGATACGTCCTTAGCCCGACTGGCCCTGTTGAAGAATTTGCTGTGCAGAGTCGCCTCCCTTAGGTATGCCACGCGGATGTAATCACCGATTCGCCCGGACCATGACCCTTGGTTTGTCATCGGAACACTTATACTTATTGGTTCCCCAGCATGTTATGAGCAAAGTGACAATAACCCACACTGTACCTATAGGTATCTTCACTCAATTAACACTCAACTGTTCCATATGAATACAGCTATTCTGTCAATGCCCTCAAGGGCAGACAACTGAGACATTTCAGTGTACTAAGGCAGCATTATTAGTATCGACTTGTTCTGTGTAGTGTAAACTGCCAGTAAACATTCAGTTTGTCCTTCTTGGACTGCCCGTGGTAATAACTTGATAATGGTTACTGGAGTTCAGAGAATAATATATAGTAGCCAGTTTCAGATAATCTTTCAAGTATGAAATGTCTCTTGTTTGGGGGGTGAATTATTTTGCACTCATTCAATTTTTCCGAATACTATAGCAAATTGTTCGTCTAATTAGTGCTATTTGATCAAATATAAACACTCTTAAATCTCCCATGTGGGGGGCATTACGACAATTACAAATGAAGAATCGGTATAAAAGTTAGAAGTTACTTAAGGTTTAGAGGCAGAGGTTTTCCACCTAAATAATATCAGTTATATATAATATACTGAACATCATTGAAAACGCACCACTCATAAAAGTTCAGATTATTAAAAGCACGTGTAAGGAATTGATATTTTTTGAGTGGATAATAACAGATGGACGACTGACAAAAACAACAACGCAGAAAAGACGCTCATTCATTGAAATGTTCCACAGTCAGAAAGGATCAAACACACGTGGGGTCAAATCGAAAAGTCAATATCGCGTGTGACCGCCATTTGCATTGACACATGCAGCTCAACGTCTCCTCATTGAGTCAATAAGCGTCCGAATAGAGTTCTTGAGGATGGCATTCCACTTCTGCAGTAGTGCAGCCTCAAGTTCCCGGATGTTTCGCATCTGTTGTCACCACTAAAGACTTTGACCAATTTCGTCCCACAAGTGCTCCATGGGGGATACATCTGGCGACTGTGCTGGCCAACGAATAACCTGGATGTGTTGCTGGGCCAGATACTGCATGGAAAGTCTTGTTGTGTGTGCCCGTGCGTTGTCCTGTTGAAAAGTATGGACATCTTGGTGGTGATTGAAGACAGATACGATGTGATTCTGAAGAATCTGCACACGGCAATAAAGGGCATTAACTCTCCCTTGACAGACATGAAGGCGGTCCTGTGATTGTAATTTATTCCACCCCAGACCATGACACTCCCACCACCCAAAGGTCTGTCTGAACCACACACTCATCAGCATAACGTTCACCACGTCTACGCCAAACACGTAATCGGCCGTCAGCATTACGTAGATGAAGACGTGACTCGTCAGTGACTACCACACCATGCCATTGTTGTAACCTTACTGAAAATGCCTGCAAGCCCATTGTATACGCTCATTACGGTTTCTGTCAGTCAGAATTGGTCCAACGTAAGGACGTCGGGCATGGAGCCCTGTAGCGTGTAGACGGCGTCGCATGGAGTCAGTGCTGATGACCCCCATGTCAACCTTGAACTAGTGCAGCAGTCCTGGCAGTCGGCAGTGTTCAATCACTGATATGGACATGGTCAATATGGCAATCCTGATGGAGCGTCGTAACACGTTGTTGTCAAGGTCATTGAAGGTCACGGGTGCTGCCTGTCTACTGATGTCGTCTATGAAGCCTAACGATGGTGGAGTGGCCAAGTCCAAGTTGTAGAGCAATATCCCTGCTGCTAGTGCCAACCTGAATCATGCCTAGTGCACATTCTCTTTCGTGAGGTGTTAACCTCGGCATCTCTGTCCTCGTTTCACAATCGTTAGTGAAGCAATGACTGACTGACTGACTGAGTTTAGTTTTACGCCGCTGTTAGCAATATTCCAGCAATATCACGGCGGGGAACACCAGAAATGGGCTTAACACATTGTGCCCATGTGGGGAATCGAACCCGGGTCTTCGGCGTGAGTGAAGCAATGAGAATCGGTTCTCATACACCTGCTTTTAATGTCACAGTCAGTATGATTTCAGAATGAAATTCGTGCTTTTTTCATGGAGTGGCTGCATGTTGATGCATTTTGGAATTAAGAGTCATACTGTGGACAGGAATTTGTTTCTAAAGCATTGTTTCAACTGGACATGCCCTTCGACTTTCATGTTAGTTATATTCATTGATCATTGTCATGCTGAAATCCATCTTGATGAAAATATGGACAATTTTAGACTGGTGCAACAGGTCCAATATAAGCATCTATAACTTGAACTAGAACAGTATCTCCCTTGCAGGAACAACGATAAGCACAAAAAACATCCACAAAAACACTTTTTGGCATTTTGGTTCTACCCAGCTCTGTTGATAACATTTTTAAGATTAATGAATTCTGTGGTTTCCCTTTTGAAAACCCATTTTCTAAATTAAGTTTGTAGCCACTTCTGTACCCAAGTATGGTAATGGACATACAATGTATTATGAAGCTGGCTCATAACTTTGTTCTCATCATGTGTACTACATCATATCTAACTGAAAACCAAAATCATATCCATGTGTACATGACTCCACAGGGTTCCACTTTAACATAAGTCCATGCACTCACACTTTATCAGACCTGTACATAATTGAGGCTGGGCCACACAGCGGTTGATAGCATGAACAATGTTATAAGTCTACTACTCACAGCCATAAAACCAGTCAAAGAGTCTTACCATATTAGGATGAGTGATACCTCAACAAATAAGAAACCCTGTTTCTCTTTAAAACAGACTGTCCCCATGACAAAACTCACCTCAGAGATTAAAAAAAGCCAAAACTGTAAGATGCAGGCAGGTATCTTCCTGGTATTTCTTTGTATTCAGAGAATTACAGAAGTCATCACAGGTTTATCCTGTTTATTTCACACATGAATTCTAGGTATGTGATGTGTCCACATGGCAGTTGTCTCGAAAGAGAACCCTGTGTGTGTCTGCTGACCATCTAGTAACATCTAGTAAGGTATTACAATACAAAACTGTATCTTCCTTGATGTCCTGAACACTTGGGAGGATGGAGTAGAGAGGCTCACACACAAGATAATGTGGCCTCCCACCATCTGGACTTCACATAACTCACACGTTCTTGTGGGATTAGATACCAGCATCAGACAGCAACTAATACACTTGTCAGAGACAATAACGCTAACCTAAAAGGGCCATATATTCCTTTCACAACAAACAAAGCCAAGTGACATGCTGGAGCTGAAAAATCCAAAGATGGGAACACTACATCCTGATTGTGAGAAGAAGAATTTCAACACACAGATCTTGGTATCTTGACTAAGTAACACTGCTACCATTCCAGGCCATCAGACACCTAGTCCTTGGTGTCCTTGTATGACTTAAGGTAGATGGGTTTGGACTGCTCTATCTGCCGTTTCTGTGCCCTCATCCTTGCCCCACGTGGCGGTAATGTCTGTTGGGGAATGTTCACCTGTAATCCCACAAAACACTATTACATCTCTGAAAAAAGTGCCATGCTACTGTAGCTCACCTTGATGACTTGTCAGATGTTAAAACGTCAACAAAGACAGACACTTACCAATAGTTGCTGTCAGCATTGCCATTCAAATATTTTCTGCATGTACATGTATATACTTAGAACTAAAACCTGAGTGTCATAAAATCAGCATGACACACATGCCAGTCTAATAATTTCCTTTTACTATAATCAATTTACACTCCCCTTTGGATAAATGCTTAATGACAAGCAATTCAAAGAAAATGTTTGTAGTGAGATGTCATTCCAACTTTACATCACAATTAAATTACCGGTAAATTGATGAGATCAATGCACTGGTGTGATATTTGCTCCAGGCTACCTACCCTATTTTTGGATGGGCTGTCAAATAAGCATGAGTCTTCTGCCATTTGACACACTCTACCATCATCACAATGTAATTGGATAACAGCACACACAGAGGTTCACTTACTAAGGAAAGACTAGATACTGTGAGATAATTTTTCTTTGAAATCTTTTACATAAATACAAATTAATGGAACATGTATTTTATCTTTTGATGTATTCCACTGAATACTTGTTGACCACCTTTGGCTGGAGACATTTCCTTGCACTGTGTTTGCTAGTTTGTGGTTTAATGCTGTACACAGCCATATTCCAGCTATATGACTGGCCTGTAAATGATTGAGTCGGAACCAGACAATCCTGTTACCGACATCATGAATAACGATCCACACTGTCCTGGTACAAATGACAATCAAGCAAGTCACTGAGAGTGATAACAATCCTCTAATTTGCCTCATAGGTTGCATGGGACATGCTGTATTCCAGAATCCAAGCAGCTTGTGTGATGTACTTACTAGTGGTGGTCCGATTAATTGAAATAATCGAAGATTGGTCGCAGTGACTAAACGACCAAGCAATCATGTTTTCTCATAATCGAACACAAACAATTCTAGAGCACTTGTTTTTATTAACAGTATTTTTCACTAGGTTGGTTTTGTCTGTTACATTTCATAAGCACTACAAGCTCGTTCCCAGTCATGATTGAATTTATCTTAAAGACTCTAAGAAATTTATGTTCCTCCATACTAGTCATCCTTTAAAGATGTGAAATTTTGCCAAACCCCCACAAAGAACTACATGTTTTTTTCCTTATTTTTGTGCATTAACACATTTCATAAATGACGCTAACCAATTATTTTCGATGATTGATCGGTTGTAATGAACCAATCATCAATTATGAGATTTTAACCAATTCCCAACACTAGTACTTACTGGACGTGGATAGGGAACCCTGTAGTGAAGAGCTGAAACATACACAAACAGATGTCGCTGAAAGTCCTGCAATAACATAGTTTGTCCTCAAACAAAACTGGGGACGTATTCCACCCCTGATTCTAATTAGGGAGAGAAACCTTGGGTACTGCCCTGTGCCAGAATCACCAGAATGATATCAAAACATGCATATTAAAGTAAGTCCCTAGCCTAAGCAGGAACATTTTCAATATATCTGGGGCAGGACCAATGCTCTACAATGTATGGGCAATAAAGTTCCCTCAATGTCTATCTCAGCTACCAGAGTTGCCTGTTTGTTGCATACTGCTTGGGACCACAAGCCACTGCAGCACTGGGTTTATTTTTTATTTCTGCACTCATGAATATTCCGGCTATATGACATATAACTTAATTTGCATATAATGAAATTGATTCATGATTACATGATCTTAATTCTAAAGCATGTACCCAGAAGAAGAATCAGGGCGGCGTGATAGCCAAGTGGTTAAAGTGTTCACCACGCCGAAGATCTGTGTTTGATTCCCCACATGGGTACAAATACTACAATGTGTGAAGCCCATTTCTGGTGTCCCCAACCGAGATATTGCTTGAATATTGCTAAAATTGGCGTAAACTAAACTCACTCACTGAAGAATCAGTTGATTTGGGGAATATTACTTGTAGTTCTTACATGTTACAAGAGTTTAAAGTTATGTAGACCATGGAGTAATCAATACCCACCTAGTTCTATCCTTGTCTCCGCTTCTCGCACAAATTCGTTTATTTCTTTTTCATCTGTCACCTGTTTGAACAGACACACTTATGGTCAATAGGCCAGGTCATTTGGGGACAGTAAGGACATGAGGCAGCGACAATCCATCCTCACAGATATCATGTCAGAACTTTTGACAAGAAAACACATCATAATGAGGAGTCTGTACTCGTTAGTCCGGTTCTCCAAACCATCTCAAAACGAAACGAGGAAGACATACACAAAATACCTCCATCATGGCACAACTTGTTTATAATTCAGTTTGACTGGTTAATATGGCTAATGTCATTTTGTACATTTTGTGAGCTATATGTTGCTCAGCAATATTACATTATTGTATTTGACATGGCTTGTAACAATCATGCAGTGTGTCCACTTTCTAAATGACATTTTGCATTCATAAACAAGTGTGTTGAGAACAAGGCAATGATCCACACCAACAGGGCACAATGGCATGCAATCATACTGTACAACAAGCCTGGTTCCAGGGGACCAATCCTAAACTTGAGTTCTCAAGAGTCAACTCTGGGGTCAAGTTATGAGGTGGTCAGTGAACAACCTTCATAAAGTTGAGCAACACTATGTAACATGTTATATTTGGGATTACACTTTCTCAGTGGGGGGGTTGAGTCCCATCTGGGATTCGAACCCACACCCTCAGAATCAGGCACCTAATCGCCAGCACACAAAGTCAGACACCTAGACTGCTCAGCCACCGCGGCTTCCACAAAAATGGAAGTTGGACATCTGGTAGTCTAGACTGAGGACTTTGTGTACCCCTCTGATAAGTGTTAATTGGCAAGGCTCCCACGGCCGAAAGCTATGAAATGCACAATCCATTTTAGAAAGTGGTCAAATGTAACATATGTTATATTTGGGATTTTCTCAGTGGGAGCTGTGCCAATTAGGATTGCGATTAGGTGCCTGACTCTGAGGGTGTGGGTTCGAATCCCGGATGGGACTCAACACCAAAAAGTACTAGAATCTGTACTTTACTGAGCAAGTGTAATCCCAAATATAACATATATTACATTTGACCACTTTCTAAAATGGCATTGTGCATTTCAACACTATGGCATGTCAACCACACACCACAGTGTCATTGGTGTGTCCCACTGACTACACCCACAAGCACTGGTATGGTATTTAGAATCAGCTCAATCAGGAACTTTGAACTGAATCGGCAGATCCTGGCAAAGTAAGGAAGACAACACTAAAATCAGTGGCCCACCTGGGACACTTATTAGCATGAAAGTGGCACACATAGTATCAATTTGTTAATTGTTTCATGTGCTTCCTATGATAATGAATATTAACATATATATTCTGAAAGATTTAGCTATGTTCATTTATCATGCCTCCATGTACAGATTTAACATAATTCCAAAATATGAGTCTGATATCTAGCTGGATGAGCTTTTACAATTCTATTTATATTTTTATACTATGTCTGATCGTATATTTCATATTGTAATGTACTATAGGCCTGTGGCCTTATTAAGAGCTGAAATAAAGATACAGAACATATATATTGACCTTGTCTTTGCCACAGGGGCTTGTAACGCTAAAAACTGCCATCAAGGTATATACTGTCACTGACGGGGTCTTAGTACTATAGACCGCCTCCGTGGTGTAGTGGTTAGAGCGTCCGCCCGGAGAGCGGGAGGTCGCGGGTTCGATCCCCGACCGCGTCATACCAAAAGACATTAAAATATGGTACTTGTTGGTTCCTGCCTGGCGTTCAGCATTAATGGGTACAACAAGGACTGGTCAGCTCGGGAGTCAGTATAATGTGTCTGAGTGGGGTATTCATGCTACACTGCGGCATGGTATCTCAGTGGGCTAGCACTATAAAACCAGCTTAAGTCTGGGCTAGTACAAGCAGCCGCACATACACATACACACGCACGCATGCACGTCGTCATATGAGCAAAATATTCTCAAGCACGACGTTAAACCCAATTTCACCTCACCTCTTAGTACTATATACAATGATCCTTTATATAGTACTAAGTGAGTGAGTGAGTTTGGTTTTACGCCGCTTTTAGCAATATTCCAGCAACATCACGGTGGGGGACACCAGAAATGGGCTTCACACAATGTACCCATGTGGGGATTCGAACCCGGGTCCTCGGCGTGACGAGCCGACGCTTTAACCACTAGGCTACCCCACCGCCCCATATAGTACTAAGACCCCCGTCAGTGACAGTATATACCTTGATGGCAGTTTTTAGTGTTACAAGCCCCAGTGGTCTTTGCAATTGCTGAACAAGCATGTGTTTTATGCATATCTTATCCTCAACCAGACACTTACAGTCTTGTTCTTCCTAAACAGCAGCCTTGCTTCAGTCCTGATGTAGTCTCTCTCTGTTTGGGTTTCCGCAGCAACTCCTGACTGTGACTCCCAGGTTCTAGACAGTCGCAGGATCTGTCGATACAGCGCCAACACATGCCCTCTGGTGGTCATCACAATCAACTTGGGTAAAACATTACAGATCTCCGATGATAAATATGTGCTGATTAAACTGAAGGTCCCACTGATTTACAAGTAACCTGCAAATGGAATCATTAAACAACATAAATGAGTTTACAAATACAATAAAATAATATGGACCAAAGAGTAAATATTCTTAACACAAGTCTCATCCTTTTACTTGTCAGCATCTATGAATATTCTGATACACTGTCATGACCGTGCTGGGCTATGGAATGAAAATGGCATACAAGTGTATCACACTGTTGAAATAAGACACCTTGACCAACTATGATATGGAACCAGAACCTTAACCTAGCATAGCATGGTACAGGGAGGCATTTCTGGCATTACCAAGATGTTATGGGTATAACTGGAAACGTTTTGTATAACTCTTTGGACATGTTTTCTGTCACATCACATCTTGCCACACTTGATGAGGGAAGAAAGCCTAAAGTGACACAGGTGTTATCGTTTATCACTGTGCTTGAAACCTTAGAAGCGTGGGCATGTAACAAAAACATGATCAGGGGGAACTGGGATTTGAACCCATGATCTTAGGGTTCAGGCACGCCTGATGGATGCAACACTACACAGAAGATCATTTCCCCAAAACTGTACATGAATAATATACATAATATATATATGTCAGTTCATAATCATATATGGTATGTGCTGTATCTATACTATAGTAGTCAATGGGGGCTAGCGTCATTTTAACTACAGAGTTGGAATTGGTTATCATTATGTATGTAAACCTAGTAATAATATTTCGTTTTTTCCATGCTCTAATTTTCTTACATATTCATCAGCTGACTAAGTGACTTGAACATTGTCTTGAAGCTGCTTTGACTCCTAGTCCTATATAGATCTAGTCTTTTGTGTTATTTAGGTGAGGCGACAATACTACACCTCTGAAGGCTAAATAGGATTTAATCTGAGCAATATTGTAAGGGAAATAAAATATAACGCGGTTACAAGCTAATATCTCAGTTTATACCAGTGAGTCTTCACCTCTCATGCCTCTCACATGTGAACACTTCTCGTCCGGAAGTTTACAATCCGGGTTTAATACAAAAACATGGAATGCAAGATCTCAAACGAACTATGAATAAATAGCTTATGTATTCTTTCATTGTATATCTAAGGCCTAAATCTATAGAATATGACTTTATATAATCTAATATATTTATAATTTATTTGTGATAATATTATTGTAAAGACAATGCTGTGGATATGTGTCATGGTAACTCTGTGACTGCGAACCTAGTCCTTCTTTTCATACTTTACGCTGACTGCTAGGTATACTTCCGGGTTCCAACTTCCGGAAAACATTGGTTGGGGTTTTCCAAAACTTTTTTTGTAGGTGTTTATCGGCCTGTTCCCGAAGTCATGAGCGACGGGAGATTAACAAATGGGTCGGTAGGACACCCACCTAGACTAGGAATGCAGGTGCGTATTGCCACAGGCTTCAAATCCCATTTTTGATCTGAAGCCTGATGCACCTTGACAGCGAGTATTATCCTCTTTCCTCTGCAAGAATTTGGGGGATGCAAATGTTGCAATGACCCGTGCTTTGAATAGTGTGCGAAATGTTATATGTGCTACATGTTTGTTCAATAGCTAAGGGGATGTGTTGTCACTCATGGCATGTTTAATTGTAACGACTGCCCTGTACTTACATCTGTATAGTTGGCCTAACTGTTTAGGGAGGGGCGGGTGTTTTAGAGTATCAAATGCTGGGATGTTAAGAAGTTAGCGTACATGTGTAATTAATTGCTCCCGTTTGCTTATTTCCAAAATCGTGTATCCCAAAACAAATTGATCCTAAGGAAAAATGGTTTGATGACAAAACAGTATTTAAAAGGGTGTTATTCAAGTTTCTCCTGAGTGCATTGTTAAAGTTAAAATCACCCACAGAATCATGGAGAGAATATAAACATTCATTGTTATTGTACTTGATGTAATCCAAAATTCAGTGAAATGTATGACAAAGACTTCTTATCAATAATCATGGATGATTATATTATGCTAAATTACTAGTATAAATAACAATATTGTGACTTGATCAATTCCGAATAAACCTGGATATATAGTCCCATGAACGTGTAAAGTCCTTAACAACAGACATGTTTTGGCCTATATGCAAAGAAGTAAATTGTCAGGCAACACCATCATACCCACCCATTTGTCTGGTGTCCAAGAATGATTGAACTGTATGATTAATAGCATTTAGGGCATGACAGTAAGTTAATCAGGAAGTTAAAATCAACTACACATGTTAAACTTAGGAAAAACATTTTGTAAGCCAAATAATATGAACCTGAAAGGCCAAATTGATAACAAACTAGTGGCAAGTACCTCATATTTATGCACCATCTTGCACCAAGTGCATTTTAATAATTTCATGATATCATGATACAGTGTTTATATATCCTGAAATAAGGATAGCGCTTATTGTATTATTTACAAAACTGTAAAGATAGTTAGCCATTTTAGACAATATGTAGGCCACAAGAAGAGGATGTTAGTGTTGCTATTGATTTGGACGCATGTCTTGGAAGAATGTGTATGTTCACCAGGATTACATGTGACCATACAAACACATTTTTGTCTGGTGCAAAAAAGTTATTACCTAAGGTTGCACTGGGTGCAAGTAGGTTTAAATTCCTTAAAATGAGCCCGGACTATAATGTGGAGTTTTTTTCCATATATTTCATCGTAAACATGATAACATCAAGTCATTGACGTATTAAAAGTTAATCCACTGTGTGCATGGTAAATGATCTTCGAATCTCAATATTAGCTGTAACTCTTCCTGGTATCATGGTTATGCCCCTTTTTTCAGGGTCACGCTCTGAGCTGGACAGATGACCTGCCAGTGTGCTATCTGTCTGGTGTTGGTTTCTCCACCAACCAGATTTACAGAGATGATGGCCACCGACGAGAGGAACATGAGTTTGAAGACAAGAGCTTCCATTTTAGGTTTGTATCTCATCAATGTTATCTGTATCATGTATATTTTTATAATTGCTGATGTGTGTTATTTTTTAGATGGGAATCCAAGTAAGACAATCATAATTAATAGCAGCGTAAAATGGCAGTGTCCTCAGAGCATACTATAGTGAAAGATATGTTTTAATAAAACGGAAATTCACAAAGCATGTTATGTTAATCTGTCATCGTATAGGAGTTGAGGAGGGAACAGGTCAAAATGGCCACACTGACCCTAGTCAAAATGGCCACACAAAAAATTCAAAATGGCCACAACCCCTAGTCAAATGGCCATACCAAAAAGTCAAAATGACCATAGAAAAAGTCAAAATGGCCATACATTATTTTTGTTTCATGTTTTTATCCTGTACTTTGAGGTGTTTTTTTCATGTAATACTTTGACAATGTGGAATGTGGTGGTGTGGAAGAAGTTGTTGATTTCGCTGAGAGAGACAAAGGGAGACAAAATGTTCTTGGCAACTCCAAAACATCGAAGTTTTCCAGTAGGGCTCAGTCTTAGACATCTTCTCTATGTTTCTGTTGTCTGCTGTCAGCATGATTTTCATCCATCAGATGTGTTTCTGTTGCAACTCAAAACTGCATTTGTCTTTGCAGACCTTTTGATGGCTGTTTTCTGTATGGCATGTTTGATGGCCACAGTGGAAGCAAGGCTGCTAACTTTGCTGCTCAGCGGATGCCAGCAGAGCTGTTGTTTGGGCAGCTTAACAACAAGACATCTGATGAAGCCATCTTAGGGGTTTTGCGCCAGGTTTGACTTAGTTTAACCCCCCTTAATTGCATACTAAAGACAAATTTGTAAATGTCAAACCTTCTCCTAAAAATGCCATCATACGAGTATTTACCAGTGTCTAGACTTTTCCCTTGCTTGTTATAGTGAGATAAATCTTGATGGACATGATAAATGATAATGATTTTATGATAAAATCATGACCATTTGAAAATATATGATGTGTAATCTGACGATAAGAGAGAACATATTATCATAGTAGGTTGAGATGTAATGTATCTTAATAATGAGTTTGTTTGCAATAGTTAAACAATAAAGGACAGGGCATCTCTTTCCTTCAACACTGTTCAGCCTCCAAAGTGCACCTTGTATCAATGGTTTATATCTGGACTCAGTCATCCTCTTTGAATGCTACAGTTTGACCATATATGAATAGCTCAGTTGTCCTGTGAAAATCAATGTGGTTACAGTGGCGAACCATTACAAGCTGTGTTTATTTTCTGCACCCTATATGTCCTCACTGTGTGTGTATCTGAGTTATAGGAGGTAACTTCTCAGGGAGTTGAGAATGGTGTGCACACTGAGTCATTGACTTGGGTAACAATAATGTAGCACCACTTGGAATGTGGAATTTGTTGTGTACTCTATCGACTTATTAAATCTACATGCTCATGACAATGGTATTTGTGCTTACAGGCCTTCCATGCTGTGGAGAAGGGGTATTTTGAAACTATTGATGATCTACTTGCTCAAAGAACAAACTGTATGCTGGAAATGCCCGATGTAAGTGACTTGGTGCTAGTCATATGTATAAAGTGTTATCACACATTGTCTGTGGTTCTAGTCATATGTATAAAGTGTTATCACACATTGTCTGTGGTGGTAGTCATATGTATAAAGTGTTATCACACATTGTCTGTGATCCTAGTCATATGTATAAAGTGTTATCACACATTGTCTGTGATCCTAGTCGTATAATGTATAAAGTGTTATCACACATTGTCTGTGGTGGTAGTCATATGTATAAAGTGTTATCACACATTGTCTGTGGTGGTAGTCATATGTATAAAGTGTTATCACACATTGTCTGTGGTGGTAGTCATATGTATAAAGTGTTATCACACATTGTCTGTATGTATAAAGTCACACATTGTCTGTGGTGGTAGTCATATGTATAAAGTGTTATCACACATTGTCTGTGGTGGTAGTCATATGTATAAAGTGTTATCACACATTGTCTGTGGTGGTAGTCATATGTGGTCTGTGGTGCTAGTCATATGTATAAAGTGTTATCACACATTGTCTGTGGTGGTAGTCATATGTATAAAGTGTTATCACACATTGTCTGTGGTGGTAGTCATATGTATAAAGTGTTATCACACATTGTCTGTGGTGCTAGTCATATGTATAAAGTGTTATCACACATTGTCTGTGGTGGTAGTCATATGTATAAAGTGTTATCACACATTGTCTGTGGTGGTAGTCATATGTATAAAGTGTTATCACACATTGTCTGTGGTGGTAGTCATATGTATAAAGTGTTATCACACATTGTCTGTGGTGGTAGTCATATGTATAAAGTGTTATCACACATTGTCTGTGGTGCTAGTCATATGTATAAAGTGTTATCACACATTGTCTGTGTACAATGACATACTTGTAGACATGTCACGCATTGTGTGCGATAACTCACTGTTTCTTTGCACATTATCTGTGTTGTCTGTCACGATGAAGCTGTGTTATTGAATGTCGAATGTGTTGGTGACTTGTTGCCTTTATGTATCTGTCTGTCTTCAGGGCATCACCCAGTACGATGCCTTCACAAAGTATCCCGACATTGTGAACAAGCTTCAGCAGTTGGATTTGGAAATAGCAGGGGGGACAACTGCGTCTGTTGTGCTTATCTACAATGAAAAGCTGTATGTGGCTAATGTTGGTAGGTGAAGTCTGTTTTTTTTTCTCACTGTTCAGTTGTTCATCTTCATTAATATATATATAGTCTCATATAGTTACTTGAGTGTTTCAGTCTTGTATTGTGAGGTCTGTTCTCATTGCTCACCTTTATAAATCCTCCATTTCGCAGCATGATGTGCAAAACAATTAGGTTTCACGAGGAAAAGGCTAAGACCTGTTACGTTAAACTGAGACTCTGAGCTGTAAGTGAAATACTGTTCAAAGTGGTGCGAACACCTTCCATGATGTAGTGGATAGGGCAGTGGTTTGATCCCCTGGTTACTTCAAACCAAAATATATTACAAGATGGTCCCAGTTGATACCCTGCCTGGCACCCGGTATTAAACCTTTAAAACAAGGACGGTCCATCTTGAAGACAATATACCTTCAGAGTGAAGCTTCCATGCTCAATAATGTGCCTGAGTGGAGTATCCATGTTAAACCATAGTATCTGAGTTTGCTGCAAGTATATAACTTGGCTAAGCCCAGACTGACACAAACATGCACATCACTATGTGAGTGAAAAATCATTTGACTTCTTCTCAGAGTGGAGTCATTCAAGAAAGCACTCACTTCTATGTTCAGGTGACTCACGAGTTCTGCTTGTGGTGAAGGAGGACAACCGTGTCCGTGTCAATCAACTCACGTACGACCACACCCTGAATGATGAATCGGAGCAACGCCGTCTCACCAAACTTGGTCTGGATGTGGAACGTCTGAAACAGCTCCGGAAGATTGGGAACTCTGACAACACGCGCTGTATTGGTGACTACCATGTGAAGGGCGGTTACAAGGACATCGATATTCTACGGTTGGAAAACATTTCCTATCAGTTGGTTTCTAATGTGTTTGGCCAAGAAATTAGAGTTGGTGGTGAAAACATAAGTAGCTAAAATATTTATAAATTTATATTTATAAATATTATTAGTAAAAGTTGCCATGACGGAGTCTCTGTGTTTTTGTTCATGTCTTTCTGTTCAAATCCAGACAATGTGGGTCTTTATATCAGTGACTGAATTGTCAGATCCTGACTTGATTATATACAGGCCTTCAGCATATACCTGGAATACAAAAGTATGTGTGGTTTTATAAAGAAAATAAAAACTCACACTGAATCACACAAATTCCTGACCTAATTATTGTTTTGTTTTCAGTAATGCAACAAGTGAGCCTGTGATAGCTGAGCCCCACCTGGAGGGAGGCGTGCCCCTGACTGGCAACACCAGCTTCCTCATCATCATGTCTGATGGGCTTTACCAGGCCTTGCAGGATGCCACGGGCACAGAGAAGGTGAATGTGGAGATCACCTACATGGTTCTCCAGGAGTTCGGGAACCAGTCCACACTGAACGGTGTGGCGCAGGCTGTTGTTGACAAAGTTGTCCGTATACACCATGACACATACATGACAGCACAAGGCTACAGGAAACAGCTATGCCAAAAGAGAGATGATATCACACTGTTAGTACGAAACTTTCACCAGCCTTTACGTAATGGAGTTGAAAGTCCAACTGCAGCAACACGATACAACCCTGTGCCTGTCTCTCTGCCCTCTTTCTTCAACTCCCCGCCCCCTGCAGCTGTCCCGAGTCTGAACATCCCCAGCCCAATTAGTCCCTCCAACAGCAACTACTCCCACTCCAACCTCTCCGTGGGCAGCTATAGTGACTCCCAGCCCCTCACCCCTACCAACAACCCTGGCAGTCAGTACCTCACCACGGAGACCACCATGGGCACGAGGACCAGCACCGGTACCAGCACAAACTCCACGCAGAGCTCCGGTGACGCTCGACCCTTCCAGCAGAGGTACCAGGCTCCAAAGCTGGAGCTTGATGAGAATGGCAGAGTGGAAGCTTATGTGGATTTCTCAGAGTTCTTCCGTGCCATTGAGAGGCTTACAGGTGACCAGCAAGCATCTTTTGAAGCAGACGTCAACCCCAAGTCCAGCTATGATCCCATCAGCGAGGAATCGGAGACTGCCACAGGACCAGAAGACTGAGAGGATGTGAATGATGTGTGCACGAACGAGAACAAGGTGTGACTACAGATAATCATTAGGATGAGTGCTACTGAATTATCAGGATTTCAGCAGTAGGTTTGCTGGACAACTACTCCGCATAACTTCTAACACTTTAATGGATCAACGTTTCTTCAATATCGCTCTCATTTTTCCACCATCTAGATCATGCCATTTATCTTATCTCCATTCTGTTATCAAAAGTACCCTGTACCCATTTACCAAATGCTGTCAATAAGCAAATAGAAAAATAGTGGTTATTTCACTTTTCAGCATCCTTGCAGAGAATGTCTCTCTCTCATGGATGTATTTTATATGGACGTGGCTTATTTCAAATCAAATGAAAAACAGTGGTAGCTAATGGCTCCAGGATATTATTGTTTACAGAAAGTTGATATAATCTAGATGATTGAGGATGATTTTCTTGCTGCCAGTCACTGTAACTTGGCTCAGAATAATATTTATTGGCATTTGTTCGATGGACCAGTGCATAATGGAACAGTTCATTGTGTAGTGGACCAGTGGTATAATGCATGTGCCTGTATGACGAGTGCAACCCTGTCAAGACCTGGAGACTGGATCCTGCTGGACCAGTGCAACCCTGTCAAAACCTGGAGACTGGATCCAGCTGGACCAGTGCAACCCTGTCAAGACCTGGAGACTGGATCCAGCTGGACCAGTGCAACCCTGTCAAGACCTGGAGACTGGATCCAGCTGGACCAGTGCAACCCTGTCAAGACCTGGAGACTGGATCCTGCTGGACCAGTGCAACCCTGTCAAGACCTGGAGACTGGATCCAGCTGGACCAGTGCAACCCTGTCAAAACCTGGAGACTGGATCCTGCTGGACCAGTGCAACCCTGTCAAGACCTGGAGACTGGATCCAGCTGGACCCGGGCAACCCTGTCAAGACCTGGAGACTGGATCCAGCTAGCAGGTCGTTCAGCCTGGTTGTCTCATGTCAGGAAGGTATCAATCAGGGATATGCTGTTGTCAGTACTAAGATGTTTTGGCAGTAAAACAGTAAATAATATAATGGTGTGCACAATAATGACATGTAAGGTGGGTTACGATGCTTTACCTCAGTACTAGAGTAGAACCACCAGCATAATGAGTATAAGGTTTTGGCAGCATCCTGCTACATGTTCCAGACTGAAGCATTCATTGTTAAGGATCCATTGTGGAGTGTCCACTGTAGAGAGTCAGTTGTGGAGCTTCCATTGTGGGGTATCCTATAGAGTGTCCAGATCACATGCACTGCTGTAAGGCAGATAATCAGCATGATGTATGTTGTGGAGAGTCCATTGTGGAGCATCCATTGTGGAGAGTCCATTGTGGAGCATCCATTGTGGAGCATCCATTGTGGAGAGTCCATTGTGGAGCATCCATTGTGGAGCATCCATTCAAGTGGAGAGTCCATTGTGGAGAGTCCATTGTGGAGAGTCCATTGTGGAGAGTCCATTGTAGAGCATCTATTGTGGAGCATCCATTGTGGAGTATCCATTGTGGAGAGTCCATTGTGGGTGGAGTCCATTGTGGAGCATCCATTGTGGAGAGTCGATTGTGGAACATCCATTGTGGAGAGTCCACTGTAGAGCATCCATTGTGGAGAGTCCATTGTGGAGCATCCATTGTGGAGAGTCGATTGTGGAACATCCATTGTGGAGAGTCGATTGTGGAGCATCGATTGTGGGGCATCGATTGTCCATATCACATGAACTGCTGTAAGGCAGATAATCAGCATGATGTATGTTACTGGTCATATACCAGATCCAGAGTTCCTGCTGTGAGTTGATGTGTGTGAGATCTGCTGCTTTAGTGTGGTGCTGTATGCGTATCATCAGCTTAGTAACTGCGTGTACAGTAGATGTGTATTGGTTTACACATATGCAAGTGATGAACAATATATTTTATTATCTAAAAACCAATTTTATACATTGTCTAAAGATATTAACGTTCATGTAACTGCCAGACTGACTTGAACATAGTGCATTTAGCAGTATGTTTAGATAGGTTTTGAAAAACAAATGTCTCATCCTGTTTTTTTACCCTGAATAACCAGACAACCGTAAACCATGACTTAAAAAACCATTTGGCCTTGAAGTTATAATGTGCATGTGTGGAAGTTCCACCTGACTGTAACAATAGCTGGCTGGGGTGAATGCCTTGTATGTATAGATGTGTCATCTGTGTCAAGATCTCAGTAAATCCGATCTATTACTCTGATGTCACTCTGAGATATGAAAACCCCTCACGAAAACTGTGTCAATTTGTGCCAAGGCTGCTGAATTCTGGGTTTATCAAGTTTCTGTGTCTCGTCTGCACAGACAGTCCTGAATGTAAAGAAAAGAGCCACACCATTATATTGTGGATATCTTAGACACTTTTGCTTCTTTCCATAAAAACAAATCAAAATTAGTACCATCAGAGCAGTGTTTGGGTTCACTGGTAAAACATAAATTTCTTAATTGAGGTGGTCATGGAAAGAAGCCATATCATATATAAAACCCAAGATCTAATTGGCTAAATAGCCATCACATCCTTCATTTTGAATCTGTTTTGAGGGCTCATAAAAACTTCTGTGGAGGTTTCCTGAGATCTCCACCTAGAGAGGTATCCTATGAGGAAAGAACATCTAATTATATTAAGATAGACTCTCACTGCTTTGTTCAGCTCTGCTTTGTAGGGGAGTAGAACAAGTGGTTGTCTGTCAGACCAAAAACCTGGTTTGTTTCCCCAAGCGGTGACAATATGTGATGCCCCTTTTGGGTGTCCCTGCTGTGATAGTGCTAACATCGTGTTAGAATATAGTGTAGATATGTAACTGTAATCAACTTGTATATAGATTTAATGTGTGTTTTATGTATGTAAATAGTGTAAATCACTTGTAAAGTCTATTTCCAGTGTCATTTCTTTGTAAGTGCAATTTTTAATAGACACTGTTAAGTATGAGGTAAATGACATTGTTGAGATTCAGTTTGTTTCTTGTAAAAACTATCACATATATAATCAAGCATGTCATTTAGAATATACACCATTGAACTTAACTGGTGACTTGTGTTTTGTGCTTGGAATCATTGGTATTTGGTAACATGATATATTTGGTAACATGATATATTTGGTAACATGATATATTTCGGATAACACTTTGCCAGTATGGTACAGAATCTAACACTTTGGGGTTTGAGTCCCAACCGGGTCAGTCAGCCACCGCGGCTTCCACAAATATGGACGTCTGAAAACTTGATCAGGTAGTTTGTGTACCCCTCTGATAAGTGAGTGGCATGGCTCCCATGGCAGAAGCTATGAATACACAGTGCTGATATAGTGTAATGCCAAATACAGCAGATTTTGAACAGGAGGATTTCTAGCTCGAACTTGGCGTCCAAAACATGTTCGATGGGGCCTTTTATCTGGACTCCTTGCAGGCCAGAGTAAGGTTTCGATGGCCTTCTGCAAATGGGCTCAAGGACGATGAGGTATAGAGTTTGTCATCAATGGATATCGGACCACTGGCAATTTGGTGGCTGTCAAACTGGCATGACGACGGTATCCAGTACTTCCTGTTGATAACATTGACCGCTTAGTGTCCCAGGTACTGTAATGACATCCAACTTGGAGTCATACGATACGAAACACAACCCCACACCGTCACTGAGCCACCACCCAAGGGTTCAGCTGCGTGGATCATCTCCGGGTGATATGTCTCGTTACAACGTCTCCATGCACCACGACGACCGTCGGTAGCGTGTGGAAGATAGCACCTTCCATGAGATCAATGAACCCTTCGCCATGTCCTCAAGTTGCTGTTTTCTCAGGGTCTGCACCACGTCAGACGTTCATGTCTGTGCCTGGCCCTCAGACCAGCATCCCACAGCTTCCTTCTGATGATAATGGTTTAGAGTCGGACTCCCACTCGACACTACCAGCTCAGTTCTTCGGCATGGGTCATGGGATTGCATCTTGCCAGAATAAGTAGGACTGGGCCATCATGCTCAGTGGTCTTCATCCGTTTTCCAGATCTTAGAGGACCGTTTGCTTCACCGGTGTCCATGTGCTTCATCGCAAGTTGACAAATAATTAATGTTCATGTTAGCAGCGATGCAGCAACAGGACAGCCCCCGCCCCAATAACTTGCCATCGTGTATTTTCTGAAAGTCAACGTCTTGCCTTGGTTGTCTTTTAAATCAGTCCAGAAACTGTAGTGCACATGCTACAATTATGAAATGTTTACGCCAATGTGATTGGTGCTCCTGAATTTGAAACCCACAGCTTTTGGGATATTGTGTGAAAAACCTGCTTTACATGTGCATTCCAGTATGACAGGGTATGAGCACCTGTTCGGACCGAACGTTTAAGAATTGCCATTGGATTCTTGTGGTGGATAATCAATGTACATATTGTCTTCAGCAACCCATGCTTGTCGTAAGAGGCGGTTGTCAGTCGATGCATGTCAATGTAGGTCAATTGCGTAGATCGGTTTTTGTGGTGCCAATCACTGGATTATCTGGTAGACAATATTATTTACAGAAGCCCGACAAATAGATAGAATATTGCTATATTACATTATATACAATATATCTATCCGTTACATGATGAGGCGATATATTATAAATTAAAGTATCCCGTATATATCGCTGAACAAAGTGCTATAACGTCCAGACTATGCCACATATATCTAGAGACAGTGATATATAGAGACTCCTAACAATGAATACAATACAATCTCATTAAAATCAGATTCGCTCTCGCTACAAGCCAGACAAAGATCTGAGGACATCCATTTCATTCGTGACCAACTCGTGTTATTCCGGGACAAGCCGAAGAGCGATCCTCTTACAGGTTACAGAAACCGGTGGAGTGGTGACGAATGCATCCATTCCGGATCACTTCGAACGACTCTTCATCCGGACAACCGGAATGTCGCACACCAGATCGGGACAGTGACTATCAGATTGTGTCTTCTAATCATTCCAACGTCGTAAAGGTTTACAAGGGGTTCTGTAAATAACGGCTGCGTACTGTATGTCTGATTCCCTCACAACCATCGTCTGTCTCTCGTTGTTGGATAAGCGTTTAAACGGACGAGGGGGAAGTACTACCATGCCATCCCATCGCATTCGTGGCCAGCTCGTGCTGTTCCGGTACAAGCCGGACGTGGGTGACGTTCAGACGGAAGTGGTCAGGAATGGGCGAAGAAACTGTAAGAGTCAGGAACGAATCGACATTCGATTTAGTGATTCTGAATGTGGACCAAGTCAAATGAATAATCAAATGAAACTACTGACTGACTGAGTTTAGTTTTACGCCGCTTTTAGCAATATTCCAGCAATATCACGGCGGGGAACACCAGAAATGGGCTTAACACATTGTGCCCATGTGGGGAATCGAACCCGGGTCTTCAGGGTGACGAGCCAACGCTTTAACCACTAGGCTACCCCACCGCCCTTACCGAAACTAAACGGCTAGAGAGTTAAGTACTGCGACTGCAGCATGGTTGTACCAAGTTGACAACAATGTAAGACCAGCCTATAAAACTTCACTACATTACTCTACACTTCACCACACTACACTACAACACTATACTTCACCACACTGCTCTACAACACTACACGTCACCACACTGCTCTACAACGCTATACATCACCACACTACACTACAACACTACACTTATATACCTATAGCGATAGGATTATCGCCGCTATCATAACACTATCTGACAATGACAATATTATCACCTCATTGAAAACACACCACGTGGTGCATGTTTGTTTAAGTCTCGAGTCACGTGATCGCACCTGGTTGGTTTGATCAGTTCATCATATCTGGGACATGATTGCCCGTCGTGTGCAACAAAGGGATCCTCCTGTACAGTACCTGGCCAAATTGGAAGCCGCTTGACACGAGGAATGGCGTAGACTGACCCTTCAGAGGATCAGGTGGCTGACAGGAGAATGCTGGCTTTCATACAGTCACATGGAGGTTACACTCGGTATTGACCTTGAATCGTGTAAGATGCGCAAAATGACATTTTGAATGTTCCCATTCACCAATAAATTCAACATTAAAACATTTCAGGGCCATACTTGTACAGACATGATTTTGTATTAAACTCGGTGTTTTTTAAATCAGCAATTATCATATTATTAAAAGCAACATGGATTCCGATCATTTTGTCGTTTTTTTAAGAGTCAAAGGATCATACGGGTAAAAAAAACCCGCATGTTTTTCCATCGTGGTCACCACGAGAAGATTTATGTACGTGTACATATCATTGCCAAAATACTGGTGGTGCTTAATGAAGTTCTTTGTGTATATCTTTAGGCAGCGATTTGAAGGCAGATCCCGTTCCGGTCCTAGCGAGTTAAGTCGTTACAATTTGAGTTGAAAGTCTGATATCTGAAACTTTATGCTGTAAATCAAGCAACCGTGAATGATTGCCAAAAAATAAATGTGAGACAACTTGTTTACATGTATATCGTCAATGTAAATATCTATTCTGGCACTAGCCAGCAGACTCTGCCTTTAACACATGGCTCCGAATTTGTAAGTTCAAATATACATCAATACAAATACACATAGTGAAATGGTCAGTTAAAGGACACTAAAGATACACACGACATTGTCAGCAACAGCTGAACATGAATCATTCGCAAAAATATTTGTTCATATTTTTTACATTTTTATATTTATCTTTTACTGACATAATTTTATGTCACCGTTCCCTGATGGCATGTATTGTTGCTCATGCTTTTATCCACTAGTTTGCCTGGTTCAGCCATGTGCTAATGATATTTCCATGGTATTCACACCCTCTTGATTGGTTTACTTATGCAACGAGAAGGATAAGCAGGCGACAAAAGTCTGAGTCTTTCAGACTTAACAGTCTGTCTAACCCTTTAAATGTATTCCTTGTCTGTGAAGACACAGCATTTTTGTTAATAGACATATTTTTCTAGGCTATTAAATGCTTTATATGTGACGGCTTCCAAGGCGTGGCCTTGAAATAAAAAGGTTATGCTTTACAGCTTAGTCACCACGAGTTGCTCCTCCATCTCTTGTACGCTTTACATTGTATAGTTCCTCATCAGAGGTTGCGTGGAAGAGATCACTGCACTTTCAGTTTCCTTCTCGGGAATTATCTTTAGCAAGATAATGACAATTTGTATTAGTGAATACTGTTTTGCGTTAAGATAATGTTATTGACCTAACACCCAGCTGGGTTTCAAATAACGAGATACTTCCTTACAGACAATAGTGCCATTGCCATCTTACAAACAGTTGCAGCTGATATGTGACCATTGAGTAGTGACAATAGCGACGTACGTCAGGTAACACTGATGGACATTGTCCAGGTCCAATACGAGCGTTATAGGTCGATACTGACGCTACACGGGACACGTGTTGCATCGGGTCAGTAATCACAATACATAGGGCGAACACTGGTATTTAATGACGGGCCAGACAACGTGTGACCCTCCTGTACTTAAATACAATACATAATTACAACAGACAAAGCAACATCTGTTCTACTCCCCTCAGCAGTTCACGTTGATATTAAAGAAGGATTAAGCCTGATACCAATGGCTAATGGTAAATTTGATTTATGTTATTCGAGTCTCATTAAAACCAAATCTTAGCTCTCGCTACCACGAGAGAAAGGTTTGAGGACATCACATTACAAGTCACATCCTAACAGAAGACCCAACCAACCTAATTTGTCGTTCAAAACTGGGGCGGTGGGGTAGCCTAGTGGTTAAAACGTTCGCTCGTCACGCCGAAGGCCCGAATCCCCACAATCATAGGTACAATTGTGAAGCCCATTTCTGGTGCCCCTCGTTGTGATATTACTGGAATATTGCTAAAGCGGCGTAAAACCACTCACTCGTTCAAACCCTCGTACAGACTCAATTCTATGACGTATACCAGTCTTGCAAATGCTAATCATTGCATCTCGATCTAGAGTGGACGTCCGCATTTAGCTGGATATACGGCTCTTCGTCTCTATTTCCTAAATATATACACGATCATTTCTAAAGAATCAATCTACTCTACGCCATACTTTTTGAGGTGACATCACGCCGTCACAACTGACGGCGTTCGGTATGAGATACGTACAATACTGAAAGTCCGACTGTCATGTACAAATATTCTCGCGGAGTTTGGTATTTGGTACTAGTCTACAGGACCTTACTAACTCAACGTTCTGGAACCTTCGGCTTCTAGGTGTCCAATATCGTTCACCAGCCGGTAATAGGGTAAATGTTTACTTGTACACTAACTTTATTGTGTTTCTGTGTGATTTGTTTTTGCAGAGGCTAAACCCCTGTGCATTCTCTCTTCGTACCAAGATAGCGTTGGTATTCGAAAGAAGGATTTCTCAACAGATGTTTATATTTTCGGTGTATCTATAGTTGGGAAACGAAGTTTCACGAAATGGCAGGAACATCTACATCCTTCATTTCCCATGTTCTTATTTCGCCATTCTGTAAGAACATATACTCGACGGCACCGATTCTGTGACATTGATTCCTTTCGGCCCGATGCGACATGCGTCACGCTGAAAATAGCCGTGTAGAGGTTACGCGAACTTCAGTCTATAGTGAACGTGAATAGTTTTCAAAATAATCCAAAAATACCTGGTGTGTACTTTGTTCTATTTCTTTGTACAATGCGTTAAAAGACAACTCAAGGAAGACAAACAAATCTAAACATGTTCATTTCAGAGAAAAAACATAAGTCAAGGTAAATTCTTCTCCATGTTAAGTCATACTACTGGTGGTTGTAAACGGTGACTTCTTGCCCTTCCATGACATATACTCTAAATAAATGATGCGGTACTACATTGTATTGATCGAAAACACGATTTCTGTGGCACAACGAAAGTTGTTCGTAAAAGCCAACGGTACTTCCGGTCGTCGCGCCCCTAACTCGACTGTCTGGGACAACGTAACCAGATTCCCGATGTCCAAGTTAGTGCATCAACGCGTCACGTGTAACTAGCGAACTGTAGGAAGAACAATACAGACATACTAAAAGACATTGGATCGATTTATTTACGTGATTCAGGGCAAATTGTTATATTGATTTTCTTTTTTTACCGCAGTTTGTTGTTGCAGCGTCCGCATAAACATCAATATGTAATTATGATGGTTGGGGTGAACCACTGCAGAGAGCGAGGCACGCGCTGCGATGAGTGTGCAGTTAGGAGGATTCGCTGTAAGGTCACTTTCGTTCCTCACCAGCGGTAAACTTGTTAGATCTTTTTCTCTGACACCACCTACATAACACTACTAACAGCAAGGTTTGCCTCAAATGTTTTCTGGTGAGCACTGTAAGGTAGTTCATCGATCCACTCATCCCTGGTGTTGAAGCATTGGGATGCAGTGCGTTATCACCTGTCCTCGGAAATCAATGATTCAGGTAGTGTTGCATGTCAACACACACAGCTCCGTACCAACAGCATGTATCTCAAATACATAGTATATTTACCATACCGGGGAAACATTGATTCAAGATCTGCCTTCAAAACACGTTTTACCTTTCGCGGAATGTTTTTGCAAACAGGTGGCTATGGCATATCGGGAGTATATGTCAAGGTTACCAGGTTCGAATCCTCTCTGCTGCTATTGTTCCTCTTGGTCCCTGAACTACTGGTGCTTTGGTCTTCTTCCTGAGATGAGTGACCTTGACAAAGCGGTCTTGTGCAGGTGTTGTAAGTGGGTCAGAACACGGTCGATCTGCATCGGGCGCTGCTGGTGAAAGATTCAAGCCGACCACAGACAGAGACGATGTAGATCATCAGGTCTACTCCCATTTGTGAGAACTCCCAGTTGTGAGACAGTGGAGTAGGTACTTAGGAAAGAAAACAGACCTTACCTTATCTGATAGAATGGATTAACCGCAGCTAATTATGGATTAGCTATTTAACTGAATCTTGTGGAGGTAACTTAATGAAACTCTAAAAGATAAAGTAATTAACGTACTCAGATAAATGGCTTTAAAAATAAACACTTTGTGTAGGTAACTTCGTGATCATTTGAAGAGAAATTAATTTACCTACTCAGATTTACGTGTTTGAAAAATCTAGCAATAACTGTTGCAACAATAATTAATCCAAATGTATTTATTAACCTTTGACTACTCTTTCCGATCACCATTATAGCAGGCCTTCAACAAGTAGAATATATCACCAGTTCAGGATAATCTTTTTCAGTAATTCAGTATCTATTGAAAACAATAAATGCTCTTCAACGAACAATGTCTTCTGTGTCAACTCATTAATGAACTATGCCTCCTGCGGGTACTCTTCAATAACAGGGCTGTTCAACAACAAGGCTGTTCCCACTTTCATCGTAAGGATGGGAAAGCACCACCTGTGTGCACTGAACCGTTAATTAATGTGTCTCACAACTGGGAGTTCTCACAAAATGGGAGGACACCGATCATCCCATCTGTTCCCCTCGCCATCCAAAGTCACAGCAATACAATGTACCTACACACACATAGGCAAGCCAGTCTGTTATGGGCGTCGAACCCAGACTACAGCCCACGTCTTCTTGGTTGTTGCTTGATAATCCCTGTTCGTATTTGTAATCCTACCTTTACAACCACTTCGGATCACGTGCTTCTTAGGGCACTGATCTTTGTACTGGAGTGTGTAGTCTAGTGGCTAAAGCGTTCGTCACGCCGAAGATCCTGGTTCGAATCCCCACATGGGTATAATGTGAGAGACCCATTTTTGGTTCCGCTGCATTGATATAGCGGGAACATTGCTAAAACGGCGTAAAACATACTCACTCAC
This sequence comes from Haliotis rubra, assembly GCF_003918875.1. Classification (NCBI taxonomy): domain Eukaryota; kingdom Metazoa; phylum Mollusca; class Gastropoda; order Lepetellida; family Haliotidae; genus Haliotis; species Haliotis rubra. Next base: position 1,025,197 of record NW_025764948.1, on the reverse strand, counting down.
TCTACTTTGTATCTAAACGTCACATGGAAGCAACAAAGAGGTGGAGGTCAACTCTGTCGGGTTCTAAATCAGAGTGACATGCTATTGGTTAACTATGCAATATTGGTATTTATATCTCCTCTAGACATAGACCTGTGTTGATATACTTTCAGGTGAAGAACGCGAATTCAATGCTACAACACATGATATCCTGATGCATCAACATGTGGAATAGTTGGTGTACTGGGATTCAGACTACTGCCAGCATGTGTGCCAATGTAACTCGTATAGCTTTGGTTATCGTATTCTTAAAGCTGGGTCTTGGTGAACACTTCTCTCAAACCAATAATCAGCATCAGCATCACCAACACCCCCGTGTGGTCATTCTTTTATTGAATAATAAAAAATGGTCCATACACAACTATAACAAATGTATTGATGGGATTTAATTAAAGTAACCACTAATAAACCTATGAACAATCCCTGCACTATATCCAGGGAGCCGTTGTACAAAACAACCTTAACGCTATGGCTACTTTAAGTAGTTAAAGTATGGGAGTTACGGTCACCTTAGCGCTAAGATCGTTTTGTACAAGGACCGCCTCCGTGGTGTAGTGGTTAAAGCGTCCGCCCGGAGAGCGGAAGGTCGCGGGTTCGATCCCCGACCGCGTCATACCAAAAGACGTTAAAATATGGTACTTGTTGGTTCCTGCATGGCGCTCAGCATTAATGGGTACAACAAGGACTGGTCGGCTCGGAGTCAGTATAATGTGTCTGGGTGGGATATTCATGCTTCACTGCGGCATGGTATCTCAGTGGGCTAGCACCATAAAACCAGCTTAAGTCTGGGCTAGTACAAGCAGGCGCACATACACATACACACGCATGCACGTCGTCATATGAGCGAAATATTCTCAAGCACGACGTAAAACCCAATTTCACCTCACCTCACCTGTTTTGTACAACGGCATCTTGGTGTCTCTAAGTTATGATGTTATCAACCCAACATAATATGGCAGTGCTGGCATGCTTGGGTCAGGCCAAAATACACGCCTTCATACCCATGGCTTCACATACCACACGATGATATGTGAAGTCCACAAAGCTTCTGGACCTACAAACACTGAACCAGGGCACCAGAGTACAGTGATCACTCTGGAAACGGAATCTATTAAACACCATAACATGCTATATGTTATATGCTATAACAGGCTCGGCTGTAACGACCCTAACAAAGTCTGGATATACGCTCTATATGCTCACACGAAGATGGCTAGAAAGAATAATGAAGTCGGATCCAAAGAATACCTGCAGTGATTAAGTCGATTATTAAGACTATATTGTTACGAGGTGATTTCCTCATCAAAACGCAAACGCTAGCCTACAAAGAGGTTCGTACAGAACTCTATTGTGAAATCAGCCAATGACCACATAAGATCAATGACTAATCAATCAATCATATTGATTTACGTCTGTCTTGTTTAAAACTGCACTAAGCATTATTCCAGCTATATGACGGGGGGCTGTAAATAATCGTGTCTGTGATCGGCATCAAGAGCATCGACGACGCAATTGGGAAACGACGACATCACCACTAAATCAGCAAACCTGACATCCGATCCAAAGTCAGGTCGTTCAAGGCTTCAAATCTTTCTCTGTGTTTGCGTGCGTGCGTGTGTGTGTGTTTATGTGAGCGATATAAACAACACGTCCGGCTACAATATGGTGGCGTCCTGCTACAATAAGGTTTGCTTCCACTACCAATCAATATGTACACATCATATTACAACAACTGCGATGTAATAATGTGTAATATAGAAGTCGGTTAAAAATATTTGTATGTAAATCTATAGTGTAAATTGAAATATTTATGTAAACAATGATGTGACAGTATACAGAGAGAGAAAAGGTTGCTAGACATTAAATGAAAGATTTAGAGGTTCAATTTAACAATGCAAACCTTTTATTGAGACACCAAAACTATTTCAGTTAGCCAAAGGTATTGTTCACTTGATTACGCGTAAATAAATACCGATAAAAAGAACCAAACTTTTCCACATCCACAAAAAAATCTCTGCTTAAAAGAAGAGTCGACTGTACAATTCCAACAATATCATTGCCAGGTGTTTATGAGCAAAATGTTGAGCGTATCCTGCCCCACCGTTTGAACCCGTCACAAATACATGCAATGACTAGTCAAATGTCCACCTAAGAAACCACAGCAAGTCAAAATGGGGAATTGCATCAAACATCAATTTGGTCACTGGTGTGTCAGATTTGATAATGTCCTCCGCATGTCTACCACAGAACGTTTTGAAAGCTTTACTGGGGCCTTGAATATGTTGTAACCTTGATCGAACAACTTTGATCAACAATCATATATGCTAGATTGTATCTCAAAAGTTGTGAAATTTAAATACCGAAAGCTGGAGCTGTTGAAATATAGCTCGACATAGAAACGAAGATAAAGCCAATCCTCTGTCATACAGCCTCGTGTGTTTGTCACTCTGACTTTGTATGCATAGATCCAAATATGAAACACATCAAGCGGTCTCATTGAGCTCCATTGGGTAAATCAGGGAAAGGGAATTGACTATTTCACTATACTAGCATATACCCGATGCTCACAGGCTGATACAACTTTTTGAGAATGGGGGTGGGGGTGGGGGTTTTTTTTTTGTGGGTTTTTTTGCACTCTTTTGAAGAGGAGGAGGGTTGACACTTCATTTTCACCCGTTTTGCACGAGAGTTTCAATAATAATAGGAGGGGAGGCTGCTGTGACACTTCATTTTCACCCGTTTTCACGAGAGTTTCAATAATAATACTTCATTCGCCCGAAAGGGAATTTGTTGTACATCAGCTGCTGTGATACATAGAGCAATAAATAGTACATGTAACAGTATGAGAATCACCAAAACAACACAGTATTTACACAAGGGGACTATGATGTGACACACATAACAACACAGTATTTACACAAGGGGACTATGATGTGACAGACATAACAACACAGTATTTACACAAGGGCACTATGACATGACACACATAACAACACAGTCTTTACACAAGGGGACTATGACATGAGAGACATAACAACACAGTATTTACACAAGGGGACTATGACGTGACACACATAACAACACAGTATTTACACAAGGGGACTATGACGACACACATGGGACTATGACACACATAACAACACAGTATTTACACAAGGGGACTATGACACACATAACAACACAGTACACACATGACACACACATAACAACACAGTATTTACACAAGGGGACTATGACATGACACACATAACAACACAGTATTTACACAAGGGGACTATGACGTGACACACATAACAACACAGTATTTACACAAGGGGACTATGACATGACACACATAACAACACAGTATTTACACAAGGGGACTATGACGTGACACACATAACAACACAGTATTTACACAAGGGGACTATGACATGACACACATAACAACACAGTATTTACACAAGGGGACTATGACATGACACACATAACAACACAGTATTTACACAAGGGGACTATGACATGACACACATAACAACACAGTATTTACACAAGGGGACTATGACATGACACACATAACAACACAGTATTTACACAAGGGGACTATGACATGACACACATAACAACACAGTATTTACACAAGGGGACTATGACATGACACACATAACAACACAGTATTTACACAAGGGGACTATGACATGACACACATAACAACACAGTATTTACACAAAGGGACTATGACATGACACACATAACAACACAGTATTTACACAAGGGGACTATGACATGACACACATAACAACACAGTATTTACACAAGGGGACTATGACATGACACACATAACAACACAGTATTTACACAAGGGGACTATGACATGACACACATAACAACACAGTATTTACACAAGGGACTATGACATGACACACATAACAACACAGTATTTACACAAGGGGACTATGACATGACACACATAACAACACAGTATTTACACAAGGGGACTATGACATGACACACATAACAACACAGTATTTACACAAGGGGACTATGACGTGACACACATAACAACACAGTATTTACAAGGGGACTATGACGTGACACACATAACAACACAGTATTTACACAAGGGGACTATGACATGACACACATAACAACACAGTATTTACACAAAGGGACTATGACATTACAACACAGTATTTACACAAGGGGACTATGACAACATAACAACACAGTATTTACACAAGGGGACTATGACACTATGACATGACACACATAACAACACAGTATTTACAGAAGGGCACTATGACTATGACATAACAACACAGTATTTACTATGACATGACGTGACACATAACAACACAGTATTTACACAAGGGGACTATGACATGACACACATAACAACACAGTATTTACACAAGGGCACTATGACATGACACACATAACAACACAGTATTTACACAAGGGGACTATGACGTGACACACATAACAACACAGTATTTACACAAGGGGACTATGACATGACACACATAACAAGTAATACATTCAACCACATCAGTGCAATGATAACTGGTATAAAAAATGTAAAGTTTGGTAAAAGAATATTATGGTAAGTGTTCTATATACATAAAGGAATAAATATTAGCACTCAAAACAGGTTATGAAAGAGTGAATAAAATAACATTGAGGTAAATGCCTGATGCAGAAGCTACACATTTAAAATACAAAAGATAATAAATCAACGGGGCGTAAGATGTGAGGGTGAGGTTTGAGAATAAAACCGATAAAAATTTAGTGTAAATATACTGGTTTAAAATAGCGATGCTGGTTGGAATAAATGTTTTTGATGCCCTGTTAGTTGTGAAAAGTGGAGTTTGGAAGCGGCGTCCGGAAGGTAGAAGTTTATATTCGTTATGAAGAAAATACTCGGAGTCGGAAGCAATTTTGGAAGCAAATTTTTCAACATGCCGCGTGCCTAAAAGAGTTAGATTTTCCAAAGAGACTCCTGATAATTTGCTGGTTTTATTGATGATTTTGGACTATTTGTTTTTGTTTTGTAGTGAAAGGGACCCAAACCAGCTTTGTATGCTAAAACAATGAATGCTTTGAATAAAGGTTTTGTAATATAAAACAAGTGTGAAAGAATTGACATTGAAAAAATGGTCATTCAATAAACTTTCAGGACAATAGGGGGGTGGGGATGCGCCCCCCTGCAAAACCCCACCCCCCTGGATCCGCCTATGATGCTTCGGTTAACTTTCTTGGCCAAATTACCTTGTTTTCATTTTGCAAACCCTAGCAGAAATCATGACCCATATGTCATTTTTGACAAAATGTCCTGAACCTCTGAGGGTAGAAATGTAAATATATCAACACGGATGAAGGAATTTAATTATTTTTCATTACGTGTGACATGTGGTGTACAAAGTTGACAAATCAAATGTTTTTTACAGATATGAACTCGTTCCGGAACTGGAATTGAAAACACTCCGGCAAAGCCATTGAGTTCACATGGTCTCAGAACCTGTCTGTTAATTTAAAAAAGGTCCTTCCTTGATAGTGTTAAGTATTGTGGTGGATCTTTTGAGACGATGAATTGATGGTACATTTCCTGGTCCCAACAATATGTCTCCCTTTGTGTGCCTGTTTCTGAAGTTATAATCCAATACGAAAGAGGAATGGGCATGTCTTCCGGTTTTAGCGTCAAGCGACATACAGTGGAAGTAGAATCCTGCTTGTATCGAAGTACGGATAACTCTATAGCGTATAAACAGATTCACGCATCGAGTCAATAGGGTTTCACATTTATTTCAAAGGTATTTATGGTTTAATCGCACGTTGAACTACATACAGCCAATAGTTGTACATAGAGTCTCAGCAGCAGCAGCTCAACATCAGAGTATCCTACTGAAAAGAAGAAATTTGATTTATCTCACGGGATCTTATCTTTTAAGTTTTTTTAACTTAGCAGATGCATGTGACCACTGGCGGACGGATATTAATAAACACAGAGTAGAATTGTATCCCGACTCTTTAAATGAAATAAGAAAACCATTCTCTATTACAGCTGCAGATATAAGAGACAAGCCGGTAAGCTTACTTGTTTACCAGCCTGCATCCAGGGAGATGGAAATAGTTCCGAACTTAATTACATCTGATGCAATGCCATGCCTTATTCATGTCTTGGCATGGCCGATAGGTGCAGTAATCGTCATCAGGAAAATCGGAGCATGCTATTGTGGCGTGGTGTGTGTACGTGTGCGTGTGTGCGTGCGTGCGTGCGTGCGTGCGTGCGCTAGCCTGGACTATTGCAACTTTTTTTAGTGCTCGCTCACAGAGTTGCATTCAATGCCGAGCGCGAGGTCTGGTAACAGAAAGTATCATTTCAGAACTGAGATACAGAGAAGCTTGTTTATGCGTTCGCTCGTCGGGCGGACCGCCTGGTTCGATTCTCCGCGTGAGTACATCATGTGGCGAGTAGCCTCAAATCCAACTGTAAACGTGCATGTCTGCATGTTGCCTGCAGTATTTTGCAATGTACCTGTTATATGGCGATATGAACATAATGGAGTCTGGGTTGTGAAACCAGTGGTTGATAGGAACGGTCCACCCAATCTGGGTCCACCCATGTGACATGTTGTAATCATCCATTCTTTATCTGTCAGCTCTTACCAAAACATAATTACCGAAACATTATTGGCCATATTCTTCACGGGGTCATAAAAGGGGATTTCAAGCGCATATCAAATGGGGTATTGTTTTGGGTGCGGGTGTTGGGTGCGTTGTGTGCGTTGTGTGCGTTGTGTTTTTAGCCAAGTAATAACTCATACACTCGAAGTCTGCCGTCCAAGGATAATTATTTATAGAATATAGAAGAATCGGATGCCATCAATTAGCAACAAATATTAACTCAGGTTGGAGGAAGCAGCAATAAAGGCAAGATACCGTATTAATGAGTGAGTGAGTGAGTGAGTGAGTGAGTGATTTTAGCGCCACACTCAGCAATATTCCAGCTATATGGCGGCGGTCGGTAAATAATCGGGTCTGGACCAGACCATTCAGTGATCAATATAATCAGCATCGATCTACGCAGCTGGGATGCAATGACATGTGTCAACCAAGTCAGCGAGCCTGACCACCCGATCCCGTTACTCTCCTCTTACGCATGGGTTACTGAACTTGATGATCAAGTCTAACCCGGATCTTCACGGGTCTGTATTAATGACAAGTTCTTTTTTCTATTATAATACGACCTTTCTTTTATCCGTGTAGCTCTTTATAATGTGCTCGGTGGTGGGGTGGCCTAGTGGTTAACGTGGGTTCGATTCCCCACATGGGTACAGTGTGTGAAGCCCATTTCTGGTGTTCCCTGGTGTGATATTGCTGGAATATTGCTATTGTAAATCTAAACTCACTCACTCCTTATAATATCATCAAGTATTTGAGATTATGATTGTGAGACGGTATAAAATATACAAAGCTCATACGTTTAATTACAGATGATAACTGGAGCGCTCTGTAGTTCAATCAACTCCTTGTAGGCAGATGGGATGAGGTAGCCTACCCTTGGTCTCTGTTAAATTAGGGCTTGTGTCGGCGGATATGAACTGCTTCTGCTAATATTCCATTGCCATTGTTCACTCTTGCTTGGCAACAGTATAAAGATCTATAGTGAATAGTCGCATCATAATACCAGAATGAAGAAGCTGTCATCTATAAAGTACCTTGCATTTATTGTTTCTCACCAACTTCTAAAATGACAATCTAACAGGTGGAGGATACAATTTGTGAATTACTATATCGCATAAACAATGAATTAAAAAACCAAAACAACAATACAAATTGTACATGGAACCTGAAGACGTTTTGGTTTTAAACACATCATATCTATGTTTACTTGTTACATCCTATCCGTTATCGGGTAGCACGTTTGTGAGTGCCAGTATCAGATACCATATATCTGGTTTAACATGGAGTTTTAATACCTGAAAGTGGTTCATTCGATTCCCAATAAACAGTTTCAATGTATATCGCAATATGAAAATACGGTTTTATTGTTAAACGGGAAACATCTGCGTGGCAACATGGGTCAAAACCGTGGCGTGGAATAAATAGCCAGTGAATATGAACTCATAACGCGTACAGTGACGTCACGATGTCAAACAGGAAGTCGTCCATGTTTGTAGATGGCGGCCGGGGAGAAAGGGTTGATCCTTCGAGGAAGGAATTTAGTTTTGCATCGACTATGAAGAGTTTGGAGACATCACAACACGACGAGAGTTCAATGAACATATTATAAACCACCAGGGATGCAATTTAATGCATCTAGAACGTCCATGGTCTCTGAAGTTGGGTGAGAACTTTGTCAGTCGTTGCAACAACACGTCTCTCTAGTGGCATCTGAGTGTCGAGAACAGTGGTGTAGTATTCATTGCTGAGGTTTCGTTGTAATGTTTATAGTTCCGCGTTAATCTCACCCTACAGGTTAACCGTCGTCGACTTTGTAACGATTCACTGACACTGCCTGTTCAGCATGAATTAGACATAGATATGAATTTTGAAAGAGGTCTGAATCGTGTGTGGGAGATTTACCGGTGTGTTGTTTACATATTTTCCACTCTACAAGGCGTTTTACAAGATCTTTGTAACATGGGTATATGATCCAAAACGCTCATTTCTATCATTTAGAGCTTAAATTCATCATGATATAAATACCCATTATGATTTCTGTTAAGGGGAAACAAGTTTGATCAAGGTATGTGATCAGAACCGAGATTTCTATTTCTAATTCTATTGATCTCTGACATATCCAGACTGTTCCTTGATGCAACCAGGTTATGCGTCTATGACTTTCCATAATCATGATGACAATAACAAGCTTGTAGTTGTGTGCAGGTGAGCCATGCTTGAGAATGATGGAAATAACAATTAACATCCATAATTTCTTGTGTATCTGACAGGTTGTTTTACAGAATACATCAGTGTGGAAGTTTGTATGTGACTGCTGAATAACTGTTTATATGAAGCATGTTTGTTTCATACCTGTTTGAACTAAGTGTTTTCTGTACGTGTTTATCTCTGAAAAGAAAATGTAACACTCTATGGTTTTAATCTGCACCCTAGGGCAATCATCTTGGGCACTTATTAAGGTGGATGGAGTACCCTATAGTCATAGTCAAGCTACAGACTAGTTATTCTGTCACTGGTATTTTAGGATCAGTCTTACCTGTGTGTAACCATGACATATCCAGGGGTGGAAATAACTTTAAACTTGCTAGTGTACTCTGGTACAGTTGCACATGTAAAATCACTTGCCCTGATAATTTTTCCACTATACCGGCCGTTTTCGTGTTTGTTTTTTTAAATAAACAACATAATTAACATCGGAAAGTGAACTGGACACCGGGACAGTGTGATATACAAATTTGCTTGCCCAACAGAAAAAACACTGGACTCAGACGTCGGGCAATGGGTTATTTCCACCCCTGCGTATCAGATAAACGTGATTGTGTATCACATTACCAGATATTTTGGCTTCTTGCATGATAAGACTAATAATCCAAATATTTAAAATTCAAGTTTGAAGAAGACTTTTAGGGTGAAACAATAAAACAAGGTCACGAATTAATAGATATCATGATGCATGTCACAATACAATTCATGATATGCATTACTTCATGTGGAGACGTCTGGTGCATATTGACTATAGATACTTCAGAGGTGGTTCAAAAGGAACATGCAGCTGTAGTCCATGGTGGACAGGTTTTTGTAGCGACTGTTTTTACGTAATTGAAATGTTAATTGACAGTTTGCAACACTTGGCGTACAAGAGTACAATGTGTGAAGCCCATTTCTGGTGTCCCCGTGCTGAGGTATTGCTGGAATATTGCTAAAAGCAAGATAAAACTAAACTCATTCACTCTTTCACGTTGGTGATTTGTTTTTCATGTAGTAATACATTACTGGTGCATCTGAGATGTAATTCTGGTGAATGACTGAAACAGTATTGGATTAGCATACATCTTGGAGTTAGTTCAGATGAATTAACAACATGTATATTTTGGATAACTATACTCTTAGCATGAGAGTACTTGGTGGTGTCCATATAACTTTTTCAATGTTTTGTCATCCAAGACTATGTGCCATGCAAGATCAACAAATTGATCATTAATTCTAATGGCCTGATCTCTTCTTCATGTTCTTATGCTTGTGGCTATACCAATCATCATGTCTATAAGCAGTGATAAGGCAGTGCTGGAAATTAAGAAATGTTTGAAATTCTACAAACCTTATGATGCCTTTAACATCAACAAAACTGATCCAAGCTTCAGGGCAAGGGCTAAATATAATCTTCCCCATAATGACTCCTTTGGAAAATGCTGTTAAAGATGAAATTAGGAATAGCACCACAATTTACTGATCATTTTGCAGATCTTGCAGTGGACATTAAGATTTTTACAACAGAATCTTTAAATTGTATGTATGGTAGCATGTTTGGGTTCATGTTACTGTTAGCAGGGGCGGTGGGGTAGCCTAGTGGTTAAGGTATTTGCTTGTCATGCCGAAGAACTGGGTTTGATTTCCCACATGGGTACAATTCACTCATCTTAGCACATTCCGTTCCTTGTCTATCTCATTTTGAGGCCATGGGTTCCAGGGAATGACTTCTCTTGTACCTCCCCCCAGGGTATGCAGTGTACATTTTTTGCATCCAATCACAAGTTGTGTGTGATAACGACACGGTATTTTGTACCTGATAAAGTACTGATGACGGTTCATCTGATCAGAGACCAAATATTTCATAGATTATCATGATTATATGGTCTCTTGTCTTATGTTTAACCCAGTCTTCCACACTTGCACCATGCTCACTGACATGTCTGATGGGTGCTGTAATGTTTCTCAAAATTGACAACCCAAAGACGAAACTGCTTATCCAGCTTCTGCGTATCTGCTGCGTTTTCAAAATTATTTCCTACTGTATTGTGCATATTATTTATCCGTACATGCTGATACGGCCCTTATCTGGAGCCCTGATTACAACTATGAAAATTCAAAATAGAAAGATGATAAAGTAACCAATAACATTTTGAATAATAATTGATCAAATGCATTCTAAACATTCGATAAGGACAAAATATACATATCTGTTGGCATGCTGCAAATATAAATTGAAAGAAACATTCTCTCTAACAGAAGTAATTGCATGTTTCCATGGTTACTGTAAAATAGAAACAACTCTCTCTCTCTACAGAAAAATTGAACAAAAATGAGCTGATGTTTTGTTTGCTTGTTGTTTAACATTGCACCCAGCCATAGGGCGGCGTATGAGCTAACGAAGGGGGATAGTCTGGTTATTTATGTTTCAGATATTAATTAAACACAGCTAGTTCCTAGCATAATCAGTGTTGGCAGCAGAAAATAAGTCTTATCGGGGGATCATAGTAATCAATACATATATATTCCTAATTGATAGATACATTCCAACTTAATTATATCTGTTGATGATGTCCGTATCGTACCACGGACTAATGTTGGTGCTGTATTGATTCGGTTTTCATGACAACCAACATGTTTTTGTCTGTGACTGCAAGTTCCACAACATCCATGCAGTAAGCTGGTAGGAAATTGGTGTCTAATCATTCATGCTCATGTGATATCCTTGCATGTTACAATGCCCAGGTGATAACGAATAATGGTATCAAGGACTTACTGCTACATGTCCTTAGGGGCAGATATTTTGACCCTAGTCATTTGCAGATATAGGAAGCTTGTATTGCTGAGGTGACTGATAAAAAGGACAAGTTGAATGCTTTTTGTCATTATGATGCAATGATAGACTTTAGATAATAGTAACGTTGACAATTTCCATTATTTATACGGAATCAAACTATTTTTCCCAAATTGCCGTTTGGATGAATAATTTAACTGCAATGATCCAATAGCTGAACATCCTAACAGAAGATCTTTAGTAAGGCCCAAGGTAGCGTATGTTGTGTACATGGACTACACTAACTATATTATGCGAGTGTGAATGGCCTAGGGCTAAACTAATTTTGTTATTGTTGCAGGCCTACTAACTGCTAACTGCCTGTGCGGGTGTGAGTGGCCTGTAAGATGGGGAATTGTATGTCATGCTGTAAGACTAAACTAATTTTGTTAATGTTGCAGGCCTACGCTAACCTAATTTTGCAGGCTGCCTGCTGGTGGTGTGAGTGGCCTGTCAAATGGGGAAATGTTTGTCATGCTGTGAGGCTCCAGGACAGCCTGGTCCTGATGCCCAGTTCGTTGACCCGCAAAGCGCCATCTCATCTTCACAGTCAAGGTCATCCACAGGATTTGTCTCCGAGTCCAAAGAGCTGAAACGTACAGCAGCAGCCACAGACACCAACTACGGAACTGGTCGACCACCGATAGCGCCGTCAGACAAGAAAATGTTCACGCAATACCCTAAACTCCCTCCAATTAAAAAACAAAGTAATGGTGATAGTAAACGATTGTCACTCATTTCTAAGGATTTTCAAGAATCAAAGGTTATAGCCATGTTTGACATGTATAAAGATGCAGAAGGTGATGATGTCATTTTGGCAGAGGGTGTGGAGAAATTCTGTGAAGATCTGGATGTGAAGCCAGAAGAATATATTGTCCTTGTCATTGCTTGGAAGTTCCAGGCTGATCAAATGTGTCGTTTTACCCGTGATGAATTTATTAATGGTTGTAGGAATCTCAAATGTGACTCTCTGAAGAGCATCCGATCCAAGTTCCCAGAACTTCTTTCGGAAGTGGAGAACAAACAGTCCTTCAAGGACCTTTATCGCTGGACGTACAAATTTGGCCTTGATTCTGACACAGGTCAGAGGACTTTGCAGACTGAGATGGCCATGAGCTTGTGGAAGCTGGTGTTCTCTCAGCATGAGCCACTGCTTCTTGATCATTGGCTTGAATTCCTCTCCAAACATCAGAATATTCGAGGCATTCCAAGAGATACGTGGGACATGTTCTTGAACTTCACCGAGCAGGTGGGTGAGGATCTGACCACTTATGACGACACAGAGGCGTGGCCAAGTCTGTTTGATGATTTTGTTGAGTTTGAGAATGATCGTCAGAATCAAAATGTTATGACTGACTGATGTTCGATGTTCTGTGATTATATGAGTGCTTCTGTGTAGTAATAGTGATATAACTGTGTTTCTATCTGGTTGTTCGGGAAATGGCCGTGTGTGTTGGTTATGTAAGCTAGTGTTTTCATCTCGAGAAATTATTTCCCTTCTTCAAATTCTTGATAGCAGAAGAAATTTACCATGACGGTATGAATGTGGGCTTGAACTGTTTATCAAATTTCAGGAATGTTGGTGATTGGAGAAAATTGATAACGTGACCTTTTTCATGGAAACCCCCCAGTTTCACCATAAGGCCTTTACTCTTGTCTCACTTAACACTAACTATATGTGTTCATCAGATCATGCTCATACCCAACGTCCCACTGGTGGCCTGTTAGCTTTCACTGTCATCACTTTCATGTTCATGCATCGCTTGTACAGGTGTCCTCATCCTTCATCGTCGTCGTCGGAAACAGTTCACTGTGTGCATGCACATAAACGGTTTATAGACTAGAAGTGATTTCTGCAGTTTCGTAACAGAATGGAAGAACAGACTGGATCATCCAGTATATTCTCCACTACTCAAAAGACTTTAAGGATTACTCCTTTGCTTGCATTCAGTCATGACACAACAAATTAACTCTAGTGAAATCAAAGATTCTTTCAGTGGTCCTTAACGTTTGTGAGCTATAATATTATAAATACCCCACAAAGATTTGCTGTCTCGGTTCTTTGTTGCATGATTCAAACGGCATGATGTTAAAATTTGCTGTCCAATCACCTTTGTTTGTTACACTGAGAAATTCTGAAGTTAGAGATTGGAGTGATCAAGTTAGGGATATCATTTCTGAAATGGAAAGTTAAGACTGTGAATGGACCAAGAATATTTTTCAAATCAACTGGACATATAATACACTGGATAACGGAAAATATCTTGAAGTAAATTCACAACCAAATGTTATCATGATTGTGTGGAATAAATATCAAATGAGGTTACAGATATTCACAATGACAGTGATGAAAGCAGATATATATACTTGTTTCTTTTATCCAAGAAAGCCGTTAGAATGAAAGGGTGGGTATGAATAGAAGTGTAAATGATCAGTTGGAATAGCATCTTGCTGTTGCAAACACTGGTTTCTTATTGTTAATAGGCCTCAGTAAGAGTAAACTTGATCTGTTGTCCTTAGGCCTTGGCTTACACATGACTTGTAACTCTCTTGTCATCAACAACAAAGGCCTGTCAGTTTTCATCTACATATGTAGTGGTGATGTTAATGGGCTTCGTTAAATTTCACATTATGTAATTGTTGTAATGAAGAAAACCAAAGTTTGGAGTTACCATGAAACTTTCACCACCTCTTACTCTTGAATAAAGCCAGAATTCAGAATTGGCTCCATTAAAAGTGTCCAAATTTCCCCAGTCTGATTCTCATTGCCTTGGTCACTTGTAGAAATGTTACAGGTCATTTTGTTTTGGATATGTTTGTTTTCTTTCGCAATATGTGCAGTTTCATTCCCAGGCACAGTTTTAGAAATATGAAGGGAAAGGGCGGGATCCTTTTCAATACCTTCAGACCTCAGTAAAATAGTAAGTAGATATTTGCATTAGTGGATGATGATAATTACTGTCTTAGCATATTTATAGTTGTAATGTGTTCTGGCAGTATGTAGTTATCTCTAAATTGATTTCTGGATTTTGTTGAAGCCAGAGAGGAATGAGCTTGTCTTCATGTTGTACTTGCCAAGTTTGGAAGGAGGGTTTATATATATCTTATAAAACAGTTCAAAATGTATGAGAGGATTACTCCTGTGGGGCACAAAGTAGAAGCAGCTGATTGTGGAGTTAACTTCAGTTTCCTACTTGTTAACTGGTATCATCATCATGCTGTGACGATATGGCAGCCTTTGTCATAATAGTCATATAGTTTTGATAACTGCACCACATTTGTGAACATACAGAACAGTGCAGAAAATATGTATTTTTTGTTGTTGTTGCTTTTATCATGTTAATTTGATTTAAATTATTAAGAAGCTCACCGGAACATAGGCCCTGTAGCTGCTCATCATGGCTTGTGAACTTATGTGAACCTTGCTTATGACCAACTGCTGTAAAACACCACCATGGACCATGTTGAAATCTGTCAGCGTGTTAAGATGAAGATATGTTGTTGCTGTGAACAGTTACAACAGATGGAAAGTCCTCAATGTCAAGGCACTAGTGGTGGTCCGATTAATTGAAATAATTGAAGATTGGTCGCAGTGACTAAGCGACCAAGCAATCGAACATGTTTTCTCATAATCGAACACAAACAATTCTGGAACACTTGTTGCATTAACAATGTCTTTCACACGGTTGGTTTTGTCTGTTACATTTCATGAGGACAACAAGCTCGTCCAAGTCATGATGGAATTTATCTTAAAGACCCCCAAGAAATTTATGTTCCTAACATACTAGTCATCCTTTAAAGATAAGCAATTTGCAAAAAAACAACAACCCCAAAGAACTACAAGTTTTTTTTATATGTTTTTGTGCGAACAAACATAACCGGGAAAATCTGATAAATTACGCTAACCAATTATTTTCGATGATTGATCGGTTGTAATGAACCAATCATCAATTATGAGATTTTAACCAATTCCCAACACTACAAGGCACATTTGTAAGGTTAAGGCGTGAGTAACAACACAGGCACAGCTTGCCTGCCCTTCAGCTGGTAGTGTGTTCCTGTTGTGTTCAGCTCAGCTGTAAAAGTCCACGTGCCAATACCAGGATCCTGTGAACCAGGCCAATAGATGCAAAAGAAATTCTGCCATTAGTGCGTGAAAACGGATCCCAACGGTCCTCCGTGCCCAATTGCTGGCATGTTGCTGAGAGTGGTGTTAACCAATACCTATTTGATGTAATCATGGTAACGGATTATATTCCATTATACTGATAAAAAAAATGTCGCAGGATTATTTGGCCATAGATGTTTGGAGAACTTTGACCAATGCTCATGAAAAGAAATTATATTAATAACAAGATGGCACTCACAGGCTTGTGCTAATTCGTATCCATGCCTTTGAATAGAGGTAGACTAGAATCTGACAGTGCAAGAAAACTTAAATGGAAGGTCAGTCTATTGTCACTTATTAATCTAGCAAGTACTGGTACTGTCTCAGTTTTTACAAATGCACTCTTAGTTTTGTAGCACATTTAGAATCTTGTGCAAGGAGCTCTGTAGGAAGTAAGCCTCACCAAGCAGTGAATATGTATTGGGCGAGATAAGATCGCAATGTCACTGTGAACCTTCTAGTGCCTCATAAGCAGCTTGGGTTGTACACACCTCAGGGAGTTGAGAATGAAAAATAGAGAGCACACTGATTCAACGATTTTTTTTCAAGCATGTATTGTGTATGGAGGTACACACTTTCGTGGACAATTATTAGTAGTTTGTCAATGAGCACCTGGCCATGTCGCAAAGACTCTCTTTGTCTTGATTCTAGTTCGTTTCCTGTCTCTAAACCCTATCTTCTTCCCTGTCATCGTATGTTTAAGATATCACTAAGAACTAGTGTGAAACCACCTCTTTTGCTCACTCATCATGGGTATGAGTCATTGTGTAATTGACTTGAGGTAATTTCTGGAGAGACTGAACATGCTATAATTATAAACTGGCCCGTTTAAACAGCTGAGTGTAAGTATTGTCAGGTGAGAATCGTGCAGGGCCAGGATCTAACCAGTCATGTAGGGCAGTGCATCCACAATGCAGAGTTGGGTCGCTTTGGCACACCTGATACTTAACATTGTGTGGGGTAGCGGGGTAGCCTAGTGGTTAAAGTGTTTGCTCGTCGCGCTGAAGACCCGGGTTCGGTTCCCCACATGGGTACAATGTGTGACAGTGTAAGTAATCTTAGGCTCAGTATTATTCGTTACACTGCTGTACTGAGTCTAACAAACCCTAGTAGAAGGTTGCGTCAGCTAACCTTTTGGAGTGACCAATCAGAACACAACTTACCAAATCATGAAAGTTAACATTCGCACATACCGTTTGAACTTTTACCTAAAAACTCGACGATTCCGAATGCTATTTTCCACACGGTCGCTTCCGAGTGATACACATGGAGGACGCAATGAGTTAACAGTCGCTGAAAATAGCGTTTTTGTCAATATTAAAGGATGTCATCTTGCGGAAATATAAGCTAATAAGAACCATGTCATTAGAAACCCCTAAGCATATATACTGCAAGTCAAATATCTGTGTTTATGTGGATTTTCATTTTTTGATAGATCAGTGTCAGCAACCAGGGATGAGATAATCCAAAATGGTATTTTGTAAGTCCCGCTGAACCCTAACAAGTAGTCATTGTCTGATTGGTTAAATCCCTTTGTCCATCTCGTGTTTGACTGGACAGTCATAGGTGGCTCATAGGTTAGCTGATGCAACCTTCTACTAGGGTTTGTTAGATTCCGTATAGCAGTGTAAATAATAATACTAAGCCTTAGTTTACTTAGACTGAATGTGTGAAGCCCATTTCTGGTGTCCCAAGCCATGATATTGCAGGGGAAAATTGCTAAAAGCGGCGTAAGACTAAACTCACTCACTCACATAACATTGTGGGTTTGAATCCCAGCTTGCTCCAATTGTTTTAGGTTTGTCAGCACCATATCCATGTATGTGGGTTTGACCAAGGACATCCCTGACTTTACTCCCAGATTTAGCTGACAGGCTATATTTACTGGAATACTGTTTAACGCTGCATTAAACCCACCTTATCATTCACTGATGCAGTGCAGTTAATGGGGGAGATCCCAGATAATTATCAAGTAGACTGAACATTACAACTGGATCATGGACATATTTAATAAGTGTTTTCCTTTGTATACATGATATTGATCATACAGAAAGTTCCTTTGAAATCATTTGCTAAATTTACCTGTATATTGTTTTGTGTGACCATTTGTTTGTGATACTGTACATGTTATAATCTTGTTATGAGTGAGCTGTATAGAAGCCTTGAAATCTGATATGGTGTGAGAATGACTTGAAGTACATTATAGGAATGCTTCACCTTTTGTTGTCATCAGTTTGCAGAGTAGATCCTCTATATGTCTAGTCACTCATGCTTGCTCTCTGTTATGATGTATTTTCATTTTAATTTATATTGTATTAAAATGTGATAGTGTAATCACTGATTGGCAATTGAGTAGTAACCTTGCTTTGATGAATGTGATAGTTACCTTAGTCAAAAGTTGTGCTTTGGGGGTCAGTTGGAGTTGTCTCCCTTAGAGCGTATGCCTGTGGAAATGGGTAACATTCTGTGAAACGTTTGTAACATACAATTGCACAACTGTCTACTATTTTCTATGCAAAATGGTACACACTGTTCAGTGCTAGGTCCCTATTTATTTGAATGACTATTTTTAATGAACCATTGTGAAGAGATTGTCAGTGCTTTGACAACAATTTGGTGCTGAAGCGGACATGAATCGGCCTATTGTTGCAGAGTGTCTGTATGTTTTGTAACATTGCTGTTTCATCGTGTACATGTACTATATTCTTTCTTCTGATATTTGTGGAATTGTCAGATAAATCACATTTACCTTTTATGAAGCCCTACAGTAACTCTGCATGCTCAGTCATACATAAGGCCATCAGTAGAAACTAAGTCCCATTGATCCAAAATCTCACAGCTCAAATTTACAGTCAACTGCAACATTCATGTCTCTGATGAGCAGACATTTTTCTCTATTTTTAAAATGGTTTTGAACAGAGCTGTAACCATGGTAAGAGCTTTTGCAGACAATTGCCTCAGCTGCTGTTGTAGATATTATAAACCTCTGTCGGAAATGAATTTTTCATGTTAGCCGAGTGATTGAGTTCTTTTTTATATGCCTCAGGAAGACAGTCCAGATGAGTCCACTACAATGCAGATTCATTGTCTCTGGTCCAGTCGCCACTAGTTTTGGATAAACTGCAGTAATGTGTTGTGTTGGTTCTGACACCTCCCAGACAATCAGTAAAACTGTGATGTTGCCATCTCCAGTCTACACACTTTAACCATAAGGTCACACCTCCTCATTGACAAAACAATAAAACCTGGAGCCTGAGTTCAGCTCAAAACACTTGTCCTGTGTGGTAAATGTTACACTTACAATGTTCTGTTGGTAGGCCATTACAGTACGTGTTTCTCAGGAAGGGCCGCATAGGAGTTGAGTCATGAAATTTGTCTTTGATGCCATACTGAAACTTGGGCTCAGTACCAAGTCAGTATATAGGACTGTCGCAGGAGTCGCATGCACACCACGTGGGACATCACATACCGTTGTATTTCACTTTAATGATAAAAAAACTGTACATGAAGTGAAAAAACACAGACGACGTTTATTTAGTTGTTCATCTAAATTTAAATCATTTCCACTATGAGCACACACGAACATGATGTACCAATACTATAACACACGGTATATACAGTAGTATGTGATACTGTCAGGTCGCTTGGCATATACGTCGTTTATTTAGACAACCGGTAACAATTAGCTGCGCTTATCTCTCCTCCCGGCTCATACACAAGCGTGGTCACCGGTCCAAGTCGTCAAACGTTCGAATTCGCTGTGCAGAGTTGCTTCCCTTAGCGTGCCAGGAATCTATAATCAGTTCGGTTCGCCTTCATGTTTCAGGTTTGTAGGCCCCTTGCCAGTGCTTTCACTAAAGCAGCAATCGTCTAAGGTGTGTGTCACTTTGGGTTTAACTCCCACATCAAGCTGACCCACAAAAATATAACTAAAATGCTATTTGCTATATTTACTGAAGGGGCGGTGGGGTAGCCTAGTGGTTAAAGCGTTGGCTCGTCACGCCGAAGACCCGGGTTCGAATCCCCACATGGGTACAATGTGTGAAGCCCATTTCTGGTGTCCCCCGCCGTGATGTTGCTGGAATATTGCTAAAAGCGGCGTAAAACCAAACTCAGTCAGTCAGTATATTTACTGAAATACTTTCCGCTGAACATGATTATTTTTTATCAAAGGGACACACTAGTTTGTTTTATCTGTGGATATTTTCTGCTTTTGTTTCTGTGATTGACTTGACCGGACACCCAAACAGGCCACACGGCCGGTACGAATGATTTTGAACCAAACAATATCACCTTTTACTGTCACTTCAAACATTACAGTGACCTTATTACGCTACATACAGTGGTGATGAAACGAATGGGCACACTGAAGCATAATCACTTAATGATGACAGAACCTGGGTCCTTCCAGTTAGTTGATATCGACGTATGTTGTCTATTTCTGAAAAATACACAACTGTTTCTTCGTCTGGACATTTTCTAAAGTGGTGAACCCCATCTGGTTATATCGCATGACCAGTTAAATCTTCAGGATTGTTCAGCAACTTATTTTCATTCATGTTTGTAACCATATCGGATAACGCGTCTATGGTATTAGTGTGAATCTGATACATGATTACGCCATCAGACTAGTTATTGAACTCATAACGATGTTTAAGATAAACGTCTGTATTTCTCCTAACCCATAGAACCGACTGTTTCAGTGATAGATACCTTACAATAACTGTCAGATGGTAACGAAAGGATTTACCAACACCTATTTTAAATACACATTCATTCTCTTGTTCATTTTGCAGGAATATTTGCAGGGGTATTTTGGATAGAGTGGTGGGCACACTCATTACTGGGAGTCATGGTATTCCTTTTGCTTAGGCAGAACGTTTGACAAATGATCAAGTTTGTAAGTCGCCCTTCCCATTATTTTGGAGCACCGTCAAACGTATGTTTGTGGCTGTCGTGCACTAAAAGATATTTCGATGGAATTAGATAATTTGTTATTCTATTTGCAAAACAGCACTATCCATGGTTAGAAAGGAGGAGACAGTCAAGGAAGATCACGGTGGACTTCAACAATTCGGCAATGGAACCGCCAGGCTAACATCACTGCCCAAGTTACCAGATACCTAAGTTACTGCCAGCTTTCCCGCACGTATGTACCCCAACCCTACTCCAATCCGACTCTGACAAGACGGGCAAGCATACCTCAATGATACTGTCCCGAAAATATATTCAGTACACAACAATGACGACGTTCATGGTTGTTACTAGTAAATACGACATTACGTATGAAATGATCGGGAGGATCGCCCGTCGAGAATATTACTTGTCCCGAAGTAGCGGGCATGCATGTATTTCAAAGGTTGTGTAGAGGATTCCTCCAGAAATCGTCTTAAGTCTGTTCTACGTTACTTGAAATATTCTGAAAAATTCAAATGAAAAATCTTTACTTTTTATAATTCAAATCTGCACTAAACCTAACTCACCGAACAAAACTTTAGCCTAATTGATTATGCAGCACACTAACCCAGTTTGGGTGCCGTTGATAGCGACTATGGGTTACTGAACAGATCACCAGTGGAGATGCCTGCCTGGCGTGTGTACGGTGGCTGATAAGCATGTTTCAGATTGCAAATCGTCCGCATTAACAAACAATCGATCCGAAGGTACAGGCTATCTCCAACCACAGATATCGTACACCGGGCGAACTACATGATAAATAATGGCCAGCGAGCGTCGGAATATGCACAGCAACAAAGCTCTACCGCACTGTAGACACAGACAACTTTACATGTATGTAACGAAAGAGCTGGTTAAACTTGCCCACTGCTTCGTTCATGGTGGCGGTTCATACGTCCCATATGTTCAATATTAAGTGTCCCATGCATATAATTGGTCGAGGAGACGTCCTATCTCGCCTTGTACAGCCTGGAGCCATCAGGGAGAGTGTTGGGCATCTTCTGCTGAGACACCAGGGCGTTTTCCCAGCCACGAGGTGACCTTGGAACGGTTCAGCGGGAAGACGCGCTCTGGAATGAACATGCATAGATCGGTATGACAAGCAGACTCCAGATACAGAGTAGAGTCTCTGAATCTACGTTTCCCATTGCACGTTGGTTCCATGTTGATTATCAGGTTCCGTTATCAGTCACTGACGATGTGGTCACGGGTTGTTCCAGTCAAGCGCACCAGGCAGGAAGTCGAACGTTGATGAGCCGTGAGTCACCAGAACGGGGAAGCAAGATAACATATCTTTTGGTGCTGTTTCACCAAGAGAGAAACACAATAAATGATATAGTACCCGTAGGGTAGCTCCTTTCTTTATACAGCATGTGGCATGTCATCGCACTGAATACACGTCCTTCACAAGGTCAAAGAGAGTGCTTTAGTGCTATATTGGTAACCCTTCCTTGAGACACGGACCAGTTTCTGTTGGAGAAGACATGAACGTCTACCACAAAGACTCATTTGTCCTGGACGACATCATCGACAGGCGAACACGTCAACGACAGCCGCACTCTGCCACCTGCATACCCTCGAATTTCCATTTGAAGGTTGGGACTTTGTTCTCGTCGAGGTACAGGATAGAGATGGGGTTCAGTTTGGTGGGAACGCAACACGCACGTGCCACCTCCTTGGGGCGCGAGGTGTGGAACAGCATCTGAATGACGGCGTGTTTGGTGGGGGTGAGGTGGTCGCTGAGGGGGTAGTAGCACTTCCCCACACACTCGAATGCCTGAAACAGATACACACGTTATATAATACCAAAACCCCAAACAACACAACGTTTCAGGATAAAAAATACCATGATGATTAAACACTGAAAGATTATATTCATACCTACCTACAATAGAATTATCAATTTCTAGGGCTGTGTGGAAGGGAAATGGTTCGGGCGTTCCTCATTACACCGAAGCCCTGATTTAACATGGGCAAAATGTATGATATCCAGTTATGGTGTTCGTGACTGAAGGAGTGAATAGGTTTGGTTTATCGTTGCTTTCAGTAGCATTTCGGTTAAATAAGTTTGATGTGGGGCGAATTCAGGTTCACACACTTCAGCGAAACCTGGACATATAGTAAAAACCTTCAGGGAAACCCATGCAGATAGTCCTGAGAAACCTGGACATGTATTACTGAGAAACCTGGACATATAGTACTGAGAAACCTGGACATATATTACTGAGAAACCTGGACATATAGTACTGAGAAACCTGGACATATAGTACTGAGAAACCTGGACATATAGTACTGAGAAACCTGGACATATAGTACTGAGAAACCTGGACATATAGTCCTGAACATATATTGAGAAACTGACATATAACTGAGAAACCTGGACATATAGTACTGTACTGACTGAAAACCTGGACATATAGTCCTGGAAATGGATATGTATTACTGAGAAAACCTGGACATATAGTACTGAGAAACCTGGACTGAGAAAAACCTGGACATATAGTACTGAGAAACCTGGACATATAGTACTGAGAAACCTGGAAATATAGTACTGAGAAACCTGGACATATATTACTGAGAAACCTGGACATATAGTACTGAGAAACCTGGACATATAGTACTGAGAAACCTGGACATATAGTACTGAGAAACCTGGACATATAGTACTGAGAAACCTGGACATACCCTGGACATATAGTACTGATAAACCTGGACATATATTACTGAGAAACCTGGACATATAGGACTGAGAAACCTGGACAAATAATACTGAGAAACCTGGACAAATAATACTGAGAAACCTGGACAAATATTCAGGGCGAATCTAGGATAACAAATCAAGTTTCTGGCACAGCTGACATGCCACTCAACGAACTGGATCTTAAAGGGCTAATTAAATCATTTGGAGATACATAAACTGTAACAATGATTGTACGTCTGTTTTCATTTTTTGTTTGACTGTTTTATTAATGCCCCCTTCCCACCCTTTCAGAAATCCTCAGTCCTTAACTTTTAGATGTGACGGTGCTCACTCTTTGTCTTTCAACTCAAATCTGTTCTGAATGTATCAGATATGTAGTCGTATTAAGGTTCTTCGTGTCAGTGAGTAACGTCTCCATGTTAAAACTAATTGTACAATGTGTTAAGCCCATTTCTGGTGTCTCCTGCCGTGATCTTGCTGGAACATTGTTAGAAGCGTCGTTAAACCATACTCACTCACTCACTCACTCACTATAATTAATGATCATCACAAGGCTCGCGGGCGTAAATGCCTTGTTGGACGTTCGGTTGATTGATTGTTTACATACTGATAATGAAATATGCTAAATTTGTACTTGTTGAACAGTAGGCAGTCATCTCACTTTCCTTGACTGGTCTTAAAGGTAATCAAACTCAATAAATATACTGTGAACATTATCGAAGGGGAAACGCTTCAGTTGTCAAAAGTGCGTAGCTGTTAAACCAGGGGTTATTTGAACAGGTGAAATATTCATGATGACGCTTAAATAATGTATGCTGCGAAGTACAGGTTATATCTGTATGTTCAAGCATAAAGTAACAACGCTCCCTCATGCATTCATAAAACATGCAGTTTTAGATCAAATAATCCTACATCCTTCACAGAAAAGAATTGATTTTAAAGTTTCACTGCGCACGTCTTCAAAAATACTGGAGATATAAATTTACAAATACCAGTTCTCAAACTGATCAGTAACACAAATGAACCGAGATAAGAAAAGAGAGGTTCACAGCAATAACGCAACATCCCCGTTGTTTGTGATCGGTGTCCGGAGTAACAGGGTCAAGTCTAACGAGGTTTAACTGCATTGTACGAAAAACACGCGCCCAGCACACTGACCCACTAACATTACCCGTCATAGAAATGCTCGTATTTGTCTGGACATGAAGCTGTCAAGATACAAAGGTCATCCACTGTTTATTACCTGTTATCTGCCTGGATTTACGTGACCTTTCCGAACATCTTGGTAGAACATTTCAAACAAAAGTAGTTATCCAAACTACGAGGGGAACATGGTTATAAAACAGTTCTCTGATACGGGTCTTTATTACCCCCGGTAGCCTACGATAACATAGGTGCTGGTATTTTGCAAGAATTTCATTCATAAACATTACGTTAAGCGAAACACGAGGTTGTTCCAACCAGACAGCGAATGGACTTGGAAGTAGGAAAGCGTTCATGCCTGGTCGGTTTACAGGACGAACAATAAATATAACAACTGATTTAAATTAAAACTCTGGAAATATTGCCGTAGACTTCCTCAACATATATTGTCAGTTCCATTTTAACAAAAAGTTCAAGTTTGTTATGTTTAGAAAAGGCTATTGTTATTATTATTATTACTCGCTACAATTATTGACCATATGCTAGAACGCTAGGTTTATTTTAGAAACCGCTTAGAATAATGTCACGATTGTGTCTAGACGACTATATCTGGTTTATCTGACGTTGTAAGTTATCCGTCGAATCATTGGCGTGGGGACAGTATATCATCTCCACACCGCTCAGTGCCACCTGCTACAGACCGTTTCCCCGTTCTCCACACGTGCATCTTACCGCTGGTTGGCGAGGTTGAAGTCATGTAATGGGCAGCTACTTACAATATAGAATGGCGCACATGTCAGATGACACGTGGGTTTATGAGAACAATGTCAGGTAATAAGCGTATTTATTCCTCGTCTTGGCAATTACCAACTTGTTATATCACTATGTTTTAACATATGTAAAGCGATAGCGGTAATTCTGGTTCGGAACAATCTTAGGCAGTTTTATCAAACATAGACAATCTTTAATCTTTATTCCTGTTATTAAACATTTTTATCTTCTTCAGTTTATTTCGGAACTGAGGAATGTTTATATAGATGATGTATATGATGACTAAATACTTCAGTATTTCAACTTTTGAGACCACTTCCGGTGAGGCCAAGACAGTAGTAAGATTGCATACAATTTGGATGTATCAAGTGACTTCTATTAAACTAACAAGGCACAACCTCCAGGTTTTCTGTTCTAATGTGTAAGTGTACGAGTGCTTCCAGCGCTGTACCAGTCTTTATACATATATGTCGGGGTAACACGAAACATGGACTCCAAGCATTTTACACATAATATATGGTGAATCGAAAGCTTTAAATACTGCCCAGAAATGACATGTTGCAACTTTAACTGATTTAGGTTTCTATCGATTTCAAATTAGAGAGAAAAATTAGATTTTAGTTCTCGCTACGGCTACAAAGAGAGCTAGGGCATTCCATTACATGTCACTTCAGAATGACCTTATCGCGAACTTGTAATGACTTACGAAGTCTACAATAGTCAATAGGAAAGCAGCCTTTTCGAGTGTAACGACTTGTTTCAAACTGGTAATTTCAATTCCGGATCACGCTTTTGAAGAACTACTCGATTTAAATTCCACATGTGAAAAAAAATGTCTTCTAGATGGCAGAGATCGAATGGAAGTACAACCATGGCTATGGGAATGTTTCGAAGGTTTAGTCCACTGAACATACACGGTGATTTTGAAGGATTCAGTCTTGCTGCCCGGTCATAGTAGGTACTAATTACATAAATAAAACGGATCAAGGCGGTTAAATGAATAGTCACACCTTGTCGGATAGAAACAAACATGACGTGATGAAAGTTGTCCTAGTTCATCATGACGATGCCGTGAATGAGTGAGGTTAGTTTAAAGCCGTTTTGAAGAACGTTTGCGGTGTACGGTAGACATATGTACAGTCTTTCTCTCTTCTGATTATGCATAATGCTGATTTGATAATAAACTACATTTGCGAGTTCCTATCTGACAAGATGACTGGGCACTTTACAGCTAAATCCGACAATTTACTTCACTACCCGAGTTTTGCTTTTGTCGCCGCTTTTAAGTGTAGTATAACAGGGCGTGTCGGTCTGATGTTGGAGATAAGTCCGAGCACAGGCCCTCGTGTCTTTGCGAGGATTAAAGATTAAAAATATATTGTCATCTCAAATTTTGTACTGATAAACCCGACATATAATCAATACGGGATTCGAACTTATCTCTAACAACCTTAATGAGTGAGTGTGATATGATGGTTTTAACCATCTTCCAAAGGCAAGGGTTAGCTGGCTATAACAGATCAATTTCCACCCTTGCCGAACAATGCTTAAAGTGATTCTTTTGCTGGACTAACGATTCTGAGCATGGTCCTATCTAACTCGGGTAACGAAGTGGACATTTTGTTCGCAAATAGTATGTCGACCGCAGAGCCAATTTCAGTTAGATTAGGGGGGTGAAAGGTATGTGTATCGCCAACTGAGCGTCGAAAGATATCTTCGATGTCTTTATTCAGAGTGGTCCAGAGATCTGATGCACTTCTCGAGTTAGGACCAAGTAACATTTCAAAACAGATTGTCTTAACCGGGTGCTTTTTCAAGCAAATGTAGTTGAGGTTGAATCTGATTGGTCGAACGTAGAAACATAGAAGGGACATAACTTGTAATAGCTATACCCTCTGGTGGCGCTACGATCGAGCGTAGACGTTCCAGCTAAATTAGACACGATTTTAAACTGGGCTGAAACTGAATAGTGACGGCAACCCCTTGCCCCGGGAAGAAGAGTTTTAGCATTTTATTGCAACCTTATAGCAACCCAGTTATGTTACAGCGTATCAACTTGTAGGAGATAACCCCGAAGTATTACACGTCCATGACGTCTACAATTGATAAAACCCGGAGACACGAGTATGGAGCTGTCAAACCAAGAAACATAATGGAGGCGAGACAGGAGTCGATGCCACGATTATAACAGTGAGTGGATGTTGCTGCAGTTATAAATACTGACAACATTACTCAGCAACCATCCACACTTGTGGGGTATCAGAGCTGACCGAACGAGCTCTGTTTTAGCGCGACAGGCCGAGCTATACTTCCGTTTCACGGTATCTCTTATCGTAACTCCTACCCTGACATGCGACGGTCGTGAGATTGGTTTGTTAATTCACTCGCATCGAGAATCCCCCCGGAAGGTTATTATGTTCATATGTATATTTCAAATACTAATGTGCCTAAAGACATACCGTTAACATTACATTTGTAATCGAGATTGTTGCTGGCGACCATGTAGGCATTATCTCCCGACCACAGGCCCTAATGTACGGATATAGCTTAGTCCTGCAGACACTTCATTTGTGAAGTCGCTGAATTATAGCTGAGAAGATGAGGGTATTGACAGTCAACGATTATATAACATACCTGATTATGAAAGTTACTCAGTTCCTTCAATTATCTCTTTTGCAATAACCCGTGAAGATCCGGGTTAGAATTGGTCTTCAGTAACTAATGCTTGTCGCAAGAGGAGACTAACGGGATCGGGTGGTCAGGTTCGCTGACTTGGTTGACACGTCATCGTACCTCAGCTGCGTAGATTGATGCTCATGCTGTTGATTACTGGATTGTCTTGTCCAGACTTGATTATTTACAGACATATAGCTGGAATATTGCTGACTGTGGCGTTAAACAACAAACGGACCAACCAAACCAACCAACCATTGCACTATGTATGAGTTGACATAATTCACACAAGATGTATCCTGTTGTATTGTGGGTAAGTTGTCCATGTTTCTTATGTTGGGTCACGGAGAGAAACTTAAAATATCCAGCACAGATACATTGCTGGCAAAATAAAGGTCGTAATTGGCTCGATAGAAAGCTTTCGGCAGCTAACCGACAACCATGTACAACAAATTGTTTCCAAAACCAGAGGACCACAAATGCCAAGGATGTGAACATAATTCATCTAGGATCTATTCACTTGAACTGAACTACCGGACCCCCTGGCGTATTCAGCTACCAGCATCTTACCTTGGGCAGCAATTGAAAGACTATACATATGATTTCACTACACAATGTGTGACATCAGATCACGCTACATATAGTGCGTACATTATGACGATTGTTTTTGAAGAATCGTTTAGCTGAGTGTGTTCAAAGGAATTTACGCATTCATTTCATTTAAAACAAACGAAAACTATACGAAATATGAAGTCAAAAGAGGTCAGTTAGTGTTGTGTCATGTGATCGCCACGTGCACGATACTGGTTCAAAATGGACCAATAATAGTGCAAAACGATGCTTATTCGACTGAGTCGAGCCGAGTGCTCTACAATGGTGTGTATGGTCTAATGATTTATCACCTGGGTGTGATAGGAGTAAGGTCAAGAGTATCGCTAGGTATTTACTGCACGAAATAAACACAGATGTCTGGGGGGCAATAGTTTGCTTAACACGGTATTTGTTCAGCCTGTTACTGAATCATTACCTGGTACCCTGACGGCGCTATAATCCACTTGTGCCAGTTTATCTGCTGGAAGCTGACGTACAGCAGACCTCTTCGACAACTGTTTTTGCGGTTCTTCTTGCTTCTCTTAAACCTAGACAGTTGCTCAGTCGAATTAGAGTGTCTATGCTGATGCACGCTCTCCCTAAACATTGCTTCGTCTGCAACGTCCATTTCATGTGTGATCAACTCATGCAGTTCTTTCTCGCGAAGGCTCCGTTTCTGCTTATTGTTTGAGAAAATAATCAACAGGGGTTCATTCCTATGTTTTGGATCAGTGTCTATGTCCATAGCACCATCCGTCACGACGTTAAACACACTTTCTATGCGAACCTCGAGAATCTGGACGTAGCTTATGTTCTCAGCCCATAGGCGCACAGCGGAAGTGACGTCAAAAGCCTCCCATCCACTATTATGGCCGTAAATGTGGCGCGAGGACAATGTCTTGTACCTGTCCTCTGCGCCGAGTTCGATGCCCCGGTCTTGGAGCACTGACACAATCCTGTCAATTCCTGCGTAAGCGTCTCTGTCCTGCTGAACCAGTGTAAACAATCTCAACATGGCGTAGTCTATCTCCTCGTCTCTGGATATGCTGGTGATGTTGAACACAAGCTTGTGTACACGTGTATTGTTGCCGGGCAACTCGACTTTGTTGGTTCCGTTGAAGTCGAAGTCTGGAAACAATAACATTAATAGGTTATTATACATGTTTGATATTACGGGTATTAGCAGAAAGCGCTCGAAAGAGTGATAAGTTTCCTATATTCTAGATATTGTCGGTGCTTACTGGTCACATTGCTTCGCTGAGGCGGCCTGTTATTTATACAATTATCTATTGTTCGTGATATATTAATTATTTTCTCATGTGAATAATGTGTTAAAGTCTCTCTGTAATGCTGAAAATTCATACGTTTTTGTATACTTTTAATATGAAAATTGGACGTTGGGTACAATAATCAGCCGAATACCTGTGCATATATGTGTATGCGTTAGTGCGTTAGTGCGTTAGTGCGTGCGTGCGTGCGTGCGTGCGTGTGTGTGTGTGTGTGTTTGAAACGTCTCGAAACACAGCAACTTTTTTGCCAAAGTAATATTAACTCCAACCTTTTCCAATACATAGCTCGTGTGTCTGGGTACAATGTTTGACCGACAGCAAGGTCATGGTGTACGTCAATTTTTCAACGTAAACGAGGGAAGGAAATTTATGATTCTATGAACATTTAGATCGTTTCTCTGATTGTAGCAAACGAATATTTATCACTTATGAGTTGATCTTGATAGTGTTTTACCCTTGATATTTTGTATAATTGGTTTTCAGACAGTTTTGAAAGTGCCTACAATCTTGTATTCACAACTCCCTTCAAGCATCTAAATTTAGCATTGCAGCTCTCTTTTAGTACAGGCCTTTTCACCCAGGCCTTTTTCGACCAGAAGTGGCAACTCGAAATACGCTGTTTGCCCTCGGCAACAACCCCTGTATCAGCGTTTGTCGCCATAGGTAGATACATACCTACACATCCATCGATCATTGCAAAACGTGTTGTAGATACAGGAAAGACTGGGAACGAGAAACTAATATAACTTCTGTGACCTATGGCCAACTCAAGGAAATTTAGACTTTCAAAATATATAGGTGTCACTGTAGGAATAGGAGACTATTTCCAATCTCGCAAAAACACAGTGCTTATAAAATACGGTGTTCTCTTCCAGGAGCTGTTTACAGGAGAAGAGTGTTCGATGTTTTAATTAAACGTTACATTTACGTAATTGTTCTTAACAATGAAGTCTTGACTTTCCCCAACCCCATCCCCGTCACCCCAACTCCTTGACGTCCGCCAGACCTTGATATCCCAAACAACACCATGACGTCCCCCACAAAACCATGTCGTCCGCCACAATACCTTGACGTCCCCACAACACCTCGACGTCCCCGCAACACCTTGACGCCCCCACAACACCTTAACGTCCACCACAACACTATGACGTCCGCCACACCTTGACATCCGCCACACTACTATGACGTCCCCCACAACACCATGACGTCTGCCACAACATCTTGACGTCCCCACAACACTATGACGTCTGCCACAAAACCGTATCGTCCCCACAACACCTTGCGTCTGCGTCTGTCACAACACCCCGACGTTCGCCACACCTTGACGGCCCCAAAACACCTTTGACATCCCCACATGACACTGCTGACACCCCCACAACACCTTGACATCCCCACAACACTATGACGTTCCCAACAACACTATGACGTCTGCCACAACACTCTGACGTCCACCACAACATCGTGACGTCCCCACAACACCTTGACGTCTCCCACAACACCTTGACAACCCCCACAACACTATGACGTCCGCCACAACACCTTGGCATCCCCCACGTCCCCGTCCGCCACAACACCTTGACATCCGCCACAACATCGTGACGTCCGCCACAACACCGTGACGTCCGCCAAACACCTTGACCTTGACGTCCGCCACAACACCTTGACATACAACACCTCCCCCCACAACACCTTGACGTCGACGTCCCCCACAACACCTTGACGTCCGCCACAACACTGACGACATACGCCACAACACCTTGACATCCCCACAACACCTTGACGTCCCCAACACCTTGACGTCAACACCTTTGACGTCCCCACAACACCTTTGACGTCCGCCACAACACCATGACCCGCCACAACACCTTGACGTCCGCCACAACACTATGACGTCGGCCACAACATCTTGACTTCCGCCACAACACCATGACATTTGGCATCCCCACAACACTATGACGTCTGCCACAACACCTTGACGTCCCACAACACCGTGACGTCCCCACAACACCTTGACATCCCCACACGTTCCCCACAACACTATGACGTCGGCCACAACACCTTGACACACACCTTGACGTCCGCCACAACACTATGACGTCCACCACAACACCTTGACATCCCCACAACACCACCTTGACATCCGCCACAACACTCTGACGTCCGCCACAACACCTTGACATCCCCACAACACCTTGACACAACCCCTTCCGCCCACAACATCGTGACGTCCACAACACCTTGACATCCCTCACATCACCGTCCGTAACAACCCTTGACATCCCCCCACACACCTTGACATCCCCACAACATCGTGACGTCCGCCATAAGACCTTGACGTCCGCCACAACAACCTTGACATCCCCATAACACCTTGACATCCGCCACAACATCGTGACGTCCGCCATAAGACCTTGACGCCCCCCACACGTCCGCCATAAGACCTTGACGTCCCCCCACAAAACCTTGATATCCCCATAACACCTTGACGTCCGCAACAACATCTCAACAATGCAACACTGTCTCACACAATAAAGCCCCTTCGTCTCTTATATCGGAACTTTCACACTCTGTACCGCAATGACGTTATGACATGACACACACACACACACACACACACACACACACACACCCCCACCCCTTGATGATACAGTGACGTCCCTCACTATGGAACCTTGACATCCCTATGACTTCGTCTTCCACCTGACATCTTGACGTTATCCCAAATGACATCTGAAAGTGACCCCACAAAAACACATCAACGTCAGCCTCAAATCACACATGGTCCTCATTCCCATTAATACCTTGATGTCTTCTCCCAATCACTCCTTGACACCCCTAACGACATATCGACATAGCGTTGTTCATGACGTCACGTCACCATGACAAAGTAATATTTTGCCTCAGGGTATTGTATGAAAAGTATAAACCCCGATATTTTCGCTCTCGTAGGTAATAAAGAGGAATATTTGCTGACTGCAGCATAAAACAACCCTCACTCATTCACTCCCGCTCTTAGATTCGTCGGACAGAACACAAATATACACTTGGTCAGTATTTTAGATACTAACTTGTTTGGTCATTGAAACACAGTTGACTTTTTCCTCAGAAAAAATATGTCATAATGAAGACTTCAAACAGATACGTGCACAATCTGGGATTGAAAAGGTCTACTACTATCTAAAGTGTCGGATCAAAGGCATGTTATACATCAAAGTTCCAGCGACACATGTTCGTTACTTGCGTTGTCTGCTAATTATACATCATAATGCTATTTGAAGGTGTTATCTTAATAGGAAGTTGTGAGACCACAGACGACCTCGGCATGAATGTGCTGTAATCACTTGGTGGCTGATATCGACACGTGTTCCCCTTTGCAATCCCTGCGAACCTTGCTACAGCTTGTTTTCCGTGCCACGGCATTCCATAATCTAACCTGGGAGTAATTTTACTTTATGAATGCATCAATCGGAGAATAACTTCAGGTATGTGATAAAATCAACAGAAAAAGAAAAACAAAGCACGCGCACGTTCTCAACTTCCGGTAAATCGGTGTCAGTTTCAAGCGTCAATTACGACGCAGATTGTGAGTGACTGGAAATAGTGGTCTGTTTGTGATAACAGTCGTCTATGGAGATATTGTAAGATAGCCGCTGCCGTTTCTGTCCTAGACACAGGGCATGCGGAGGGCTTGATGAGGAGCTATACTCATGTATCCCCTTGAGGGAATTGTTCTCCGCATTCTCTGGATTGTAAGCTTCAGATGGAACCCAGCACGTGGCCACCCTGAAAGTTGGAGGTAGCGTTATACACTATGTCGTAACCTTGCACCCAGCGCCAACAAAACCATCACTGTGAGATGGCACAGTGTGTGGATATTCATGAAAACACAATAACATACTGACTGACTGAGTTTAGTTTTACGCCGCTTTTAGCAATATTCCAGCAATATCACGGCAAGGGACACCAGAAATGGGCTTCACACATTGTACCCATGTGGGGAATCGAACCCGGGTCTTTGGCGTGACGAGCAAACGCTTTTACCACTAGGCTATCCCGCCGCCCCCAATAACATACACTGATGGTTTAAATACAAGTCATGATCATTTATTGAATCACTGACTAGGGTTTACGGTACTTGTAATATTATTATATAGCCTACTATAATATTATTCCCACGGAAGCCGGAAATGGGTGTCATACAATTTTCTCAAATTATTGTTTTTTTAACAACTTGGCATCCTGATCGTACTCAGTGTTCCAGACAATAGGTCCTCAAGATCTTGCATTACATAAAAGCTTACAAATGTGGATTAGGTGGCAGAAGTTTGTGTCCCTTATTTGGTAATTTACAGACCGCCGAGACATACTTGGAATATAGACAACTGCCGCGTTAAATAACACTCTTGTACGACCAAACTTCAGCAATTCCATGCCTTTGGAGTTTCACCTGTCATACTTGACATGGCTGTTCCTTATACATCTGACAGAACACTTACGGACTGACTGTGACTGAGTGTGTAACGTAACTTTTGTAAGAATCCGCTACGCGGTTCATATTCTTTGCTCAAAGGTTTTCGATTCAATGAACCGAACAAAATACAGTCAATGCTTATAATTAAATTCGACAACGAAAACATGTGGACGAAAATGACGTGATTGATAAACATTCCTTAACTGTGACGTGAATCAGGCGACTTTATGGTTTATGCATATAACTTGATCCGACCACTAATCTCGCAGCCAGTCAACGGATAGCATCATCAAACACATCTTAGTGTCAAGGGAAGTGACGAGAACACCACTCAGGCCGTTAGAAACCGGTAGCAATATATCAGTACAAGGCGGCTGCTTCAGATGACATGGGGGGCGGTGGGGTAGCCTAATGGTTAAAGCGTTGGCTCGTCACGCCGAAGACCCGGGTTCGAAACCCCACATGGGTACAATGTGTGAAGCCCATTTCTGGTGTCCCCCGCCGTGATGTTGCTGGAATATTGCTAAAAGCGGCGTAAAACTAAACTCAGTCAGTCAGTCAGATGACATAGTCAGTAGATTCAGTAGATTCAGACATCAGTTCCCTGAGACAGTGACACAGTGGATAAAAGGCGAGTTAAAATGAAACCTGAAGACATAAAGTTTTGTAACCCAGGTCGAGCAAGCCTTCAGGCCAAGAAAGTATTTTTTCATTCCTTTACGGCCTCGAAGGCTAGTTTGGACGATCCAGAATATGGATCAAGGTCGCCAAAAGTCCTGTGAATGTTGATACAGTTAAGCAGAAAGGGATTTCCTTGACTGTAATTGGCATTCCATGGCAGTCCGTAGTGGTGAAAGTAGTGCGCCTTGGTGTGGTTTATATTGGGAAATGAATGCAATATTACGTGACCAGTTCAGCTTAGCAGAATGCAGGAATTATAATGAACAGAACAAAACTTTAATAATTAGACGTTGTGAGCATCGTTGGAATTCAGAACATACCATGCTCGTAAAGTCATACGGCAATATCGACGGTTGATACGTTTGGCACATTAAAGTAAGCACCAAAGGCAGAGGAGGTGTGAAAACTCCCTGAAATGACCATGGTAACTCCTGATCATAGTAACTACCTGTAAACACCATGGTGTCTCATGATCATATCACACTCCCTCTAAAGACCATGGTTTCTCATGATCATATCAGACCCGTGAAGGTCCGGGTTGGAATTGGTCTTCAGCAAGCCATGCTTGTCATAAGAGGCGACTAACAGGATCGGGTGGTCAGGCTCTCTGACTTGGTTGACACATGTCATTGTATCCCAAATTGCGTAGATGCTCATGCTCTTGATCACTGGATTGTTTGATCGACTCGATTATTTACAGACATATGAACAAAGAGAATTTCTGGGGTTTATCTTCTTTTTATTGTTTGTAAACAATAAAAAGAAGATGAAACCCAGAAAAGTCTCATGTTCATCAAATAGCATTTTCTAAAATGCCAATCAAACATCGCCTCCATATGGCCGGAATATTCCTAAGTGTGGCGTTAAACCACAAACAAACAAACAAAATAGTAGACCTTCAGCCTGCTGTCACCCAGTAACATTTCCCGAACACAAGGCCAGCAGAAAACCTTATCCAAATGCTACAAACGGACATCTCAAACATGGTATCTCATCTGTGTATTCTTAAAACTCACTTACAATGAAAAAAAATAATAGAAGACTATGGCCTCCCTCAAGCATTCCCTCTTTAGGTACCGCCTCCGTTGTGTATTGGTTAGAGCATCCGCCCGAAGAGCGGGAGGTCGCGGGTACGATCCCCGGCACGTCATACCAAAAGATGTTAAAATATGGTACTTGTGGGTCCCTGCATGGCGCTCGGTATTAATGGGTACAACAAGGACTGGTCGGCTCGGAGTCAGTATAATGTGTCTGAGTGGGGTATTCATGCTTCACTGCGGCATGGTATCTCAATGGGCTAGCACTATAAAACCAGCTTAAGTCTGGGCTAGTACAAGCAGCCACACACACACATGCACGTCGTCATATGAGCGAAATAATCTTAAGTGCGACGTTAAACCCCATTTCACCTCACCTCACCCTCTCTAGGCAGGTTTAGTGATAGTTAGTAGTACTCTTAACAAACTCGTAATTTGTATTTGATGTTTTACAAAATAAGGCTGCAAAGAATACTTTAGATAACCAACTTCCAGCTCTCGACATCCGATGCGGATTTAAAAAGTGAATTCTCCCCCAAGTCCCCATCTGGTCACAGCATACACCTCATTATCCATGCCGTGTGATAAGCCTGTCTTCCAACAGCCCTATCAGCGTGATGGACTGCAGGTCCTACTGGGTACGGCAACAGGTAGGTCGTCAGCAGCAACGTTGTCAGGAACATCGTGGGTATGCTTACTACAGCTTCCAGGCAGGTAGCCCTGCTATCTGCCCGGAGGAACACATGCAGGCACTGAAGTTCACCTTCAGTCTGTGTGGTCTGCATAGCATCCAGTACATACTCTTTGGCTTTATAACAAGTGTTTTACTTTTTCAAGATATTAAATTGATGAATACACTGTATGAAATATGATAAATAACGACATTAGATAAATAATGAACTATCTGACGCCAGTAAAACAATAGGGGTCAAGTTGATCCCGAAACTGGAGTGAAGGATGACAGGTCTGAGGTTATTATAGTACCCGGTTCCCATTCACATTGAAAGAAGAAAATAAAGAAAACTATTTGAAATGTAAGCATATCATTTAATAATCTAAGCTAAATATCAGTGTCGATTATCTGCTGAAGCAAATTCCATTGGGCCTAAAAAGCAAAATAGTAGTGGACGTAATATAATTGAATCACTGTCTATCTGCGAGTGGACCGGGTGTTCATTAAAAGGGTAAGCATGTCATACTCTACTGGTAGTATCCCCTACTCACACAGTTTGCACAATGCAGTAAGGGTTTGTTGCCTAACGCTGCACATCAATACTTCTGCCAAAAGCAAGGATATCTTGGTATGCTATCTGGATGCACTTTTCTTCAATTGTGCTTTAAGTGTCGTCAACTGTGTTCTCCTGGTGATTTACGGACATGGGGTTGTAGCTCGCCGGGAGTGAGAAGATACGTGTAATGTTAGCGTCCTGTATCGCGGTCACTGGGACAGAACACAGTAACATATTGTATAATTACACGTTGTCCCGAACCTCCACCTCATTAGTGTCACTTCCATATCCACACAGCACAGCAGCTGCACGCACGGGACATGCGAGTCCTCATTTCTAGCTTGTTACATGGATTTTCTATCTCTCTTTTTCAGAAAGAAAGGTTTTATACGAAATGTAAAACCACACGTGACTGATAATTTTGCAACATTTTGAACTTGTGGAAATCAAACACTTTTGTTTTATTTCTCGGGAATGTTTTGCTACTGCAAAAAAACCCCACCTTTCAAATAACATAAGTGCGATTCTGACTATATATTAAACTCATGTATATCAAGTAGTCATGACACCAGGTGTTTTCAACAACGTCAACGTATCTTGCACCACCGGTAGCATCTGTCATAAACACATGCAAAGGAAAGTCAAGCATTCATCCGAAAAGACATATATGGTATAGGTAAAAATAAGGAACTGAATAGGACATTATTTTTTCACTGACAGATTTTGGAAATATTTTCACATGCCTACCATATGCGTTTTCGAAAATATTACAAAGACTTTAAAAGCCGTAAATCGGGACTTTAAAAGCCGCAAATCTGATCAAACAAATTGGTCCTAGCCAAATTCTCTTGTTTTTATTTTGCCAATCTAAGAAAAGTTTTGGACTTGTATGACAAAGGAAACAGATACGAAAGAAAGAAAGAAAGAAAGAAAGAAAGGGGGAACCATTTTGTGAATTACCTACTTCTTGCCTTCTTCATGTCGTATGGGGTGCTGGGGTAGCCTAGTGCTGTCACCACCGCCATATTGATAAAAGCGGCGTAAAACCCATCTCACTCACTCTTCGTGTCAGATTCTCCGATGACATTTACTTATGGTGCTATGGTAAGCATGTTTAGTGACAAATATTACATCGGTCAAGGAATGACGCTCTCCTTATGTATATTGTGTGGGATATTGTCCTAAAAAAAATTCCCCTACATTATTAAGAAATTCATACAAATACTTGTTTTTTAAAATGTATTTTAGAATGTTGTCAGTTCCACTTCTCTCAAATACATTCTGTGAATACAAATACCACCTTCTTTGATTGTATACTACCCATCAAAAGATTAGACCCACTAGTGTAAATGTAGACACTTACTTCAGTCAACTGTCCTAAACTAGATTTAGCAAAATCTTCCATACTGTTTAAAGGAAGTGTTCACAGATGGACTGATGTATTGTAAAACATATTCGTAACGTTGAAAAAATTTATTGTCATGAGTTCAATGATGAAACTCAGTGAAAATTGACGAATTCTTAAGAAAACTTTACACCAAAACGAAGCTGTCCACATGCACGATATTTGCACATGCTCTTCGGCAATTTGATGCATGTCATCTGCATAAGGTTTGCAGTTGGCTCCCTCAAGTTAGTGGAGAAATTCATCTTCGATGTAACCGTATGTATGCATGACATATAGCGAATGCTTTAAGTGAGCCTAAACTTTTGATGGGTAGTATATTAAGGATTAAGGTTAATTTCTGGTACAAGGATTTGGTGGTCGGTGCAATATATATATATATATTTGTTATATTATTTGATATGTCACTTATACCTAAATGCTTGATCTAACAATGAATTTAGCAATGCTTACATTTAATGGATTTGTTAAACACAGGGATGTTTCTTGGTATTGCCTTTATGTGAAAAAAAACAACTTAATTCTTTGCTACACTAAAGGACAACTGAATTATACATTTGATGTGTAGCCAAAGGGTACATCGTTGGAAGTTGCCAATAAATAAACAATTGAATCTGAGGTATATCAACCGTCACCTGTGACAGTGAAAACATTAACGGAAGAGGATAATCAGTGTCGAACATTTGCCGAGACAGATTCCATAGAGCATCAAATGTAAATGTTTGATGAAAATGATATGAATGGATAAATATTTTTTAGATTTAAGCAGGAATTATACTATTATCTTAACTCCGATGGGGCTGTGTTAGAGCCTTATTGTATAGCAGTTCATACTGTTACCATGCATGTGTGCATGGTGAACGTTTTTCTATGGGTATACTCCAAGGTCTATCTATCTGATTGTATTCAGGTGTGCAGGTGGTGTTTACCTGGTGTACGCTATAAGATAGATGTAACGCCCCCCTTACTATCGCTATTAATGAGCATCCACAACAGAGTCACATCTCTTTGAAGTGTGCTGTTACACAGGTGTACCAGAAAGTGAGTCACATATACCTGTGATGCTCGCTATTATACATGTGGGGTAAAATTGAGTGACATCAGTTTCGTGTACATTATCATACAGGTGTATTGAAATGTAGGTGACACCTACCTACCTAGCTGGTTCTGTATTGATATACCAGAAGGTACGTGACAGCCATCTACGCTATAATACTGACAGCGGAATGTGAGTGACACCTACCTTCTTGGTTGATGTTCATGAAGCTGCGAACGATGCTGGAGGTGGGATGGATGTAGGGCTTGCGGACGGAAAACCTATTGTACAGGTCCATCATATACTCGGGGGGATCCCGATAGGGGTCACGAATATTCCCCTCAGCCCCTTCCGAGGC
Source organism: Haliotis rubra (assembly GCF_003918875.1). Classification (NCBI taxonomy): domain Eukaryota; kingdom Metazoa; phylum Mollusca; class Gastropoda; order Lepetellida; family Haliotidae; genus Haliotis; species Haliotis rubra. The sequence goes on along the minus strand of NW_025764948.1, from coordinate 984,906 downwards.
CAATCCCGGGGGTGGCAATTTCTCTAAGCTGATGTCCTCTATTTCCACCTCTTCGTCTTCCATGTCATCTGGATCCTCCTCGCTGTCATAGTCGTCGTACAGCGTGTTGTATTGGTAGTCCATGCCACCGTCCAGGCCATCTGGGAGGGTGATGTTGCCAGTGACATTGAAGTCACTAACAAGGCTCCAGTTGAATGGAAGAGCAACAGATGGACGTAAGATGGTCGGTAGCAGGAGAAGCAATCGGATGACCTCAGAAATAAGCAGACGTAACCTCATCCTCTAACGGCGATAAGTTGGCGGGAAAATGACGTCTTCGCACCTTCTATCACAGACGACACGATAAGGACACTACATCGACACACATTGTGACAGTGTCGACTGGTATAATATCTCGACTTGGTCTACAGTCATGTTATGTACAATTGGCATTAGCTGTTCCTGAATGTGGGCAGTACCCTATGTGCCTATTCCAATCAGTTGTGTCGGCAAATGAACACCTACAACGTGCTCGCCGTCTTGTACCACCACATTTCACAATCCGGGGTTCTCGCAATCTGCGCTCCACTGTCAAATTACGGCATAATTTACAATGGGTATCAGCGGGAACTCACACGGATCATATATAATGAAATATTATCAACCAGTAGTTGTTTTGCCGCAGAGTGAATGCAAACGGTACTCCAGAGTAGAGACGCATTTTCTCCGAGCCAAGGTTCTGTTTCAGGTGCTTACTCCAGCAGATAAGTGACGAACATGCCATGTGCTCTGGCGGGGGGCAAAGGTGGACCACGCTGCCTGCTTGGGGTCCGCACCCCTTATCTCTAGCAGTCCGTAGCGCCTCCTTTCTTCTCCAACACCGCACTCCCGATAAATAAGTGTTTTGCTTATTATCACAAGATAATTCTTTGATTTGGTAATTACACGTACGATAGGCTGACAGACTCAACTGAGGCTTCTCTTTGTACAATACCACCCTGCACCATTGTTGGTGCCTATAGGATGTTGGCCCGATCTCCTACCTGCTACCTGGGCGGGGGACTGTATACACAGCAAGGGAGCTGTAACACGCGCTGTTTATTATTCTTTCAACAGAACTTAACTTATCACTTTCACTGAAGATCCACGAGTACCTTGGCGTAGCTTCTGAGCTATGACTGTTCTTTTTCGTGTGGCTGGACACCACGTTCAGAGAGTACTAGTGGTGTATTTTAGGAGTACATACTTTACATGGCAGATAGAGAATCCTAATGGCGTTCTGAAGTATATACCAATTAAATATTACAATTTTGCTGAATATGTTTTACATACTTGCTATGTTGAAACGATTGGTTATTTGTATTCCCAATGAGAGAGGTGAGAGAAGATATTAAGTATGACCTTTAACCCCTACTACTGCTTAAAAATCCAAGCCATAAAAATATACAAATATAAATCAAACAACAACTCAATCAAACCTAAACAGTCAACGGCGTTAAGAGCATTGCATATGTTTTTGTGCATATAAATATGAGAAGCTATAGTGCCAGGTGGTACAAACAGGCGTGTGTCAGGGAGTACTTTGAATCCATCGTTTGTTATACTCGGCCCTCATCACATGGGTGAGAGGTTCCAATAAAGAGGCACCATATGCCTGCTACAAGCAACCCTTGTTCCCAAGTTGTCTCATCAGATGCAGTCCCTACAGGTTTGTTCCACCTGTGCAAAACAAACAATGCTATTCTGTTTAATTAACAAACCGACATTTGTTTTAATCGTCATCACATCTGATAGATACCATAAGATGAACGGAGAAGTGCAATACTCTCGCAGTTCTATCACCGGTGGTCACATACAGCTGAGGTTCATATCGCTGCCAGCAGGTGCGTGTCAGACACAACTTGTAAAGACCACAAGTATGCAATATGGTACAGTCAACTTGAAGTGTTTGATTTAGATTACCCGCGAAATATACTGCTCAGAGTTTGGTAAGGATCATGTATTGACGAAACTACCGGGGAAAAGAAGGTTATCACTGACTTCACTTGATCAAACTAAAATGAAACAAAGACGTATGTGAGATTCATGATAATTATTTTACAAACATAAATTCATTGTAATGCTGGTCTTGTATTTAGCGCTATTCATTAAGAAAGAGTCAAGGGATCATACTTCAAAATTACAAAAATCAGAGTTCATTCAAAAAGTGCAAAAAGAGTCACATTATGAGACAGGAGTCAGGGGACGCGTCATCAATAGCGAGTGTGACCACCCAGGGCATCAATACACGCCAACACACGTCTCCTCACTGACGTCGTCAGTCGGCGGATGACGTCAGCAGGAATCCTGTTCCATAAGTCCAAGAGTCTGTTCCTGTCGGTTCGCTGGAGGTGGTACACGCTGTCTCAGCTGACGATCAGGGTGATTCCCAGAGATGTTCAATGGTGTTCATGCCTAGAGAACGCCCTGACCAAGGCAATAAGTTGACGTTAACGTTGTGAAGGTATTCTCTAACAACTCTGGCGGTGGGAGGCCTTGCGTTGACGTGCTGTAGAATGACTCCTCTTAGCTGTTGTCGAATAAAGGGCACCACAAAAGATCTCAACACTTCATCCCTGTATCGCTGGGCATTCAGATTTCTTCGGATGATAACAAGTCTTATTCTCTGGCCACAAACGCAGCCCCATACCATGACGCCTCCTCCATCGAACAGATGAACTTCTTGAAGGCAGTGTGGCGCCAGTCGCTCTCCTCTACGTGGAAAAACTCTAACTCTGCCATCGTTTCTGAACAGACTAAACCGACTTTCATCTGTAAAGAGCTACTCTCTCCCACAGTCACGTCGCTACCATCGGCGTACTGTTCGTGCCCATTGCAGTCTGCGTTTTCGGTGTAGACGGGTCAAGGCAATTCCACGGAAGGGGTGGTTGGCTCCCATACCATGTCGTATGCTGCTAGCATATCCTACTGATGTCGCCGCCGCCGACGTTTCCGTCACGATTCTGTTCCGGAAGTGGATCTGCCTGATGTAGCGGTCTTCGGCCAGTGTCGTGACTCTTGGTCTTCTCGATCTTGGGTGGTCTTGGGTCTGGCCAGTTTGCTGGTAGCGGTTTATTAATTTGCTGATGGTGGCCTGGCTGCAGTTGAAGGTTCGTGCCAGCTGACGTTGTGAAGCCCCCATATTGACCATGCCGATCGCCCTGTCTCGTTGCGCTTGCTTAAGTCTTGGCAGATGTGTTTTGTTTTTGTTACTCCTTGCTTGCTCTGTCCAACATCTGTATTTATGCCCCAATCATGCACGTGCATTTGGACCACTCTCCCACAATTACTTTTTTTCACGTTTTGAAAAATGCGCGAGTTGTACGATTTTTACGGACATTTGCGTTGTTATCGGGATCATGTTGCGTTTTTGCGAATGTTCTCTGCTTGGGTTCAAACCTGTACCAGCGTGTTAGTTTTTTATACAATTACGTTAAAAGTTATAACTTTCTTTTGCCAGAAAGTTTATATAAAATTACCCAGAACTTAAAGATTGATAGTCACCTTAAGATATTACTTTCACGATGAATGGACAGACGCATGCTGTCATGGTCACGGTCGTGATTTTCGTAACTTCATCAGAGAGCACAACGGCATTTCCTGTGGACGTCTGATGGCCGAACAGACTCGTGAAGATCCGGGTTAGAATTGATCTTCAGGAACCCATGCTTGTCGTAAGAGGCAACTAACGGGATCGGGAGGTCAGGCTCGTTAACTTGGTTGACACATGTCATCGGTTCCCAGTTGCGTAGATTGATGCTCATGCTGTTGATCACTGGATTGTCTGGTCCAGGCTCGATTATTTACAGACCGCCGCCATATAGTTGGAATATTGCTGAGTGCGGCGTAAAACTAAACTCACTCACTCACTGATGGCCGAACAAAATTTCAGATGCCAAGAGCATGCATGAAACTGGGTCAACACCTGACGTTGCATCTTTGGTGTCAAATAAAGTGTGATCAGCAGGGCATGGATTAGACAACAACCGTTGTTAGTTACCAAACAACATGCTGATTACTGACAGCGTTTCACCACACAGCGAAGTACAGGTTTCTCTACACGCAGCAAGATATCGTGACTGCCACCACATGCAACTTAATGACTGGCGGAACGCCAGTAGCATTAACGTTTCTATAGAGCGTTATCGTCCCCGTGAAGCAGGTCTCCGGTCAAGCAGGTTATCCATTCACATCCCGCCGACTCGACATCACACGCAGGATCGGGCCGAAGAGCATATCAGTTGGAAAGACTACGCTCCGGATCTTATACTAATGAATCAAAATACTCTCCAGGCTTCAAAGATTGTCGTAAAGATTTCAGGATTCCAACATAGCCCTTCATGACCGCTATGGAGGAGGGTTAATCATGATTTAGGATGGGGTCAGAAGAGCGAGCTGGAAGAACCCAACTCCAGCGAGGCAGGGTGATAGGTATGCGCTGAAAGGATGAGGTGGACGTAGGACGGTATGTAGGTGCTCTTGAAGAAGAGTGGAACAATCATCATTTGCAATCAACCACTATTTGGAGCGATACAACATTGCAAGCCTGGGATACCGTCACGTGGATCACATACACGATGATACACACAATACGATGGACACATATACACACAATACGACGCACACATATACACACAATACGATGCACACATATACACACAATACGACGCACACATATACACACATTACGACGCACACATATACACACAATACGACGCACACATATACACACATTACGACGCACACATATACACACAATACGACGCACACATATACACATAATACGACGCACACATATACACACAATACGACGCACACATATACACACAATACGACGCACATATACACACACGCACACATATACACACACAATACGACGCACACATATACACACAATACGACGCACACATATACACACAATACGACGCACACATATACACACAATACGACGCACACACAATACGCACATATACACACAATACGACGCACACATATACACACAATACGACGCACACATATACACAATACAATACGACGCACATATATATACACGCACACACAATACGACGCACACACACATACGACGCACACATATACACACAATACGACGCACACATATACACACAATACGACGCACACATATACACACAATACGACGCACACATATACACACAAGTCCGATTTCAGAAACATGTTGGTGACTGTACAAACACGCCAGGGTAGAATGTAATGAAGTAAACACAAAACATTCATCAGATGCGTGAGGATAACGTGGTAGTTTGTGTAGACCCATATGGCTGATTTCTGCAAACCGAAGGAAGTCTATCATACTGGCCAAAAAACGCCATGACATGCTGACATGTTCTGACATCAGACAAGGGTCTCGATATGCTTGATTACTACTTGATATGGTGGAAACCTTATACTAGTACACGCTTTCAGGAAAACTTCCCTGACATTCAATCTGTTTGGTGACGTAGACACCTTCACTGAAAACAGGATGTTGTCAGTGCAAGGAAAGTGTTTCAGTTGTTGCTGTTGACAGAGGTGCATGTGTCTTGTGTGGATATACGTGATGTACGTGAACAAGTGTACGTGTAGGGAAGGCATATGCATGTACACCGTTATGTCCTATAACAGAAACAAATATAGGATCATTGCAATTATTGTTATTATTTACTGATGTCAGCATGTATATGACATGAGGTGCATGCGTCGTACAATGGTTCACTAACGTCAGCATGCGCGTCACAGATGTGCACGTGTCGTACAATGATCGCACGTACATGATATGCAACAACAGTATAAAACACAGTTGATTAAGATTGATAGTGGTGTACTTGTTAGAGACACACATTACCAGGCCAAGAGTATCATCAGTCGATGCTCGCAGTGACGTCATCATCATCATTGTTTGGTCAAAGCATCGCCAGGAACACAGTGATAAGACGACTGCGTGCTATCGACATTCGGGCTTATCGATCATTTCGGGGCATTTCATTATGCCCCTATTCCACACAGACCACGAATCCCACGAATCGACACGAATTGACAAATTTGAGTTCAATCAGTTTCGTGAAATTTTTAACTAATTCGTATATAGTCGTAGTCAGTTCTTGCAATTCTTGAGCAATCTGAGCTGGAATTCGTGGCAAAAGTTTTGAACTGTTCAAATTTTTTGCCACGAACTCCCGATTAAAAATTATTCTTAAGCATCGTAACTGAATCGCAATCGATTCCTAGGTATTCCTAACTCATTCGTGGATTCGTCAATTCGTGGCTTGGCTACGAATCTGTCACGAATCCCACAAATATACGCCAAAGCAGGTACGAAGCAAGTAAGGCCTATCTACGGATCAGCTACGATTGCCGGCAAATTGGGAATATAAGGAGTTGAACATTGGCTCCAGGTCATTAGCTGCTGACGATTGTGCCACGAAATCCACGAATCAGCAAGATGCCAAGAAAAGCTGCAGGCAAGGGCAAAGGGAGAGGGAAGAGAAGCAAGAGAACCAGGGAAGAGGGAGAAGAAGGCAGCACCCCGCCCAAGAGTAACTAACCCTCCACCTGCATTTGAACCAGCCCCAGAAGTGTAGAAATATGTGGAAGATTCAGCAGCTCGGCTGGTGATGTTGGTGATGATGAACTAGCTTCCCAGTCCAAGAGCAAGAAGGCCAGGGTCTTGTCCAACCTCACAGAGAGCGAGGATGTGGCCCTCTTCCTTGAGAGGAATGACTTCATCTACAAGAGGCGGTTAGACCACCTCTGTGTTCCTGTGACCTTCACCAGTGTCTATCCACATAAACTTATACTCCGCATCCACCAGGACGGACAGCACCACAGAGAAGAAGCCTTTGTAGTTGAAGAACACACTCTCTGTGTTGTGTAGTTTTCCTGGTGGCCATGTGCTTGCCATCCACCCAGGTCATGAGGAACATTCCACCGGTCTTGGAACTGCTGGGCAATGGCCTTCCAGTCCTCCTGGGTCTTTTGAAGAAGTATTACTTCATCCTTCAGTTCCTGTATGATGGCCTTACAGACTTCCTGCACAATCCATCCCACTGTGCTGTAGCCACATCGGAAGTCATGCTGGATGGTATGATTCCGGTCTCCTGTAGCCAGGTGTCTGAGGGTCATGGCTAGCTTCATTCCGGCATCTAGGGCTGGTCTCATATGGATGATCTTCCTTTAGATAACTGAGCTAATCCTGTTGAGAAGTTCATCAAACACGTGGGGTGGCATTCTCACATTCCCATCTTCTACCCTGAGCTCTTGTCTGTTGTAGTGACCATACTCCACTCATTCTCAATAAAAAGGGCGCAGTTGTGTCGCCGCCCTCTGTGTTTTCCTGGCTTTCATTTTAAGTTGATTCTTTTGCATTTTGCAACCACCCCTACTAAAGATTTAAACAGCACGTGTCTGCCACATGTCAATAAATAAAATATATCCAATTAATTGTTAATTTTGAAACGTACGTGACTGTCGCCGCAAGTGGTATACACACCTTAAACAACAGTCAGTATGTAATTTTCATTACTGATAACCCGGTCAATAGACTGTACAATTTTGCAATGATAGACGTTTCATTTACCTATCAACGAAACTAAACAGGACGTGAAATAACTTTACTGTCAAGTCTAATGTGTCTGTCGCCAGTTTGTAATTTACGAAAATTTGTGTCAGCTTTCTTTAGTTTATTAAAGGATTTGGGGCACTGTTTAAGATATATGCGAGTATGACACATCTGTTCTGAGATAGTCATGAGAAAGATCTGTGAAACGAAGTCTGACGGATCCCAAAGGCTTGCATGTTTCTACTGTGTCCCTGTTTGAACAAAGGCCTGTCAAATGCATATGATTAAAGATGTAATGTACGTGACTATTATGATATCAAAGTAAACAAAATATATCCAAATTTATCTTGCTTGATAATTATAAACATTAACGGTCTCATCACGAGAACATTTTTTGTTTAATAATTAACAAGTTTGAACAGATATTGGGAAATTGTTGATAGAAAGAAATGTACGTTACTGAAATGTACGATACCAGTACAGTCGGATTTTCTTATTCGGACGTTGTCCAGCTCAATGTGACTTTTGAACACGTCACTATTTTAAGCCCCCACGTGTCATAGAGTCCTGAGGCGGCAGATCTTCTGTATCTTGGCCGTGGCTGAATGTGAACTATGGTTGACGAACTATGTATGTAAACAGATAGTAAAATGAACGTTACACTAGGTAACGTACATTTCACCAGAGTATCCAGTTATTCATGGACATTTAAAGTAAACATCAATTTCATAATCTTTAATATTATTAAATTCTTAGGACGTTTAACTATTATGAAAAATGGATCAAGCAGATATATTCATGCGTTTATTATTTTACGTCTTGAATTCAAATTTCAAACAATTTGCTGAAAGCTATTGATTTTTAGGCTATTTAAATTTTGGAAATCGCTTTCAATAGCTACTGATACTTGCATAATGGTACCATGCTGTTGGCGTAAGTGTTTGTATGTAGCATATAAATGTAACTCCAGATACCTAGAGAGTGTTTGGGGTAAAACATGAGAATACGTAAGATGGTAACGTACATTTCAAATGTGCTTTAAGTAGATGGAGAGGATAAGGAAGCGGAAATATCCTTTTTTGAAGAAATGTGTTGGTGAATGAGTCTGGTTTTACGCCGCTTGTAGGGACCGTTCATAATTTATGGCTAGGGGGCGTGATGATGATTTTTATGGAGAAGCATGTACAATGTGAATGACCCCCCCTAAAATTTATGTACAAAATACATTACCCCCCTCTCTCCAGTTGAAGATCTCGACTGGAACTCTTCTTTGATATTCATGACGGTTATTTGTTTTTTATTAACACCAGAATATTCTCCACTACGGTAAGGAAGAAGAAAATATAGCTTTAATATCTCTGTTTAATACTAATCAACGTATTTGAGTATGGCTTTCATCGTAACGTACATTACTTAGCTACATTTTTGGAAACTCGAAGCATTACTTTGAGTCGAAAAATAGTATGTTTAAAAGAAAGATTACTTGACAACTCTTGTTGTATATTATGTAACCAACACTCTACTCTGAAATAATCTTATAGTTAATGAATATATATTAACTTTATTTTTCGACTTTTGATATGGTCAAATGCGCCCATTTATTGAGAATGATGATTCTCGCCTTCTACCTGGTGTCAGCGACAATCTAACCCTCTACATGAGCGCTCTTCTCCTCGTTCTTCTAGCTAGCAGCAGCTGGTGTTGATGCTCCAGTTCCAGGGCCAATACTACAGCTGCTCTACGTCGAACTGATACCCAAACAGTGTTGACAGCCTTTTTATACCTATCTTCCACGAAATGTCAAGAATAGTCACGAATTCATTTATTCGTACCTGATTTCTTACGTGCATTCGGCGTATTCTTAACCGATTCGTAACTGAATCCTAATGTTCGTGCAGTATTCGTAATAAATACTTGTAAATCGTAGTGAATTTATCAATTCGTGGCTGTTCGTGGGATTCGTGGTCTGTGTGGAAATGGGGCATTGCCTGTCAACATCAACGCTGGGCGAGGAACGGGGCGCTTTGCGACGTTGCAACTGGGGACGATATTTGAGGAGTTTTATCAACACGTACACAATGTTTGTGACATGGATTCGGGCTGATATATTATGCTTTGAGCTGAACTTGTTCAAGATTATCAAGCTTTTTACGTGTTTAAGCAGATGTACTGTGCTGTCAGTTGTACGTGTTCATGCTGATATACTATGGTTTAAGCTGTCCGAGTTCATACACCAGTTCCGGCAGAGATACTATAGTGTACAATGTACGAATTCGGGTTGATTATTCCGAGTTCAGGCTGAGTTACTATGGTGTACGATGTGCGGGTTTAAACTGAGTTACTATGGTGTACGATATACGGGTTTAAGCTGCGATACCATGGTGTACGATACACGTGTTTAAGCTGAGATACTATGGTGTACGATATACGGGTTTAAGCTGAGATACCATGGTGTACGATACACGTGTTTAAGCTGAGATACTATGGTGTAGGATGTGCGGGTTTAAGCTGAGTTACTATGGTGTACGATATACGGATTTAAGCTGAGATACTCTGGTGTACGACATACGGGTTTAAGCTGAGATACCACGGTGTACGATATACGGATTTAAGCTGAGTTACTATGGTGTACGATACACGTATTTAAGCCGAGATACTCTGGTGTACGATACACGTGTTTAAGCTGAGATACTATGGTGTACGATATACGGGTTTAAGCTGAGATGCTATGGTGAATAATATACGAGTTCAGCCAGGATTAAGTACTATGTGCGATATACGAATTCAGGCGGATACAAAAAGATGTAAGATGTACGAGTTCAGACTGATATACTTTGAGCTGTATGCATTTATGTTGATATACTTTGATGTCAGTACGAGAACTATCTGGAGGATAACGGGCGATCCCTTACAAAGAATCTGGCCATACTTAACATTCGTAACATTATATCAAAGCAATAAAGTAACACCGTGCAGGAGACAACGCCAACATATTTGGACACATTTTGGGATTCCGGTCTCGGGCTTCATGTATTCTCCCTTAAGAAAAAAAAAGTAAGTAATCTCAAGTGTTTTATTTAAAAACAAACATTGTCTGGGAAAGGTCTTCTCCGAACACCCAAATACCGAAGTACTCATTGACGCTGGGGCTACGTGTGAATGTGTAAGTGACAATTCTCACTGGCCCAAGTTATCACGGATGGCTTTCCTGAATGAGGTGTGGAACCATCGATAGGTCAGAGGTCACCCATGGCATCCAGCCAATAGCTGCCGACGCCCCGATTACGTCAGCCAACATGGGTGGTGACGTTTTGCTTATATCAGAGGACTACTTTCTTAATCACGAGGAGGAAGGTACGTCCGCCTTTCTCGACCTAAATCACACCCTCAGGCTCTGTTCACTAGATTGGGTTAGACACACCGTGTTACAAGCATATATGTGCTGTCGGATTTATGTTCGCTATGGGATATAAATCAGTATGTTAGTCTATATTTATGTCTTAATTAGGAACTATTCTCCGTATCCTTGTGGTCTGCGCTGATGGCCTTTTCGTCATAAAACCTCACATTATATTTAAACATTCTGTAAGAACAGTGGTTGTGTATTTGTGTCACGTATGCCCGGGACGGTGGGTTATGTTTACGTGGGCAGGGAGTGTGTGTACGACATAATATTCTACAATATTAAGGTCGGGCACACGAAGAAAAGGCTTGTACATTTTCACCATGTGGGAATCGAACTGATGTCTTCAGTGTGACTAGCCGACGCCTAACCTCTAGGCTAACCTAATTACTGTGGAATATAGGTACTTTATGCAACCATAACCAATCTTGATTATAAAAAGGTTTAGCGAGTGCAAGTGAAAAGTGAAAGTAATAATTGATTGTTGTGTGGCCTATAAATTCGTTATTTATTGTGAATGGATGAAAGTTTGTAAACTAAGATTTAGGAAAAGTTACAGTCAAACTAAAAAAAGGAAAATTTGACAATGCAGTAAAAGTTCCTTTACAAACAAAACAGATTTTAGCTGTAATTATCAGTATCCGGCAAGGACAAGTGTTTATTCATTACTTAAACTCAAAATCATAAAAAATCTATTCCAAAATCTTATTAATGTGGCCTTTTTCAGTCAATTAGCAATCTGAATTGTTGGAAAAAGGTCTGAAACTTTGACATTCGGGTTCTTCCTGATTAGGCATAATTAAAGCTTCCTTGATGTGTAAATGTCATCTTGGTATATAACAGAAATGTTATTATTAGTCAAAACTTAATTTAATTGTGTAGTTTGAGCAGGAGAGGGATAGTTATTTTTGGTAAAAATTCAGTCCCATCACATTTTCATCAACGTATTTTTTCATAAAGAATAGAAAATTGTAAAACTGTCAGTGGATAAAGTTTCTTTAACTACAGGTTGATTAAATTGATGGCTATACCCTCACTTTTCTGTAGCATCACATCTTATTTTCAAAATAGGGTGGTGCTTAATTAATGCACGGGTGTATAGTTTAACAGTGTAACAAGGACATCTGACTAAAATTTGCATTAGTCGTGGAAATTCATATGACCATATGACCAATTACCATGAAACGTCAGATTCATATAAACATAATTGAATCCGCCTATATTTTCAAGACAATCCCAGTTATGTCGAGACGTACTCCCGAATCAAATGTCCAATGTCAACTTGATTGTTTCCATCCCATTCTTCCTTCAGGGCAGCACCAAGTTCCTTGAGAGTGTACGATTGTTGTTAACGGTGATATACCAGACATGTTTGATGGGTGACACATGTGGATTAAGTGGCGGCCATGTCAATGTTGTTAAGTTCTCCTGTTGGAAGCACTGTGTGCTCTTGCGTTGTGATCCTGAAACACAGAACGAAGTCCATGTCGACGCTCAATGGCACAACGTGTGACTGTAAAAGTATTCTTCCACCCACAGTGATCACACCCCACACCGTTACTGAGCCACGCCCAAAAGGATCGTCCTGTAACGTAAACGCTCATTCCGTCTACGTCACACCCTAAAAAAACCTTGATTCATTCGAAAACATGAAATTTGGTCCAGTGCTGCCGTTCTTGCCGCTCATGAAGGTCCATCAGTCGTGGGATAATACGAGGATGTCGGGCATTCAGGTTTGTAGCCAAATACGAATCGTCTGCCCACTCACTCTAACGCCTATAGCACATAGAAGCTCCTCTCCAATTTGAGAGACACTTACACGACGATGTCGTAACCAGTCTTGTTCGTCAGTTGTCGCCCTTGGTCGACCAGATCGACGTCTGTCATCAGCGGTATTTGTCTGTCGATATCGTGATTCTAATCTGCTAAATACTGATTGGAAAACATTAAGAACTCGTGATTTTCTGTCTTGTTCCAACTTCCAGCATACCAGTTGCACGTATCCATTCCTGAGGTGACAGGATATCAACAAATGTTCCATTAAGCTTAAAACAATATCAGGTCAACTTTCAATCAGGTGTTTATCAGTGCAATGTACTGCAACAAACTGAAACGTTTCACTCGAATTTCGAAATTTACCCATCTTAGAATCGTAACAATTTGTGAATGGAATAATCATTTTCTAAAACCATACAATCATACAAATTGGTTCCCAAATATTATCACTCCAGAATGGAATATCCCCTACTTTGTTTAGATTCACATACTCCACAAGTGATTGTCCGTTTACTCTAAGGGCGGTGAGGCAGCCTAGTGGTTAAAGCGTTGGCTCGTCACGCCGAAGACCCGGGTTTGAATCCCCACATGGGTACAATGTGTGAAGCCCATTTCTGGTGTTCCGCCGTGATGTTGCTGGAATATTGCTAAAAGCGACGTAAAACCAAACTCAGTCAGTCCGTTTACTCTAAAATTTCAAGTACGTTAACCCAATAATGTAAAGTATGTTTACTGTACAAAGGGCTATCCGTTTACCCATAATGTAGTGTATGTTTATTCCAGACATTAGTGTCCGTATACCCTGTAGTGTATGAGTGTGTAAACAGTCTGTTTCTTTACAGTGCCATCCACCGGGGTTTTCCGAAAGCAAAGCCCAGGGCTTTTATACTGAAAATAGGGTTTTTGACAAGTGAACTTTGACACCAGATAGAAGTCCGGGCTTATATTCGGAAACATGGGCTTTTATTCGGAATTGTTTTAAAGTGACAATCACATGGAATAAAAAATCATAAGGCAATAAGTGAAGGAAATCTTTTTAATATACTCAGTCAAAAAAGAAACTTCACACTCGTTTGGAGGTCGATACGTTGAACATACATGAAAAGAGGTTTTAAATAATGATATTATTCCATTCTGTACCCATTAAGGACGGTGTACCATAAAAGTCATGTTCATAGTGTAACCAGTTCCACCGGAAATGCTACGGAAATGTAAGAGAGTAAACCTGGTAAGTTACAACTTGATGAAAGCATGTCAATAGCGCGTATGCCCTCCATGAGCGTTCACAACTGCGACGCAACGTCTCCTCATGGATTGAATGATGCGTCTGAACACAGCTTGGGGGATGCATCGCCATAATTGTACCAACATGGCACCAGGTTCCTGCAAATTCTGTGGAGGGTTCCTTACTTGACGGAGTCTTCTGCCCAACACATCCCATACATGTTCTATGGGATTAAGGTCGGGAGACCTTGAGGGCCACTCCATGACATTGATGCCAGCATTCCTAAGAAAATTCCGCGTTAAATTGGCCGTATGAAGTCTGGCATTATCGTGTTGGAATGTCAGACCTGGGCCATGAGCTGCCATGAATGGCAAAAGCTCTGGAATAAGCACTTGATCCCTGTATCCTGCAGCAGTTAGGTTTCCTTGAACGACAATCAGTCTGGAACGGGCAGGACCATTAAAGGCACCCCAAACCATAACACTACCGCCCCCAAAACGGTCCACTTCCTGCACACAACACTGGGCGTTGCGTTCACCGCGTCTCCTCCAAACTCTAACTCTCCCATCAGCGAAGTGCAAATTGAATCTTGATTCGTCACTAAAAAGGACCATATTCCAGTCAGTCCATCTGAGATGTCGTTGTGCCCAGATCAGCCGTTGACGTACGTGTAACTGGGTTAAAATTGGTCCACGATATGGCCGACGTGCGTGGAGACGAGCAGTGCGCAGGCGATTACGTATTGTTTGGGCAGTCACACGACCTCTAAACAATTCATTCCTAGCGGACGTTGCAGTGAGAAATCGATTACGCAAATGACGTAAGACGATTTGTCGGTCTTGACGTAAGACGATTTGTCGGTCTTCTGCTTGTGTCGTCACACGTGGTCTACCCGAACGAGGTTGGTCTGCTGTGGTGCCAGTTTGTTGGAGACGTGTCCGAAGATCATGGATAGTCCGTCGACTGCATCCCATAACCCTGGCAACGTCAGTGACCGACGTTCCCGTATTCAGCATGCCAATGGCACGTTCACGTTGAATGTTTGACAGTCGTGCCATTGCAAATCAACGGATAATTGACTGTAAGAACTTCTTTTTCCGAGATGTCACTCTACCGTGCTAACTTGGGCTCAATTGCACGTGTCTCATAAGGTCACGTGACTAGGAACACGAGAAAACATGCTTTTTACCGTGATTTACAGGCTGCATGCCTGTGCACGTCGGAGTTGCTGTGTGTCATGATGTCTTTGACAACGCTTTTATCCCTAATAATAATAATAATAACTCTTGTATTTAGTTTCAAGAAAATATTTAGAAATTTAGTGTATTACTTTCACGAATATTGCAATGACTATGCAATGAAACGGAACGCATACAAACTCTAATATAACTCTTGAAAAATTGGTCATGAGAACTATGGGAGTCAATTCATCACAGAAAGGATAATCGCAGTCGACACCGCTTGCGCCATCATCTATGGGATTTCTAAAAAGTCAGTCAAACAGCTCAAATTCACCAAAAGGATCTTCGTCATCAACGTCGCTTGCGTCATCATCGTCTGCCAAACCTACATTGTGTCCGAACCCCCCTTGCAGTCGATTGTTCAGATCCGTTATAGCCACCTTTTCTCCATTCGGAGCAATACCAGAAAGTTGGAATGATCTTGCCACAGTTGACCTTTCGCATGAGATAACCGCCTTGGACACCATTTGCAATAATTGCCCATAAGATGGCCGCCCTCTGTATCCCTCAGGAGTGAACTCTTCTTCTCCATTCTCGAACCAATCGTTACATTGTTCACGTAGTTTGGACTTGAAGATGCCGTTTACTCCACCACTGACGTCAAGGGGTTGTAGAAAAGGTGTCATCTTCGGAGGAATGATCTTCGTCAGAATGTTCAACTGCTTCAGATGGTGTATCACTTTTGGTATACTATGGCTTCTATGGCTGTCCATGAATAGAACCAATGGCTCAAACCTGATGAAAGGTCCACGACATCTCAAAACTTTGTCAATTCCATTGAAACATCAGGGCTTCATTCATGCTGCCACCAGAAGAAACGGCCAGATGAATGTTTGAAGGTACATCACACTTTGGCAACTTCTTAAGTCCTTTCAGAATCACCATTGATTTGAGAAAATTGCCACTGGCAGTTATACAAAGTACGGTTGTAAACCGATGCTTGTCATTGCCAGTATGGGCAGCATCGACGTTTTTGTTGCCCATGAAATCCATCGTTGTTCCTGTCGTCATGTCTATATAGCATGGCGTTTCATCCATGTTGAGGATATGAGCAGCATCGTAACCCAACGTAAGCTGTTCTACGCCGCGAAGGTGATCCTGTATGATTGTCTTGATAACAACATGATCTCGGTTGTCATGCTGACCCTGATGTGTGACATGTCAGCTTTTAATGTTGTGGCGTGGACAGAAATTGTAGATTCACTTGTCACTAAAACTAATCGAACTGGTGCCAAGTTCAAGTTCACGTTCAAGTCGGAGGGCTTGTTCCCGAATTCTCTTATAGTTTACGATCATTCTCTCCTTTCTCTGTTCCTTGAACCACGCATACAGACATTGTTCCAGTTCACGGAGTGCTGGTTTACGCCCTGCGCCAAGAAAGCTCTTTGACGACTGTGCCGACTCCACAAATTTTGACTCGTCCTAGACCATTCTCTAAGCTGTTTCCTATCAATTCCCATACTCCTTGATGCAGAGGTCAGATTACCCACATACTCAAGCTTTACCTTCTTCACAACATCAAGTTTTTCTTTGATAGTGTAGGACCTCCGCTTGAACATACTGACTAGAGATCAGACAACAGGCAAAATACGAGATGTTTGCAACGTCACAAGTAACGCCAGTGAATATGTATAACGCTTGTATTTCAAGACCACCTTGGGGTAAATCCGAACGTTTAAAGTCCATATTTATCACCTGTTTAGTCAGATCGCCACCTCTCTTCAAAAAGTAGTTACACACTTGGCTATGTGCTTTTGGTGCGTGTCCAACTATGAGATGACCACGTTTTACGGCTACAGCGTAACGATCTGCATAATTTAGATCATCACGTTCAGTGTTCAAAATTTCATCCTCTTCAGGTGTCCAAAATGTTCTATAAACGTGAAAACCACGAAAAACACTTTGAACAGCGCAAACAGATAAGTTAGTCATGTCAAATATAGGAATAATTAACATGGACTATTTGTACAAACCGAAACATGAATCTCATGAACCTATTCAGACAATGACCTATTTTTCAGCCGATCCGAATTTTCTCGTGTGAAAGTGAAAAGAGACACCACAAACAACTATGGTTACACTGAATTCCAATTTCTTGTTTCATAAGAAAATGGTATTTACAAGTTAATTTCAATTTAAAGTTTAATAACATCGTAGTTCTATATTTTATGGCGAGGTGTAGGCAGCATGACTTTAACTAAGACGCCACGGACTGCCCCTGTTTGAAGTGGTCGTACAATGATTCACAGTTCATCTGGCTCACTGGTTACACCTGTTATGTATTTTATGTACTTATTTAGTGTATTTTATTAACGTACAATGTGATTCATGTAATATCAAGTCCGTACCAGACTAAACTTTTTTAGCGGCCGAGCCTCGTTTTGAGTTTTTCCCGATTTCCCGATTTCCGTTTGTCAAAGCACGCTGTCATTCGTGACCAACTCGCGATCGTGTTATTCCGGGACAAGCCGAATAGGGGTTACGGAAAACGTGGGGTTACGGGCTTCTATTTGGAATTTTTTTCGAATAGTAGCCAATGGGCTTCTACACGAGAGGGCTTGCTTTCGGAAAACCCGGTAATATCTGTTTACGCTACATCGTAGTGTCTGTTAACTCTGTAAATGTGTCCAGATTTTCATTTCAATGTCAAACTTCAATGTCAATACTGGACTCATATACATCATTGGGGTAGCCCAGTGGTTAAAAGTTTGTTCGTCCCGCCGAAGACCCTGGTTCGATTCCCCACATGGATACAATGTGTGAAGCCCATTTTTGTTGCCCCCCGCCGTAGTATTGCTGGAATATTGCTAAACGCGGCGTAAAACTAAACTCACTCACTCACAGAGAGAAACAAACACGGAGAAAAGACGTCTGAAGAAACAACATACCAGCAGGCTCAAGAGGAAAATGCGCACTTATTTTATCATTACAATACGCATATTTTGGAGACGGTGTTTTCGTTACATGTTTGAATACCTTGTGATGACTTACGGCGCAGATGCAGATAGGTGTGTTACTTGTGGAATGTCAACGTCATCGCTCCGTGTGGCGGCGGCGGTTATCTTGTTATTCGGGAAAGTGTAACGCCACGGGACACCTCGTATATCTACATGTCACAGTCACGTGTGATAACCACAGGGACTCGGACGAAATTAATAAACAAGTAAACATAACGTTTACTATAATTCAACACGGAAATGATACCTAATCAGATGTTACAAGTGCTATAAACGGCTGCTAGCGACGTTTCGAGGAGGTTTACGTCTCGCGCGAACACATCTGCAATATTGGATTGTACTGGATGCACCGTACTAACAGGTTGCACGTGCAGGATGAGGGGTAGGATTCATCCCCCGTCACCCTATCTCTCTCATTTGTGTGTAGACACAGTCAGCTGATATATAGTTGTCAATGATTATTCTGATCAGTGGGACAATATCACTTCTGGCTATGATTTGTGTTGTCGGGTTGATGAATGCTTGGTGCTATTTCCTCCAATCCTGTGTACATCTTGAATCTGATCGGCGCGTCGCGAAGGAGTATTCTTATCTACTAAGTTGGAAAATCATTCGATTATTATTCTCATAACTTACCACCGCTATTCCCTACCCCACTACGTCACACTTGTCTTCTAAATCAGATTGTATGCTCAACGTCATACCTATCTTCAACATCAGAATGTAGAATCAACGACATACGTGCCTAGAACATACGAAGGTAAACTCACCGACATACCTGCCTGCAACAGACATACCTGACGACAAACCTGATAGTATGATGACATATGTATCTACAACATCTGACCATACACTGAATAATGTAGCTAGACGTTACAATTTCACAAACCTATGTGGCGACCAGTGTAGCTTCCTGGGGACCCGGGGCGGTGGGGTAGCCTAATGGTTAAAGCGTTGGCTCGTCACGCCGAAGACTCGGGTTCGAATCCCCACATGGGCACAATGCATGAACCCTATTTCTGGTGTCCTCCGCCGTGATGTTGCTGGAATATTGCTAAAAGCGGCGTAAAACCAAACTCAGTCAGTCAGTCCTGGGGACCCGTTCTAAACTGGAATCCAATTCTGGACTAGTAGTTGTGGCGGCTCGAGTAGTGGTCACAGCAGCACGAGCAGTAGCAGTAATAAAGTAGCCGTAGAAGCAGTAGCAGGCGTAACATTAGTAGTGATAGTAGATGTAGTGGTAGCCGTTAGTGCAGCATTAGTAGCAGTAGCAGGCGTAGTAGAAGTAGAAGTAGCAGTAGCAGGCGTAACATTAGTAGTGATAGTAGATGTAGTGGTAGCCGTTAGAGCAGCATTAGTAGCAGTAGCAGTAGCAATAGCAGGCATAACATTAGTAGTGATAGTAGATGTAATGGTAGTCGTTAGTGCAGCATTAGTAGCAGTAGCAGGCGTAGTAGCAGTAGCAGTAGCAATAGCAGGCGTAACATTAGTAGAGATAGTAGATGTAGTGGTAGCCGTTAGAGCAGCATTAGTAGCAGTAGCAGGCGTAACATTAGTAGAGATAGTAGGTGTAGTGGTAGCCGTTAGAGCAGCATTAGTAGCAGTAGCAGGCGTAACATTAGTAGAGATAGTAGATGTAGTGGTAGCCGTTAGAGCAGCATTAGTAGCAGTAGCAGGCGTAACATTAGTAGAGATAGTAGATGTAGTGGTAGCCGTTAGAGCAGCATTAGTAGCAGTAGCAGGCGTAACATTAGTAGTGATAGTAGGTGTAGTGGTAGCCGTTAGAGCAGCATTAGTAGCAGTAGCAGGCGTAACATTAGTAGAGATAGTAGATGTAGTGGTAGCCGTTAGAGCAGCATTAGTAGCAGTAGCAGGCGTAGTAGAAGTAGAAGTAGCAGTAGCAGGCGTAACATTAGTAGTGATAGTAGATGTAGTGGTAGCCGTTAGAGCAGCATTAGTAGCAGTAGCAGGCGTAACATTAGTAGTGATAGTAGATGTAGTGGTAGCCGTTAGTGCAGCATTAGTAGCAGTAGCAGGCGTAACATTAGTAGAGATAGTAGATGTAGTGGTAGCCGTTAGAGCAGCATTAGTAGCAGTAGCAGGCGTAGTAGAAGTAGAAGTAGCAGTAGCAGGCGTAACATTAGTAGTGATAGTAGGTGTAGTGGTAGCCGTTAGAGCAGCATTAGTAGCAGTAGCAGTAGCAGTAGCAATAGCAGGCGTAACATTAGTAGTGATAGTAGATGTAGTGGTAGCCGTTAGAGCAGCATTAGTAGCAGTAGCAGGCGTAACATTAGTAGAGATAGTAGGTGTAGTGGTAGCCGTTAGAGCAGCATTAGTAGCAGTAGCAGTAGCAGTAGCAATAGCAGGCGTAACATTAGTAGTGATAGTAGATGTAGTGGTAGCCGTTAGAGCAGCATTAGTAGCAGTAGCAGGCGTAACATTAGTAGAGATAGTAGGTGTAGTGGTAGCCGTTAGAGCAGCATTAGTAGCAGTAGCAGGCGTAGCATTAGTAGAGATAGTAGATGTAGTGGTAGCCGTTAGAGCAGCATTAGTAGCAGTAGCAGGCGTAACATTAGTAGAGATAGTAGGTGTAGTGGTAGCCGTTAGAGCAGCATTAGCAGCAGTAGCAGGCATAACATTAGTAGTGATAGTAGATGTAGTGGTAGCCGTTAGAGCAGCATTAGCAGCAGTAGCAGGCGTAACATTAGTAGAGATAGTAGATGTAGTGGTAGCCGTTAGAGCAGCATTAGTAGCAGTAGCAGGCGTAACATTAGTAGAGATAGTAGGTGTAGTGGTAGCCGTTAGAGCAGCATTAGTAGCAGTAGCAGTAGAAGTAGTAGTAGCAATGACATAACAGTCAAAGTAGCTGAATAAGTAATATTAACAGTAGCAGCAGCAGTAGCAGCAGCAGCAGCAGCAGTAGTAGTAGTAGTAGTAGTAGTAGTAGTAGTAGTAGTAGTAGTAGTAGTAGTAGTAGTAGTAGTAGTTGTTGTTGTTGTTGTATGAAACCTACTTCTTTTGAGCAGTTAGATGAGAATACAGTTAATAGAAAACTGATGTCCGTTGAGAGGGGAGCCAAGTGTTTTTATTATGTTTTAATTGCGTCTGATGTTAACTTAAAATTCAAGAATGAGTGGGAGTATTGTATGCTTGCTGAATTTGAATGGGGAAAATATTTTTATAAGCTTTAAAGACTACAAGGGATACTAAACTTCAATGGTTTCAGTTCAGGATTATACATGGTATTCTATCAACTAATTCATTTCTATTTAAGATCAAATTAGCTGAAAGCAACTTATGTACCTTTTGTCAATGTGAGGTTGAAACAATCTCCCACTTGTTTTCTAGAATTATTGAATGATAAATGTCAACATGTTCACAACTTGAAATTGGGCCTGCATCTTACTGTGTTTGGAACGAGAACAAATGTTTATACTGATGATGTGTTTGAGTTAATAATGTTGTTAGCTAAATTCTTCATATATAAATGTAAGGTATTAAAACCTACTCTTAGTTTTAAACATTTTAGGCATTATTTACAAGATAGGTAATTTATTGAAAAGAATATATCATTCAGTAAAAGGGAACAAGATAAGTTTATAGAAAATGGATGTTATATCATGATTTTGCAAATTTTAAATGACTTTCTGAATTCTTTCTTCTTGTTCCCTAATGAAGAAAAAATATAGGCTGAATGAACTTGAACTGAAACTTAATGTAATTGTTTGAAACTTGTAAGTGTGATTGGTGAGTGAATGTGTTGTGGGGTCTTGTGTTGTTGTTGTTTTGTGCTTTGTAAACAGGACAGGGTGTAACAACTCTAACCAAACTCTGACACATTTCTTTGGTTGGAGTTGTCTACCCTAGACCAGACTTACAGTGGTTAGGATCCTTACTCGTAACGGTCTGGCATATAGTCAGCATACACAATGCTGGAGAAGGTTGTCCCTAGTAACGGTCTGGCATATAGTCAGCATACACAATGCTGGAGAAGGTTCTCCCTAGTAACGGTCTGGCATATAGTCAGCATACACAATGCTGGAGAAGGTTGTCCCTAGTAACGGTCTGGCATATAGTCAGCATACACAATGCTGGAGAAGGTTCTCCCTAGTAACGGTCTGGCATATAGTCAGCATACACAATGCTGGAGAAGGTTGTCCCTAGTAACGGTCTGGCATATAGTCAGCATACACAATGCTGGAGAAGGTTGTCCCTAGTAACGGTCTGGCATATAGCAAGCATACACAATGCTGGAGAAGGTTGTCCCTAGTAACGGTCTGGCATATAGTCAGCATACACAATGCTGGAGAAGGTTGTCCCTAGTAACGGTCTGGCATATAGTCAGCATACACAATGCTGCAGAAGGTTGTCCCTAGTAACGGTCTGGCATATAGTCAATGCTGGAGAAGGTTCTCCCTAGTAATGGTCTGGCATATAGTCAGCATGCACAATGCTGGAGAAGGTTGTCCCTAGTAACGGTCTGGCATATAGCAAGCATACACAATGCTGGAGAAGGTTCTCCCTAGTAACGGTCTGGCATATAGTCAGCATACACAATGCTTGAGAAGGTTGTCCCTAGTAACGGTCTGGCATATAGTCAGCATACACAATGCTGGAGAAGGTTGTCCCTAGTAACGGTCTGGCATATAGTCAATGCTGGAGAAGGTTCCCCCTAGTAATGGTCTGGCATATAGTCAGCATACACAATGCTGGAGAAGGTTGTCCCCAGTAACGGTCTGGCATATAGTCAGCATACACAATGCTAGAGAAGGTTGTCCCTAGTAACGGTCTGGCATATAGTCAGCATACACAATGCTGGAGAAGGTTGTCCCTAGTAACGGTCTGGCATATAGTCAGCATACACAATGCTGGAGAAGGTTGTCCCTAGTAACGGTCTGGCATATAGTCAGCTTGCATAATGCTGGAGAAGGTTGTCCCTGGTAACGGTCTGGCATATAGTCACAATATACATAATGCTGGAGAAGGTTCTCCCTAGTAACGGTCTGGCATATAGTCAGCATACATAATGCTGGAGAAGGTTGTCCCTAGTAACGGCCTGGCATATAGTCAGCATACATAATGCTGGAGAAGGTTGTCCCTAGTAACGGTCTGGCATATAGTCAGCATACATAATGCTGGAGAAGGTTGTCCCTAGTAACGGTCTGGCATATAGTCAGCATACACAATGCTGGAGAAGGTTGTCCCTGGTAACGGTCTGGCATATAGTCACAATATACATAATGCTGGAGAAGGTTGTCCCTAGTAACGGTCTGGCATATAGTCAGCATACATAATGCTGGAGAAGGTTGTCCCTAGTAACGGCCTGGCATATAGTCAGCATACACAATGCTGGAGAAGGTTCTCCCTAGTAACGGTCTGGCATATAGTCAGCATACACAATGCTGGAGAAGGTTGTCCCCATTAGCGGTCTGACATATAGTCAGCATACACAATGCTGGAGAAGGTTCTCCCTAGTAACGGCCTGGCATATAGTCAGCATACACAATGCTGGAGAAGGTTGTCCCCAGTAGCGTTCTGGCATATAGTCAGCATACACAATGCTGGAGAAGGTTGTCCCTAGTAACGGTCTGGCATATAGTCAGCATACACAATGCTGGAGAAGGTTGTCCCTAGTAACGGTCTGGCATATAGTCAGCATACACAATGCTGGAGAAGGTTGTCCCTAGTAGCGGTCTGGCATATAGTCAGCATACAAAATGCTGGAGAAGGTTGTCCCTAGTAACGGTCTGGCATATAGTCAGCATACACAATGCTTGAGAAGGTTGTCCCTAGTAACGGTCTGGCATATAGTCAGCATACACAATGCTGGAGAAGGTTGTCCCTAGTAACGGTCTGGCATATAGTCAGCATACACAATGCTGGAGAAGGTTGTCCCTAGTAACGGTCTGGCATATAGTCAGCTTGCATAATGCTGGAGAAGGTTGTCCCTGGTAACGGTTTGGCATATAGTCACAATATACATAATGCTGGAGAAGGTTGTCCCTAGTAACGGTCTGGCATATAGTCAGCATACATAATGCTGGAGAAGGTTGTCCCTAGTAACGGCCTGGCATATAGTCAGCATACACAATGCTGGAGAAGGTTGTCCCTAGTAACGGTCTGGCATATAGTCAGCATACACAATGCTGGAGAAGGTTGTCCCTAGTAACGGTCTGGCATATAGTCAGCATACATAATGCTGGAGAAGGTTCTCCCTAGTAACGGTCTGGCATATAGTCAGCATACACAATGCTGGAGAAGGTTGTCCCTGGTAACGGTCTGGCATATAGTCACAATATACATAATGCTGGAGAAGGTTGTCCCTAGTAACGGTCTGGCATATAGTCAGCATACATAATGCTGGAGAAGGTTGTCCCTAGTAACGGTCTGGCATATAGTCAGCATACACAATGCTGGAGAAGGTTGTCCCTAGTAACGGTCTGGCATATAGTCAGCATACACAATGCTGGAGAAGGTTGTCCCTAGTAACGGTCTGGCATATAGTCAGCATACATAATGCTGGAGAAGGTTGTCCCTAGTAACGGTCTGGCATATAGTCAGCATACACAGTGCTGGAGAAGGTTGTCCCCAGTAACGGTTTGGCATATAGTCAGCATACACAATGCTGGAGAAGGTTGTCCCTAGTAACGGTCTGGGATATAGTCAGCATACACAATGCTGGAGAAGGTTGTCCCTAGTAACGGTCTGGCATATAGTCAGCATACATAATGCTGGAGAAGGTTGTCACTAGTAACGGTCTGGCATATAGTCAGCATACATAATGCTGGAGAAGGTTGTCCCTAGTAACGGTCTGGCATATAGTCAGCATACATAATGCTGGAGAAGGTTGTCCCTAGTAACGGTCTGGCATATAGTCAGCATATACCAAGTTGGAGAAGGTTGTCCCTAGTAACGGTCTGGCATATAGTCAGCATACACAATGCTGGAGAAGGTTGTCCCCAGTAGCGGTCTGGCATATAGTCAGCATACATAATGCTGGAGAAGGTTGTCCCTAGTAACGGTCTGGCATATAATCAGCATACATAATGCTGGAGAAGGTTGTCACTAGTAACGGTCTGGCATATAGTCAGCATACATAATGCTGGAGAAGGTTGTCCCTCGTTACGGTCTGGCATATAGTCAGCATACACAATGCTGGAGAAGGTTGTCCCTAGTAACGGTCTGGCATATAGTCAGCATACATAATGCTGGAGAAGGTTGTCCCTCGTTACGGTCTGGCATATAGTCAGCATACATAATGCTGGAGAAGGTTGTCCCTCGTTACGGTCTGGCATATAGTCAGCATACATAATGCTGGAGAAGGTTGTCCCTCGTTACGGTCTGGCATATAGTCAGCATATACCAAGTTGGAGAAGGTTCCCCCAGTAACGGTTTGGCATATTGTCTGTGTACACAGAAAATGTTGACACTGTATGTTTGTAAGCAACGGTCTTACATAAAGCCTATATTCACATTTGGGGCCAGAATGCTTGCACGCAACATTTAAACATGTAGCCAGAATACACACCGGTGGCCAGGATTTTGGCAAGCAACAGTCTAACGTATAACCAGTATACACACCGGTGACAGGATTCGTGTAAGCAACGGCTAAACCATATAGTCACATACACTCTAGTGGCCAGAATTCTTGCAAGCAAACAGGTAGTGGATTTTTGTACTTCTTCAGTTGAAAAACATAAGGACACATCTCATGGTGTTTCGTTTTGTGCATTCATAGGCATTTACTGAATATGACATGTTACAACACGATGCGTGATGCTACTCTATACTTTACATGGAGTTTACCATGACCATGGGTTATCATGTCTTTACAAGATGTTTGATATAATCATGGGATACCATGTCTTTACAAGGCGTTTGATAAAATCATGGGATACCATGTCTTTACAAGGAGTTTGATAAAATCTTCGGATATCAAGGTCTTTACAAGGTGTTAGATATATCCCTGCGATACCATGGTCTTTACAGTGAGTTTACCATGACCATGAGATACCATTCTTTACAAGGGGTTTGATATAATCATGGGATACCATGGTCTTTATAGGGAGGTTACTCAACAGTATTCAATCTATATGGCGGCGGTCTGTAAATAATCGAGTCTGGACCAGACAATCCAGTGATCAACAGCATGAGCATCGATCTGCGCAATTGGGATCCGATGACATGTGTCAACCAAGCCAGCGAGCCTTGACCACCCGATTCGCGTTAGTCGCCTCTTACGACAAGCATGGGTTACTGACGGTTCGTTCTAACCCGGACCTTCACGGGTCTGATATGATCATGAGACACCATGGTGTTTACAGGTAGTTACAATGATCAGGAGTTTTCACACCTCTTCTGCCTTTGGTGCTTACTTAAATGTGTCTGGAGGTTACGCTTGGCGTAGTTCCCAACAACGTCGTTGCTCAGTAACACTGGTCACCGGATTGTATGTTCCAGCCTCGATTGTTACATCCTACCTTGGTATGGTGGTCGAATTGCTAGTTGTCGCGTTAGGAAACAAAAAAAATTCGTACATTCAGAAAATTGTGTTAGCAGTGCGAGTTACAGGTAGATCATGACACGCATATGTATTCGCGAATACCTCGAGTCATTACTGACTTTCAGTGATCCGTTCTTATAATGTTCACCACTATATCGCCTTTTATGCCCAAAGTAATCTGTTCCGGCGGATGACCGAGACTGATTATTCTCTGGCGAGGACGTTTTGAAATTACACGCATGAAAGAGAAAGCTATTCATCCATGTTTGGGGGTGACAAGAGCAATGATGTCGTTTGATCATTTAGTACCAGTTTGGGCAGACGTTTGATTGCCTGTTGTCTTGTGAAGCGGACTACGTGACCTACGTCGACTCTTACATTTCGCTTTGATCCTTGTCTCCTCCTTGAACTGCGGAGACTACATCGCCATTGTTTGATTTGTAACGCCTCCCAGACAATCGGATTGACTTCCTGACTGCGACGGCCAGACTGTGTAATGAGCAGTGAAATACCCAGACTATGTGATGCTCATTGTACGGGGCACACTCTAAGCTATATTTGTAATTGTCCTTATGGGCCCACCTCTGATCTATACATGCAAAGGTCAGCAGGAGGGGTTGACTGATCTGTACATGCATTGGTCAGTATGGGACCTGGCTGATCTATACACGCAATGGTCAGTATGAGACCTGGCTGATCTATACATGCAATGGTCAGTATGGGACCTGGCTGATCTATACATGCAATGGTTAGTATGGACCTGGCTGATCTATACATGCAATGGTCAGTATGGGACCTGGCTGATCTATACATGCAATGGTTAGTATGGACCTGGCTGATCTATACATGCAATGGTTAGTATGGACCTGGCTGATCTATACATGCAATAGTCAGTATGGGACATGACTGATCTATACATGCAATGATCAGTATGGGACCTGACTGATCTATACGTGCATCGGAGTCGTTATTCTGCGTCCATGCTAAACTACGTCATCGTATCTCAGTCGGATAGCATTACAAAACTTGCATATGTCCGGTCCGACAGCCACACACGCGCGCGCACGACATACCCTCTCACAGACAGACTCATCACACACACGTGCATGACAGCCGCCGTATAATTTTGACGTGATGTTAACTCTGGTTCCCATCATCTCACGTTATCTGAGAGTTAAATACAACATCGGCTGCACCAAAGACACTGGGAATACGGACATTCTCCTTATATCGGACATTCTGTGTCACGTTAAGACCTTTCCGATGTCCACATTGTGTATGTGTTCACAAGTATCACATGGTCCTCGTGAGACGAGTGTATATGATGTAAACTCGTCAAAGCCGCCTTTTCAGGAGCCTGGACATATTTTATGAACGCTTCGATAAATCAACGTTGTCGATGTCTTGCACAATACGCCACAGCATGTAGCGCAACCCGCTCACATACACATGGGTATTAATTGAGCACCACCTGAACTTAAGGGCATAAGACAAATTTGGCCCAAACATGCGATCATACCCAAGCATACTGGCAAAGCCAGGAGCGTAGCCACCATTTTAAAAAAAAGCCCGGGCTTACACATGATTGTTGCTAAAAAGGTTGGGCAAGCCCTCAATACTATCTAAATATAAAGCTTTGCAATCTATCGGGCTAACACGAAAATTTGGCTTGCTACGCGCCTGAAAGCATGTGCTTTACACACTATCTCGAAAGCTATGTTTGCATGTTCATGTGCAGCAAAAGCGAACACACTAGGGGATGCATTGCAGCATGTGAACTAACGACTGACGACAGTACTAAAAACGAACTTGTATTGACCTGGCAAGAGTGTCAGAAAATACACGATATCAAGTTATTGGCATACATAGCGCAGGGAAGTTCTGTCGTAACATTGGTGCTAACTTGAACATTAACATGCGGTTAGTAGCCCACTTGAGGAAGCACGTGACTGTCTGTGTAATACAGAATCGTCCAAGTCCTGGAACACCGTGGAAGACCAGCGACCATGATGTCCTAATTCGCCTGGCAAGACGTAACCCAATGTTCCATGCCGAAGAACTGCGCCGGCAGTGTAGAGTCTCCACCAGTACCCATCAGGACGTTGGGTTCATTGGTTTCATGAAAGTCGCTTCTACACGTTATGGCCGGCCGTCGTGGCGTATGGAGACGTCGTAACAAGGCATGTCACCAGGAGATGCTATCGGAACCCTTTGGTGGACTACGTGTTTACGCTTAGTGTGACTGCGATGGGTCTCATAAGTAGCTGGTGAACCTTTAAGGTAAACAATATCAACAGGAAGTACTGAATACCACCGCCATGCCGCATTTTGATAACCATTCATAATTTCCAGCCGTACTATATTCATGAATGACAACGCTAGCCGTTACATTTACAGAACAAAGCCATCGAAACATCACCCACAGTGATGCCTTGATATAAACCACATCGAAAATGTTTGGGACTATCTTTGACGCCAGTTTGTTTGACTGACTGACTGACTGAGTTTAGTTTTACGCCGCTTTTAGCAATATTCCAGCAATATCACGGCAGGGGACACCAGAAAATGGGCTTAACACATTGTGCCCATGTGCAGTTTGTTTGAGCTCGGGATCCTCTTGTTCAAATGTGCAGGAACTGTGCAGGCGCTCCATGAATAAATGACAGATGATTCCGAGGCTGAGAATTCGATTTGATTGCCAGTATGATGTGGTGGTCATTGATGGTTCATACAATCACAACAAGCGTTATTTGTGAACTGTGTGACATTCAGATTGGTACTGTAGTCATGGTTACCATATTTTCCATTATTGTCAATATTCACGTGTTTTGTGAATTCCTCACAGATTGCATGTAGAATGTTACCAAATTTCAATTTCAGTTTGTTTTTGTTTTGTTTTGAGTACAATATGTCACAGTTACCATTTTGATCTGGCTTTCAAGCCATATATACCAACATGCGTGTTTTCGTATTTAAATAAAAGTGGGTGGTGCTTGATCTATGCGCATGGGTATACATGGCTCTATGGAACTTCATCACAGTGTATCCCTGCTAGTCTCTGTTGTCGAATTCAATTTATGTCTCAAAACCCAAGTTGGTGAAGTTCAACGTTAGCTTTAAGTATATCGATGATATAATGTCGTTGAAAACGGTCACATGGTCGATTCCCTGCCTATACATCACCACCTGAACGTGGGTTTAAAGGGGCATTGAATCCAACTCATCTGTATCATATTATGATTTATCTCTGAACGTTCGGAGGGAGAGAAGACCTTCCACAAGATTATATCTCAAGAGGGATGCCTTTCCAATTGTCAACTTCCTGTTGATTCTGGCATCTCAGGCCTTTGGTGTTAACATTTCATGACATTTGAGGTACATTCGCGAATGCTCTTTCTGCAGAGATTTCAAAGAGCGACACTTCCCAACTACATTCAAAGCTAACTTAAAGTTAATATGTCAGATTTTAGTGATAGACATGAAGAGGACATTTCCAGATTTGATGTATCCGTGACAATCATGCTGTCTCAATGTTGCAAAATGTTGTCTTTTTCCTTCCTCTTATTTCTTACCAGGTACAACTGCCTTGCCTTTCGACGTATTTGCAAGTGGTAGGCCGATGGGGCAGGATACGTTGATGTTGTCGCGAGAACCTGGTATCATCTCTTTTCTCTAGTGATTCTTTAACACGAGCTCAATATAAATTCGGAACCGTACAATCGACTCTCTTTGTAGCAGGTTCTCATCAATATAGAATAGTGTTTGTAGCAGTTGTCTGTAACATCAATCAACCATTTTGGAATTTGCATAAAGCAATATAAAACATCTCCTCCGGATGTGCTTGAGCATAACTTATCACATTATGATACAATTTTTCAACAAAGTTAAAAGAACACCCGATTATTTATATGCCAGTAGAAAAAAGTAACTGTTCTTTGTGTAAGGTTGGGTAAATGTTCACTCATAATTACAAAATAACAGCACAATATTTGTTCGTGTTTTAGCATCAGGAATTCATTGATCAAACCTGATAAATGGAGACTCGCCCTAAAAGGTGGGTTGTGTTACAAGTCAATTAACAATGTCAATATTCTGTGTGACCATTGATACACACCTGTCGCATTGAAGACACCGGATGATTGGAAACAGACAGGATGACACATACACTATCGCTGTGGTACATACTTGATGGCCTATAGTGTACATACACTCTGTTGTACATACTTGATGCTCTCTAGTGTACATACACTATGTTGTACATACTTGATGGCCTCTAGTGTACATACACTCTGTTGTACATACTTGATGGCCTCTAATGTACAGACACTGTTGTACATACTTGATGGCCGCTAGTGTACAGACACTCTGTTGTGCATACTTGATGGCCGCTAGTGTACATACACTCTTCTGTACATACTTGATGGCCTCTAGCGTACATACACTCTGTTGTACATACTTGATGGCCTCTAGTCTACATACACTCTGTTGTACATACTTGATGGCCTCTAGTGTACATACACTCTGCTGTACATACTTGATGGCCTCTAGCGTACATACACTCTGTTGTACATACTTGATGGCCTCTAGTCTACATACACTCTGTTGTACATACTTGATGGCCTCTAGTGTACAGACACTCTGTTGTACATACTTGATGGCCTCTAGTGTACATACACTCTGTTGTACATACTTGATGGTCTCTAGTGTACGTACATTCTGTTGTACATACTTGCTGGCCTCTAGTGTACATACATTCCGTTGTACATACTTGATGGCCTCTAGTGTACAGACACTCTGTTGTACATACTTGATGGCCGCTAGTGTACATACACTCTGTTGTACATACTTGATGGCCGCTAGTGTACAGACACTCTGTTGTACATACTTGATGGCCGCTAGTGTACAGACACTCTGTTGTACATACTTGATGGCCGCTAGTGTACAGACACTCTGTTGTACATACTTGATGGCTTCTACTGTACATACACTCTGTTGTACATACTTGATGGCCTCTAGTTAACATACACTCTGTTGTACATACTTGATGGCCTCTAATGTACAGACACTCTGTTGTACATATTTGATGGTCACTAGTGTACAGACTCTCCGTTGTACATACCTGATAGCCTCTAGTGTACAGACACTGTTGTACATACTTGATGGCCTCTAGTGTACAGACACTCTGTTGTACATACTTGATGGCCTCTAGTGTACAGACTCTCTGTTGTACATACTTGATGGCCTCTAGTGTACAGACACTCTGTTGTACATACTTGATGGCCTCTAGTGTACATACACTCTGTTGTACATACTTGATGGCCTCTAGCGTACAGACACTCTGTTGTACATACTTGATGGCCTCTAGTGTACAGACACTCTGTTGTACATACTTGATGGCCTCTAGTGTACAGACACTCTGTTGTACATACTTGATGGCCTCTAGTGTACAGAAACTCTGCTGTACATACTTGATGGCCTCTAGTGTACAGACACTCTGTTGTACATACTTGATGGCCTCTAGTGTACAGACACTCTGTTGTACATACTTGATGGCCTCTAGTGTACAGACACTCTGCTGTACATACTTGATGGCCTCTAGTGTACAGACGCTCTGTTGTACATACTTGATGGCCTCTAGTGTACAGACACTCTGTTGTACATACTTGATGGCCTCTAGTGTACATACACTCTGTTGTACATACTTGATGGCCTCTAGTGTACAGACACTCTGTTGTACATACTTGATGGCCTCTAGTGTACAGACACTCGTTGTGGCACACGTCCCAAACACACATGCTGTTTCAAGTCAAGTGATGAGTTGAACAAAACAGTCTAGTATCACAGGTACATCATTGCATAAGACATAATTTTGGCCACTGACGTTCAGATTTGGAAATGTCCTCCACATGTCTCCCCATACAACTGTTTGAAATTTCCAGTCAAGCCTTGAATGCTGTAATCCCGATTACACACTTTGGACCAAGAGTCCTATGACGCTCTTTGAAATCGTCGAAGAAAGGTTATGCCAAATTGTACCTCAAAAGTTGCGAAAGTTAGTCACCAAAGTGGAAGGTTGACACAGAGACATTTTATTTTGTCACTCTGAATATACACCGCAGCCCCTTTGTTCAGTTCAGTTATTGATGCATCAGATTTGCAAACGACCTCAAAGCCATCCTCTATCTGAATCAACCCCGACTCTCTATCCCCAGAGCGTGGTGATACTCGGGTCAAACATAAACATGGTGTTGATGTACAAATGATTTCTTGTGAGTCAAACCTGATATAGATGTGCAGATTATATGTGTGTTGAGTCAAACATAAACATGGAATAGATGTACAGATTATCTGTGTAAGTCAAACATAAACATATGTCGATGTACATTATCTTTGTGGTACATACTTGATGGCCTCTAGTGTACATACACTCTGTTGTACATACTTGATGGCCTCTAGTACATATTAGTTCTGCTGAAATAAATGCGTATATGTACCAATTGTCTTCGTGTGATGTCGTTGATAAAGGTTGTCATCAATAATCAAAATAGACATAAACCACACATTTCGTGTTACATAATGGTACCCAAGAACCTCTTGCCACGTGAACCGACCTGTAAGACGTCAATATGTTGACGGTCTCGTAGTTATCTCACACGGGAGAAACAATGTCAAGATGCTGACAGTACAACGAGGCTGTAAGGCTGACAGAGACCAGGAACCTTGATACAGTTAGATGAGGGTTAAGTGGTTACACTATGAACCACCTGTTCGCCAAGAGTCTTGTGATACCTTCACTATTTTGACAGACTGACTGACTGAGTTTGGTTTTACGCCGCTTTTAGCAACATTCCAGCAACATCACGGCGGGGGACACCAGAAATGGGCTTCACACATTGTACCCATATGGGGATTCGAACCCGGGTCTTCGGCGTGACGAACCAACGCTTTAACCACTAGGCTACCCCACCGCCCTTATCTATTTTGAATATATGTAGCATTGAAAGTAGACTTGTGGTATGAGACATTGGACATAGGAGGATGTCGCTACAGCAGATCATTTGATAAGGCCAAAATGGATATCAGAAGTAGCACCAAGCAGATAGCACGGAACGTGTTAGAATCCAGGAAACCAAATATCGGATTACATTATACGTTTTAACCAAACTGTTCTGAAAGGTTGCTTTCCCATTGAAAACGCCCACGCATACAAATATCCGGATGAAGGCAGCTATTAACGTGTGGTGTACTGTAATATGGCCGTGCAATGTATTGTTAAGGAATGTAATTGTTTATATCATGATTCAGCAGAAGTTCGTAACACATTGTTTTCACAATGTTTAGATGCCAAGAACAAACTACTGTGTTTTATAAGTAGACTAAGTGGTATAGTGGATATTACTATCCTTTGGGGTTTTATAGTCACATGTACTGTAGAACACATATAGACTCATCCAGGATTGTACAGAACTTCTAAATGGTATTAAGACTATATGAGGAGAAAAGTGTATGACTCCATCATCTCACATTACATCAAGGCTAGCGGTTGTGTGAAGAACATTTTCTTTCACCGTGGACATTTTGCCTAGATCATTATATAAATATCTGATATAAACTGTAGACGTTTTACTTAAGACAATTTGCTTCTCTTACAGTCTAAGTGTCTTTTCAGTACTTTGTGAGGCCTCCTTGCTCTGCAATACACGACTGAATGCGTCTAGGTACACCACCGATCAAAGTTTACCAATCCGTAATACTGAAATTCCTTGGCCTCCCTGCCGCTGTCTTGTGCTCAATCTGACTGACTCCTGACTGAATATTCTTCAAAGTTCTGTACATGTATACTGTGGACAGGGGGGATGCCATGTTTACCAGCTAACTCTTTTGCATTAGTCACACCCCTTTTATAACCATCGAGAACCAGCTTTCTTTTCACTTCTGCTGTCAAATCTGCCATGTCAACAAAGGAAGCCGTCTGCTACACCAGGGGAGATAACTCTTGATAATAGTAAGGTTCATCCTTAAGCCTACAAGGGTTGCCTCCCATATTGAGTACCTTACTACATAATGTAACACCTATTTTAAAATTCTATTATTAGTATAAGGAAACAAAGATTTTCTCAATAATTTCTGGGAATACTGCAATGTCATAATTGTACTGCGACTGAGTACTGCTATTGTGTAATTTACTTTGGCATGTAAACCTATTTAACTGTATAATACAATTGTTAATTCCATAACAGTTTTTTTATTGTTAGAATGTTTTCACACTTAATTCTTTTGCATGCAGATATAATATTTCATCTCGGAAATCTACCGAAGCAATAAATATAGCGCTCTCATCGGGTCCCGCAGTCATGTTGTCCCGACTAACGAGGTTCCGCTGTGCAGAGATACCACACTTGTAAGGTACCAGCGTACATAATCTCCTGAAAGAAGGGAAGTGGAACATGTTTCAGAATCGTTCATATCGGAAACATTTCCAATAAAGTTCCCATCTTCTATATTAAATCAACTGAACCGGAAAGTTGTCTCGGGTGGTATTGGATACCGTTGTTCATCATGTGCACAGTGGTGTCGTTTCTATTGTCGTTGCTTCTTGAACATCACTATTGAAAACTGAGCCTTTATACCTCGACAAACAATCCCCATAGAACAAATCTGAAGTAGTGTATGCTCGTAGGTTCCAGAGGACAAAGTAATTGAGTAAATTTCAGAGGACAAAGTAATCACTCAATCGTTTCTACGTCGCAGTGTAGTCTTGGTGCAGAGTAATTTCAATCTACACTGATATTTATTAAAGATACCCGTGGTAGTGTAGCGTGTACACAGACCTCCCTAACAAGTCACAAATAAAATAGTTAGAGCCATATTATCAATGCCCCCTTATTAACTGCTGTAACCATTATTATAGTCCACAATCAATACCAAATTATCGTCCGGAGTCGACTGGACTAGCCACACTAATGTAACCTAAACAAACAAAAATAATTATCGAATTTCTTTTTCCAATTTCCAAAACCCATTTTAGGTGACGTAGATTTGTCTGTTTTCAGTCAAACGACCAGAGCAATTACCCTACGAGAGAGCCATTGAAGCGAGAAACTATTGTCCCTACCACGGCCCGCGTGTACATTGGAGCTATCTACATCCGGGCGGTTGCCGAATAGGACTCCAATTCGTCCAAAGTAACTGCATCTTCCGCCTGAAGAGTTCGTATCAGAGATTCGATGGAGCGTATTTAGACACCGATCGTTCGTCAAGTCAGCAACACGCAGAAATTATCGTCTCGCCTTGCATAACAAGTCAGCCTCCATCACGAGGTGCTTACAGAGAAGTGTAATAACAGGAGTTTTCAACCAAGACCCGTCATTTGTAAAAACTACCTGATCTTTTACGAGATGTATTGATGCCGGTGTTGCGTGATGATGCCTGTTGCAGTTAGACCTGCACAACCTAGATTTCAAGGAATGCTTCATCGAGCTCCCGCTCCCATCAAAGGGGTGGATAAATGACATTGATTGAGTTAGGGTCTATGTGTAACACATTCTGGTCGCACAACACAACAGGATGTTGTGCAATTCCAATCCATGACAATCAGGTTCCACTTGTAATAAAACCAATACATGAGAGATACCGTATACAGTGGATCCAGTGGTCGATTGTTATATCAACCTATATGTATGTCAGAATATCGAATGGCAGTTCAGACCAGCTCAACACTGGAGACTGGTGTTTACCGACTAGAGCTCATTGGCGGACATGATGAAAAAAGAACGATACAAAGAAGGAAACAAATAACTGTTGCTCAAGTTCGCGCGGGTCATTTAAATCATACACTGAATGATTTTGTTACAGAGCGATCAATAGTTTTTCGGTTTTGTCCGGTAAAACAACCCGTTGCAATATTTGTCAAAGATTTCCCTGATTTTAACTTGAGAGGTATCCTTCATCAACAGAATTATTTCGCAAGGGTTCCTTACGGTTTTGAACGAGAGCTATGCCTACAGCGAAAAATGGAATAAAAGGAAGAAAAGAGCAAGTGACCCGGTCTTTTTAAAAATGAAAACATTTTATTTGTTTTTGATGGCTTTTTAGAAATGAAAGTACATAGCGTCAAGGTTATGTGAACCTCTTGATGCAAGGTCATTCCGCTATGCCTTCTTGTCAACTCCTCTACCGTGCCTGATACGATTTCTTCCATCTTCAATCCAGTGAAAGATCAAAGCCTAAAAACGGCATCAATTGACAAATCAAATGTCGATTAACAATAAATTGCTCCGTCGTTTTTTCCAGAAACATCAAACATGTCAGCCAACTGGCACATGCGCACATGCAGCGCTGTTCACAAATTAAAGGATCAGATACAGACCACTCGAAAACAATCGGAGTCACCAGTCTCATCTCCGACAAATGGATTCAACGTGCTTGGCCGACCACATCCAAAGGGGTCCTTGATGCAAACCCCGCGAGGGTCAAACGTAGACAAGCTGATCAATGCTCCAAGGTCTTAACAATCAGTGTTTCATGTAAGACGCGAAGTATTCTAGATATAGCATACAGTGGCACTCGTAAGGACTATTGAACTACCGCTATGTACCGGAATAGCCACTGAAATTCACGGCAGTAATATTTGAGATAAATCGTGACCATCAGAAATAGGCAATGTAAGAGGTGAGGCTTTTAAGTCGAGTTCAAGAATATTGCACTTAAATAAAGACGCGCATATGAATGTATGTGTGTGTGCACTATACCTACCTATCTACCAACCTACCTACCTACCTATCTACCTACCTATCTACCAACCTACCTACCTATCTACCAACCTACCTACCTATCTACCTACCTACCTACCTACCTACCTACCTATCTACCAACCTACCTACCTATCTACCAACCTACCTACCTATCTACCAACCTACCTACCTATCTACCAACCTACCTACCAACCTACCTACCAACCTACCTACCTACCTATCTACCAACCTACCTACCTACCTACCTATCTACCTACAGTGACCCCTATTACATGACTTAGGTAATAGAATGACCGAAGAGTGAGGGAGATGAGTTTTACGGCGCGGTTAGCACTATCTCCCTGCAAATCACGACAGGAAAAAAACTAGAAGTAGAACTGAAACTTTGTGCCCATGTAGGAGATCGAAGCGAGGCTTCGGTATCACATGCGAACATTGATGACTGCACTAACTTTCTCTATATAGGACCCGCACGGTCATAGGAATAATTTTCTTAGAAATGTTCCTGGCCTAGCGTAAGATTTGTGTATCTTTTAATCTTGTACAGACTATAAATATATCCTTAAGGAAATTGTATGTCCTTCATAGGAACTTGTGTAATTGTTATTAAAATCTGTAAACAGTTTAGTGCCCCATTTTTGTCCTTGACCTGACTTTACATGACGCTAAACCTGCCTAACGTTGACGGGGACGTGTTGCTGCAGGTTGTGTTATCTCAGCAGTTTACGTGCGATTGTTCTACTGATTGTTCTCAACCTAGGAATTGCACTAGCTGTTAATGTGGCAGTTAGGTGTCGATTCCTGAAATGCACCAACCGAATATGGTTGTTGAAACGTTGGAGCTTCAAACGTTGACAGCTGGCCTGTCGAAAGTCAC
The DNA here is from genome assembly GCF_003918875.1 of Haliotis rubra. Taxonomy (NCBI): domain Eukaryota; kingdom Metazoa; phylum Mollusca; class Gastropoda; order Lepetellida; family Haliotidae; genus Haliotis; species Haliotis rubra. The sequence continues at coordinate 946,579 of NW_025764948.1, read as the reverse complement.
GAGTGATGCATTGCAGTAGATAACATCTCCGATGTAAAATGATATTGTCTTTCTATGAACATTATAATATCTGGCAACTTACAGCTTGTTCAGCTTGACCTGATCAAGTGAATACTAATGAATTGCATGAACGTGTCACAGCTGGTTGGGTCTATTATTGTGAAGCTACAAACATATTGCAGCTGAACATGAAATAGAAAAAGAGATAATTGAACTGGGTGTAGCGCGAGAGTAACAGCGCGAGTGGAACGGATTGTGAAAGTAACTGACGTCTGTACGTTGTAAAGTTAGTAAACCAAACTAGATAGCATATGACCGTATAAACAATTCAATCAAAACATGAAATGATTGTTTTTTCAGAAGTGTTGTTTTCCGGGACAAGTTCTGTAACGAATCCATGCATGCAACATTCTTTGCTCCCCTATTTAATGAAGTTAACTCGACCTGCCGTTTGTGCCATTTGACCTCCCGGGTCATGCATATGTAGAGTAGCTCAGGTCAAGCTGAACGAGCTGTAGTTTTACGCCATTCCTATTTGCAGCATACGTACACGTTCATTTTCGGCAAGTCGTGACACTGTAAGCGATGTGTACGTTAAAAGAGCACCTGTTGGCCTAACAATCATTGTGTTCTGGTCTACTGGTCAAAGTGTTCGCCGAAGCCCCCGGGTTCGATTCCCCAAATGGATGCAATGTGTGAAGCCCATTTCTGGTGTCCCCAGTCGTAGTATTGCTGGGATATTGCTAAAAGCGACGTGAAACTCACTCACCCTCTCACTCACTCAAAGAACACCTCTGTGAGTATCCCAACATCCCAATTGTGCGCCGTAATTAACATTGTGAAGTCGAGATGTGTGTATTGAACGACACATTATGTAATTACAGTGAGAGAGTGAGTTTGGTTTTTCTCCGCTTTTAGTAATATTCCAGCAATATCACGGCCGGGGACACCAGAAAAATGGGCTTCACACATTGAACCCATGTGGGGAATCGAACCCGAGTCTTCGGCGTGATGAGCGAACGCGTTAACCACTAGGCTACCCCCAGCCACTGTAACTACAGAATAAATGCATCTTTATTGAAGTTAAAGGAAGGACAGTAACCTTATCCGCTAGAGTGTGGATATATAGTACACGCTAAGGCCAACTCTATATATGACTGACTGGCGTGCCCTTAGTGGCGAAACGTGATCACATGTTCGATGGCAAAGTTCAATAATCTACTCTCTGAAAACCTAATAATTCGTTTCCATGTATAATGGTGCATGGATCGTCAAAGATGAGAGTAGGCCTTAGCGTGCAATATGGCCACCTTTGGTGTCAACACAGCCATGCTGTCTATTTAATCGTGCCAATTTAGACCTCGTTTCCGAGACAGAAAGTCTATTTAATGAAACGCCCTTAATTGAAATGACCAGTATGCCCACCTCTGTGTCCGATGTGAAATACATACCTCGAAGACGGACATTACAGCGCTGTCTTATTGGCGCTTCTTTCCTGCATATGGCCAGAAGAGCTCTAGCTATGAATATCGTCTACGCCGCTCTCCTCTGTGGGGAGATTGCATTTCGATATGCCTCCATCACAGCAGATCCTCCTTCTGTTCAATCTAAATGAAAAGTCGACAAAAAGCCCTTCATGTTTGCTTCCGTTCCAATATCAACGACCGTTCTTAGTTAAGGCATGGTTTTTTTCACCCCGAGCAGCCCCCTTGGGACCGTCATACATGCTTGGAATACTGATTACAGAGCAATATCGAACTCTGCGTTATAGGGAGGCGGTTGCCCCGACATAGGGCCTGTGGAAATATAATCGTCAGATAGGTTTCATGCGGAGACGTAGAATTATTCGATACCTGATCATTCATATAAAAAAACAGTCCTTGATGAACACTACCGCGAACCAAGCTATAAGTCAGGCTATATCTGATTTATATCTACCTCCCTGTTTCCATGGAGACCATGCAGGTTTGCACTAATTCCCCATTAATCACTCCTTGTGTGTCTGAATGTTATAATCAATGTACTTCCATGATAAATGGTATTTCTTAATCAATGTCTTCAACATATTTGATTATAAGTACGACAAAGAGATGAAATAGATTGCATCTGGTAGTTTAAATACAGAAGCGCAATACATTATCAACTCGAAAACTCTCACACTCAATATGCAGTTGTGAAATATGTATCTTTGCCGTTTAACAATGGACATTTCCCTCCAGCAAGGCTAGCACAGACGTCCAGGAATGTTCTCCTTTCCATACCAGGATCCGCTAGTCTTTAGTTCGAATCCCAATTCAGCGATCTGTGTTCACTGTATGTCAATAGGGTGATAACTTCACATATTGGGCTTAGACACATTGATCTCAAAAAAGGCAAATGTACCGTGGTATTTCCTTATTTTCATATTGAAAACAGTATTTCCTTATTTTCATAAAAGACAATCTCAGGCTCTTTCTTTGACCCCAAGGTCCATAAAACAGCAACATCATCACCCTGTTGTGTTCTATATGGACAAACTGTTGAATTCTCAGTACAAGATAGGCCGAGCTCTTAATCTATTTTGTCCATGCTATCGTGAATGTTATGAGTATTTAATTGTGGAGACACTATGAGCGCCCAACAAACATACTGTATTCAGTACAATCAGTGCACTTCCGTTCACTCACTGTCCCACATAACATGTAATATGTTAAAGATTTTATTTTTTATCTTTTTACCGTCGTCTTAAAAGGGAAACGAAACTCAATCATTTCTTGGGACAAAATGAATTACGTTTGCCGATGTCATTCTTTCATCCCGTATTCGAAGATATGAGGATGGACCCCTTTGCAGCCAAAGAAAACATCATAGTCTACAGGTTACCATGTGAATCTGTGTTTTACCCTTGCAATGGGCACTCCCTCGTGTCCGCTACGTATATAGGTTTCCCAATTACATCCAGGAACTAAAATATTACAGCTCACGTCCTTTTCATCTCCCCTTGAGAATGTGTTAGTGTGAGTTGAAAGACTCACTGATTTGTTCTTTGGGGATTACGAAGTAAACACACATCAGGATGAGCTAGGAAATAGCTACCGTTAATATCAGAATAAGCACCTGATTGCTCAAGACGGGGAACTGTTCGGAGAATTCAAATTCCTTCAGCTTTTTATCGCGTTTCTGTTTTTTAACTACAGATTGTGCATCAATTGATGATTGTCACTGCTGCAAGTTTGGGGGGAACTGCACTGTCAGATTTTATTGAATGTGAACTATCCGATAGTTATAGTGGCACGGCTTTTGAAAGAAATGAAAACGGGAATGTACGAATCGCCGCTTGTTGTCATTGCATGCTGTATGTGACAGTGGAATACAGTTCCCCCAATGCACAAGGTGAACACACTCGTTACTGTCTGTCAACATGCATGTGAACCTACTCGTGCACTGTGGCTAATTTGCATATGCCATGTGCGCTGTTCTTATGGTATGTTGATCGTAGCCATACCTTGAAACAATTGTCTTGCCATGTATAATTAAATTTCATTCGCAGCAGTTCAACACTGATTCTTTTTGTTGTTTGTGTGAGTACATTTCTGTCGAAGAATGGTTACACCGAATATTTTCTTTCCTTGACCCAGTACAGGGTACCTTGAAGCACTGCGTGATGTCTTCAGTGACTGAGTGATATCTTGAAGCGAATCGTGGTATCTTGAAGCACTTTGTGATGTCATCAAGCGCTACATTGTATCTTGAAGCACTGTGTGATGTCATCAAGCGCTACATTGTATCTTGAAGCACTGTGTGATGTCATCAAGCACTACATTGTATCTTGAAGCATTGCATGATGTCATCAAGCACTACATTGTATCTTGAAGCACCGTGTGATGTCATCAAGCACTACATTGTATCTTGAAGCACCGTGTGATGTCATCAAGCACTACATTGTATCTTGAAGCACTGCGTGATGTCATCAAGCGCTTCATTGTATCTTGAAGCACTGCGTGATGTCATCAAGCGCTCCGTGTTACATTGTATCTTGAAGCACTGTGTGGCATCTTGAACCACTACGTGGTAACACGAAACATTGCATGATATCTTCAATCACTGCGTGGTATCAGGAACCAATATACGAGCGGTGTTCCAATGATACAAATGATACAAATGCAGCTGTTAGTATGTTATATTTTCATACATATTATCTGTCAACCTCAAGCAAATGGTTTTGTTATGTTCCAGGCTCACGATCCCTATTTTGTTTGACTTTCTATCTTGGTAACCCATAATATGCAAGAAATATTTTCTGTGTTTGAGATAGGCACACGTCCGCTAGAATTAAACTCGGATATTAAAGTGCATTGAAAAACAATTTGAAACTACCATCGCTTGTTAAAGTTACTCTCCCCTTCATGTTTACCGAAAGAGATTGTTTTGGAGACACTTAGCTACCCATCCTCCTTTTAGATGACGTAATCATAAGAACATAGCTTATTTTAATGTTTTTACTTATTCATACATGATGCATATGGTTCCAAATATATACTGAGTTGTCACTCAAGTGTCAGCTCTTAATATATTGTAAACAGTGCAAGCTTGAATATCTGGACACAATGTTTTTGAAAGATTAAAATGAGTGTGTCCTTAAAAACAGCCCCCGTCTAAATATAAATCAAGCAATTAAAATCTTTGAATGTTGATTATGACGGTAAGTCATCCAATACTATACTGAACATACTTTATACGATAGTATCAGAGGACATACCATTATGCGAGAGGTACCATATGACAGATCGTTTTTCATTTTCTGCATTTTTAAAAGAAATAGTATACCCCAATATATTGAGATGACTGATATCTCGTTAACCACATTACCCAAATATGTGACATTTTGGATATGGCTTTGCTAATGACTCATTCAAAATAAAATGGAAGCTTTTCAAACATTGGTCATCGAGAATATAGTTAGGCTGACTACTTTTTGAACGCCCATCGTATGATATCCAAAAAACAATGCATGGTATGTTGCGGCAATCATGAAACATCTTGAAACAATCATGTCATCGTGACCCACTTCAAGTCATCCTTGAAACAATATATGAAATCTTTAAGCAAAATATGATTGCCCTTGGTATTTTAGTGTTCTCCTATAACCACATATATATGCCACATTATAACATCACCTAATACTGTTAAAACACAGAATCATTGCCACTCAGTTCGCCCAACCATGCTTCTAAGCTATTTCAAAGGGCAATTATGGCGCATCAAATTGGAATCTCTGCTAAAAAGGAAATATTTTTCCACATAATATTTTATCTAATTGTATGATCTCAGAATCTCCCTCATACCATAAAGCAAATGGTCCCTAAAACATTTAATTCTTCTACAAGACTACACTTTCTGAGGGGCACCCTAAAACTATTCCACAGTGTGTATGTCAGCAAGACCAGGTGTGTTTGTGTGTACCAGGGCCCAAGAGCCCCAGAACCCCTTCAGGATACGTTTTGCGCAGCAGTCAACCAGCAACGCACACACAGTATCGTGCAAAGCAGTCATTTGTGTAAATGTCACCTCGTCCATTACACAGTTAAGTCATCAGTTAGCCTAGCCGGACTGCCAGTAGCACTGCGACTTCGTCAGCCTCTGCAACAAAAACTCAACGTCTTCACGTCAACGTTGGCGACGGCTCCCCTCGCGGCGTTTAACACATCGATCCGACACCTTCTAGACGCATAATCATGAACACTGGCTTCATTCAAAAGAACGATAGATAATGTCTGTATGTCGGACATTTGGACCCAGAATTAGTATGCTATCTGTGCAAACGCTGGTGATTTACAATGAGTCGTAGTCGCCAATGTTCCTGTATGCAGTAGTTGTGGCATTGTTACGTTGTGTATGGTGCAGGTTCCTGTGATTTAGTTGTCTGCCCGGTGGATATAATGCCTCCTGATTCTTCTTTAGTGAGCTTCTGTAGAGTAATGGTGCAATAAATGTTAACAAACCTCTAACTGAGGTATAATAAGCTCGGCAAAGGCACAGTGTGGAGCTGCTATGTTTTGTGACGGAAAGATTTAATCTTGATTTATGTTTTAAGGAACATGAAATGAAACATAATTGTTTAATGTTCACATCAAACAAGTAGAAAGTAGAGTTTGAACAGAAAGTCAGACTTTGTTGTCAGAGCTCTTAAACCAGTTCAGTTCAGTGAATGTTTGAGCTCAGAATCAGCAATAGTCACGCTTTATCACGGCGGCTTTAAATGATCGACTAGTGATCGATAGCATGAGCAACTTTCCAAAGTGTCGGGGTAAAATTTTGATTAAACCCATGGGTCAGGGCATGGAGCTGACAAACAAGGAATCATATGATGCGGGTGAATGTGACATTCAAACATTCGACATTCATAGGTTCCTGGCACGCTCAAGGGACACAGTCCCTACATCTTTCGGCACCTTAGCCGACACGTGTACCTAAACTGTTGCCACTGCAAGGTGACTCGAGGGAGAACAGAACTTGGAATATATTCAGCAGGGCTTTCTTGTGTTGTTTTTAAAACGATGCGGGTTACGGGTGTTATGCTGGCCCCGGTTCTTATAAACAAAACGTCAAAACGTATCCAGGTTACGAATTATCACAACAGTGTTTCCCGTGTAAAACGGGTACGGAAGGAATGACACATTCAACACACGACCACCAAGAACAATTGGAAGAATATGTCCTAAGTACCCACTGAGGCGGTGATCGGGCTAGGATTCCACAGAGCATTCGTCTACAACTGTCGTGAGTCACAGGGCTCATTAGGTGGTTCTTTATGGAACGAGATCCCGGTTGTTTAGTTCTGGCTGATCAGATGCCATCATACCCCGCGGGCGTATATCGGCTTCCTCCTGGTGGACTCATCAGTTCCTGGTCATCATGAAGTAGCTGGTGAGTTTGGTGTGGCGAGATACTTTGATAGTTATAGTATGATACCTATCTAAAATATCCTTTCCACATCATAACACAGAACATTTAGAACATGACATTTCTCAATATCCAGACTTCTGAAAAGAACAGTCTATAGACTTACATTCAAAACTGAAAAAGTTTGATGGAAAATAGAGCAAAACACACATGCATGGTTTCAACAAATGGGAAGACAAGTTACGCCCTCATCTAAAGACAACCACGACACATTACCTCATCCAGCGAGAGTTACAAGCAGATTATCAATACCGGAAAGAAGAACGGTGCAGTTAGGTTCACTGACAAAAGAGTGATCCGCCCTCATCAGCAGATCAAACAGCAGTAGGCCTCCATTAAAAATTGGAGACAGTAGACAGTAGGCTTTAGTTAACAGTATAAACCGGAAGTGACCTAAATTAAAAGTGAAGATATCAGTAGGCCAACATTAACAGTGGAGATAGCAGTAGACCTAAATCTACACTGATGACAGCAGTAGGAGATCTAAATTTACTGTGGAGACAACAGAAGGTCTACATTTACTGTGGAGACAATAGGAGGTCTTCATTTACAGTGGAGACAATAGGAGGTCTACTTTTACCGTGGAGACAACAGGGGGTTTACATTTACAGTGGAGACAACAGGAGGTATACATTTACAGTAGAGACAATAGGAGGTCTACATTTACAGTAGAGACAACAGGAGGTTTACATTTACTGTGGAGACAATAGGAGGTCTACATTTACAGTGGAGACAATAGGGGGTCTATATTTACTGTGGAGACAATAGGAGGTCCACATTTACAGTGGAGACAATGGGAGGTTTACATTTACTGTGGAGACAACAGGAGGTCTACATTTACTGTGGAGACAATAGGGGTCTACATTTACAGTAGAGACAACAGGAGGTCTACATTTACTGTGGAAACAATAGGAGGTCTTCATTTATTGTGGAGACAACAGGAGGTCTACATTTACAGTAGAGACAATAGGGGGTCTATATTTACTGTGGAGACAATAGGAGGTCCACATTTACAGTGGAGACAATGGGAGGTTTACATTTACTGTGGAGACAACAGGAGGTCTACATTTACTGTGGAGACAATAGGGGGTCTACATTTACAGTAGAGACAACAGGAGGTCTACATTTACTGTGGAAACAATAGGAGGTCTTCATTTATTGTGGAGACAACAGGAGGTCTACATTTACAGTAGAGACAATAGGGGGTCTACATTTACAGTGGAGACAATAGGAGGTCTACATTTACTGTGGAGACAACAGGAGGTCTTCATTTACTGTGGAGACAATGGGAGGTCTACATTTACAGTGGAGACAATATGAGGTCTACATTTACAGTGGAGACAGTAGGAGGTCTACATTTACAGTGGAGACAATAGGAGGTCTACATTTACTGTGGAGACAATATGAGGTCTACATTTACAGTGGAGACAATAGGAGGTCTACATGTAATGTTGAGACAATATGAGGCCTACATTTACAGTGGAGACAATAGGAGGTCTACATTTACAGGTCTACATTTACAGTGGAGACACAATAGGAGGTCTACATTTACAGGAGACAACAGGAGATCTACATCTATGTGGGACACATGTGGAGACAATGGGAGGTCTACATTTACAGTGGAGACAACAGAGGTCAGACAATTTCACAGTGGAGACAATAGGAGTCCCACATTTACAGGTCTACAACAGGAGGTCTTCATTTACAGTGGAGACAACAGGAGGTCTACATTTACTGTGGAGACAATGGGAGGTCTACATTTACAGTGGAGACAACAGGAGGTCTTCATTTACATTGTGGAGACAACAGGAGGTCTACATTTACAGTGGAGACAATATAGGAGGTCTACATTTACAGTGGAGACAACAGGACAATAGGAGGTCTACATTTACAGTGGAGACAATAGGAGGTCTACATTTACAGTGGAGACAATATGAGGTCTACATTTACAGTGGAGACAATAGGAGGTCTACATTTACAGTGGAGACAATGTGGGAGACAATATGAGGTCTACATTTACAGTGGAGACAATAGGAGGTCTACATTTAGACAGTGGAGACAATATGGAGGTCTACATTTACTGTGGAGACAATAAGAGGTCTACATTTACAGTGGAGACAATAGGAGGTCTACATGTAATGTTGAGACAATAGGACGCCTACATTTACAGTGGAGACAATATGAGGTCTACATTTACAGTGAAGACAACAGGAGGTCTACATTTACAGTGGAGACAATAGGAGGTCTACATTTACTGTGGAGACAATAGGGGTTCTATATTTACTGTGGAGACAATAGGAGGTCTACATTTACTGTGGAGACAACAGGAGGTCTACATTTACTGTGGAGACAATAGGAGGTCTACATTTACTGTGGAGACAACAGGAGGTCTACATTTACAGTGGAGACAATAGAGGTCTACATGTGGAGACAAATGTGGGAGGTCTACATTTACAGTGGAGACAATGTCTACATTTACTGTGGAGACAATAGGAGGTCTACATTTTGGACAGTGTCTAGATTTATAGAGACAATAGGAGGTCTACATTTACAGTGGAGACAACAGGAGGTCTACATTTAATGTGGAGACAATAGGAGGTCTACATTTACAGTGGAGACAATAGGAGGTCTACATTTACAGTGGAGACAATAGGAGGTCTACATTTAATGTGGAGACAACAGAGAGGTCTACATTTACAGTGTGGAGACAATAGGAGGTCTACATTTACTGTGGAGACAATAGGAGGTCTACATTTACAGTGGAGACAATAGGAGGTCTACATTTACAGTGGAGACAACAGGAGGTCTACATTTACTGTGGAGACAATAGGAGGTCTACATTTACAGTGGAGACAACAGGAGGTCTACATTTACAGTGGAGACAACAGGAGGTCTACATTTACTGTGGAGACAACAGGAGGTCTAACAATAGGAGGTCTACATTTACAGTGGAGACAATAGAGAGTCTACATTTACTGTGGGAGACAATAGGAGGTCTACATTTACAGTGGAGACAACAGGAGGTCTACATTTACAGTGGAGACAACAGGAGGTCTACACTTACAGTGGAGACAACAGGAGGTCTGCATTTACAGTGGAGACAACAGGAGGTCTACATTTACAGTGGAGACAATAGGAGGTCTACATTTACAGTGGAGACAACAGGAGGTCTACATTTACAGTGGAGACAATAGGAGGTCTACATTTACAGTGGAGACAATAGGAGGTCTACATTTACAGTGGAGACAACAGGAGGTCTACATTTACAGTGGAGACAATAGGAGGTCTACATTTACAGTGGAGACAATAGGAGGTCTACATTTACAGTGGAGAGAATAGGAGGTCTACATTTACAGTGGAGACAATAAGAGGTCTACATGTACTGTGGAGACAACAGGAGGTCTACATTTACTGTGGAGACAACAGGAGGTCTACATCTGCTGTGGAGACAACAGGAGGTCTACATGTACTGTGGATACAATATGAGGTCTACATTTACTGTGGAGACAACAGGAGGTCTACATTTACTGTGGAGACAACAGGAAGTCTACATTTACTGTGGAGACAATAGGATGTCTACATTTCGTGTGGAGACAGCAGGAGGTCTACATTTACTGTGGAGAGAAGAGGAGGTCTACATTTACTGTGGAGACAATATGAGGCGTACATTTACAGTGGAGACAATATGAGGTCTATATTTACAGTAGAGACAACAGGAGGTCTACATTTACAGTGGAGACAATAGGGGGTCTATATTTACTGTGGATACAATAGGAGGTCTACATTTACTGTGGAGACAATATGAGGCCTACATTTACAGTGGAGACAATATGAGGTCTACATTTACAGTGGAGACAACAGGAGGTCTACATTTACTGTGGAGACAATAGGAGGTCTACATTTCCTGTGGAGACAGCAGGAGGTCTACATTTACTGTGGAGACAACAGGAGGTCTACATTTACTGTGGAGACAATACGAGGCCTACATTTACAGTGGAGACAATATGAGGTCTACATTTACAGTGGAGACAACAGAAGGTCTACATTTACAGTGGAGACAACAGGAGGTCTACATTTACTGTGGAGACAACAGGAGGTCTACATTTACAGTGGAGACAATAGGAGGTTTACATTTACTGTGGAGACAACAGGAGGTCTACATTTACAGTGGAGACAATAGGAGGTCTACATTTACTGTGGAGACAATATGAGGTCTACATTTACAGTGGAGACAATAGGAGGTTTACATTTACTGTGGAGACAACAGGAGGTCTACATTTACTGTGGAGACAATATGAGGTCTACATTTACAGTGGAGACAATAGGAGGTTTACATTTACTGTGGAGACAACAGGAGGTCTACATTTACTGTGGAGACAATATGAGGTCTACGTTTACAGTGGAGACAATAGGAGGTCTACATTTACTGTGGAGACAATATGAGGTCTACATTTACAGTGGAGACAATAGGAGGTCTACATTTACAGTGGAGACAATATGAGGTCTACATTTACAGTGGAGACAATAGGAGGTTTACATTTACTGTGGAGACAATAGGAGGTCTACATTTACAGTGGAGACAATATGAGGTCTACATTTACTGTGGAGACAATAGGAGGTTTACATTTACTGTGGAGACAACAGGAGGTCTACATTTACTGACTAACTGACTGAGTTTGGTTTTACGCCGCTTTTAGCAATATTCCAGCAATATCACGGCGGGGGACACCAGAAATGGGCTTCACTCATTGTACCCATGTGGGGATTCGAACCCGGGTCTTCGGCGTGACGAGCCAACCTACATTTACAGTGGAGACAATAAGAGGTCTACATGTACTGTGGAGACAACAAGAGGTCTACATTTACTGTGGAGACAACAGGAGGTCTACATGTACTGTGGATACAATATGAGGTCTACATTTACTGTGGAGACAACATGAGGTCTACATTTACTGTGGAGACAACATGGGTTTACATTTACTGTGGAGACAATAGGAGGTCTACATTTCGTGTGGAGACAGCAGGAGGTCTACATTTACTGTGGAGACAATAGGAGGTCTACATTTCCTGTGGAGACAGCAGGAGGTCTACATTTACTGTGGAGACAACAGGAGGTCTACATTTACTGTGGAGACAATATGAGGTCTACATTTACAGTGGAGACAATATGAGGTCTACATTTACAGTGGAGACAACAGGAGGTCTACATTTACAGTGGAGACAACAGGAGGTCTACATTTACTGTGGAGACAACAGGAGGTCTATATTTACAGTGGAGACAATAGAAGGTCTACATTTACAGTGGGGACAATAGGAGGTCTACATTTTCTGTGGAGAGAATAGGAGGTCTACATTTACTGTGGAGCCATCAAGAGGTCTCCATTTGCAGAGACTATAACTAAAGAAGATCTCAAATGCCCTGAGTCAGAGACAAAACGTAAGACAGAAGGTGCGATATTAAGAAAACAAGTAGACATGTAAACATGACAACCCACGTGAAGAACAAATAGGATAATACCACGACATGGAGAACAACAGGAGGGTGATATTGACAGTGAAGTCAGTGGAGGACGCATAAGATATGAACATGACAACCCACGTGAAAATGTATACAATGTGAACATGATAACACAGTGAAGAAACATACAATGTAAAAAAGATAAGACACGTGAAGAAACATACAATTGAAACATGATACATACTACATCAAGCAGCAAGAACAAGGCGACTTGCAAAGACTACAAATGAAGACATACGGTAACGATGATTGCCGACGTAGAGTCATCCTGACAATCCCCAGATACACTGACATTAAAAGTTCTGTTGATAACCCACATGGAAGAACACACACATAACGAATAGCAGTAAACTTGATACTCTGCCATCGAATCGGATGATGGAAGCATTATAAAATATTATCTCCTTATGCTTGAGATAGAAATACCATTCTGGTACACTATCCATAAATACAAGTGGCTATCAAATGGTATCAGTAAATATGCCGTCTTCATCGTTACAAAAGCCCTTTCGTGATGCCGAGCTTTGTTTGTTTGTAGGAAGGTAATTGTTATTATAATTGGATCAAGCGTGACAACCCGCACGACCAATCGCCCCTTCATTAGAGTACTGCGCCGGCAAAGCAGGGCGAGAAGTAATAAATGGAGAAAACGCCAGATACGAGGGAGAGAATAAGCCACTGGGAGAATTAGATTTTCCCTTACCCCTCGACAACGGGACAAAAACCGAGGTTTGACAGATAATGAAAATGTCGAGCTACTACAAATTATCTCGCGGAATATCGTGTAAGCTCATAGCATCGCGAGACCTTCGCACATACTTTAGCCAGGGCAAGAACTTTATAATACCCCAGCAAATAAGGCGTATTTGTAGGTCGGGGAGATTCAATCCAAATCAGTGTAATTTGGCACGGCCAAAAGGTCGATATTTGGTGATGTGTTTTTGCTACAGCTACTGCCAAGTGTCTGTGTGCTCAGCTGTCGGACTGAACTAAGTCTAAATCAGTTGGTTCGGTCACATTCCTTACATAAAGTCGTTTCAATTACCCAGGGGATCTGGTAAGCTTGACTGGAATAGCATATTAGCCATAAAAAGGTATATGCTAGAACTCTTGCGACTATCGATCGTAAATTTCAATTTAGACAACAGACTTATTTGTCTCCGCCTTGGTGGTCTGTTAAGGATCTTAGCTCCGTCTTTAAATGAAAATTTGCGAAGATATCCCCCAAGGCTCAACACGTCTGATTTGGAGACGAAGGCATCTTGGAATGGTATCAACTCGGTGTTTAATGCCAGGATCCATTGAGTCCTTGGTCCACGATGACAAATCAGCATTGACAAGCAGGGCGCGCGTGTGCTGCATGCCGGGACAAGGATATGCTTAGATAATCACTTCCTGGCGACTGTTAAACCATTGAATGGTACTGCTAATTTGGGATATTTCTATCTCTACTGCCAGAAAAGTCACAATGAAATCATGCAAACCAGTTGTTTTGTAAGATCAAAGGCTTTAATGGGTAAACATGCATCTCTTTACTACCATCGCTTCAAAGGAAGACGTATCAGAAGAAAATATGAATGTCTTCCAGCTGTGTAATGTTTTCTGTGATCCTGCTGAAATGCTATCGATCATGAAGCGCCATATACTGTGAACAATGTATTGAAAATTACTTGATTGACAGTAAGGAGATTCCCAACTCATATCACATGGTAAATCATTGGATTGTCTTGGGCAGGTTGTTATGCAGTCTAACATGGATTGTAACTAATGTAAACAATGACGGTACATGGATCCAATCTGTGGATAGGCATTGAATATTTAATCTTTTCAACAATCTTTCGATTTCATCGTTCCGTGCATGATGTAGAAGGACGTGTATCACGTGTAACCATGTCGTGATGTTGTCATAGATGACTAAAGATGAAAATTCAATGCTGGGGGTCATTATTCAAGAAACCTTGCTGGTTTGTATTCACTGTGGGGGGCTTCATCAACAGCACAGATCATGTAATTGTCGAGACAAATGTCACGAAAGTAGAAACATATACCGTTTATACCCAGCTTTCATTTCCGATGAGGATAATTTCCTGAAGGTTTGGCAAATGCAACCACTAAAAGTGATGTTGGGATCAATTATAGCCATGTTATAATATTGGAATCCAATGAAAATGTCAATCATGCCTGTCACTACATTTTTAACAAGTACGCCAGAATGACATTCGTGATAACCTGCAGCGTTGTTCGGTCTTAATACTCTGCATCATCATCACCGTCTCACGCTCAGCTACCTTAATGCTTCCGCATTATCTAGAACCAGTTTATAGTTTTAGATACAACCCTGTCCAGGTATAGACTGCAGAATACAATGGAAAACTTTAAAAGCTTTTGTACCGTCAAAAGTTCTGTTCTGAACTTTAAAAGGTTTTGTATTGTTAAAAGTTCAGTCCTGATCATGCTTTAACTTGTGAGTTCCCGGCAACTGTAATGCTGAAGTATAGTGGTGTTCCGGAGTAAGTGAATGAATACCATTAGGACTATCCAACCCAAGCCGTCACACTCTGCATCCCATTTGATTCAGTTCTGTAAGTGCATCCAATGGAATGGTACTTTTACACAATAACGAAAACTAGTTTGTCCATCTAACGTATTTGAGTGTGTCAGGGAATTAAGTGATCTATTTGTTTAATGCTGGTCTGCTTGTGTGTCACGTGCTCGCTATGTCGTCACGACAATGCATGACCCCAAATAGCAATCCCTGAAACCGAGAAAAACATCCACATTAATTCATGAGCTGTCAGCTTTGACTAGAAATCAACAAAACAGGCCCCAGACCTAAAAACCCAATGACAAGGCTTTTAAATGAAGTTCCATTTTTTCCAATTGAGCTTCCAGATAGACATTACCAGCTGGGCAGCTCGCTGTAGGGATGGCGTGCTGGTGGGGACGGAACGAGTTGCACAAAGTGGCAAGGGGTAATGAAATCAGCCCCTTCTGTACTGTGGTAATTGGTCATGTTCTGACGGGGAGAAGCTTGTTGACAGGGCTAAGGGTAGAACTCCTCCAGGAAATAGTGTTCGTGAGGTGATGGCGTGTCCCCCTCCAGCGTCAAGCCCTTCCCGCGTTCCATCAGCATCCCTGAATGAGCTGCAAGATGGCAATCTCCTCTTCAATGGTGACCAAATGCAACACGTAATCTAATAAAGCCTTCTTCATCACTCTCAGGGCCTCTTCTTTAACAAGTTTCAGGACCGTGCGAATACCCTCAGATTATAAGGGAAAAGAGCTGGTAATTCTTTCTGGTCCAGCCGACTGGAAAATTGAACCACAATACCTTGGAATGTTTCGTTATAGCGTGCTCATATTGCCGTCTCTGCAACGTTGGAGAAATATGGAACCCATTGTACATACATTGTATAGTCGTCTTGACGGTCGATGTTTAATGCGCACGTACACATCTATGCTTAAAAAGCCATAGGTCTGTGTCATACAGAGACATGCTCGTCATGACTATCAAGCACAAGATCTGCAGCTGCACAACCATCACTCCAATTTGTGATATATAGATAACACTTATTTCCAAGAGACTCCTCAGACTTTATGAATAATAACCGTTTGATACTACACTTGGATGCAGCGAAAACTCCATCATTAATAAACTGTATCATACATTCAGTAGTTGAATTACATAAATCTACAGAATTAGCATGATTGATGTGCAAAGCGGCACGTTTGAAGTCTAATAAACAAGACAATTGAAAAGAAGACGAAGTCGCCGGTAGTTCGTGTAAGTTTACTGGCATTCACGTTTCAGTACAGGCATTCCCGCAACACTTGCTATAGGCAAGGCAAGGCACAATCACACACACTGTCAAAACCACGGACAGCACGTGGTTACATCAAACTTACACACTTACGAGAGCAAACGAAATCGGGTGCTTCTGCTGGGTGTATGTAATTGTTGACCTGGCAAAAAAGCGGAAAAGGCTTAATTTCCTTCTCATAATTAAAATTCAAAATAACATAATTCATTACTTTCTGGGGGACCATTCTGATCTCAGATCATCCAACCCAGAATGCAGTGACCCCAGGCTGGTTAAGCCAGCTTGTGACAGCAACTAGGGGTTAAAAAACATAAAATACCAGCCATGGACATGCATGCTAAAGGAACATCTGCGGGTTGTATCGATTGTGTTCGGAATCTTCACAGAATTAACGGAAACAGACAATCCCCTGTGTGAGTGACAGGTTCTCGGAGCAGGGAATATGGACAAGATTGACTATCATAGCATGGAGAGATTCTCCATGTGAACTCGGACTTTCATAACCAGCATGAAATTGAAAGAAATCGTAAAACCCCTTGCAGGAGTAATAAAATTATGTCAAATTTCCCTTGTAATGGGGACTCTGAAGTAGGGGAAAAATTGAATCCTGATAAAACAATGGTTTTTAGATAGCGCATTTATGCTCTTATAACAAAGTCACACTGATGTCTTGTAAAAGTATTAGGGTTTGGACTAGTGGCACCGAAATAAGGGTGAGGGGGGCTCAGAGACAAATAACGTTTTGTAATCCTGCAATCAATTCTTGTCCAGAGTCATACTTTTCTAGTTCAATTGATCAATCCAGAATCCCCTACTAGTTTTCAGCAAGATTTGTTTTTGTTTAGGAAACAAGATGAAATGACTGCCCATTACAAATTGCAGATAAAGGTATTAAACATCAAGCAATGTAGCCTCCTATCTCATAATAAGGAATTGGAACAGTTGTGCCTCCACCTACCGTGTTACTTGCGCACTGTATCTGCTGCAGAATAGATTTGCATGACTGGTTCCACACTCACACGGAACCAAAGGCGTCTAGACTACATTTCACAACTCTTTGGGGACACTCGAACATTAGTTATTCAAAGACGGCCAAATGACTCCTTATCGAAAGTTCAAGTCTCATTAAATACTTTGACGACATTTCTTAAAATGGTTTACCATATAAGCGTCTATTTTCACCAAAATGTTCCCTTGTTGTTTTCAGGTGAACAATTGATTTAGCTTTGCACGTGTCTGTGATGGGTGCCACCATTGGTGCTTCTCATGGAAACCGTTTTTCACCACTATTTGACAGCGAGTTATAAACACTCATGAAAAAGACGGAACCGTAAGATCGACGCTGCTTTGGTAAAGATCTCTTATAAATCAAGAAAGGGTGTCGATGGTAAAATAAGAATCATGAAAACATGACTGGGGACTGGGATTTGGGAAAATTACTAGTCTTCGGAGACCCAGTCATCTAAGACATACTTTAACCGTTTACCACTTCGGTGAAATCTATGAGCACTGATATGGTTCCGGCAAACATAGAAACATTACAAGGGCCAGGATTCGAACCCATGAGCATAGTTTCTGGCACGCCAAATTAAGCAACGCTTTATCAGAAAAATGCATTGCCAAGACGACAGGCACTCGAGTCCCTGTAAGTACAGACATGTGTGGCGGATTAACAACATCATTGAAAACAGGCTGGAATATGTAATAGGTCATGGTATACCTGAAATATTGCTGACATGACTGAACATGTTAACTCACTCAATCACTCACAGATCAGTGAATATGTAGATCAGTTTAACGTGTCTTCGTAAAATCCATTTTATGAAATAATCGCACCACAGATGTTCATCAGCGATAAGCATCTTCACATGAAAAAAACTGATTTAATCAAGATGAATAATTTGTTATGGATTGTCACGTAAATCACGTCTTTAATAATTCATTGAAGGATGAATGTGCGCTAATGCTACATGTAGACTCAGTAAATACTTCAATGCTAATTGTTAGTTCTTCTGGATGGCCTCTTGTGTGCATGGCCTATTCTATGTTTGTGTGTGTTTGTATTATCAAGGTCGGTGTCTCTAATGTAGATAGTTAGTGCAAAAGAATATCCAGTTTTTACTTTCGTCACAAACACATTCCATTCAGCGTAAAGGGCAAATTAGCCGTGAACATGATATGAATGGACCAGTTCTTTGTTTTATTATATCCAATACTTCTATGCATCATTTAACCTTCTCAACATCTGACACTGTGGACACAAGCTATACATAGCCGGAAACTGAGTAACATACATTTTTTAAAAATACACAAAACAAAAAAGTATTGTAAGCTGCTTTTTTTCTTTCCAGCTATATGTAGCTACTGATCTGATACCGGACGCATCCGAGATATCATCTTTCACCTTCAACGTGGCTAGAGGTGAGTTGAAGGAATACCAGTGCATTTCAGTTAAGAAAACCATTTACACTACGACTGTTTTGTTCTCGGGTGTAGTATAGCCACCGACATATTGGTTATACTATGGGGACTGCTTTCTTCTGTTCATCTGCTTCTAAAAGAGACACGGAAATGCAAAAGATCAAATCTAACTTTATTTCGGGAATTACATTTTTGCAACCTTGACATTGACCGTAATTCCAAAGACTCAGCGTCAGACGTGGTCGTCGTGGACGTCCCCCTCGCAGAACCTTCATGACCCCGTTTTCTTCCGCGTCTTAGGAGGTTGCCCACCATCTCCTCTTGTTGCTCGTTTACACGTTTGTACTCCTAGACTGCATTGCTTCTGTGCCCAGTGGTTCGTGGGAGCAACTGCTCATCCACCATGTTGTTGAATAGTCGGGCTTCACATGTTGCCCTCAATGAATGGTTTGTGTAGAAACCTGGAAAATACATATTAAGTACATTTATCTGTTCATTCATCAATATTTAATTGATAATTTCATTAAAACATCAAAAAATGAAAGCCGCACTTCAACCTCTTAGTCTTGCATATGTAAAGAACATTGATCTTACCTCACACATAAATGTCGTTTTATGATTGAAAATAATAGAAGAGCGCTCAGCCAATGTACCTCGCTTACAAGCGCGTAACATTTCAATGCTCCCCGCTGTCAATGGCAACTCATTTGGTACTTCGTGGTAGTAATTCTTCATCTCGAATTACATTGAATCACGAAATGATGTACGGAAATTACCGATGTTTTGCGAATGCAAATCGATGGAAGGGAGATAACTCTAAATCTGTTATTCTTGTCAGCAAAATCTAGCGATGGCTACAAAAAGATTTGTACCCGTGCTTCAAACAATTCAAAATTAACATTAAAGTGTTCGGTAAGATAAATACGTTGTTCACTGGTCCCTCGGGGCCCATGGGTTGATGTACCCTCGATATTTATTTATGTTCCCATGTCCCCCTCGAGACCAGTGAACAACATATAGTACACATATGTCAGCAAATTTGTACACAAACTGTTAAAAACCTATGTTTAAAATTATGGGAAGGGGGGATCGGGGTGGTCATTGATTTTGTACATGAAGGGGTTACTTAATTTTTACATAATTTTTAGGGGGTGGTCACTCACATTGTACATTGCAAAAATCATCAAACACCCACCCAAGCACGCACGCACGCACGCACGCACTCACGCACGCACTCACGCACACAAGCACGCACGCACGCAAGCCATAAATTATGAACGGTCCCTAAAGTTACTGTAGGATGGATAAGTGTTTACAGGAGGGTATTTGTCTGTCCATAATTATTAACATATTTGATTTCATTTATTATATACCTGCGTGCTTGCGTGCAATCTCCATACTGTCATCTTCACAGTTGGTAGAAGCGATAACACCGTCGCCATCTGATGAAAAGTCATAGTTGTCGACTTTCAACTGATCATCGGAAATAACGTGAGACGAAGATTTGAGTTCATCATCATCTAAAATATCTGACAGAGAAAGATACGTCTTCTCCTCCATTTTACCAAATGCTTTTCATGAATACTGGCTCAAAATGACAACGTGGTCGACTGGACACAAGCCACACAACTAATGTTGATACTGAAACACGTGATAATCGTGCACGGGCGATAAAATCGGCACACGACTACATGTCTATGCCGTATTACCTCTTAGTCAGGGAGCTCAGGGCTATTTTCAGGGCATTTGGTTCAGATTCTTCCAAAAGCACCACATTTGGCACAGAGGTAGCTTAAGGCATACTCATTCGATTCCAGACGGGCGCCAATATGGCCGCCCCCTGTGGCGGCCATATTGGACAAAAAACAAAATGGCCGCCACCCCGATTTAAGAAATATTTTTTCCTACGGTTGTATATAGTCATGTTACATATTAAATGAAAGACAATAAAAAGGGCTTTACAGTGATATATAAATGATATTAAAGAAGTTAGATGAAAAATAAGATCTGGGGGGTGGACCAGAAACATCAAAATGTCAATAAAAAAACGAAGAAATACAAAAAAATATCCTCTTTCTTTTCTAAGAACATGTTTTTTTATAGTTTCCTATCGATTTATGAAGAAAATGCCCTTTTAGAAAAAAAATATAACATGGTTCAAGTCATGAGCATCACATCAAGCGCACAAGATATGCCCACCAGGTTTCCCTCATATCGCTGAACAACCTCAAGCAGAATGCATACTCTAAATATTGCAAGGGTGTCATGGGTCCACCGGAATCTTTCAACATGTGGGATCAACGTCCTCAAATATTTGCACAGTTCAAATACTGGTCTACTATCATTGAACTAGAACTGCTCATGGCTCGTTTTGTGAGGTCCTTGAGGTAAGGAGACTTCCAACTTTATGTACAATCATGTGACGAACTTTGTGATTGGTTTCACGCATTGGACCACACAAGCTATGCACGTTGGCTTCCAGTACATGTACGTGACATGGTTGAACTTAGCAAGAATCACCCTGAGATACATGATAAATTTATGAAGCGCAATTTCGTCGTTCAGAAATCATCCAAGAAGTTCAGTCTTATGGCCAAGGACCAAGCCCATGAACAGTCCAACAAATCCCTCCAGGAACATGGTGGAGCAACTGGTCTTTATGAGAATCCTGAAGCACTTACCCTTTATATGCTTGCAGGACCAGACTGTATGCGGATGGTAAAGGAGTTTGAATCAACATATGACCTTTCACCCCAGGCAACAGCTCATTATGAGGAAGGACACCATTTACAAGTCAAATTTCAAAAAGTCATTTTATCTTTTGTTCATGCAGTTGAACAACTTGGAAACCCATTCCTAGCAACCGGTCAGGAGCTTTTTGCTCTGGATACCTAAACTGTCAAGGAGCCGTCCGTGGTGAACAGTCTGTTACAAATCACTGAAGCTGGCAAAGCCCTGCATGCAGATTATGTCCAAGAGAGACTGGTGAAGATATATGTGCCTGTAACAGATACAATCAAAAGAAACAACATGTTGACCTTTGCAAATCGACCTGACCCAAGGAGAAAAGGACCTAAGGATGTTGGTGTTCAGAAACAAAACATGATATTGGTGACACAGCTCTTCCTTTCTTTGCAGCCCCGCCCAGATGCAGACTTGGCCGACTTTTTCAAGTATGAAAATCAAAAGGAACCACCAACCCTAGCTGACAGAGGGTCATTGAACCTTTTTATTGTCTTTCATTTAATATGCAACATGATTATGTACAATTTATGACAATTTATGACTAAATTTTTTCTTAAATCGGGGTGGCGGCCATTTTGTTTTTTGTCCAATATGGCCGCCACAGGCAATCTTGGCGCCCGTCAGAAATAAACTTAGTATGTCTTAAGCTACCCCTGTGCCAAATTTGGTGCTTTTGGAAGAATCTGAACCAAAATATTCCTGTGCCCCCTGACTATCTGGTGTGCGATCATGTAAAACACTGAACACAGCAGAAACTGAATCCCACACTGGCGTTGAACAACAAGAAAGATACAACATTTTATATTCTGTTGTAATATGATGAGGTCGAAACTCCTATGCTTACTTTAAGTCAAAACAAAGAAATTCAGATAATCAGTTGCATGACATATTGGCATGTGTTTAATATAGACATTACGGTCCATTTTACACCCGCGCAAGCATTGTGACACAAATAAGTTCTTGTCAAAATTTAGTTTTGTTGTTATTTTTCACCTTCACAGGAAGTTCTTTCTTCATTGTCGTAGTGTAAGTAAGTTATATGACTCGTATGTGCTGTTTAATCCACGAACTGGTTGGTTATAGCCTACTACTCGCCGTGCAGCTCGTAGTATAACCAACACGTGCGACAACGAACCACTAGCAAACAGCAACAAAACCCTTTCCACATCCGTAAGAAATCTCTGTTTAAAAGCAGATTTGGTTGCACGATTCCGATTGTCTCATGAGCATGTGTTTATGAATCACTATCTTTAGTGATGACACCAGGTGTTCAAACATACAATGGCTAGTAGTCAATAGGTCACATGGAAAAACACGGGAACGTATGTTCTTTGAGTGACATTTTAGAAGTTGTAAAGATGAAGGAAAACCAAGTTCTATGGACAGTCAACTTCTTTATTGCAATGAGTGCGACGTTTCGGCGTAGGTACACCGTTATATAGCCAGTGATGAACGTATGGTACAACATAAAGTAGGGAATTACGGCGAACATCATATTTGTCAGTGATGAGCCAATTTTGGGAGTTCTTGTCTACCATGCAATCTTTAGAAAGATTAACTGAGGCCTAGATGTGTTGTAACCTTCCTTAAACAACTTCTGAACAAGAGTCGGACGGCGTTCTTTGAAATCTGTATAACCTGGTAAAAAGAGCATGTTCGGTTGTGGCATAAATGCAAGAATTCATCATCAGTTATCATCATCAGGTAGGGCCTCGTATTTGTATGCTCTGTTATCGACGATGTACACAAAAGGGTCATCTGCAGTAGGTAATGCTAATCAGAGTCAGCATTGCGAGGAATCCATACAGGATCTGGTGTCACTAATTTGTGTGACTATCCCATTGGGCTATACAATCTGACTGTTGTCGCAAACGATATGGCTCGATCACTGCTCCTCCAGTGGTTATTATTTCGGTGTCCATCATATTGGCCAATGAGATTCGAAATCTTATATCACTTGTATAAGCTTAAAAAACGGCAGCTCCCAGTAAAGACGATCTCATAATCAAGACCTATATTGGAATGACACGGGCATTTTCATTGAAGTGTATTCAATTATCCCGATAGACGCGACTTGTGACTACGTCGTGTACAGACTCGTTAGACCTGCTCCACATATAAAAGTGGAACATATTTGGTAAATTCTTAATTCATTACAAGTATTGACAGCACTGGAGTCTACAATATGTTCCTGCATGTACATATACCCTAAAGAAATTGTTTAATCTAACAGAAAACGTCTATATTTTACAATGATCAATTTATCTAATCATTGAACTCTCAGTTTGGTTTGATAGCAGGCAGTATTTGACAGTGTATATGTCCCGAAAGACTGTTTTCAGTTTATACAGAACAGGGAAACATCTTGACTTCTGTATAACAGTTTGCACCAAAAACGATTGCTTAAAAAGTATAATGTTGATAATGATATAAGTACATTTTGTGAACAATTGGGAACAAGAGATTCTATTACACATATTTTGGAATATATGTTTCTTACAAACTCTCGGGAATGCCATTGCATCGATGTTTCTGTAAACATCTAATAACATTAAAATACGACGTCAGCAATCCACTATCTCCCCACATAATACCAGATCGTAAGAGATTCATCAATACATATACATGTAGTACCAACTATCTCCCCACATAATACCAGATCGTAAGAGATTCATCAATACATATAGTACCAACTATCTCCCGAAATAATACCAGATCGTAAGAGATTCATCAATACATATAGTGTCAACTGAAAAGGTCCAACCTCGAAGGATTCTCCAAATAGTCAAAGATTGGTATAAAGCAGAACAGTTTATTGCAAAACCTAAGAATCATGTTTTCAGGCACCCAAATTGTCACCATTACCGGTATATTTCACTACAAATAGAACCATGAAATTACACCAACCTGGTCATACCGCCATAATATCACGGTAATATTCACTGTTCATAAACTATTGATTCGTGCACACCCGGTGTTTAGGTTGATCCAGCTATATGTTGACACATAATACCAGTGAGAGACGAGATGGGGACATGCAGATGCAGAACATATAGTGATGATATATTGTGAACATAACTGCTGAATATGTGCTGTACCTTGACATCCTCTGTGTATGTATCGAGGCATGATACAGTGAGAATACTGAAATTACATTCTGAACAGTTTTAAGGAGATTTATTTCGTAGGGAAACAGACAAACAGTAAATCAGTTCGCTATAGCCGTTAATTCGCTACTCACGAGTTCGTTATTCGCGTATAATTCTAATGATATCATAAAGGATTGTTGACGGGACTTTTAAATTTGTTCGCTATATCCGTTTGTACGTTATATCCGTGTTCGCTATATCCGTGTTCTACTGTACAATAATTTAACAGAGAAATGAGGGATGGTAACCCAAGAGTAAATAATTACAGCATATTCATTGTACTTTCCATTTTAAAGATATGATAAACACATTTAGCAATACTAATCAATAGTTGTACATTATTAGTTTGTAACATGTTCACAAACTTTATCATACTTGGTCTGGCAATGACATGCTTTGGTAGATAACGATTTCTTATACTTAAATATTTTTGACAAATGAGCAAGATATGGTATTCATCTTCGAGATCGTTTACACAAAATGGACACAGGCGATCGTGTAATGGTGATTTAGGTGTAGTCCATCTGCCCTTTTCAATCATCGGTGTATGTGAACTCAATCTGAACCGTGTAAGAGCAATTCTATATTTCCTTATATCAATATGTACTAGATACTTTTCAAAATTTAAACAATCTTTAATTGCAAATGTAATCTAGTTTCACTCAAACAATTTAAATCATTCTTCCACATCTGAGAGTAAAAATCATAAATACGCTGTTTAAATTCTGCTATAAATCCATGGTAATTGCTCAATCTCTGCGAAACCCATAAATAACCAAAGCCAAATTTATAGAGTGTATATCTTAATAATGTTATCCAATTTTCACCATGAGGGTTCAATTCAGATAATGACAAGAGTGAATTGTAATTCAGTACTAGATATCTATGTGCACTACACTCTAAAATCTTCTAAAATCAGACAACATTATGACCTGCAGTTGGGTCAGATCGACCTTGGGATGACGTCGTTTGGCATTTGTGTTACCTGCCACCCGAGGACGTACAAGTGTTCATTAATAAGTTGATGGTATTAGCGCATGTTTATTGCATGTTTTACTGAAGAAACGGAAGTCGATGGGTGAACGGCACCGTTGACTAATGTCTTGCACGGAGTTGTTGTAAGGTTTTCATTGATAATGTGATAGCTAGAGTCCTTAGTCTAGGGAAGGGCGACATTTAGGGCCTACAGATGCCAGATTACCTCTCCCCAAAGCCAGAAAGGCTACCTCTCTGTGTCATAGTGTTGGCAGGGATGCCTTAAGGCATGTCTAAAGCACGTCACACGTCACCCCCGATAAGCACATACTCTACATTAAACAACTAGCACCGAGCAGTTAAGATTACGATGCGATGATATGCTTAAAATGGCCGAAGGCCGCCATGCAGAGTGACAAACCATGTTTTCTTTTTCATTTCAGTCTACAAAAACTTTGAAATGTGTATTTCCCATGCAGTGTGTCCTGCTATTACACCCACAGAAACGTGTGTGGTGATAGGAATCAATTTTTGATTAAATGCCTCGGGGTTTTATTTCTTACAGGGAATTTTTCAGGTGTCGAATGGTTGCGGCAATATTACATCGAGGCTGGCAAGTTGGCATCATATCAGATTCTGTTGGGCTATGA
Source organism: Haliotis rubra (assembly GCF_003918875.1). Classification (NCBI taxonomy): domain Eukaryota; kingdom Metazoa; phylum Mollusca; class Gastropoda; order Lepetellida; family Haliotidae; genus Haliotis; species Haliotis rubra. The sequence continues at coordinate 920,358 of NW_025764948.1, read as the reverse complement.
TGAAGTTTAATCGGTGCGACGTTTTCGGCCCTTGGGACCACACCGTGTTGATATAACGAGTAGACTAAATAAAATTTTCATCACATTTTGATGCGGTATTGATCACGTTCACAACTGCAGTGCTGTAAACCCCGCCGCGGAAACAGAAGCGCACACTGATGTGATATGTCCCGCACTGCAACACATAACACCCATTTCATCGTGAAGTCCTCTCGGCGGACAAGCCTTCCCACAGCCTCTCATTGTGACACATTTGTCTACGTAAATGTAATATACTATTCACACTTTCCTAAGGATCAAATCATGGATTCAACAGAAAACTATGATGTGGGGTCAAATTTGGTTTAAATATCTAAGCGTATAGTAAGCATGGGCCCTAGGTGTCAGTTTGTCATTGCATCTTGTGGACCCCTTACCTGCTACTGACAGGTGTTGTGTACTTGTCAATGACTCGTTCCATGATTTGCAAAATGGATGATTAGTGCCATGAAAACCATTTTTATGGTTACTCATGATCAGGTGCATAAGGTTAGATAAGTGGCTGTTTGCCTAAAGAGGGGTTACCACATCAGCATTTTTCCAGTTTCAAATGGACACAATTTCAAATTATAAATCTACGTTTAAGTAAAGTTGTGATTTTTTGTGATCCTTAGCAAAGTATGAGTAGTATATATTATATCTGATAGAAACACATGAGTAATGTTCATAAAATGTCCTACCTTTGCTGTTAAAGAACCAACAAAAGCAAAGGATGTTGCTGAATAGGGAGCTTAATAATATGGTCAACTTGAAGGACCATCGGAGAGACACGGCAGCCTGGTAGTTACAGTTCTCGCCATCCGCGCCAGAGGGCAAGGGTTCTGTCTTCGCGCGGGTAGAATGCGCGGCGTAAAACTGTATACACACTAAGGACCATACCAATCGTTGCGACATGGTTCCGACACCAGCCGTTAATGAATACCTCCAAGGCATATCTCCCTTCATTGTTGTTACTTCTTTCAAATTCAAATTGCGATCCAAAGACATTTAAATCCAGATTTTCCTTTCGAAGAGGTCAGGTGACATATTTAGCACTGAGGATTTTCAAATGCTATGTTTTTCATAACAGAGCGTATTGTTGTAACACCAGACAGGCGGGAGTGTGCTGCTGTTGTTACATTGAAGGCGACGGCACTGTACTGTCGTTGTAACATGTGACAGGGCAGGAATGCTGTTGTAACATAAGCAGACGGGCTTACACTGTTGTTGTAACATTCAAGGTGACGGAACAGTATTGTTGTTGCCCGGTTTTAGCAAACGGAACAACAAAAACTGTCGTTGAAAGATTCGGAGAATGCGTGGAACAGCATAATTCTCCTTTCAACTTAATTCATTCCTCAAATGAATCAAGATAATCGAATTACTAGTCAATGATAATTTATTTGTCTTTAATTTGATTCAGTAAGCTGTTTCATGTCCTCTGATTCTTACGGCCAAGGAACACCCGGCGTTATGACGTTATTGGAAAATGACATGTTGTCCTTCATATTTTGTACAAAGACACATTAAAGAATGCTTATTACCGATCTACGATAACAATGCTGATATTATTATATGCATTATGACATTCTGCACTTATTAGAAGATAGTAAATAAGAGGCTTATTTTAATAATGTACATTTTGTTCTTAATTCAAATATAACTTTTGCGAACAACTTTCGACACAGACGCAAAACCTGAAAGTACAATGATTCAACATTCCTCAGATGTGACAACTTCGATATATACTCTTTAAAAAAAGTGGGGGAACTTATTAATTTACGATTGAGAAAAATGGGAGATATAACGAAGTCAATGAATGTTGATATGATAATAATGAATGTTCTGAGAGTGCATCACCACTTGTGCTTCCTTATGACCATAGTTGTCTGTACAATAAATCGCTCTTGAAAGATGATTGGTGTATGACGTGAAATTTGCATGTTTCCGATTTTCATTTTTAAAAATAGGCTTCAGCAGAAAAAATAAAAATAAAAAAATAATTAAAATTTAAAACCCGGCGAGAAATAAACTCTAACTGTGTGATGCAAGATGATTGTCAAATTGAAAGTTCAGGTTCCCCTACTTTTTTAAGAGTATATATGTGGTGAGTATATGTGCAGCTTCCATTCCTCCAAGATTATACCGAAGTGCTGTAACGTTGATACAGGCTCACACCTTATTGACAGAAGTAGGAAATGAAACAGGTCACTCGGCACAGCGAAGGTCGGGATTCGATCCCCAACATCGGAAGACATATGAGTCTCACCCTTCATGACGATTGCCCTATTGCTGGAATATCGCTAAAGAGGCGTAAACAGACTGTTCAGATCTCCTGTCCAGAGCGTGCGTTTTTCATATAAATAACAGGTTTCCTAGCTGTGTAGACGTCTCCACAAAACCAAGTGACTTTTGGCAATCACTAAAACCTTATGAATGTATCATCTATCAACAACTGTGACGACCCTAGAGCGAAACAAGTTAGGTGGGGAAAGGTTTCGGCCATATACGGCAAGCCTAAATGTCCAATCTAAAACATGAATGTTTATCAAGCACAAAAAGAGTATCTTTCAACCGGAATCAAGAAAGAAAAAAAATGCCGCATCTTCTTCCTGTTTGTCGTTTTTTGTCGTGACTCTGACATTAAAACACTGCAATAGTATCACCAGCTCCCCTCTAAACAGAGTCCAACATTATTGTTGACAAAGAACTTGACAACCCCTGGCCAGAGCCTTTAGACTGTTGCCGCTTTTTATATCTATCTAGCGTGGGTTCCATGTTCATCGATAAAATCATTTGCTTGAGATCCCGTGTGCCATGGGCAGAAACTTCCTTCAGATTCAAAATCGATGCCCGGATGCAGACACGATTTAGACAGGAGCCTGGGGACCGCAAGCCGATGAATAACAACACACGGACCTTCGTCGTGGCCAGTGCTGGACAGTGAAACAACTTAATGTTCTAACAACATTCATTCATCATCTTCTGTTATCCTTAGTTGTTAGCAGATTTGCCAGTTGTAGACATAGTCGGACATTAGTGTGTCTCATCCGTACTTATCACCTATAGTTAAAAGACTCATTACAAGAAGCAATGTCGGTTCGTCCTACCCTTGTATGACATGGCGGTCAGAGCACCACTATCATATATCCGGGCCCTTGTCCAGTACTCCACTCCCCCAAGCTGAATGCCCTTTGTCTACATGTCAGTTAGATGTACACATCTCGTACCAGTGCCTGCAGTGAAGTAGAGATTGTGATCAACAATGTAAATGCAAGAATTTTGCAAATTTGAGGCAGATATGTACATGTTAATCAGCATTATATATCGCACGAATGCTCATAAATCTCAATGATATCGGGCCGTCGATAAATCAAGACGGAATTCCAACAGCATCTTATTATGGCCTTATTTCATTTGCTAACGAGTTCGTGATAGTTAACAGATGCCTTCCCCGTTTCTATAGCTATCTTTACCGTTTATTATATGGTATCATCTTCATTGCCCTCACACACTATACAGTAATTGCGGATTTACACGAGCGCCTCAGTTGCAGTGATTTCCAGCAAGCTTGCAGCAACCAGCCGAATGATTACCGAAAGTGGGTGAGTTTCGTTCGACAGCTCAGCACAAACAGGTCTGTCAAGGACAGACAAATGACAAATGAGCCCAATAAACCCAAGAGAAGCAGTAATTCATTACTTTGACATTTGCAATTTTCTTCTTTGATACACTGTCTATGTAAGCTTAACTACAGAAGACATCGACTAGGGTGATAGAATACAGATTGGGGACGGACCCGTTGTATAGAAACGTAATTGGAATATCTACCTACTTACTAGGAGGAGTCAGTTATGTTTTGTGCTGCTGTATACATTCACCCGAGAAGCTTTGTATAGCAGTTTCATGCATGAAGAATTCGCCGTGTAAAGAAGGGGTGAAGTTCAGTTGTGTACTATAGTAGATATATTCAGAAAATAACAAAATAATGACACAACACGAATTTCCCTCCTGTGCGTTTCAAATTTGTGTGTGGAAAGTGTATTTTTTACCTTTTTTGAGTCTATAAAAACATGAAATTATATATACATAAATATATTGTGTCTAGGTTTATACTATGGTTTTTGATCATAATATTCAAAAATCTGCTTTTATTCCTATACTTGTCTACAGTTCACACCTACACACTCAAACATGCCTACAGCAGTATTCTGTTGAAAGTCCAGGCAACTGTGGACGACTACAGGCATTGTGGAGGCTGTTATTGTGTTATTGTATTTTTTATCTTCCCTACAGCTCATTTAGTGAAAAGGTCAACAATAAAGTCCACGTTGAAGTAGAGTCTGTATGTGTGACTGACATCAATTGCTTCATCACGCTGGACCTCCATCCTTTCCTTCGACGCTCAAGATTAACTCCTCAACACCTCAATACTTGCCATTACATTGTGACAAATTGCTGCCAATCCCAACTCGGCGCCTTTGATCTGTCACGTGCAACGTTATAAACAAATCAAGTGAAATTCAAATCCATTTGCACTTCAACAGTTTGACGTCTTATTTGCTCGAAGGATTTCGGGGCAATCTTTAATGCATTTTGTCTCTTAAGAGAGGAACTTGAAAATAGCAATAATCACTCTCGTTCGTTGTCCTTAATTATATGGTAGAATTCATTTCTCCACAAAATGTCTTTAAATATGCATTACATCAAAAGGCATTAGTGTCTTACAGTCCATAAAACCCTTACATGGCAATAATAGTATACATGTAGCATTCCTATACAAAGAAATGGGCTAACATGAAATCACGCCGTTTGAATTATTTTTTGTATTACATAAAGTCGTGTGATTTATGCATGAAACAAACCCACATCTGACTTCTGAATTCACAAGAATTCTGAAGTCACGGGTGTTCTTTATACCTCGTTGTTAAATTTACGCATTTGATAATAATCGTCACTTAGTTTACTTCTAAATATTCTAAAAGTTTGCCAGACCCGTCGTGCAGGATTGAAGAATGGGAGCCTCAGCAGTCTATCAGCACACTTTCCCTATAAACACAATGAACGCGTAACCTAATATGGTGGTTCCCAGATAAGGTTAGTTGTATGGTAGTCACGAAATAAGGACTAATACAATTGCCTGGTGTGTGAGGGTACTCTCCCATAGCTCCACCAACAACTGTGGGTTCATCGCTGGTCATCAGAACCAATACGCCGTGGCTAACTAATGACTAGGGACCCAACAGTGGACAAATATCCAGCTTCCATTCCACTAATAATATAAGCCCAGGACCGGGGGCTATCTTGTCGTGTCCCAGGGGGACAATGAACACCGATGTCAACACATGTACACGTAACCCCGTGTGTCGCATTCGTTGTATACACTCACTAACTCAAGGAACAATGACTTACAATGATACTCTGTCGTGTCCAGTTGGGCGCCATATTATTAAACCGTTAGACTATTTCACATCTTCTCCCTTGGCTGCAGTTTATGCATTATTCATGAAACGAAATTGTTAAAGAAGTCAAAGAGGAGATGCATTCATCTCGGCAAGTGCTCTGTTTATCGTGTTTCAGAAACGTCTTCAGTATAAGCGAAGATAAGAATGAGATATTATTCTTTTAGGTGCAGGATTATGCAATGGAGGCCGACTATATAAGATCCTGAGTAATGTTGGAACGTATTTATGCCCAGTCAGTGTGTGGAGTCAGACAGTATAGACATCTAATAAGGTAATATGAGAGTGAATATGTATGGTGTAACGACGTTTTTAGCAACAACTGCACGGCAGGGAAAACTAGAAACTGGTTTCTCGAGGCTAACCCTCAGCCCCAGTTGCGCAACGTAAACAATGGTGGATGACCTCAGTTACGGAAGTGACCTATGCAGCTGTTGACTAGTATATACTGACATACACAATAGCCATGTGCATCTTGAGCAGCCTGACTATTGCCAATCTATCACAAGTATTTCATACTTTGCCCAAACATGTCACTAATGTTGCTGTAAGTCATGTACCGTTGTCAATAGTACTGAAACCAACCAGTTTCAGAGTAAAACAATTATCGTGTATTCTTACTGTAAACATAATTTACGAGTTAAGATCTGCGCTGGAATTGGGTAAAATGAGAAGGTCAAGACTGGGTTTATGGTCCTCCTCAGCAAAAGGGGATTAGCAGAAACATCTGAGGTCATAAACAGATTTAAAATATTAAAGGAAATGTTACCATTTCCTACAGAGAAGCCTTGTTAGCCCTAACTCCGTATGTCAGGACAACTATGCTTCCCGGCCATTACTGGTAAAACGGTTATAGATTGAGTACATAATACACACATGGTCATTATAGTATAATATGAAGTATAAGTAACATATAGTTCCCCAGACATCAGTCACTAAGTTAATGCTCACGCCCGTCTTTACATCAGAGTGCACTCAAATGATATTCTCATTTCCCTGGGATTATACTCAAAAATTATGTTGACAAAATCGTCTTTTATTCCTCTATTCCGAATGTGTTCAAGATGTGAGTTAAAATAGGGATGTTGTCACTGATGTTTCAAGTTTGGAAGTGTCCGCCAATAAACCCTGCCGATGTCTGCATAAGACTTGTAATAGGCCGACTAAGTCTTTACTTGGTGTAACCCTGACCAAACACCTTCAGAATAAGAATAGCATGGTGCTTTTTGAAAAATGAAACGCTGAGAAATGCAGACAGCATACGAGGCTGCTTGAGAATTACTTTCGGAAGCTGAAGTCATCCCTCATGTCATACCGTCCTGTGGATAACTACATTGTATAGTCATCCCTCATGTCATACCGTCCTGTGGATAACTATATGGTATAGTCATCCGTCATGTCATACCGTCCTGTGGATAACTACATTGTATAGTATTCCCTCATGTCATACCGTTCTGTGGATAACTACATTGTATAGTATTCCCTCATGTCATACCGTTCTGTGGATAACTACATTGTATAGTCATCCCTCATGTCATACCTTTCTGTGGATAACTACATTGTACAGTCATCCGTCATGTCATACCGTCCTGTGGATAACTACATGGTATAGTCATCCCTCATGTCATACCGTCCTGTGGATAACTACATTGTATAGTCATCCCTCATGTCATACCGTCTTGTGGATAACTACATTGTACAGTCATCCCTCATGTCATACCGTCCTGTGGATAACTACATTGTATAGTCATCCCTCGGGTCATACCGTCCTGTGGATTACTTCATTGTATAGTCATCCCTCATGTCATACCGTCCTGTGGATAACTACATTGTATAGTCATCCCTCGTGTCAAACCGTCCTGTGGATAACTACATTGTATAGTCATCCCTCATGTCATACCGTCCTGTGGATAACTACATTGTACAGTCATCCGTCATGTCATACCGTCCTGTGGATAACTACATGGTATAGTCATCCGTCATGTCATACCGTCCTGTGGATAACTACATTGTCATACTGTGGATAACTACATTGTATAGTCATCCCTCATGTCATACCGTCCTGTGGATAACTACATTGTATAGTCATCCCTCATGTCATACCGTCCTGTGGATAACTACATTGTATGGTGATCCCTCATGTCATACCGTTCTGTGGATAACTGCATTGTATAGTGATCCCTCATGTCATACCTTTCTGTGGATAACTACATTGTATAGTTATCCCTCATGTCATACCGTCCTGTGGATAACTTCATTGTATAGTCATCCCTCATGTCATACTGTCCTGTGGATAACTACATTGCATTATCATCGCGGTTTGTGACAAATACCCTGTGGATAAAGGGATTAAGTTTGTCTGTAAGTTCGTCGTGTAGGGTTGTGGGAATGTGATTAAACCGAAAACAGTTCTTTTCCCTGACATTGCAAAGTTTCAAGCAAATCCTTTGTGTTTTGTAAGAACCCACATGGTAACACTGGGATCACATTACATGTGCATTATATGTACAAAATGTCTGTAGGATCTCACTATTAACGGCCGAGAGTAATGGAGATTCACTCTGGATTAAGAAATGGCACGAACATTGTAAACTGCATATGCTAGCAAATAGCAGGATGTTTATGTACTCCATCTGCCTACATTAATGTCTATTTACAGCTGCCGTTAATAGTATTGCAAACTAGACTGTGAAATACTAGTTTTAAGGAATTATCTTTCAGACAATACGCGGTGTTATATGATTTCAGGACACCATGTTATATTCCTATGTTAATACCATCTGAGGTTTTAGCAGCATAGAATCACAGGTTTACTGTGATCAATAATCTCAAGTATAACGTTGTTTGAAATTGCTATATTTTTTTTAAAAACAATGATAACTGACTGTATAATTGTATTTGAAAAAAAAAGGTTTTCATTTGCTAAATTTAGGGCAGTTCCAAAAGGAGGGAGAGATATCGTATACACTTCTCCATTGCTTCAAGCAGGCCAGTGTGAGTTCATGAAAGATGTTTTTTTTTTTCAAGACGGTCCTGCTGGATTAGAATAACGTGGGTCGGCGGTTGCTCTGCTGTCGATGCTTCTAAACATCGTGATTTTAAAAGTCGATAATGAAGTATTGTTTTGTTTTCCACGCTGGGGGTATTTCAATTATTCTAATTCCAGACCCTAATTCCGGTCTTGGTTTATCGTCGAACCCCTTTGAGCCGTGGATCCTAACCTTCCATCACCCCATCCACGTCTTCCGATAACCCACCTCGGTGCTTATAGTCGCTACAACGTTATTTTCACATCGACCGCCGTCTACCGGTGAAAAATTACGCGGACATAACTGGAAAATCTATGCAATTATCGTAGGGCAAGAGGACTCCATTATGGTCGACTTCCTGTGGCGTGTCAGTCTGGTGTCACATGACAAACAGGTCGCCATATTGGGGACGAGGATTGGTCACATGACACGGCTTACTTTAAAGACACTGGGAAAGAAAACATGACCTCACGCATTTTTATGTGCGTAACCGGAAATGGATTTCCACCTTTCCGCAATTTAGGTGAGCTGAAACTTATTTTCTGCTTTAATAAATCATCGATGAGAGATTGAAGTATATTTTTTTATGTTTGCCACTGCTTAAAGATAGTAACAATTATGTTTATAGCACGTACACGGGCCCGCGTTCGTGTCGCTGCGTTGTAATTGAAAAATAAACAGTTGTGAGGAAAATGGGGTCTTTTTGCCGTCATAATTTATAGCAAGCGTGCTGTTTCCAACAAAGGGAATTGTCTTGGTTTATTGGGAATATCCTGAGAGGTAAAGCTCGGCAATTTAAGACAAATTATAAACTGTTTCATTTATCAAATAGAGGCTGAGATGGACCTTGAAGTGATCAAATAGTGACTGCCCTTATTTTGATGTAATCGTTAGGCATTGTTGGAACTATTTCGGTAGCAGAAGGATGGTTATTTGGATGTTCAGTACTTCTTTGCCTCAGTTGTTCATGGCTGTTACTCCTTCATGCCTATTTTTCGAACTGGAACCAGTTGAACTGCACCATGGAATGTTTAAAATATACCTAGTGGTGGCAATTAACTTTTTCACAAGTTAATTTACATTTACAGATGAAGAGTATTAATCAATTAAGTTTCTGCATGTCCATTAGCGACACCGGCGATCGATAGATGCCTCTCCTAGATGCAAGAGCTCAGTAAACAAAATGGCGGTACTTCCTGTAGCCTATAGAATTACCATCTGAAAGCACGACATACCATGCATTATCAACGAGAAATACAGCAACAGTTCGTTTTGTAGCTGAGTGTAACTCAATTGATCATTCGTTGCTGGCATATTCCGTTTGGCCTGCCGTTTGGCCATATCGTTGAATATTCACCACAGCGTCGGATTCTTTTGCATTTAAATAGACTAGAGATTTTCACACGATGCTGTTTTTACTCTCACACATGTATGATATTCAACACTGTAGTTGTTATGAATACCACGTTCTATTAAATTATGTGAAACAGATCACCCCCTTAATTTGCAGAATTAACGATTATACAATTAATGTAATCAAATCCATATGATCACGCGAAGATTGAACATATAGTTTATTGTACAAGTTCCGTACGTACTGTGACGGTCCGGGCATTCCTTTGGGCCGTATAATCGGTTACAAGGAATTCATTTACAAAGAAGCTACCGTCGAAGTGGCCAACGGCTCCTATGAGATTTGACAAATGCAGGTTTTATCCCAACATTGTTCACTGTACTTGCTGTATGTGATCAATAATGATTTGTTGGTGCACTAAATTGTTCAAATTTCCCTTTCAGAGACAAAAGAAAGGCATGTCCTGAAGCTCAGACGGATGCCTTCATGCTAACACGCCACTCCTAGGCCATGCTGTCAATACATCAGGTTGTTGCATACTGAAAGACTGTCCTAGACAGTGATATTGTTGCATTCATAAGAAACCCTTCTGTGTCTAATGTTATTGCTGGGTTGACACCAAACCATTCTGTCTGCCCAATGTCATTGCTGGGCTGACAACAAACCCTCCAGCGTGCCCAATGTCATTGCTGGGTTGACGACAAACCCTTCTGTCTGCCCAGTGCCATTGCTGGGATGACAACAAACCCTTCTGTGTGCCCAATGCCATTGCTGGGTTGACAACAAACCCTTCTGTGTTCCCCAATGTCATTGCTGAGTTGACAACAAACCCTTCTGTGATCCCAATGTCATTGCTGAGTTCACAACAAACCCTTCTGTGTTCCCAATGCCATTGCTGGGTTGACAACAAACCCTTCTGTGTTCCCAATGCCATTGCTGGGTTAACAACAAACCCTTCTGTGTTCCCAATGTCATTGCTGAGTTCACAACAAACCCTTCTGTGTTCCCAATGTCATTGCTGGGTTGACAACAAACGCTTCTGTGTTCCCCAATGTCATTGCTGAGTTGACAACAAACCCTTCTGTGTTCCCAATGTCATTGCTGAATTCACAACAAACCCTTCTGTGTTCCCAATGCCATTGCTGGGTTGACAACAAACCCTTCTGTGTTCCCAATGTCATTGCTGAGTTCACAACAAACCCTTCTGTGTTCCCAATGCCATTACTGGGTTGACAACAAACCCTTCTGTGTTCCCAATGTCATTGCTGAGTTCACAACAAACCCTTCTGTGTTCCCAATGTCATTGCTGGGTTGACAACAAACCCTTCTGTGTTCCCAATGCCATTGCTGGGTTGACAACAAACCCTTCTGTGTTCCCAATGCCATTGCTGAGTTGACAACCAACCCTTCTGTGTTCCCAATGCCATTGCTGGGTTGACAACAAACCCTTCTGTGTTCCCAATGTCATTGCTGAGTTCACAACAAACCCTTCTGTGTTCCCAATGCCATCGCTGAGTTGGCAAGAACAACTTCTGTGTGTCCAGTGTCAATGCTTAACTGACAACTCTTCAGTATGTCCATCTTCTTGATTCTGGTGGCAACAAGCCCTTTTTTGTTAACTCCTTGCCCTGGATTTGTTGACGGCGATTGGGTCTTACGAGAATAACAGCTGATTGAGGTTGATCGACAACAAACCCAACATGCATTACCTGTCTTAGCAACACGGTCTCCCGTGTGATCTATGCACTTTAATCAACACAATCGTGATCCCTTGGGTCAAACATGCTTCAATACAGATACAAATCAAATCCATCACACAACCAACTCATCAACTGATACACGTTTTCAGTAATCACTTATTCATGTGAAAATTTGCTTTTTAGAGAATTATGTCAGTTGTAAGTGAAAGTGAATACGTACCCCTTAACTATATTTCTGAAGCTACTGGTGATTGTATTGTTGAATACTATAAGTTTTCTGCATCACTTAAAAGAGGACAAAGACATTTTCATCATATCATCCTCTCTGTTTCCGATTACCTGTGCACCCTAAGCCTCGTTTTGGATTCTTGACGTCAAAGGCTAAAACGAAGAACACGAGTACAGTTATCTCAGGTTATATTCCTTAGCAAGAGGTTGTGAAAATGCAGCATAGGTCATACATACATGTGCTAAAATATGCGGTTTATTACATTAACCGTGTTACAGAACGCAAAACGTTTTGGAGGCTAGATTGAGTGAGTTTGCGCAATGTTTTAGTGATGTAGTGAATTCGAACTCCAAGAATAAGCTTCACACACAGTTCCCATGTGTGAAACGGAAACCAGGCCATCGGTTTGGAGAGCGAACGTTTGAATGACCAGATTCATTCTGTCTGCGTGGTACAAAACAGATATGTCACGTGCATAGTGTTAGGCGAAATGCTCTTCTTCCATAATAGGAACAAAGCCTTTGACATTGTGTTTCATTGTACACACAATGGACCATTTAGGCATTTACCTTATGAGTCTTTTATGACAACGTTTCCTCCGTCTTTTAGATAATTGTACAGTGTCTGTCACCTCGTGTGGGCGATATGTGCCAAAGGCCTTTCTGGCCACTTTCTAGATTTGAATTTTTTTTTTTTTATAATCCAGAGCCCAACGTTACAACTGCTAATTTGGACACAAATTACTTCAGCAAGCTTTATTTCCTGCATCTCGACGGTGGTGAAAATATTTCTGTCCCCAACCGTTAGGTCACCCTGACCTTCCTGCTCGACAGAAGTACTTTTGCTCTGTCTGTGTGTGTGAGCGTGCGTGCGTGTGCGCGTGTTTGTGTTTTTGTGGGCGTTGAGCAGGATTTGAGCAGGGGTGGGTGTTGAGGGGGGATGATGTCCTTTTTTCACTTTTCATCGGAGAAATACGAGATATGAAACCCCAGTGGCATTGCTGTTTTTAAATAAGTAATCATTTATTGGATGTTGCTGACAATTCGCTCTCGGACGTTGCCATTTGTCATATGTGATAGTGTCAATGCTCTAGGTTTAAAACGACGTCAGTGATTATCTGCGGCCACTGCCGTCAGTTAGCCCAGAGTGGCTGTTTACAACACTTCTGTAATGATTTATTATTTTATTCCTATCTCCGGAAGTAACACGCAGGATTGGTGCGTGATGCAAGTTATCGACAGATATATGATTTCTGCCATTCAGCTCCATCCTGTGTAATTAAGGCACCTGCCGCACCTGCGAACCATCCCCAAAACCACCTCATTATTGTGGGGAATCTGACTCAACCTCAGATGAAATATTCATTTGATAAACCGTGAAGAGAATACAGGATTGAAAATATGCCTCATGTCACGACTAAGGAAGCTTTTAATTTGATTCGTAGAGGAACGAGTGGGAGCGGGTTTTGGAGGTGGGAGGTTGTTAGGTCGGAAATATTTTTCAGAACATTTTACTCATTATTCCAGTTTAATCAAAGAAATTATTAAATTACTGAGCAACACCGAACAACTAGCATATCAAATCGACTTACCGTTTGTCGCTTATATTTACGTTTAACATACCTGCACCTTTGCGACGTAATCCTGCACAGATAGAGGCAGCTTCACTGGCAACTGTTTCAGTATAATCTGTGTGTGGTGTAATTCTTTTTCGGAATGTACTAGCAAGGACAGATTCAAATAAATAAAAGCGAAACACCCCATCATTATTCAGGAGAAATCTATACCTTATTCTATCAAAAATATTAAATTTCCACTAAACTTTTCAAAATGAACTGGACGAATTTGTAGAATTACAAGCAATAAAACACAAACATCAACAGAGCCTTGTGTACCATTTCGAAGGCGTACTGTCATTAACATTTGCTCTTGTTCCCTTTAATCACATCTTAGGTCATGTTTTTGCAAAACAAGCTGACTTTGTGTGTACATAAAGCTTTGAATCAAGCCCTCCCTTGTCCCGTTTAACGTTCGAGTGCGAAGGTTTATTTGGATTGGTTAGCCAGTGAGGCGAACACAGCCGTCTACATTTCAATCAAATTAAACATGTTCTTCGGACGGGAAGAGATAGCAGAAAGCTAATCGATATGTACAAATACGAAACGCGATCTTTTTACCAGCTTTACGTCCCCAAATGAATTCTAGCCAATAGGAGCATCGAAGAACTTTACTAATTGTGTCTCTCTTTATAACTCTTCTTTACAACTGATAGTTGTTAGCCATACTTTCGTAATTGTATCACATGATCTGTACGACTTGGACGCAGTCTCTGAGACAACCCTCGGGCTTATTTCCCGAGAGAACAAGTCACGTGCGCAGGTGTATTCTGGATCAAAGACTAAACTGATTGATATATTGTCGTTAATCACTCATGTTTTAGCTTTTAATCTGATATTGTAGGTAAACTCAGACTAGACAAAGTATAAATAATTCATAATCTGATCATGTAATAGGCTGTCGTCGATACTACACAAGATCAATGGGTACAATACGGACAGGACGATGTGGAGCGTGGAATAAAAACAAGACGTTATCCCGTACCGCGGCGTGTGGGAGATAGTGTTACAAACACAGTGGAATAGTGATGTACAGTGTACATTTGTAGGTTGCATACAGACACAATCACATCCATAATCAAAATGAAAGAGACACAAAATTTCAAGATCAGTAGATAATTATCTATTGTACGGTTCGGATAATGAAATGGGCATGAATCACAGGGTAATGTGAGGAATGTACTATGTAAAGAATTGCATTTTGGTCAAACTGGTGTCAGGAATGGTTGTAGCGGATTGTGTTTTGTATAAAGTAGTGTCAAGAAATTATTTAGTGGATTGTACTTAGTTCAAAGTGGTGTCAAGAATGTATGTAGCGGTTTGTGTTTTGTGCAAAGTAGTGTCAGGAATGTATGCAGCGGTTTATGTTTTATGCAAAGTAGTGCCAGGAATGTATTTAGCGGTTTGTGTTTTGTCAAGAATTATGCAGAGGTTTATGTTTGTGCAAATTAGTGTCAGGAATGTATGCAGCGGTTTGTGTTTTGTGCAAATTAGTGTCAGGAATGTATGCAGCGGTTTATGTTTTGTGCAAATTAGTGTCAGGAATGTATGCAGCAGTTTGTGTTTTGTCAAGAATTATGCAGAGGTTTACGTTTGTGCAAATTAGTGTCAGGAATGTATGCAGCGGTTTGTGTTTTGTGCAAATTTGTGTCAGGAATGTATGCAGCGGTTTATTTTTTGTGCAAAGTAGTGTAAAGGAATGTATGCAGCGGTTTATGTTTTGTGTAAGGTAGTGTCAGGAATGTATGCAGCGGTTTATGTTTTGTGTAAGGTAGTGTCAGGAATGTATGCAGCGGTTTGTGTTTTGTGTAAGGTAGTGTCAGGAATGTATGCAGCGGTTTATGTTTTGTGCAAGTAGTGTCAGGAATGTATGCAGCGGTTTATGTTTTGTCAAGAGTTATGCAGAGGTTTACGTTTGTGCAAATTAGTGTCAGGAATGTATGCAGCGGTTTATGTTTTGTGCAAATTAGGAATGTAGGCAGCGGTTTATGTATGCAGCGGTTTATGTTTTGTGCAAAGTAGTGTCAGGAATGTATGCAGCGGTTTATGTTTTGTGTAAGCTAGTGTCAGGAATGTATGCAGCGGTTTATGTTTTGTGTAAGGAACTTCAGGAATGCATGCAGCGGTTTGTGTTTTGTGTAAGGTGGGGTCAGGAATGTATGCAGCGGTTTATGTTTTGTGCAAGTAGTGTCAGGAATGTATGCAGCGGTTTATGTTTTGTGCAAAGTAGTGTCAGGAATGTATGCAGCGGTTTATGTTTTGTGCAAATTAGTGTCAGGAATGTATGCAGCGGTTTATGTTTTGTGTAAATGTATGCAGCGGTTTATGTAGTGTCAGGAATGTATGCAGCGGTTTGTGTTTTGTGCAAATTTGTGTCAGGAATGTATGCAGCGGTTTATGTTTTGTGCAAAGTAGTGTCAGGAATGTATGCAGCGGTTTATGTTTTGTGTAAGGTTGTGTCAGGAATGTATGCAGCGGTTTGTGTTTTGTGTAAGGTAGTGTCAGGAATGTATGCAGCGGTTTATGTATTCTGTAAGGTAGTGTCAAGGCGCCTTTGTTGAAGAAGACATCAAGTCGTTTATACATACGACATGATATACAATGTACGCAGTAGAAAGTTATGATGAATACAGATAAAAACAACAGTCCCTTAGTCTCTTAATCCTAGAACACCGAACACCGACGCCACATAGAACACCGACGCCAGAGAATAACCTGCGCTTACTATGCGTCAAAACACATTCCATCTTCAGCTGGTGTTCACAGAAACAGGGTAAACATGTCCTCCCCTACCGGTTACGAATTTTTACGAAAGAAGAGTTGACTGTACTCTTTCAACATTACCATAAGTATGTGTTTACGAATAGGAAGGATAGCAGGTATTCATTAAACGTGAGCGTATCACGATCCTCTTCGGAAATGACTCCATATGTCCACCTTAAAACATTTTAACACTACGCTACACAAATGAGGCTTGTAACCAGAT
Source organism: Haliotis rubra (assembly GCF_003918875.1). NCBI lineage: Eukaryota > Metazoa > Mollusca > Gastropoda > Lepetellida > Haliotidae > Haliotis > Haliotis rubra. Next base: position 903,965 of record NW_025764948.1, on the reverse strand, counting down.
CACAGAACTTTTTAGCTAAAGTCGCATGACGCTTCAGAAAACACTTCGTAGTAATAGAAACTCGAAATTTGAGAAACGTAGAAACAAAAGGCTTCTGTCCCTGGAATATTGCTCGACACAGAGAAAAATGGCTAATAGAAAGTTGAAGTCACCCATCTTGTCATCGTCTTGTGCATAGTTTTTGGTCACTCTGAATCTTTATTCATAGATGAATCGGTTTCAGTAGTCTCTGGTGCATTGTGTTTCATAAAACATGCTTTGAGTATGCATTGAGCATTGCTGAAAGTATTCATTGGTCGAAGACAGAAAGACATTGTTTAAGGGTTTGATGATATAGTAGTCATAAAAACATCCTAAAGTTTTGGACTGGTGCGAGATCAATGTTTCACTTGATAGATCCCCTGGGTCATATCGCACTGCGGATACATGCAATACAACATCATACAAACAAATAAGCAATAAATATACAAAAGCGTTACGGCTTAGCCATGATCAGTCATAGACTACTTGCGCAAGAAAAACACGGATCTGCCTCCTGTGTTGAAGATTAACTCTAGGAGTGGACCGTGTACTGTTCATGGCTACAGGGTCTGTCCTCTGACAGTACCTGGTAATATGATGATACGAATACACAACATCTTGTAGAAAGTAATCGCAAAAAGACAGCAATCTAACCCTCTCAGCTGACGATAAGGGGTCTTACTTTGAAACTGTGGGTTCGAATCCCGGATGGGACTCAACCCCCCCAAAGTACTCGAATCTATACTCGCCTGAGAAAGCGTAATTCCAAATAAATGTTAAATATGGTGATAAGGTCCTCTGCGATGACCTCAGAACACTTGGCACATTCTCCAGCACGTTGTGTGTGTTGATGTCGTGATGTGGAGCTATTAAACAGCAGCGGGCTTGAAGGTGTTACCTGTGTCTTTGGTGACCTTCCTGTTCCATTATTCATAAGTAAGGTCGTGTCCTTGTAAGGTCGTGACACACGTTGCCGTGCTCTCTCAGATCAGAAAGGTACACAATGTACATAACACAAACAGAATTTTTTATTTCGCATGAAAACCAAAATCACGATGTAGAATTTACAGGTTATGTAGTGAGATGACTCATCTGGTCAATGGCCGCTGGATGTTGACAGCGATGCCAATGAACAAAATGACAGGATGTTCTGGTTTTCAAGTACGCACGGATGAACATATTAAGATACATCGATACATAATTGCAGTAAAACAACCCTTGTTGTGATGAAGCAGCACGCCATCCAACATCTTGGTCTTCTCCTCCTGTCAGCATCCAAGGTCCTCTCATTCCGTGGACCTATCTAGCATATAGAGATGATGGTGACAATCCCTACAGTTCACAGGTAAACAAACCAAACATTAACATTAGTTGAAATAAACACTTCACAGACAATAGTTACAAGTGAATGATTCAGTGAATTTATATGATACTTAATTACTGTCGATTGGAACTTGCTTAGACAATGAATTATGGATTAGGCAGTTCCTGGTTGAAGGTGTGTGGTAGGGGAGGGGAGGGAGGGAGGAGAGGGAATTATGTTCGTGCCCTTAACGACAGTGCAATAAAGCAACGATTATCTGCTTTATTTGACTGTACATGTTTTTACGAAGTTCCCAACTGTGTGTTAAAGACAATTTCGCCGACTATTTAAAATATACACATGGAAAATTATCGCAACACCTATGATTTTAACCTCCATACATGGATTTTAAATATGCAGGTGCTACGATCAAAGGCCAGCGTCATTTGTAAAACGTATACCCGTTATTAAGCTTTTCAGTATACTGAAGTATATTAAGTTTCAGTATACTGTTTTCACAGCTGGTTAACTTGGAAAATCAATGGTTTTCGTTGTTGATAAGCCTCCTCAACTGACAACAGCTCAAAGATGGCGGGTTATTGGCCTACGGAATGATTACATGTCGTTGTAACTATTGCAAGACATGTTGGTTGTTATCCATCAATCGACTGGCCAGAAAACATCAACAAACTAATGACGTTAAGGATGACGTTCAGGTCGACCACGAGTGACATCCCCAGGAAGGGTACAGCCCTTCTCATAATCACAGGACTTCATCCGTTCATGTCAAATGGCGGGTAAAAAAACAGTGGCTTCCACAACGTCGTCGGACGAAAGTATTTTTTTGTTCATGGCTGATGGCCGAACTCGTGTTTGGCGCCGCCGACCACTGCATACGCACAACGGAATATCTTGGAGTGCCGTTTGATGGGGGTTCATTGACGGTGTGGAAGCGCCTCAGGTGCTTGTAAAGGCGACCTTGTGACGATCAAACAACGGAACATCACTGATATCCTATACAATGTTGTGTCACATCTCGATGACCATCTTCTGAACACCAGTGTTAATGGACAACAATGCTAGTCCACACTGTTGGCGATTTCATACGTCAAGAGGCATCTCTACCTTGGCCCGCCTGAAATCCAAATCTTAATCCCATACAGCATGTTTGTAATATTCTGGCTTTCAGGATACGCCAGAGAGATTCTCCTGTACAAAATCTTGATGTATTGGAACAAGCCTTCCATCAAGATTGGAACACAATACTTCAACGTCAGATTCAACTTCTGATACAATCAATGAGGAGGGTCAGGGGGTATTCTTTCAGTTGGCGGAGGTACACCAGATATTGAAAGTGTGCTCGGTTATCGTTACTTATGTGATTTCCTGAGGACGCCGGAATCTTGAAATTGACTGCACTTTCTAATGTTTACGATCTTTCTAACGTTATCAGCACGACGAAATGAGGGGCCAATTTTGCCATGTTTGCTTCCTTGAATAAACTACAGTTTTGCTTTTAGATTTGCCATTTAAAAGGGTTTTGTCGCTTCTATTTGTGATTATCCCTTACTACTGAAGGCGACAAGATTTACTTTATATAGTTGTCAATGATAGTAAACCTTCCTGGACATTAACACCGTTGTTCATCCTTTTCAATATTGAGACATACATTGGTACTGTCATATCGCACCTCATCAGTCGAGTGATATATTTCTAATTCCTGTAAATAGCAACCAAACTAGATAGAACCTTATAAATTGGTAGAATTATATCTAGTAGCTTAACTCTGCCAGTGTCATGTTTCCAGCAATGGCGTTTTGTATTGGATTTGGTTGCCAATCACAAGGTCGGCAGTCTTTAGGAAGAGTCCCTCGTGATCCTGTTTCCTGGACTGATAATCCGACAGGAACATATTCTTGTGGTGATGTGCTGTATCTGTTCCAATTAGTGACATATTCACTCAGCTATCGCTGTAATTAGGAGATGAACTGCTCGCCCTGATGGAAATTCAATTTATCGCGATTAAAGCTACAGATACCCTGGCTCCTTATTTAAAACAGCATGTTTATTTCCATTGTATCAAGACAAACGTAAAGGTTGTTTCAGTATTGCGACAATAATTTAGTCCGATGGGATTTTCAAATGAATTAAGGAGGTACAGGAGACGAACATCAATCCATAACAATGGTCAATATAAGTCCAATGTGTGATTCCAACTTGAGCTTGTAAATCAAAAACCGAGGACGCCACTGGTGAGTGAGTGAGTGTGGTTTTACGTCGCTTTTAGCAATATTCCAGCAATATCAGGGCGGGAGACACCAGAAATGGGCTTCACACATTGAACCCATGTCGGGAATCAAACCCGGGTCTTCAGCGGTAATATTTGTAATACTGATCTACTACTACTGATACTTGCCTTAAAAGTATGTCGATATAAATGAAGGTCGATATAAATGAAAATCTGATAACAAACACAATTGTAACTCGCATATTTTTTTATTGTTCCCAATTAGTTGAATGCAAGCACACAGAAGAATATGTGTACATAACAGCTTGTGGGCTCAACAGAAATATAATACATTAAATACTAATATCAACAGTCATATGTTTTCGTTAAACAGTTATTCGGGATTAAACACTGGGAAGAGAGGAATCCATTTGGTTGAGAAGCTTTCAAAAGTATTATTTCTTCTGGAAATGGATTTTTAAGTGGTGAATATGTCTTTCAATATCCTTAAGTAATTATCAACTTTTGAAATTGTTTTTCTTCAAAGAGCAGGTATAATTATATATCTCTTAGCAGAGAAAATTAGGAGATTCGGTAATGGATTTTTACCTAAAAGGCCAAACCAAATCAACGTTTTTGTCAAATTAACTTCCTGATCTACTGTTCACGTTTCTTTCAGAAGGTTTTGGTTTTATCACATTCCCAATATACATGGCATAAAGTCTCACTAGGAACATTACAAAAAGAACATATTGTATTGTCAACAAGATTCATTAAAGAAAGTTCTTTTTTGGATAAACCTTTCCGTGCAGAAATTTAAATTGAAAAACTTATAGTTTCACATCTCTTAAATTCTTTCTGCAAATATAAAAAATCATATGCCAATCAAAATCAATAAAATCAAATAATGTTCCCCATTTTTGCCAAATATGAGGTTTAACATCTTCAGATAACAATTTATCATATGATAATCTGGAACCTTTCCCTGGGGATATGAAATCCCGTTGGAGAGAATTTATATTGAGGCCATTGATGTTTATGTATCCATGTTCCTTTATAGTCTTTTTCCAAGGTTCAGGTAAAGTATACATAACATATCCAAGATCTAAATGTGTACCTCTTATATCAAATTTAAGCTTCAAATCTTCAAAGGATATAAACACGTTCATCACAAAGATCCTTGATTGTCAAAATTTCACTTTTAGCCCAGTCTAAATGTAATAAAACGGCATACATCTGAGGACTACCTCATTGTTATCAAACTATTCTTTGAATTACCAGACTATAAACACTGAAAATGGGAAATATTTAAAGTAGATTTTAAGTGAATTTCCAATTACACGCAGGTTACAAAATGGCCATTGAGACTTATCGATATCCCTCCGGTTCCCAACAAAACGTCTATGTGATGGGCTCTCATGTCAACAGACTCTAAAACATTAAATATAGTTCTACTTTTTAGCAACTCAACACCTCGGAATACCATGTTTGTGCATAACAGTCTTGAACATAAGCGATAAATACAATTGAAAAGTATAATACTTCTTTATTTATTATGATGCATAGAAAAGTATAATACTTTACGGAAAACAACTCCTTTATTTATTATGATTATTAACCATAAAGTATTATACTTTTCTATTATCCATCAACTTCTAAAATGCCAATCAAACAGATAAACACAATTTTTGAATTATTCAAAATGTCAAAGAAGAACTGATGATGTGACTGTCAGATGTTTGCTTACTGTGATATGCTCAGTGATCTGTGTCGGGGGTGTACAAATCTACGATTAAGCATGGGATGCTTTACAAAGGCTTGAAATGCTGAAAATCTGATTAGGGAATTTACATCATTTTTTTCTTTAAAATCTTCGTAACGTAGAATATGAAAGCAATACGTCCATGGTATGGTTGGACTATGACGTCAAATCCCAGCCATTATATAAACACAAGCGACAGAAGTCCTTCCAAAAACAGCCAATATCTGCTGTGAGTAGATTCCATTGTCCTGTTCCAACTGTATCGTGAGCACGTGTTAATGAATCACTATCAAGTATTGACGATACCGGGTGCTGGAGTAAAGGTAAGCGTATCTTCCACGATCGGTGTCATACATATTAATGCATTACACATTTTGTCAACTTTCGAAAAGTCCTCCACAACCTCAAACCTTTTCACAGATTTTAATTAGTTAGGCCTTGAATGTTGTAACTCTGATGGCGGAATGTTTGAACGTTCTGGCGCTCTTTGAACACAGTAAGCCTGTGCTCGACTGAACCTCAAAAGGTGTAAGCTTTAGACACTAAAGGCTGGTGCTGCTGAGATATTGCTGGACGTATCAACTGTGAAGTTGAGCTAGAATATCAAGCACATTTAAACAAGGTACGCATACCGCAGTCAATGGCTGGAGATGATGAAATATTGCTTGACATAATGATGAAGTTGGCTGTTTACAAACTGAAGTAACTTGTAGAGAGTTCCGTTTAACGACTCTGAATGGTTATGCATAGATCTAATGAAACAGATGTGGCTGTATTACTGGTTTCTTTCAGTCTAACTTCAGGTGGGAACTCCAGTGGAGCGGCGTTCTAGTTGACACATAATGAACGGTATAAATCATCGATAATCCTGATGCTTATGTTACACACCCAGTTAAATCTTGACATTGCGTTTTCGCGAAATGCTGTTGCACAAAGTAAAAATCAACATTTTTGACAGAGCTGCTTTTCGTTTTTATCTATGATATTACGTTTTTGAGGATCCACATTTATGAGTTTCACTAGTCTCAAAATCTGTCAGTGGACTTAAGCGAAGTCCTCCCTTGGCTGCTTTTGGGACAGTCTAGGAAGAAGTGGTCCCAAATGACCTATACTTAAATGTGACTGGCGGTTACAATGGCTACACAGCGTGAAAATGTGTTTTATACAAAACAGATAACGAAGACCTTGCTCTTAAGTCAATACATCGTCGGTGGCTGGATGCTCACCTCATCGATCTCTTGTATATTAGGGATTGCGGAATGCAATTCACTTTAATCTGTCAGACTATAACTCACTCATCCACTCAAACACAATTAGAGCAATGAAATAGTGTGGAATCATGATATCTAGATATTTGGATCAGATAACTCGTCTTGCAGACCGATTAAACGTAATAAGATAAATAACATGGCTATAATCAGTTGTTAGGGAACTGTGCTAATTGTGTGCTGACATCCTATTCCTCTTACCCAACCCATGACATCTAATTACTGATACTGTTAAATATTCACCAGTGGTCATAACTGACCTGCCAAGTCGATATCGGCCTTCGTTAACAGCTTTTCTTCATTAATATAAGCATCACAGCGATGGAGTTTGGGCCAACCACTGTGAGAGTAATATAATGGACACTTTTATGAGTTTCTTTTATCTCTACACAAATAAAAGGAAAAATCGATTAATTTTATCACACAAGAAGAATAACGCTCTACTGACTAGAACCCGATTGTGTTATAGTTGTGTTATAAATCAGAGGACACAATGCCGTCATTATACAGAATAGCTGTCCTTTCAACGTAAGCCTGCAAGCCCTTTATATCTAAATGAGGCTTTTTGTTGTGTGTTTGTTGTTTAACACCGGAATCAATGGTTCAGCTATATGGCCGGGGCATCTATAAATAAACAACATGGAAATGATTACGTCAGGACATGGCCACCCAGTGGTTGATATTATGGACAACGATGTACGTATTCAGGTTAAGATGGCAGAATTCAACCAGCAATAACTAAATCTAACCACCCTGTTCGCTTGGTCCGACTCTAATGACCAGCGAAACAATAACATTGCGGAATGAGTTCGTTATTAAGTATTTGATACTTGTATATATTTCGGCGTATTTAGGGGACTTGATATCAAAAGTATATGTTTAGAACCCTTTTCAAATCCTAATTGCGTACATCGATGCTCATGCTGTTGATCACTGGAGAATCTGATCCAGACTCGATTATTTACAGACCACCACCACATACCTAGAATATTGCTGAGTGTGGCGTTGAACAACAAACAAACAAAACATTCATAGTGGACATGAATAGAGAGCAATATGACCGTTTGGATTCTTGCATGAGGAGCAGTATCAAACGTACGGAAGTACGGTATCAGACATATAGAATCACAATCCCAAACGTACGGAAGTGAGGTATCGGATATACAGAATCACAGTCTCAAACGTACGGAAGTACGGTATCAGACATACAAAATCACAATCTCAAACGTACGGAAGTAAGGTATCAGATATACAGAATCACAATCTCAAACGTACGGAAGTAAGGTATCAGTCACATACAAAATCAGAATACAAAATCTCTCAAACGTACGGAAGCAGTCTCAAGGTATATCAGACATACAAAATCACAATCTCAAACGTACGGAAGTAAGGTATCAGACATACAAAATCACAATCTCAAACGTACGTACGGAAGTAAGGTATCATCAGGTATACAGAATCACAGTCTCAAACGGAAGTAAGGTATCAGACTCATAAAACGGTAAGGTATCAGACATACAGAATCACAGTCTCAAACGTACGGAAGTAAGGTATCAGGTATACAGAATCACAGTCTCAAACGTACAGACTTAAGGTATCAGACATACAAAATCACAATCTCAAACGTACGGAAAGGTATCAGACATACAGTCACAATCAGGTAAGGTATCAGACATACAGAATCACAGTCTCAAACGTACAGACTTAAGGTATCAGACATACAGAATCACAGTCTCAAACGTACGGACTTAAGGTATCAGACATACAGAATCACAGTCTCAAACGTACGGAAGTAAGGTATCAGACGTACAGAATCACAATCTCAAACGTACGGAAGTAAGGTATCAGACATACAGAATCACAATCTCAAACGTACGGAAGTAAGGTATCAGACATACAAAATCACAATCTCAAACGTACGGACTTAAGGTATCAGACATACAGAATCACAGTCTCAAACGTACGGAAGTAAGGTATCAGACATACAGAATCACAGTCTCAAACGTACGGAAGTAAGGTATCAGACATACAGAATCACAGTCTCAAACGTACGGAAGTAAGGTATCAGACATATAGAATCACAATCTCAAACGTACGGAAGTACGGTATCAGACATACAAAATCACAATCTCAAACGTACGGAAGTGAGGTATCAGTCATACAGAATCACAATCTCAAACGTACGGAAGTAAGGTATCAGACGTACAGAATCACAGTCTCAAACGTACGGAAGTACGGTATCAGACATACAGAATCACAATCTCAAACGTACGGAAGTGAGGTATCAGACGTACAGAATCGCAGTCTCAAACGTACGGAAGTACGGTATCAGACATACAGAATCACAGTCTCAAACGTACAGAATGTTATCAATATTATCAATAAGAACTAGAGCGACAGACTACACCAACTGTCCCACTGATATACATCCGTGTTGGGGTATCCATGTACACATGTAGCAAACAATAATCAATGCTTTGCAATTTGTTGGAGTTGAGATAGTATATATGGGAAGAATTCTCTCCAGATTGATGTTGGTTTCATTGTACTGGGACACTCATGTGTTAAATTCGAAGCGTGATTCACTTGGTACTTTAAGCTTCAATGAACGATTGACTAGACCCCTTGGTAGCAGCAAAATGAATGCTGGATGCCAAATAAAAACAGTTAAGTCTTCTTAATAGGTCCCTCGGACTTGCAAATTATTACAAAAACACCACTCGGTTGTGATTAACTACGCTGAATGATTGTTTATACACGCTATGGATTCCGCTTGATTCCCTTCATCGCTCATTGTTTGAACCAAGTCGGCGCCATTGCAACATCTAGCAATTCTTCTACATGGCGTTTAACAGTACAGACGTATAATGCATCTGTGTCAAGATCATGGGCTGTTATGTCAAGGTAGCACCATTGTATAACACTTATATTTTCCTGGATTTGTTCCGTCCGCCTACAGAAGCCCCGTAATGTGTCCACGGCTTTCATCTTCTTTGTCACCGATATGGTGACAGTCATGATCATCACATCATAACGGTATATCTCAGGTGCTCGACCCTACAGGTGATCCTAATTGTTGCTAGGCTACGACGTTTCACGTGCTCGTATTTCACTTTCGATCTAATGTTGGCTTTTTCAGATGCTTTAGAAAATGGTTGTGCTGAGGTATATGGGCATCGCTGATGTATATGTATGTACCTGAGTTTATGTGTCTATAAATCTGTCAGTGAAACAATATCGTTAGATAGATGCACAAATATGTCAGACAATCAATATTAATGTCTCAGTGTGCATTTAAACAAGATGAGGAATATGGGGTTAATGTTTTGTAGCCCATATGTTTCTTCATTTCCAAAAGATGAGTACCTTTATTAAAGGAGGAATATCGGGTTAGTGTTTTGTAGCCCATATGTTTCTTCATTTCCAAAAGATGAGTACCTTTAATAAAGGAGGAATATCGGATTAGTGTCTTGTAGCCCATATGTTTCTTCATTTCCAAAAGATGAGTACCTTTATTAAAGGAAGAATATCGAGTTAGTGTTTTGTAGCCCATATGTTTCTTCATTTTCAAAAGATGAGTACCTTTATTAAAGGAGGAATATCAAGTTAGTGTTTTGTAGCCCATATGTTTCTTCATTTCCAAAAGATGAGTACCTTTATTAAAGGAGGAATATGGGGTTAGTGTTTTGTAGCCCATATCTTTCTTCATTTCCAAAAGATGAGTACCTTTGATAAAGGAGGAATATGGGATTAGTGTCTTGTAGCCCATATGTTTCTTCATTTCCAAAAGATGAGTACCTTTATTAAAGGAGGAATATCGAGTTAGTGTTTTGTAGCCCATATGTTTCTTCATTTCCAAAAGATGAGTACCTTTATTAGAGGAAGAATATCGGGTAAGTGTTTTGTAGCCCATATGTTTCTTCATTTCCAAAAGATGAGTACCTTTAATAAAGGAGGAATATCGGGTTAGTGTTTTGTAGCCCATATATTTCTTCATTTCAATATTTTGCTTGGATGCTAAATGTTTATTTTTTCAAGTCTGCATTTCATGTTTAATCAAATACTAAATGCGCCTAGTCATTCATATGCATCTGCGGCGATACGGAATCTTACTGCACTTTAGTTAATTAAACCACTATAGGCTTTTCATTCCCTATACAGAACAGGCAATAATTTAATTTATCAGTATTAATAGTAATTCATAAACGCATGTATATGATACAATCAAATTCGTACAACAAACTTTGATTTTAGCAGATCTTTCTTGAAATGACTTAAACATAGAAAATGTAAAAGAATGTGATCATATCTTGTACTGTTGAAAATTATGACCATTCTCAAATAGCTATTCAATATCTAGGATAGGATTTTTCTGTTTACGTGCTGATATGATACGTTGTTGTATACAGTGAATATAATACCCTGTTAGCGCCATTTTCTCACCTACACTGGAGATATGGTCGGGTCAAGGTGCAGTTCTACCATATTATCTCTTTACACGAATTTTCCCTTTTGACTTTGTTCAATCAAGTTTTCATGTTTATTTTGTTTTATCTTATATCTATTTATTGCATAATGTGGACTCAATCAAAATTCCATCTTTTACAGAGAAACCCAAGACGACCATTATCAAAGATCGTCAAACGATCTTAAGTCGAGCATTCATTCACAGGTTCACTTAAAGAGCGATGCCTTAATACAATAAAATTAGTTTCATTGAATACTAATTTCTACAGGAACCAAACCAGTCTTTGCACCGATGGTGGAAACAAGTGCGTGTACTTTCTGTAATGTTTTGCGAACGTCTTTAAAAATTGAGAACTATTCGAGCGGAAGTAATCTCCACCCTGTCGCCCAGTAGGCTTGTTAGTCCTCACAGCCTGTAAGTGCTGTACTATGAATACACCATTTACCGCTTTCCCACAGTTCTAATCGTTAATCGCATACATGTCCCTTAGTAACATTACTACTACACTTAACGGTAAACTAGCTGTATGGAGCTCTCTGCCGGAGCGGGCTTTCAGTCGTTCACCTTTAGGACCTTTTTCTCTGTCATGCATTCAAGGAAAAATAGCGATATGCGATCTAATATTGATTCGAGGCGCCATAAGTTAGAGGCGGACGCAGAATGAATGATTTATCGAAGACGGGGAGAAAAGGGGAAATGATAAAGTTTGTGAAGCGTCTCTTCTGTAGAACCGTTGTTCTTCAGCTCGAGATAGAGATGCGATATTCGTGGATGTCTCAGAAATGAAATTCTGTCTGGTTCATACGATCCATCGATCCTTGCAGCGGCCATGATATTAAATAGGCTTTACTGTGAGTTTGATGTGAGTCGATGTCTCAGGAGTAACCCGTTCAGACCCGAGTTTGGTTGCTTTGATCGTCAGGCCAGTGCTGAAGAGATTCCCCAGCGCCAACTCAACCATACAAATGCCCCAGCAGTTTGGCCCTGCGGTATTATGAATGAGTCCAAATGTCCCTGTGTGTTAGGATAAATGTATTACGTCCATACAGTAGAAGACACCGCGTGGTAATGACATAGAATGATTGCTTTCTACATAGTCTTTTAAAACAGCGCGGAGAAACTCCCAGCAATCGATGAAATAATTGGTACAAAGGTTTCAGGAGGGCGTCACATGTTAAGGTTCTTACAACGAGGAGGATATGAAAGAGGGAGATGGAAACACATATCAAAGCTGGCTGTGGAACTGGTGTTTACTGTTCCCGATCTGGCACGTCCACTTCATGATGCGCTGAATCTCCGACTCACGTTCATCATATTGTTTTAGCTTTAGTCGGTAGGGGCGAGGGATCAATATTTGTGCATTTCATTTGCCCGTAATTGGCACAAATTCCCGCAGCACAGATAGATCCTTGAATCGAACTGCCTTTAATCTAATCCAAGAAGTGCTGGTGTCCGTGCCCCCGTGTACAAGCCATCCACCTCCTTACGAAGAGAGCACGCGGCCTATCAGATAGAAAGCTGGGGTCGATCGCTCCCAAATTCACCCCTTTCTACCTACGTTCATCAATTTGATTCCAGTCTTGTTTAATGGAGTAGACTTCTAATTAAATGCTTGCCGCAACAAGCGCTACTGGAATACCTGATCTCGATCGCCAGGCAGTTTGGTTTGTTAGAGATAGCTCATTAGCTGCTGAAGCGTCCTCAGCCGCACGAAGCATCGACAGCAAGCTTGGATGGTGGTTAGCGGGAACTGTTTGTGTTCCGAAGATAATTATGCACAATTGCATGTAACATTGAATCCCTAACGTTGCTGTCGACTGGATAAGGGAGGGTCTATCCTCTGCCCCACAAGTGCCATCCCTTGGTCGGAAAATGGAAGCACGCCATTGGTGGATGGACAATGTGGACTACAGTATCTAATATATGAGGCGGCTAGTGTAAGAGAAAGTGTTACGCCGAGGGCTGAAGCAACGAGTAAGGACCGGGCACTACCACGACCAAAGATTGAGCCATCTCTCTCCCACTCCTCGAGGTAAGGTCTGTCTTTGATGTATCGACTCGCGTTTTGCTGCGGATGGGGACTAGGCTGGGTTAGGTTACTGCTTCATCTGCGTCCACCATGCATCGCATCATTGTTTTCCTCTCACAAGTAATTAACTTGTCGTCGTAGTTTGTATCGATCTTGAAAACTTTCCCAGTCCCATGTCTGAGCGAGACAATCTAATTACAAGGTACAATTGTTCCCAACAAAACAATTGATGAATGTAATTCTCTGGATACTAGGGTGACCTTTCCGTGTATGTTGGTTACATTCTGATACTGGTTGGTCGTGTGTTCTACATAAACAGGGCGGCACAATGTTCATAAAGATTTTCACAGGCTTATCTAACTTCAGCTGTTCTATAGTTCAAGGGCATGTAGGTATACGTTTATCATCACAATGTCATATTAGCTTCGCACAAATGTACAACTAAAAGAGAACATTTTCTGATAACATATTCTTTAAAGTTGATTATGGTTGCCAATTAGTCTGATTGTCTGATTCTCAAACACCATCTTAATATGACAACAGGCGATTCATTTATTGGGAATGAGAATGATCACCTGTTTGAAGACTTCCAGTGAGCTGTGTTTATGTCGACGGTATAATCCTTCCATGACATAATATGATCGTTGCTTCCCACTCGTTGCTTGCTACTGGATGATGCAGTCTGCCCAATGATGAAAACAGCTGATGACATTGCATCTCTTGCTAGACTTGACTTCCCTGTATCTGGTTTCACCTCGACATGAACCGGTGTATTGCTAGAACCTGACGTGTTAATCCTCAGCTCCTAAGTCTGATCTTGTCATTCACATGTACTCACGCCGTCACCTTGGGCTGTTAACAGGTGTAAGTGTATATATTTTGTTGCTGAATGTTTTCCTTAGATTTTAACCCTATTCAAATTCATGTTTAGAAGTTATGAAACAGTTGTTTTCGGTATACCTTGTACTGTTGGGATGTTGTTGTTTGTGGTTTGAGGCTTTGGGCTAAGGTGTGGCTGGTGTTGGATAGAAGTGTCGAGGGGTGGCTGATGGTGGACCTGGTTGTGGGTCGAGGGGTGGCTGATGTTGGACCTGGTTGTGGGTGCAGAGGTGGTTGATGTTGGACCTGGCCGTGGGTCGAGGGGTGGCTGATGTTGGACCTGGTTGTGGGTGCAGAGGTGGTTGATGTTGGACCTGGTCGTGGGTCGAGGGATGGCTGATGGTGGTCGTGGGTCGAGGGGTGGCTGATGATGTGTCGGTGTTGGCTGATGTTGGACCTGGTCGTGGGTCCAGAGGTGGCTGACGGTGGACCTGGTCGTGGGTCGAGGAGTGGCTGATGGTGGACCTGATCAGTGGTCAAGGGGTAGGTGGAGTGTATCGAGGGTTGGTGAAGGGTGGTCGATGGGGTGCGGGTCAGTTGACTGATGTTTGTTTCTCCATGATATCAAATGTATTTGCCATTCTCTACTTACACTTCCATCAATCTGACGAGGTCGTTATGAACGATCCATGTATATGGCTCTCTTCGATATTTTGGCTGGATAAGCGATGTCATTCTCTGGCGTAGACGTTTTCTATTCCCTTGTGATATTGCTCAGGGCTGTTATGGAATGTCTCTGTTCGTCCAGTGGTCAGTTGCTTAGTTCTTGCATTGCTTCGCTGGTCAATGTTTCGAATCCCAGATTCTATCAGACTCTTGGTTTGCCAGTATTGCATCGTGGCTTGGCCAGGGTGATAAACACCAAAACCTGCACCACTCCCAACTTCTATCTCTCAGTGAGTCGACGCCATGATATATGTGGAACGCGATTCGGTCAAACTCACTTCTCTCACTTACTCACTGCCAGACTTGGTTTTCTTCCTGCTGTGCACGCTTTCACGTTGGCTAAAACTGGCCTGTTTCATACTGAAACTGATTAGATAAGAGTAAATGTGCCTCAGTATGTGTTCTACAGATTAGCTGTCTCCTCGGAAGCTAATCCCAATCGTACATATTAGCATTGGCAGAGACATGATGTGTTTGTCTAGTCAGTGTTGTCATCGAGCTCTGGTCGGACTGAGGATAACCAAGTCACTGTACGCTGCAAATGGCTACATGTGATGACATATAAGACGCTTGGGGCAAAATCCGCCGTCATGTATGGCAATATGGGTTTTCATCTAGCTCTACACACATGCTGAAACAAAAGGAGTGATGACCTCCAGTATTTGATAGTCCTAACTAGATCAACTCACATACTGACACAAGAGACGTATTCTCCAGTGTTTGACATTCCTTAGTAGATCTTCTTACCTAGTGACACCAGAGACCCTTATGTTATAAACAAGATCTGACCACATGACAAAAATCTATTCCAGATCATGTGAAAACTAGAAAATCTGAACCTACTAGAAACACAAGATGTGCCTGAACTGGCTTAAGTACCTAATTATATGCCTCAACTGACTCTTCAAAACCTCAGGGCCTGCATCTAAAATGACGGTTGCTGGGTTCCCATTAACAATGAGACATACAGTCTAACGAAAATGATTGGGAGATTCAAGATGGCATTGGTCCGTGCTCTATCAGTTGATACGTCTGTCTGGAAGAAGCTAGGAAATGTGACCCCTTGTCACTGAATACAACAAACTGTGACATTCTGGGCTATATCCAAATCGCATTCATCACATTCTTAACCTAATTGCTACTGGGTTTAGATCGGACCGCATTATCAGATTGAGGCTGTAGCGAAACCTTCGTATACCGTACAAAAGGAGTTATGTTCTAAACCTGCCTGCTTCTAGAGTTAGATCCAAACTTGCTTAAGACATCAGAGCTGAATACCGTACAATTGGGGTCATAGTCTCAATCAAATTCCTTCTGGGTTTAGATCAGAACACATTATCAGATTACAGCTGTATCTAAACCTTAGTATAGCGTACAGAAGGGGTCATATTCTGAGCCTGCCTACTTGTGTTATTTGGTCAGACCTTAGAGCTATGTACAGAATTCCGATTGTGTGAATAAGAGTTTGAATCTGATCCTAATTATTGATGACTGGTGGAAGAAGATGTAGTAAAGCTGGGAACACTTTAGGCCGACCGACGCCACTGATTCTCACGCCACTTTAGACGGATACATTATACATCCATCAGATGATTGTGGTTAGATTTCAACTATCAGCGAAATACATTAATGGGCCATTTCTATTACAAACCCACATCTGTTCCAAATTTGAATTACATAATGGCGAAATGTGTCAGACATGAGAGCACGTGTTCTAATGACCATGGTGGTAGAAGCAAGGGCAAGTGAGAGACTATTATAATCCAGTGCAGAAGATTTGAAAGCGCCATTCGACTCAAATCGCTCTGCATCTACTTCTTGACGACTTCAGACATGCTGGAAGCGGTGGTGAAACCCATCACATTGAAGAATTCCTTAAAAACTCATCCGAGTCTGACACTTCCTTCAAAAGAACCAATGGCAGATGTTTAGCTGTTGAAACATAAAAAGAAATCTGTTGAAACTTTGACAAAGCATCCTTTGAAAAACAATGAGGCATTTGAAATTTACTGCAATTACGCCCTGACATGCGGATATAACTGTTTGGCTATTATTACAGCGTGATATCATCGTGTCCAACTGCAACCCCCGAGTCTGCAATATTTCTACAGCTGTTGATGCAGTTCCATCGAGGCTCCGGGTTGGGCTGCTGACAGAGATGGTTAAACTCTTATACATTGTAGAAACCCTTGGGCAGAATTTCTGTCAATGTTATTAGCATCTTTAATGCGTTTCTAAATCGAAAGGCGAACCTTAACGTTTGTTTATTAACTATTTTCGTCACCGACTGCCCTTTGGTACAGAACTCAATCATTTGGATGGACATCCATCTCATTAAGAATGTTGTCATAAAGGTTTATTTTTAATAGACGCATACATGAGCTCTGCTACTAGCTTAGAGTGACATGTTTGATCATGTGTTGATCACCTGGTGTCACAGGTGGAATAGGACATGCTAGATCATGTGTTGATCACTGAGTGCCACAGGTGGAATAGAACATGCTAGATCATGTGTTGATCACCTGGTGTCACAGGTGGAATAGGACATGCTAGATCATGTGTTGATCACTGAGTGCCACAGGTGGAATAGAACATGCTAGATCATGTGTTGATCACCTGGTGTCACAGGTGGAATAGGACATGCTAGATCATGTGTTGATCACCTGGTGTTGATCACATGCTAGATCATGTGTTGATCACAGGTGGAATAGAACATGCTAGATCATGTGTTGATCACCTGGTGTCACAGGTGGAATAGGACATGCTAGATCATGTGTTGATCACTGAGTGCCACAGGTGGAATAGAACATGCTAGATCATGTGTTGATCACCTGGTGTCACAGGTGGAGGAAGACATTCTATATCATGTGTTGATCACCTGGTGTCACAGGTGGAATGGGACATGCTAGATCATGTGTTGATCACCTGGTGTCACAGGTGGAATAGAACATGCTTGATCATGTGTTGATCACCTGGTGTCACAGGTGGAATGGGACATGCTAGATCATGTGTTGATCACCTGGTGTCACAGGTGGAATAGAACATGTAAGTTCATGTGTTGATCACATGGTTTCACAGGTGGAATAGAACAAGCTAGATCATGTGTTGATCACCTGGTGTCACAGGTGGAATAGAACATGCTAGATCATGTGTTGATCACATGGTGCCACAGGTGGAATGGGACATGCTACATCAGGTGTTGATCACATAGTGTCACAGGTGGAGTAAGACATGCTAGATCATATGTTGATCACATGGTGTCGCAGGTGGAATAGGACATGCTAGATCATGTGTTGATCACATGGTGTTACAGGTGGAGTAAGGCATGCTAGATCATGTGTTGATCACATGGTGTCGCAGGTGGAGGAAGACATTCTATATCATGTGTTGATCACCTGGTGTCACAGGTGGAATGGGGCATGCTTGATCATGTGTTGATCACTTGGTGTCACAGGTGAAGTAAGACATTCTAGATAATGTGTTGATAACCTGGTGTCACAGGTGGAATGGGACATGCTAGATCATGTGTTGATCACCTGGTGTCACAGGTGTAATGGGACATACTAGATTATGTGTTGATCACCTGGTGTCACAGGTGGAATATGGCATGCTTGATCATCTAGTGTGACAGGTAAAATAGGAGTTTAGGACTTTAGGCTTTCCCCAGTTTCGATCACCTGGTGTAATAAGTGAGGTATAACATTCTTGCTCAGGTGTTGATCGTTTGATGTGATGTGTAAAGGAGGACATAGCTCAATGACCTGGTGTAGTTGGTAGGATGCATGTAGATTTGATTGTTTGTTTGTTATATTTATTATTGTTTAACGCAACTCAGCAATATTCCAGCTGTAAATAATCGAACCCGAACCAGACAATCCAGCATGCGCATCGATCTACGCAGTTGGGATACAATGTGTGATTCGGCAGCCCGCGTTGTGTAGTCGTGACCTTTGCTTGAAACAGACACAATACATTAACGTGCAGACCACCGACTCATACTACTCTCAGTATATCATTTTTAAGACGAATCTGGGAAAGTATCCGTTACTTTAGATCGAGCTTCATGGGTTTTGATTGTTCCAAACTGTATGTATGGACAAAAGATATTCTTCATTTCCTCCATTGTGTGAAGGTTAAAATAAATAGACACACGCTCTGATTACACAACTCAAAGTTCCAAATGCAGATAGTTTGTGAAGTTATTACATCACAATAACTAAGTGAAACTCAGCAGTAGCAGTATATATGCATTCTTATACCAGTGACTCCCCCTTTCGTAGTGTGCAACATGTAGTGAGAATCATCTGCTGGCAGACATGGGAATCTGAACTTGTCTTACACTGTGTAGTTATACCTCCATGCAATAAAGATGTAGAGATGGAAATAGATTGTCTTCATCTTCCCAGAGTTCTACAAATAGGTTAACATCCAGTAAATCACAAATTTTGTTAAGAAAGAGACAGATTGTTTTGACGTGACATTAAAACATGTTCAACTGTGGCAAATGTGTCACACTGGTATTCTTTAGACTGTATAGAAGATGCTCCTATGCGTGCGAGCCTAGCAATGTTAGCAAACTGTTCAGGAGGTGATGTACCAAGTTTCCATAAACTCTGTGCCCTACTGGATCTGACACAGATGGATCTAGACAGTAATAATCTGGCCCGCAGTTCTCTTTGTATTGCCAATGTATCATGCCGGCGTACACTATGCTTGACTAATTGGGTACAAGATTTCTTTTTCATGAAAGGAGACGTATTAACATAGTGGTCTATTACATCGCAAAGCTTGTATTTTGTGGCATTTTAAATGTCGGAGATGTTTGTATGTATGTATGTATGTATGTATGTATGTATGTATGTATGTATGTATGTATGTATGTATGTATGTATGTATGTATGTATGTATGTATGTATGTATGTATGTATGTATGTATGTATGTATGTGTGTATGTATGTATGTGTGTGTGTGTGTGTGTGTGTGTGTGTGTGTGTGTGTGTGCATGCGTGTGCGTGAGAACAATATCGTGGCTCTCCCAACACCATATCGCGTTGCATCTTAAATGACATCGGTTGATCCCGTTTGATATCACTTACAGCATACTGAAGTTTCAGTTCAACTAAGAGATATTATCCAAAGTTACCAAATAATACAGATCAGTGAACAATACTGACATCACCCACCTGCACATAGATACATGTGGGAGGAGACTGAAACCTACAACACGAAGAACCCACCAAGCCCTGGCTCTCCACATCATTCAGGAGGCAGTGTTTGACGCCTCGCTATGATTGATTCGGAACCTGGGAATCGTCGATACTTTGTGTTGTGTAATCAGAGCGTGTGTCTATCGTGGTCGAAGCTGCGTGTAATATCTTTCTGAAAGGTGATGCCACATTACGTAATTAACAATTGCATGAGCTCTTGTACCTGTAAAATGAAACGTTCGATTGTGCAAATTGAAATTATTGAAGCGGTAATTTAAGATAATATATGGCTGTGTTGACCTGTACAGAGGATTGGTGTACCTACATGTACTCCTTGCCAAGGTTCGAAAGACGGTTGCCCCTGTCATTCCCGAAAAGATCAATCTTTGGGTATTCCTAATAGCATGACAAAGAGCCATCGAAAACAGTAAATCTCCCCGATAGATGGCGGGTGGTATAAGACCCTACAATGTGGAAATCAGTGTCGATCGGAATCCGATCGTCGTGGGTTCGAATCCAAAATACTCCCTTTTTATGCTTTGTTGTTGAAACACTGGCAACAGCTGTGTTAATCAAAACTCAAGTAATCAGTATTCAAACTCATATCTGACAAAAGCTTGGCAGTAATCCACTGTTGTTTGTACGTATAAAGAGAATGGTTGGGTTTGAAGAGGTTATGGTGTACTTGTTATGATTGCCCAGCAATATCCCAGCAGGTCCAGCCTTCGGTACTGACATTGAAACCGTCTCATCTGTTTCATATATGGATCTGTATATATGGATTCAGAGGATTGGTCTATCCACAAGACTTTTAGGGATGGCGTCTAATATCAACATTCCCTTTATATCGAACTATATTCCAGTAGCTGCAGGACGGTGGGGTAGCCTAATGGTTAAAGCGTTGGCTCGTCACGCCGAAGACCCGGGTTCGAATCCCCACATGGGCACAATGTGTGAAGCCCATTTCTGGTGTCCCCTGCCGTGATGTTGCTGGAATATTGGTAAAAGCGGCGTAAAACAAAACTCAGTCAGTCAGTCAGTAGCTGCAGTGTTTCATTATCGTGTGTGTACCTGGTTTAAACATGTTAGATTTTCAAGGTGAGTTATTCATGTTTTCATGTCAAACAATATTCCAGCAGCTCCGTCCGTTGATAGGTACATCTTCTAAATCTTTCAAAGAGCATGTTCGTACTTCCACGATTGCAAAGAGCGTCAAACAATATCTGATCAGGGGCTCCTTTCACGAGGTAACCTTTCTAAGGTTAACCTTAACTCCCATTCTTTAACATTTCACTAAGGTTACCTTAGTGACTTACGATCACCTTAGTGCTTTGTGAAAGGAGGCCCAGGCCCAGGCCTCCTTTCACAAAGCACTAAGGTGATCGTAAGTCACTAAGGTAACCTTAGTGCAGTGTTTTAAGAATTAAGGTTAACCTTAGTAAAGGTTGCTTCGTGAAAGGAGACCCAAGGTTACATCATTCAAGACCTTCGTAAAGACATTTTTACTATTCCCTTGCCTTTGCATGTGCTTCTGGTGGGTGCTACAGTGGGGAGTGTTATGCTCAGCTTTTCGCACACACCTCGTATCATCACTGTGTGGTAGTGATTCATAGGCACATTTTCGTGATAAAGTCGGAATCGTACAGTGGTCCTTGCTTTTAGCAGAGATTTCTTCTGGTGATGGCAATTGTTCTGTCGCTTGTATTCGCAAGGAATTCTGAAGTATGATATCCCCAGAGTCGTTTTTCTAAATCTGTCAAACCAGACCGAGACATTGATCATCAGCAGGACGCAAATGTTGTTCTGGTGTCCTTCTGAAACCAGTCTTGAATACAACAAATTCCCAGTTTACAATTGGTGTTGAAGTTTCAGTATTGATCGGGCCGGAGTAGGCCCCATTGAGCACCTTGGCGAACACACGCCGTCACCAGTCGCCGTCCACGTTGATGTAGCGTGTGACCGACATCACGACCCTCCCGGGGGAACAGTGTTCCTGTTTGGTAATGTGTTGCCCTGGTGTGCGTGCAGGCATCTGCCACTGCTTTACACGCTTGGAGAATTACTTACAGTCACTTGGAATCACAGACTCACACCAACAGTAGATCTCAATACATTCATTGTGCGGTCGCCATAATTTGCGTGGACAAATCAGAGTCTCTCGGTAAGGTCTGTCTCCCTAGGTTATCAGTGCGTTTGTCTGTCTCCATGTGAGTGTGTATGTGTGTGCATGTGTGTGTTTTTGTATATTTCTGTCTGGCTGCATGTGTAAGTTTGTTTGTGTTTAAATGTATCTATGTGTGTTTTAGTGTGTCGACTTCTATGTTTGTATGTGTGTATGTTTGTGTAAATGTATGTTCGTCTGTGTGTATGTTCACCATATGTGTCTGTATGCATGTATATCTGTATGTGTCGATATGTGTGGCTGTACGTTTGTATATGTTTGTCCGTATGTGTCTCTGTATGCCTGTATGTATGTGTAAATGTGCCTGTATGTTTGGGTATCAGTATGTGTATGAATATCTTGTCCGTATGTGTGTGTGTATGTCTGTATGTATGTCTGTATGTGTAAGTGTGCCTGTATGTTTGGATATCAGTATGTGTATGAATATTTTGTCTGCATGTACCCACGACTGTGTATGTGATTGTATGCCCGTGTATTTGTACGTGTTTGTAGTCTGTTTGTTTGTCTCTGTTTGTATGTCTGTATATGTGTACGTGTGTCTGTATAAGTATCAGTATGTCTGTATATGTGTACGTGTGTCTGTGTGTCTGAAAGTGTCTGAGTGTGCATCTGTGCGTGTTTGTATGTGCAGCTGTATGTTCCTATTTGTGTGGCTGTACGTGTCTGTAGCAGTGGTATAAGACTCTATACAGTGCAAACGTATTTCTCCCGTTACTGTCGAAAGATAAGGACTGATGGACTCCTCTGGTGGGGTAAACATGTTGAATGGTTGCACTATCTACATGTATTGCACTGTCTCCTTTGTCAGTTCGCTCGTCACGCCGAAGACATTCCCCACATGGGAACAATGTGTGAAGTCCATTTCTGGTATCCCAGTATATTGCTGGTGTATTGCTAAAAGCGGCGTAAAACTAAACTCACTCACTCACACTCTCCTTTGTCAGTCTATATTTCTTCACGATTTGGTAACCTAATTGGTCACGCCGAAAGCCCGGGTTCCATTCCATGCATGAGTACAAGCAGGAAAACATGGGAATGCTCCCAGATGTTTCTGAAATACTGCTACCTGCGGCTTCACACAACACTCACTCACTGTGTTTCTTATCCTGCTGTCTCGCCATCTAGCCTTTTTTCATTTGGCGTCTGAATGTCCCTCCACATGTACTTGTTTGAGCGTCTTGATGCCCCCCTTGTGACATTTACTCCGTCTGTCCGCCTGTACGACTGTTGTTTATTCTTCAGCTCTTCTGTCTCACCTTCCGACATTCCATAATTCTGTTTCCATTAGTCTGACTTAAGTCCTGTCTCACTGTCTGTCTCCAGGTATATCTATAATTGTGATTTATTCTGTTCGCTCCCCTGGGTTTATGTCTCTGTCTGCCCTTAATTCCACTCATTGTTCATCGAACTCAGTCTTCCGATTGTCGTGAATATAACCTGTGGTGGCAGACGTAACGCTGAGGAACCTCCCACCAGGTGATGCCAACACACGTGAGTTGTTCAAGCAACCCGTTGATGCTGATGCAAACAACCCTCTTGTCCTTCACGTCAAATATCAAACTAGCCATTACACCGATCAATGAAGCCACGATTTCTACAAATTGATGTGTTTTATCCATATATTGTTTCATGCAATATTATGGTCAGCGTCTGTTTTGTGCATATCGGTAGTTTAATAATTCATCAAATATAGGACGAAGAACAGATACTCTTTCAGCAGGTCAGTCTCGCCTATATTGGGAGTGCATTCATTACCATTGAAGAACCCTGTTGGACGGAATATAGTGGCGTGTTCCACTGCACAGTGTGGCGTCTTCTTGTGACATCCGTTCAAAAGCATGCACTATTCGTGCCATTGCTACCTGCAGATGCTATTCCGTCCTTATGTCTGTATATGATTCTACATATGGAAGCACGACAGCGAGAGCCTATATTCCTTCATGTGATCCCAGTGGGAATATTGTATTGTTACATCCTGAAATGACCTATCTAAATTCCTTTTGATGATGCTGACCATCATCCTGATGTAAAAACATCTCCGCGTTACCAGAACACAGTAAATGGGCCAGCTAGGCTTCAAACGCCACACAGAATAGGCCTGTGTATACTAATGAAGCCTTTTATCTAAGGAGCCATTATGAAAGCATGTTTGGCCCATTATGTTCTTATGGAGAATCAATATCGAGAAGAGGGGTGCTAGGAGTGCATAGATGTTCTGGAGAAGGCTCGCCAATGTGCGCCTGCAGGGGGCTTTAATGGGCAGAAGTATGCATACACTTACATCATGCCTGGTCATTAATAATACACGGACTCTGGTCAGTGATCAGCCTCACACGGGGAAGATGGCATCAGGCAAATTAGGCTATATTGTTACCAGTACAGGTGCTGTGTGTTTGTGTGGATGTGGCTGGAGAAAGGGGCGGCAGATAATGTGGGCTTGTGTTGACGTTGTTCTTCATTCCCTTGTCTGATGGACATAATACTCTTTGTTATCGTCCACTAATGTACTGCATTGTCAGAGTTTGTTTCCTGCTGAGGACACTACTTAGACGGTTTTGTTCAGCAGGTGATACACAGGTTAGGCATATGTCAGGTGGGCATTCAGCAGGTTCGTTGTGAGTCTCTCTCTCTGTGTGTGTGTGTGTGTGTGTGTGTGTGTGTGTGTGTGTTCGTTCAGTAGATAGTGGTAATTTAGTTCAGTAGATTGTGGTAATTTGTCCAGCAGGTTGTGCATGTGTTAAGCAGACTCTGTATGTGTGTGTTTGTTTGTTTGCTCAGCAGGCTCTAGACAAGTGATGTGTGTGTGTGTGTGTGTGTGTGTGTGTTTTCTGCATATAGTGGCAATGTGTTGAGCAGGGTATGGGTTTGAGTTCAGCAGGCTGTAGATGTTTGTTCAGTAGATAGTCGTAATGTGCTCAGAAGGGAGTAAACAGTAATGTGTGAGTAATGTGATCAGCAGCTTCTAGGTTATTGTTCAGCAGCTACTGAGTTTATGTTCAGCAGGTTGTTGGCGGGTGTTTAGCAGCTACTGAGTGTATGTTCAGCAGGTTGTTGGCGGGTGTTCAGCAGCTACTGAGTTTATGTTCAGCAGTTTGTTGGAGGGTGTTCAGCAGCTACTGAGTTTATGTTCAGCAGTTTGTTGGCGGGTGTTTAGCAGCTACTGGTTTTATATTCAGCAGGTTGTTGGTGGGTGTTCAACAGCTACTGAGTTTACGTTCAGCAGGTTGTTGGTGGGTGTTCAGCAGCTACTGAGTTTATGTTTAGCAGGTTGTTGGCGGGTGTTCAGCAGCTACTGAGATTATGTTCAGCAGGTTGTTGGTGGGTGTTCAGCAGCTACTAAGTTTATGTTTAGCAGGTTGTTGGCGGGTGTTTAGCAGCTACTGAGTTTATGTTCAGCAGATTGTTGGAGGGTGTTTAGCAGCTACTGAGTTTATGTTCAGCAGGTTGTTGGCGGGTGTTTAGCAGCTACTGAGTTTATGTTCAGCCAGTTCTAGGTTAGTGTTCAGCAGCTACTGAGTTTATGTTCAGCAGGTTGTTGGTGGGTGTTTAGCAGCTACTGAGTTTATGTTTAGCAGGTTGTTGGCGGGTGTTTAGCAGCTACTGAGCTACTGAGATATGTTCAGCAGGTTGTTGGTGGGTGTTCAGCAGCTACTGAAGTTTATGTTCAGCAGGTTGTTGGCGGGTGTTTAGCAGCTACTGAGTTTATGTTCAGCAGGTTGTTGGCGGGTGTTCAGCAGCTACTGAGTTTATGTTCAGCAGGTTGTTGTGTTAGCAGCTACTGAGTTTATGTTCAGCAGGTTGTTGGCGGGTGTTTAGCAGCTACTGAGTTTATGTTCAGCAGGTTGTTGGTGGGTGTTTAGCAGCTACTGAGTTTATGTTCAGCAGGTTGTTAGTGGGTGTTTAGCAGCTACTGAGTTTATGTTCAGCAGGTTCTAGGTTAGTGTTCAGCAGCTACTGAGTTTATGTTTAGCAGGTTGTTGGCGGGTGTTCAGCAGCTACTGAGATTATGTTCAGCAGGTTGTTGGTGGGTGTTCAGCAGCTACTAAGTTTATGTTTAGCAGGTTGTTGGCGGGTGTTTAGCAGCTACTGAGTTTATGTTCAGCAGATTGTTGGAGGGTGTTTAGCAGCTACTGAGTTTATGTTCAGCAGGTTGTTGGTGGGTGTTTAGCAGCTACTGAGTTTATGTTCAGCCAGTTCTAGGTTAGTGTTCAGCAGCTACTGAGTTTATGTTCAGCAGGTTGTTGGTGGGTGTTTAGCAGCTACTGAGTTTATGTTGAGCAGGTTGGTGGCGGGTGTTTAGCAGCTACTGAGTTTATGTTCAGCAGGTTGTTGGTGGGTGTTCAGCAGCTACTGAGTTTATGTCTAGCAGGTTGGTGGCGGGTGTTTAGCAGCTACTGAGTTTATGTTTAGCAGGTTGTTGGCGGGTGTTTAGCAGCTACTGAGTTTATGTTCAGCAGGTTGTTGGTGGGTGTTTAGCAGCTACTGAGTTTATGTTCAGCAGGTTGTTGGTGGGTGTTTAGCAGCTACTGAGTTTATGTTCAGCAGGTTCTAGGTTAGTGTTCAGCAGCTACTGAGTTTATGTTTAGCAGGTTGTTGGTGGGTGTTTAGCAGCTACTGAGTTTATGTTCAGCAGGTTGTTAGTGGGTGTTTAGCAGCTACTGAGTTTATGTTCAGCAGGTTCTAGGTTAGTGTTCAGCAGCTACTGAGTTTATGTTCAGCAGGTTGTTGGTGGGTGTTTAGCAGCTACTGAGTTTATGTTCAGCAGGTTGTTGGCGGGTGTTTAGCAGCTACTGAGTTTATGTTCAGCAGATTGTTGGTGGGCGTTCAGCAGACACTGCATTTGTTTACAGCAGGTTGTTAGTGGGTGTTCAGCAGACACTGGGTTTGTGTTCAGCAGGTTGTTGTTTAGCAGGTTGTCTGTGTGTGGTAAATACATTGTAGGTGTGTACTTAGCAGGTGAGTTTCACACAAATAATGGGGAGAGGAGTATGACCTCTGCAGAGGTAAGGAATATTATGATTTCACTGCTAAACAGTTGAAGAATGCGTGATACTTGTATTGTGTATATTTGTTACCAACCCATGTGATACTTGTATTGTATATATTTGTTACCAACCCAAGTGATACTTGTATTGTATATATTTGTTACCAACCATTAAAAAGTTTGTGTAGTACTACCTCATTGTAGTATTGACATTTTAGGTCATTCAAGGTCGGAAACATCTTATACTGATAAGAACTACAACAGTAGGTGCACTTACACAGAAACACGTACACACATGAAGACACACAGACATCAAATTTTCATCTGCCCATCGATCCCAACACACACACACACACACACACACACACACACACACACACACACACACACAAGGTGACCATACACAGATAAGTACCGTGTTCACATTGCATGCATGCACAAATAGCATGCGTCACCCGATTTACATATATGAATTTCCTATCGCTCTTATAAACAGATATACTGTCAACCCCCTACCAAGATAAGTTCCATCACTCCTACATACATATACAAATGTCGTGTCCCATTTCTCTCGTGTACAGATGCTATGGCCGTTCACCATCCTTCATACATACATCTAGATACACCAACCACGGCCTTAAGGCCGTCAGGTCAACGACAGTTTGAATATCTTGAAGATTGTAGATCGGTTTTCAATCGATGAGTTATTGTTAATTCATGAGTCATCTCATGTGTCGGAATTGTCTTGAATATGATCGGCTTATGACGAGGTCTTGTGGCTAATTCTGACTCGGTCTGTGTTTCAGAATGATGTGAGGTAGACCGGGAGTTCGGGAGACCAAACAACAATGGTTCAACTGTTCTATTACGAGACCCGTGGGAAATGCTGCCGAAAGGTGTTCAACTACGAGGGCTACCCCACCAAGGTCTTGCTGTTTCCTTACGAAGGATGGGCACAACCGGCTCTCATCTCTTACTGGACACTTAAAACGTACTGGTGGAGCCGGTCCAAGTGTAAAATTGTGGAAGTCATAGGTTCCAAAAAGTCCACGACGAAAGGCAAGATGGTGGACAAAGGCAACGGGACCATGATGATACAAGGCAAGTTTAAAGAACAGCCCCAGCCTGACTTCCGCATGCATCTAACGACGAATGTGAGCCAGGCGGACTTTCAGTTGGGCTACTGTGTGACCGGGACGCTAGAACGCGGGGACAAGAAGGCGGGGGGTCTTCAGCTCACGCACTTTGCCATGGTCAAGAGAAGAGGCTATTGATTTGCCATGCTCCACTGAAGATGTGTTGAACAATTCCGCCTCTCGTATCGGCATTATTGATATGTAAGCTTTCAACCAGGACAGTACCGGCATTACTGCTTCCCGTACCATGCAGGATACTACCCCAGCCTGTATCCACTGTACGCAGGATCCGAACCAGGATCAAACAGGACACCTAACTGAAGTTTCAAAAAACATAAATCGCTCAATATCAACAGTTACAGAGCAAAGTGTTATAACTGTTGATGTGGGCGGTTATGGTCATTTTTAAAAGATGGGGATCCTTGTGTTCCAGGAAGCGTGCCTGCCCCCTGAAGCATGTCCGCATACTGCATGGTGTCGCGCTTGTACTCAGTGCCAGAACTGTTGTGCACAAGCAGTGCTTCAACCGGCCAAACGGGGCCCAGGTCCCTGCTGCTCCGTCTAACTGTGCGCGTATCATCCCATTGCTCATCTACCAGACAGAGACTTGTTATTTTTGTCGACATTTTGTGTTGACCATCACTGACATCCGAGACATTGTTATGGCGCCCAACAAGGGCTCCAGTCGTTGTGCTTCATCAATCTTCCATCTGCTAAGGACATTTCACATATACTTTCGTCGTGGACAGAAAATAGATATTTTCTATCATAGTAAGTTTGTGTATGTTTGTTCATCTCCTCGTTCACTCAGTGTTTATTAAGAGTGGGCCAGGCGGTACATATATCAAATCAAAATGACCAAACTGAAACTTGATCTAGCTTCGGTCCGTGCGCCTCCTGAGCCTACTAATCAATGACGATCTGGGAATCTTATCGACGTGATAGCCAAGACAGTATCGATCCCCTCTAATTGCAAATCACGTTAGTTTTTCCGTCTCGTCATAGTACGATTCACAATCTGGAAATCCTGCATTCATTTGACTGCTCCCACTAACAATTACCGTGTGTTATCTTCATTTAGGACACGAACTAAGACGTCGTCCTCTTGGAGACATAGAAGCATTCCAACTATATTCTTACTATCTATTCGTTAATGGTTTATTGATTATTCTGTGAGTATTGTATGTGTGCTCCTTTCCTTCTATTAGCATTCCAGCTGTGTTCTTGTTTATTTTGACTTGTTTGTGAATGTCGCTTAGAGCCGACAGATGTATACTTAGAGCTATGAAAGGCTGTGAGATTGAAAACTGTGCCAAACAGTAGTGGATTATGGTATAAACCCAGTTGTTATCATACATAGTCTTGACTGCTTCTTCCACTTGGATCTCAATGAATGCTTTCAGAGCAACTGATGTAAGAGTTTGTACGACACCAAATGAAACAAATGTTTCTAGTAAAACTCAACACGATGTATGAATACGATCTTGGGTGGTAGTCGGCATTTGATCATCTCAGTGTTGAGAAGATGTTAGTTTTTCAGTGATGAGTCATAATCATTCTTTCTGACGCCAGTCGGTCAAGGTGTATGCCATGTTGGGGAGATTCAGCTGTACATCATGGTGGCTAATGCCCGCAGTGAATCGTGTGACGCACCTGGCCGCAGTGTCGACACAATCCCTCCCCGTGTTACAAGTGCCTCTTTAAATACTTGAAACACCGGAAGCAGGTCTATCAAGATGGTTGCCAGACTTGATAATGCCCCCTTTAACCACCGTGTGTACGTCACTTCCGGTACTGTGAATAAATATACACCGTTGATGCAGATAGTCTGTAGTGACAGTGTTGGCGAGCAATACCCAGGGGCGCCTGTATACATTTGTACCGTCAGATTAAGCTAAGCCCTTATTAAATCCCTACAGGTGATACTGTGGTTGTTATAGCGGGCTAATTACACCTCTCGTCCTCACCATAGTGACAGTTGTCATACAATGCAAATGGCTGTCTTGTCCGTCATGTTTGACAACGCTGTGGTAACAGATTAGTTACTGACATCTAGCACGCGAAGCCTACATTCTCATCATCAATATTCCATGGTCTGGATTTATTGAGGTAAACACAAGCATGCTTAATCCTTCATCATGTCCCTCTGAATATATACACAACAATCATGTGAGTTATGGGAACGGTATTCAGTCACAGTTTAGACTCCGAGCCAATTGCAGACGGCTTTGTCCAATCAGTACCACAGTCTTGTTGGTCTTTAATAAATCAAATCGTTATTGATTAATAATTGTGGTAACAATTCACTCGCGTGCCTTTCAACAGTTGTGACAGGGCAGGGTTTGGGGAACAAAAGAGCAACAATAGTTAGTTGTAAAGAATATAACATGACAATACCCGTTTTAATATTCAGCATCATCATAATAATAAGTCAGTGATGGTACAGCTCTTTCATCACCCATCATAACAATTACCTGTATATACACTACTTCCACTTCAAGTAGTTTCACACTCACATAAACCAATAAATTGTTTCAGGGAAACAACTTATATACTAATTCATAATTGTACTGTTTTTAGAATGTAAGATTTGTGTTTGATAAAGTAGGTTTAAATATATATAATTCAATACAAACTATACAGATTTGAAAAATGAAAAAAAATGATCTGAATGGTCAAAGTAGTGCTGAATTTAACATAAATCAATTTTTTTTGCAGTGATGATTATGAATAATGCATTCGGAAAGTTCCCACCAAATGAGAACAAATGAGGTCGATCATGAGACGAGTGGTGTATAACTCAATGCAGACGTCATACACGCTAATTGCTTGCGTTTTATGGCCATCCTCCCTACATTAATTGTAAATTATGTTTACGCATCAGAATGTTTTATGGTATGTCGTATTGTGGGTTATGCATCGAATGTTTCTATTGCCAGCGCAGAAAGACCAAATACTGTTGTATCTTTCAGCCGTGTATTACATAACCACACACAGACTCGCCCTCTCGATGTAACAACTGAAGAGATTGCTTCGAATGATATTTAATGCATCGCTCTTAAATTTGATTTTATAATCATAAATTGGTTGATTATTTCTGAGATCGGAACCATCAGGATATCATCTCATCTCGTTTCATTGCGATTGCTCCAGCAGTTGGTGCGGACCTGTCTGGATAACTGCACCAAGGCACATTTTAAGAGAAGGTAATTCTCAAGCCCAGTATGACAGTGGTGTGTCGCTGTAATTGATTGGCTTGCTACGGGAAAGTTGGCCTCCAGCCCAACAATAAAGGCATTTGATAATATGAACTAAGAGAGTCACGAGGCACATTTAACACTGATGTGCTTCATCAGATAGGTTTCCGCGTACATTTCTGTGTAAATCCTCAGTGCTCGACCATGCGTTATTCCTTAAAAACTCAGATGAAATTTCAAAACATTTTTTATTTCATTTATTTCGAGCAACTGAAAGCTGCAGTATTGTTAATTCACAAGGATAAATGTGCTCCGTGAGCATCAAACACGATTTAAGCATTAAATCGAAGATGCTATTTGAATGTAAACATATTAAAACTGGTATGAATTATTCCGAGCTTATTGATGTAATCTATTTTTCTAAAAGACGTAAACAAGTTGACCTCTAATGGAATAAACCCATGAATAGTTCACGTGATGTATAAAACACACTTAATTCACTTAATGTGCCCTGCAAGATCAAAGTTAATCTCTCCTGTTATGAAGCAACGAAGGCATTGTTAGTCTGTCCCGATGCACTGAGCATATTTCCTGTCTTACCAGACTTCTTCTGAGCATTGATAGGCTTCAAAAGCTTATACATTGTGTCCTTGTCTCCATAAATAGAGACAAACCCATCCTTTGTTGTGTGTGTTTTGGTCCTACTGCAGTGCTGACGTTACAGCTCATATCACCACGCGGTGCATGTTGATATACCAGCCAGAACGTCGTCATCAAAGACCGTTTTCCAATACTAAACCATCGTTACCAATCCCTAGGGAATTATGCAAAAAGTTAATCTATATTGCACTGTAAGGGTTCGCCTCAAGATGAATGAAAGGCCATTGCCTGTGGGTGGTGCTACTGCGTATTGCCCTGCACAGCCAGTACCATTCGTTCTCAAGACAACAGAAGGATCAGTTTACACAGGTTGCCATGTCAACAAAAATAGATGTATTATTATAGCCGCTGTAATCGTTATTACGTACGAGATATGTTGTTGTTAGGACACAATGGGCGGAGGTAGCTTTAAAATACATTTGGCCACTGGTTCATTGCTGTTAACAAATTCTTCCGGGCATTTGGTGGTAATGAAGATAGGGTGATTTATAGTTTTGACGATTTTTATTCTTTAATTTTTTTAGTTCTTTCAAACGGTACGGACCTTTCAAGCACTTGTCGTAAGAGGCGACTAACGGGATCAGGTGGTCAGGCTCGCTGACTTGGTTGACACATGTCATCGGTTCCCAATTGCGCAGATCGATGCTCATGCTGTGGATCACTGGATTGTCTGGTCCAGACTCGATTATTTACAGACCGCCGCCATATAGCTGGAATATTGCTGAGTGCGGCGTAAAACTAAACTCACTCACCTTTCAAGCAGCTCTGAAAGAATGACATTGACGTCCATGTAACCTCAATGCTACATCATCAAACCTACCACTGATGACATTCAGCAATACAAACTGAATGTGTTAACAATTGTCAATAGTGAAAACTACTGCCACTAAATTTTAGACAAACTGTTGTATTTTGGGAATATTTTCCACCCTGGGAAACAATCGACAAGCCACTGAACAGATACGAGTAACCACCCTATCAACATAAATGGTGAGATAGAGATTCCGATATGACAAGTCTATATATCCTGCTTCATGTCGTGCGAGTTGATACCATGACAGAGGATTCGTATGCAGTGTGTATTCAGTTCGTAATATCGTGCAATATTGCTATCATTGCCGTGGCTATGTATTGTCACATACAATGCAAAGCCAGTGCACCTTTAAATAGTACCTCCACCGACACAGCAATATTTGTCCAGAGCCACTAAACCAAGGCACCAATATTCCCCAAGAACAGCCAGTCGGTGGAGGAAACAGGTCAGAGGTCCCCTCAGTCTGACAGATTCAGCAGCTAATAAAGACATAGTCTGGAGGTAATGGAACGCCAGAAGCGGTGTCTGTGGATTGTACAAACCTGTATTCTCTACATCGATTTTGGCCTCATCGCATATTTACTGATCCAAGGATGCCTTATATATCAACAATACGCTGACTTGTCTGGACAACCGACCTAGACTATGACGCCATTACTCTCTGTAACATTGTAGGAGGAATTAAAACAAGCTAATGTTAATGACAATCATAATGTATACTTTTATAAGTACGTGAATATATCCAAATGTTTGAGGTTAACTTCAAATTGTGAATATTTAATTGTTTACAAAATGACGTGCAACAGAGCAACAACCGTTCTCGTTTCGCCAGACCATTGTCATATCAATTACACGGTATAAAAAGAAGCTCCGCTTTTAATCAGGGGACCTGTTCTTTATCAAGCTGTCCTCCCCTCGGTGCGAGGCAGGCCCACTACATCATGCATTATATTTGAATTAAGTGTGCACGAAGTGGCCAGTCAAATTACCCAGCAGCATTCCCTACTGGCGAATATCACTGACCAGCCCAGCCAACCTTCACTTTTACGAGCTATTCCTGGTGCCAGTTCATAAAATTTCCCATAATTAATCGAAACCCTTCAGTTTTATTGCATGGGTTTCACGGGCTTATTAACCATGTAGTGATATCATATCTCATTTCGGGGTTAGTCATCGATACGACAAAAGTCCCCCTCGAGTCGATAGTTCTAGATTATGCTCATCTGCAGTTGTGAAGCCTTTATTCGATTTTAATTACTGGCTTATCGATCGTGCCCCCAACTTGAACAGTTCTGAACCAACTGGAAACATGTTTTCTTTTTTCCGAAATTCTTTAATTACCTGAATACATGCAAAGAGTAAATGTGGCGAAACCGGGGTCGGACTTAAAAATAACGTGCAAGAGGTTGAGCGATCTATTTGTCTCAACGCATATGCTTGCGTCGATCGTAAGTACATGCACACCTATCTGACTGCAGTATGGCGCCAGTATCTGACTCAGCACAGCGTCCTCAGCGGCATCAGCAGCAGCATCACGACGACATGAGACTATCCGGCTGCTATTATGTCAGGACATACAGCTAGGACATATGCGTGTACTTCACAACGGGGACTACACAGTCATACATGGTAACGGCATCGCAATTCCACACAACCTTTGTAAGATGCATTATCGATTTTAGAAAGCAAGTGAAATCATCTGATGGCATTTGAGAGTGAGAGAGAAAGAAGCGTCAGCTGGGTGACTCAAGGATACCACAAGAAGAAGCGGACTTGTCAACTGTGTGACCTGTGCAGGGCTGCGATAAGCTGGTATTGCATGTTGATTCGCGGGGATTCGGGTACGACTGGATCCGAAACAAGCTGCAGGTGCCCGAGGCGGATCGGGTGGTCAGGTTCAGCGACCTGGTTCATTGCGTGTTGTCCTTCCCTGGGCTCGTACTATCAATCATTGGAATATGTTAACCAAACTCAATTATTACCATGTCATGGTCATTGCATAATGTGCAACAAACATGAGATCAGAGTATTAAGAATTTTAATATATCCATTTGGATTTCTGTTAAACATGTAAAAGACGAAACACATTTCTGTTTAGAGAACTTATATCCCTTTTCTTTTTCTATCTTATTCGAGTGCGTTAAGTCTTCTGGATATCAGTTTTGTTAGCAGTTTTTGAGCCCCGTCAATCTTTTCGCGACCCCCTCTCTGCGGTTTAGCTGAAGTTAAACCAGTTTCAAACGAATATACTAAGTGGCTACGTTGTGTCACTACACTGAATACAGACTTGTTCTCGTCACTACACTGAATACAGACTTGTTCTCGTCAATATACTGAATACAGACTTGTTCTCGTCACTATGCTGAATACAGACTTGTTCTCGTCACTATACTGAATACAGACTTGTTCTCGTCACTATACTGAATACAGACTTGTTCTCGTCACTATACTGAATACAGACTTGTTCTCGTCAATTGTTCTCGTCACTATGCTGAATACAGACTTGTTCTCGACTTGTTCTCGTCACTATACTGAATACAGACTTGTTCTCGTCACTATACTGAATACAGACTTGTTCTCGTCATATACTGAATACAGACTTGTTCTCGTCATACTGAATATACTGAATACAGACTTGTTCTCGTCACTATACTGAATACAGACTTGTTCTCGTCACTATACTGAATACAGACTTGTTCTCGTCACTATACTGAATACAGACTTGTTCTCGTCACTATACTGAATACAGACTTGTTCTCGTCACTATACTGAATACAGACTTGTTCTCGTCAATATACTGAATACAGACTTGTTCTCGTCACTATACTGAATACAGACTTGTTCTCGTCACTATACTGAATACAGACTTGTTCTCGTCACTATACTGAATACAGACTTGTTCTCGTCAATATACTGAATACAGACTTGTTCTCGTCACTATACTGAATACAGACTTGTTCTCGTCACTATACTGAATACAGACTTGTTCTCACTATCAATATACTGAATACAGACTTGTTCTCGTCACTATACTGAATACAGACTTGTTCTCGTCACTATACTGAATACAGACTTGTTCTCGTCACTATACTGAATACAGACTTGTTCTCGTCACTATACTGAATACAGACTTGTTCTCGTCAATATACTGAATACAGACTTGTTCTCGTCACTATAATACTGAATACAGACTTGTTCTCGTCACTGATACAGACTTGTTCTCGTCAAAACTACTGAATACAGACTTGTTCTCGTCACTATACTGAATACAGACTTGTTCTCGTCAATATACTGAATACAGACTTGTTCTCGTCACTATGCTGAATACAGACTTGTTCTCGTCAATATACTGAATACAGACTTGTTCTCGTCACTATACTGAATACAGACTTGTTCTCGTCACTATACTGAATACAGACTTGTTCTCGTCACTATACTGAATACAGACTTGTTCTCGTCAATATACTAATACAGACTTGTTCTCGTCAATGAATACAGACTTGTTCTCGTCAATATGAATACAGACTGTTCTCGTCACTATGCTGAATACAGACTTGTTCTCGTCAAAACACTTACAGACTTGTTCTCGTCAATATACTGAATACAGACTTGTTCTCGTCAATATACTGAATACAGACTTGTTCTCGTCATGCTGAATATACTGAATACAGACTTGTTCTCGTCAATATACTGAATACAGACTTGTTCTCGTCAATATACTGAATACAGACTTGTTCTCGTCACTATACTGAATACAGACTTGTTCTCGTCACTATACTGAATACAGACTTGTTCTCGTCAATATACTGTCACTATACTGAATACAGACTTGTTCTCGTCACTATACTGAATACAGACTTGTTCTCGTCAATATACTGAATACAGACTTGTTCTCGTCACTATACTGAATACAGACTTGTTCTCGTCACTATACTGAATACAGACTTGTTCTCGTCACTATGCTGAATACAGACTTGTTCTCGTCACAATGCTGAATACAGACTTGTTCTCGTCACTATATGGCTGAAATAATGCCGATGTGACGTAAAGCCCAACTCAACTCAACTCAACTCAACTGTGATTTTGCCCATGATATCCATTCCATTAATCAACAAACACTGGTAGCAGTATCTGAAATATTCGAAAATAGTTTCTACACGGGTCAGTATTAATCTAATATTATTCTTTATCAGATAGAAACTAAAGGCAACCCCAGACATGTTTGTGGCCGGTTTGACCAGATTTGTATGTAATAGAACCTTCCGTCGATATGGGATTGGATATACAAGTATAAAACTTCCTGAGAACAATAATGAAATTTCCATGCGACATTAATGCGACTGGTATAATGCTGTATAGATATGAATCCGTTTCTTGGGAGGATATCTGCCTCTTAATATCGCCTGACTGATAAAGCACTCTGAACATCATCCACAGAATCACTTAGGCTGATTGGTATTGTACCACTAGCTAGCCTGGATGAATGCTTCCGGAGATGCTATTTCACCTTCTATGGTATAAATCATTTTGGATGTTTGAAACGCTCCATCATTTAATTCAGGCCTTGTTGGTATTTCGATAGCATCAGGCTAGGATTCTCTTGTGTGGTCCTGCTGGGATGCTTCGTATTGATGACTGGTCATATCAACCCGATCTGTACCAAGCCGTGAACTCAATGTCCAGTAGCGTCTCATAGACACTTACTCAAGCAGCCGCCATGGATCTGTAATATACATAATGTAAAGACACTCTAAATCGCTTTTCATTTGTCGATTCTTTGGGGAGTGGTGTTTGTTTAATGGACAGAGTGAGATTAAAATAAAATATTGCCTTGCGTGTTTTAGGTCCGAATCCAATTATACCGAAGTAACGTCAACAGAAGGTTGGAATTACTAAGTTTTTGCGTATGGTGTTTCATTGGATTAGAAGGCAAGAAATGACATTCTGCACCTGGCATGGGGTGTCCTCTGTCAGTGGACTGTCTAGGGACCTGACTCTAACTAAGCAGAATGTGACGACATAAAACCTAGCATTCTATTGTAGAAATAGAATAGCTTTTTATGGACACAGATGGGTCAGTTAGTAGTTTTACGTGTTTTACCAAGTATTGAAAATTGAATTTGCATGATGGCTAACTACAGGTGGACGAGGGTGACATATGTACGGTGTGATTGTAATGGTGAATACTTCGAATATTACGCAATATATGAGGTCAATGTTTAACATTTAGGACACGTAGTGAATTTAGCGTGGTTCACACTTAGGATACACAGTCAGTTGGGTGTGGTTCACACTTAGGATACACAGTCAGTTGGGTGTGGTTCACACTTAGGATACAGTCAGTTGGGTGTGGTTCACACTTAGGATACACAGTCAGTTGGGTGTGGTTCACACTTAGGATACACAGTCAGTTGGGTGTGGTTCACACTTAGGATACAGTCAGTTGGGCGTGGTTCACACTTAGGATACACAGTCAGTTGGGTGTGGTTCACACTTAAGATACAGTCAGTTGGGTGTGGTTCACACTTAAGATACACCAGTCAGTTGGTGCACACTTATGACATAAAGTCAGTTGGGTGTGGTTCACACTTAGGATACAGCCAATTGGGTGTGGTGCACACTTATGACATAAAGTCGATTGGTCGTGGTTAAAACTTAGGATACAAAGTCAGTTGGGCGTGGCTAAAAGTTAGGATACAAAGTCAAGTATGTGTACTTCACTCTTAGGCGTGGTTTACACTTAGGATATGGATTCACGGAGTCCGATTGGCGTGGTTCACATTCAGGACACCGAAACCGTTGGGCGTGATTGATATCAAGTACATAATGTATAGTTGGTATACCGGTGCCATTACGATGGAGTATTTGGCGTGGACCTGCCAAGATTATACAAGCTCAGTAGGCGTAGAAAATGTATTGAAGATCAAGTTAGGTAAGCGCCTGGAGATGAAGTTCGGGAAGCAGCTGCCTCAGTATGCATTGAGATGAAGATCAGTAGACCTGACATCACGGTGGACGGGGTCACAAGTGTATGTCCATAAAATTAGGTTGGCGTGGTGACTGTCTACAGGATAAATTGCTGAGGAAGATGAAACCAAGTGAATCAGCACTAACCAAGACGGTGAGGTGATATGAGTGTGTTGAGTACCCACAATATAAAGTCGCGTGGTGTGAGATCCAAATTTGCTGTCTGGAAGATGAAGGCAGCTCGGATGCCTGGGATAATTTGTCGATGGCATAATCTAGGTATGACTGCACGCGCTCCATTGATATTTCCTATGACATATGGGTGACTGCCCACGCATGCAAGGTAGCTCCCAACATGTCTGGATGAGTCAGCCGTGGCAGGTGGCATGACATCTCCGGCTGTAACATCGTGCACGGATTTCCACATGATGAGGTCCTCCAGGGTTAATCCAGTGTCTGTACATACGCACAGGCCACAGCGGACCTATATCACTGTAACTGCTTCGTACTCGGACTTTACACAACAACATGTTTATTCTTTGTATTGAATAACAAACCCACGCTGTCAAATGAGATTGTTCAGGAACGGTTCTATATTTTATGGGTTATGTTTTTTTCTCGCTGGTCTATTTCCTCCCTCCTGCCTGTTCAAGGGCAGGCAGGCAAACCGTCCCCTTGGGGCTCACAGTATGTCGGTGGCGCTCGCGCTTTAATGCCACTCTGCAAGTTCGCCATAATTCCTCTGCACCACAATCGATCGTATGGCAAATCTGGATTTTTGTTGCAATCAGGCCCATTTCTCGTGATTTAGCCATGTGAGATTTTCTGAGAGCCCCATTAATGCGACATTATGACACATCTTAGTCCAGTTCCTCAGACAATCTGTGTGTCTGTTACAAACTCCCTGTGTTGACACAAGTGGGTTTCCTCTACTCGCCCCTTTGCATACACAAAGAAAATCTGTGAAGCTTCAAACATTGATTTTTTTGTGCGATACTAACTCGAAAAAATCTCGTATTTTGTTCTTTCGCCAATTCTGTGACAGATTGTGAGCAAATCGGCTTTGAAGACCTAATGATCGCGAAAAGACCTTGGATAGGGGCATACAGCAGGATGATGAGCCTCAGGTGGCAACACAGAGAGGACAAATATGCTGGTGATTAATTCTAGGTTCACAATTTCAACGGCTACAAATACATTTATACTGCATGTTGTTTATGCCCAGTGGGGAAGGTGCAATGGTATGGACATGATAAAAGTTGATTAAACACAATGATGGATTGTTGTTTCAACCTGCCTGATGAAGCAGGGAACAGGGGAATATTGTTGTGACATTGTTTCAACCTGCCTGATGTAACAGGGAACAGGGTAAGATTGTTGTGGCATTGTTTCAACCTGCCTGATGAAACAGGGAACAGGGTAAGATTGTTGTGGCATTGTTTTAACTTGCCTGATGAAAGAGGGAACAGGGTAAGATTGTTGTGGCATTGTTTCAACCTGCCTGATGAAACTGTGAACAGGGGCAGATTGTTGTGGCATTGTTTCAACCATGAAACAGGGAAGAGGGTAAGATTGTTGTGGGATCGATTCAACAACATAACTGTGACATACTGTCTGAACATTGCCCCATCGGACAGGGAACAGGGAACAAAAAAACCACAACACCGGTACCAGGAATAGGGAATATAGACTCGTTCAAGGAATAATAATTCTGCTATTTATCGAATAGGTAACTGTTAATCTAATTACATAGGAACACTATCACTTTCACACAAGGTATTCACAGAACCTGTTTAAAGGTAAGATACAGACGGTGGAACACATTGTTTCGTTGACTGGGTAGATAAGGGACAGGTTTTTTTCGTTCGTTTTTTTTATTTACCATTTTTTCACTTGTTTATAGGTACAGTACATGTGGTCAATGTATGACATTAATTGGATTATTATTTTTTCCCTTAATTCCAAGTAAAACATTCTGTTTTGTGAAATATAACGGAATATTCAAGTCAGTTAAGAGCCATAACTGGAGGTTTTTCCAGATATCTTGAACAATTTCACAGTCCCAAAATAGATGGGTAATTGATTCAATGTTATATTTACAGAAACGGCAAATGGGAGAGTCTATATACTTGATCTTAAACAAAAGCTGTTTTGTAGGTAGAATATTATGGATAATTTCTGTATTGTAACCATCTTAGATCAGTACTATAGGTACACTTCAATGGGATAATATTAAATATTTCCCAGTCCTTTGGTAGGAGATTCAGATTCAAGCTATCCCAGTTTTTATTATAGTGTTCTGTTTTAAATTTAGAGCACAGGAGTGTTTCATCGAAATATTTGCTACCTTTTTCACTGAACTTTAGTTTAGACAGATTAAAAGGGTATGTCAGTTAAATGCTCAAAGTTGTAAAATGTGAAATATTTTATCTTTAACATGTATGTAATAATTGCTTGTTTCACCCCTTCAAAGGTCATGAAATTTGTTCTGAGTTTATATAGATCTATAAAGTCATCAAAGGATAGAAATTTCCCTTCTGCTGTAAACATGTCAGATACAAACATAACTCCCTTGTTATACCAATATTTATACAAAATAGGTTTGTTATCAACCAATATGTCATCACTGCATCAGATAGACTGTGACTGGATTTCAAATTCACTTGTAATAGTATCTTTTTGCTTAGATGTGAACCAAGCCCAAGCAAGTAACACATCCTTCCAAAACTGATTGGTTAAGGTTGGAGTAACAACATTTTTAATATAATTGCTGTCTGCAGACCATAGATAAAATTCACATGTTATCTTTCTAAGAAAAGATAGTCCCACCTATTTGATTTTTGTAATAGTTTTCTTACCCATCCAAGCTTTTGGGCCGCAATTGTCTCTATGATTTGTGGTACCTTTAATCCACCATGTTTAGGGAGAGATGTAATAATGTCCCTTTTAACTTTGTCTGGATTTCCTTTCCAAATAAATCTGAAACATAGCTTTTGAAGCTTATCTAAGACATGATC
This sequence comes from Haliotis rubra, assembly GCF_003918875.1. NCBI lineage: Eukaryota > Metazoa > Mollusca > Gastropoda > Lepetellida > Haliotidae > Haliotis > Haliotis rubra. The sequence continues at coordinate 862,178 of NW_025764948.1, read as the reverse complement.
TGGAGGATTTGGGAGTGAAGCAAATAGGTGATTTAATTTTGGAAGCAGGAGTGATTTCAAAACTGTGTTTCTTCCAAAGGGAATGAGTGTTCGTGCTGACCAGGTATTCATTTCTTTCGTAATTTGAGACAATTTATCAGAATATTTTTTTTCAACCATGCTTTCTAAATCTATGTCAAAATGAATACCTAAAAGTGTAAATTCAGTATAAGACCAATCGAAATTCCAGTCTTTGCATAATTTTAGTCTTGATCTCTTTTTTGATCCTATCCGAATTAGTTTTCTTTTTTCAATATTAATTTTTAGCCTAGAGAATCTTGCAAAGAATTGTAATGTATTTAAAGCAGCATAAAGACATCTTTCAGAACCATCCAGTGTCATCGTCGTATCATCAGCAAATTGTGACATAATGTATTCAATATTATCAATTTTTATTCCTCTTATATACTTTTTTTTTTTTCATAAAAGCCAAAATTTATATTGGACAGGGTTGTTGTAGGAATAGACAGGAAGGAATGTATTAATTTAGATAATGTATGGAGCCGAGTTAATGCATAACCGGGGTCTTCTCAAACTGGCAGTTGCATCTATTTTCTTTGAGTGGCATTTTAGAAGTTGGGAAGTACAATATAGAACAAACTTTATGGATATCAACTTCTTTTAATTCGTGAGTGCGACGTTTCGATACAGATACATGCTTGACAACGGTACAAGAATCTGTATCGAAACGTCGCACTCACGAATAAAAAGAAGTTGTTATCCATAAAGTTTGTTCTATATTGCATCTATTTTACCGAACAAATACCCATAACGTGTTTGCTGACAATGGAAATAATACATCTTCATCTATCTTCACTTAGACTTCTACACTTCTCTTTCACTTACAGAATAGTAACCGTCAAGGTGGGTTCCAAACACTATGACAAAGGGTTTTCCAAAAAAACACATTTGCAGCCGCGAAAAGTAACACTAAACTACTGGTGTTAAAATGAGCTTCACTAACGTTTAGTTATTAAATCATTTTGAAATAAAATACAAGTGCCTTTAACCTGTTAAATACAAATGCCATGTAGCCATTTACGAAAGTTTTCACAATGATCTGATCGGACACTTTGACATTTTGAAACCTCCGGCTAACACCGAGTATTTCAACTTGTAACTCCTTAGTCATATTTGTATTACCAGAATCCGGTATGCTCGCCACGCGTCTGAAAATATGCAGTGCCTTAATTGTGTTTACAGGAAAACATACGTGGGCAGTTTTATTTTTTTATTTGGTTTTCTTTATATGTAACCTTTTTCCAAAAAACAACCTGAAAACTCAATTTGGCACACCATTGAACGTTGCCAAACATTTAACGAATTAAATACTCGCAGAAACATACGATGTCTGAATTGACATTTCAGATTATACAGACAAGTGTGTTCAGTTCATACAAACGCGTAATGCGGTTTTTTAATAGAGCTGAAGATCATTAAAAACGCATATGTGACATTATGACTGATAGCTCTTGAGGTTTATGTGAAATATTCCTATCATTCTTCATTCGTGAAAACAGAATGGATCTCTCTAAAAAACAACTGTATTGACATTATGGAACATATAATTGGCAAAACGGCGTTTTAGTGGGAAACATTAGGTTTGATTTATACTGCTAAATCGAAATATCATGAGGTAAATTCAACATATGTCTTCAGATCAGTCCCTAATGAACACATGCGTGCAGTATGGGTGCCTCATGTGTTGTGTTGGTATGTGTCATGGTAAGTGTATAGATGTACAACAAAATGAATTGTAGGGTAATATCTATCGATCGAGGTGGTTATATTCATTTCATTCAAACTAAACAACAATACAACATCGACTCAGGATCATCTGACTACGGTTTGAAGCCTAGGTTTCCCTGGTTTTGATTCTTGGTTTGTAAGCGCCTTTCTCGTGTTCCTGGGATTTACCGAAGCTATATAAGTCAAAATGTATGATACTTCTTAAGTCTGTATTAGTGTGTATGTACAGTGCAAGACATGATAGTCCCTGCAACATGTCTGTGTGTGGATGGGGCACAGAGAGCAATTCGCTGTGTTACATAGACCTGCCAGAAACCTAGTATCTCAGGGTTCATATCCCAGTATGGGAGGTGTGTTAGCCCAACACACATGCTCGAGGGTTGCACCAAAGAGGTAAACGCAGACTCCGCAGTACATATCACACCAAGATGGCATGCCGTCACTCACTCACGCACTCACCCTCTCACCCACCCACTCACTCACTCACTCACTCACTCATACATATTCATTCTTCAGAGCAGTGATTCTACTGTCGCCAGTGATGTGCCACAGAGCACGTAAAGGGCCAGGATTGGTAACCTGAAGGTTAAAGTGTTGAGTTGACTCATCATAAGACCTTCCTAAGTTCGATTCCCCATAATATTACAATGTTATAAGACCATTATTGTAATAAAGCTGGAGTAAAGATAGAGACTTTATTGTTAGTTATTACGGGAGGCTAGGCGGTTAGAGAAGAGTCGCCACGTTCTGTGTCCTGGCTGAAAGCGTACCGTCGCCTCGGGGAGGATGTTCCTTCTTTCAGTCACTGGTTTGCCGGATCCTGGTTATCTACCGTACCACAGCTGGAGTTATTTAGGATGTGGCTGACACCTACAGCCAAACAAACAACATATACCAAACCGTTTCCTTGTTTCCAAACACAGGGTCTAAAAAAGTTTCGATATATAGATGTTCCATTATTTATGTCAGTATATGTACGCCGTTTGAATTTCATACTGCTTCTCCGTACGGCCTTGAAGATGTTTATGACAAACTGCTGTATTAGGTAACACAAACTCTGCACGATAACGTTCTTCAAAGCGTTACTCATAGATTGCGGAATTTAAATGTCACGGGCAAGTTCTTTGTCTGGATTTTTTAGAATATTTAAATATGGCAATTATTTATAGAAATGCAACTGGACACAAAACCCCATTACGTCAAACATTATTACCCGAATAATTTTTAAGACATCAAATACATGAAAGCAAAATATTAATTTGAAATTCAAATATTATCTCCTGGAATATCAATGGTTGAATTTTTATTTTATTGGAAGAATTGCCAGCAGTTAAGCGCCTATCAATGGAATATCCCGTGGATCTGGACATCAGGCGGAAGGACAGTCATTGTAAACAATGGTCGCCGTGTGGCGGTGGGATCTCCATGTCTGTGGAGTAATGCAAATATCCAATCACTTGTCAAATGAACGTCAAATCCGTACGTGTAATTGCAGAGAAGATAACGACGGTGCAATAACAGCGCACGTGTTTTTGGCTTGATGAGATTTACGTAATGCAGTGCTGAGTTTTTATCCCCACATGTCAATAACATGGAATCTGCATGTACTGGAATGTCTTCAAGGCCACTGGTTGCATGAGATTAATGCTTAAGTTCCGTTCATGTCGATGTTGCAATGTGCTAACACCTCAATTACTTCTGGTAATTCCGTCCGCTGTCACAGTAATCCCCCATCCTCAACTAGCCGTAGAGGACTTGACGTATAAATCGCCTGTCGAAGAGGAGACTCAATCTCAGGCATTTTGTTTTCGAATGGCCAGACACGCGACAAGGGACTGTTGTCATTGTTGTCACGCCATTAACGTATTAATCGTCGTCGTTACACCCTCGTGTTGTGTCCCCGGCGCCGGAAACAACGCCGTTGATATGCAGCAACATTTAATAATCTCGTGTTGTCCCTGACCATGGAATCAGTTATGGTCAGATGTCACCAGAAGAATGTATCCCGATCGCAGAGTCGTGGTGAAATGCAGCAAGAATCACAGTCTTGAGAGTTCCCCATCGACAGTATCAGCACGGGTCAAAAGCTGCACAATTTAACATTCATGATTGGTACCCGACACCAGATTCACCACAGCTCATATGAAGCAACATTCAACACTCTCAATTGGTACCCGACACCAGATTCACCACAGCTCATATGCAGCAACATTCAACACTCTCGATTGGTACATGGCACCAGATTCACCACAGCTCATATGTAGCAACATTCAACACTCTCGATTGGTACCCGACACCAGATTCACCACAGCTCATATGCAGCAACATTCAACACTGTCGTGCAGGTAAGGCAACACGGAGAGCACGAGGAAACAAGGGAACACCAGAAACAGGTGGTTGAATCACTCATTCAACCCATGTGTGATATCTAACACTGACCTGTGTGACGAGTGCACGCCTTGACCACTGGACTACCTAACCACCCTATATATAGATTATATCTCCATGTTAAGTCATTGTTTGTACAAAATATTCTACCTTTCAGTTCGACTTTCTTACAGATAAACATCTGGGGCATATAACATTGAGGCAAGAAGTAGATATCCCCATGTGCACCAAGTGTGTTCCTCTCTGCTGATCTGTTTCTGTATGCATATGAATGGGAACTTGGCTTATTGAAAAAAACAAAATACGAGAATTTGGGCAAGATGTTTATCTTAAGCTTAAGATGTATCGATACCCTGATGTTGTTCAGTAACCATGCATAACCAAGCCCCTTCCATTAGTCTGCCTACTTGAACTAGAAAGACGAGAGGCAGTGAAACCGTCTTATCGGTGTCTGGGACATACTGTTTTAAGATTCAGTGATAGACAAATAGCCAATTCCGCATTCCTCTGCTTAACCTACTTGAACTACAAACAACGAGTATGGCGGGGGACATCAGAAATGCTTCACACATTGTACCCAAATAGAGGACTCGAACCCGGGTCTTCAGCGAGTCGAGCGGACGTTTTTACCGTTAGGCTAGCCCACCACCCCTGAATTTAGAAAAAAAGAGACCAGTAAAATCGCCTCATCTGAATCATAGATGTTTATAGATTCTATGTGACCAAACATATTACCCACGAGACCCTATGACATGATGGAGGACTTCCACTTTCCACTGACAACGTTTACTGTATTGCGATCAATGAGTGAAAACATTACTTCTCATCCAATACCTTGTCTAACCTGCACCAGTGTTATAGTGCTTTTGTAGTGGAATAACTGACTTGCTTTTGTATCATCACTTTGTGTCACTGATTCATAAACACATCGTTATGCTATAGACGGAATTGGATGGGGGATCAATTGTATTTGTAATGCATAATCTATTCTGTATTTATAATTTAGCATTCCACGTGATGTTCCCACAACGTGAGGAAAGATTACATATACAATGTCAACTTGGAGGGATTTCCGAAGTATTCTGCGTTCGAACATCTGTATTTGAGAATGTCATCAGTGTTAAAGTCATGAGCTGCTACAAGCCTCAGCATTAGTAGTTGCCATTGTTTATAGCTTTCTAGAAAGTACCTCTAATTGTGCTTCAATATGGAATCCTCTTGGCTTTTCTACCATAATGTTCACCGTCAAAGAGAGATGTATAGGTTGTTGATTCATCCGTTATATGAAACATGCACAATAAAGCAATTCCCATCAGACAGAATCTGATTGTTCGTTATCTATTCCTATAAGACATCCACGGCTTATATACAGACAGATATGTTTACAGCTGTTGAATGTCTAAACGGTGAATAATTACTTTAGTATACGCAGGCCATACAGAAAGTATTTTCAATAGAACTGACCATGCATTTGGAATAAATAACCCATTAACAGTACCACCGTAAATGTAAAGTGCCATGACCCTCAATTTTGACTTAATTACAGAGAAGGACCTCCCCAAACCTAACTGTCAGCTTGTTTAAAACGGTTATTGTCTAGTTGAAGTTGAAGCACGCCAGTGGTGATGGTGCTGTAAGAAATCGGAATAACTTTACATTAAATATATTCTGAAAAGGTGTAATTGCTGAATAACTGAAAGCAATTATTCAAATTGTGAAAATCTGTATATATCATTCGTAGTTTGAATGTCAGTTGCAGATGCTGGCTTCAATGTAGACGGAGACTGTCGTCGCCAGCTGCAGATCTGCACCTCACTTCGATGTGTTTCCCATTTTCCATCTAGCTGCTAGCGACCGTTATACCTTCTGCCACCAAGACCTAGCCTTCCCCACCCCCGGGCACCTGTCTGACCCCACGTGACATCCTATTCTCCCCGGGCAGGAGAACCCGCAGCCAAATACTGCTTTTCCACTCAAGAACAAAACAGCCGAGAAGGGAACAGTCTACTGAGGCTGGAGCATAACAACCAGGCTCCTTCCTGGATCAGAAAACATGGAGTATTCCTCATTATATCAGGCCATGCACGCCCGAGGAGGCGCAGTAATAAGGAGCAATACAAACTATTAGTGGAGATTAGAAACTCTAATAGATATGGCCTTCAGTTCAGTGCTAGCGATATTCCTATCATCTACCTCGGTGAACAGCCTCCTTGGCCAATGATTCACGATTCAGTGATGTTTCTACTTGGATGAGGACGGAAATATGGCCATCACCGAATTTGGGACACGTGACCGGTCAGATGACAGTCCTGTGCTATCTATTGATTATAATGAAAGCAACTTTGTCAATTAAGTGTAATTATTGATATACCATTTCACTTCACAAACATAGTATAGCGTATGATCTTGGGATTTTATTGCTGGAGGACATAGGATATTCTCATAAAAAGAATCTTATGGGGTCTGACTGAACATATACGTCTCTGTAACAGTGCTTATGAGCTATGAATATGGTGCTTCTATTGGTAACCACGCTTTGTGGTAAGGCCGAAGTGCAGTGGGTTTGTATGTGCTTTGTTTTGCAGCTTTTAGCCATATGCCAGCACCATCACAGCGAGATGACACCAGGAATGGGCTTTACTGTTGTGAATCGAACTCGGGTCTTCTGTGTGTCGACCAAACGCTTTACCCATAAGGCTGCCTCACTGCCTCTATATTTGAGAAAAGCTAATTACTGTTTTACTGCGTTCCACATCACAAAATACCCGTGAAGATCCGGGTTAGAATATTGATCTTCAGTAACCCATGCTTGTCGTAAGAGGCGACTAACGTGATCGGGTGGTCAGGCTCGCTGACTTGGTTGACACATGTCATCGGTTCCCAATTGCGCAGATCGATGCTCATGCTGTTGATCGCTGGATTTCCCAGACTCGATTATTTACAGACCGCCGCCATATAGCTGGAGTATTGCTGAGTGCGGCGTAAAACTAAACTCACTCACTCACTCCACATCTCAATAGAATGCTTCAGATTCCAGCAATTACAAGGAAAAAATTATTCTGTAAAACTGATAGCGATTAATAGATCCTATTCTGGATCGTTGGCGCTCGTCTACCTTATTTGTCACGTCAGTGTTTACTGTTGTTATATTTTAGTGACGTCTTAATTATCGCATATGACGTTATACTATGTTTTAAGTATGTGGAAATTCCTATCATATACTCTAGGATGATCCCGTGGGTTTAGCCGAAATACACGGTTTGTTAAGTTAAATAACTGGCGTTTGGCTCATAGCAATTAAGCCCATCAAGGGTTGCCCTCTAAAGGAAACCACAGTACGCACCCCAACCCACACCTACACCCACACACACACACACACACACACACCACACCACACCCACACCACACCTCACCAACCACACACACACACACACACACACACCACACAACAGACACACCACACACAAAACACCCCACCACACACACACACACACACACACACACACACACACACAACACACACACCACACACACACACACCACCCATACAACACCAACCCCCACACACACCACACCCCCCACCCCCCCACACCCCCACACACACACACCACACACACACACACAGAGACACCACACCCACACACACCCACACCACACAACTCACACTCACACCCACACCACACCACACCACTCCACACCCACACCCACACCCACACCCACACAACACCCACCACACCCACACCCTTTGAATCCACCTATGACAGTGAAAAAGCGTTTTTCAACTTCTTGTATCTAAAGTTTGTATCGACAGCACTGACGATGTATTCCCTTTGTTGTGGCAGGATCCTGTTGGCCCGTTTCAGAAGGAACCAGCTGCTGAATTAGGTTTACATTCTCTTTAACGAGTTACAGTGATGCCAGATATTACTTCTGGTTCCAAGAGAGAATGGAATCGTTTGAATGTCCAATGCAATCTTAAAGTTGCCTTACTCCTTAACTTTGTGTAAATATATTTATGAATACATCGGAATTTCCAACAATTTGTGCAATGCAAACATGCCCATCGCCCGTTGTAAATAACAGCTTTCTCCTGCGTCCAGCTCAAGCTGTTCAGTCAACATTATCGACGTCCACTAACATTTTTTTTTATAGCTCTTCTCGTGCACCTGCACTTTTTAAACCAGCCAATTGCACATGGCCCTGTGAACGTCGTTCATTATGGGCGTCGACTGGTCCCAGGGTGCTCGGGTGGCCCAGTGACCTAACCTTCTGCGGTGGGGCGTGGTCCCCCCTGATTACTAACCCAGTTATGTCAGCACCACACCCGTTCTCGTGTCACTCATGTCTACGATCCGCAGTTGAAGCATCTCGCTGACATCATGGGCTGGTTCACCACTGATATTCTGTAGTGAACCGATAATGGAAAATATCATTTGTTATGTCTCAATGCTCAGTGTCCATTCCTTTCAGCGAAGGGGTGTAACTCAAATACTGTCGGGGTGTCACTGGGTAGGGGTGAGAGCGGATAGGAGGCTGGTACAGATAGGGGTGTTATTGGGTTGAAACGTGAGGGGTAAGGGTGTTATTGACTACAAACAACAAACGACAGCGTTGTTATTCAGAACAAGCAAGAGAAGGTTGGGGTGTTATTGGGTAGGGGTGGGAAGCGAGTACAGATAGGGGTGTTATCAAGTTCAAACATGAGGGTGTTATCAGGTTCAAGCATGAGATACAGTTTAGGGGTATTACTGAGTACAGGCTTGAGAGGGTAGGGGTGTTACTGAGTACAAGCTTGAGAAGGTAGGGGTGTTACTGAGTACAGGCTTGAGAGGGTAGGGGTGTTACTGAGCACAAGGGTAGCTTTGAGAGGGTAGGGTGTTACTGAGTACAGTCTTGAGAGGGCAGGGTAGGGGTGCTTACTGAGGTGTTACTGAGGCAGTCTTGAGAGGGTAGGGGTGTTACTGAGTACAAGCTTGAGAGGGTAGGGGTGTTACTGAGTACAGGCTTGAGGCTTGAGGGTAGGGGTGTTACTGAGTACAAGCTTGAGAGGGGTGGGGTGTTACTGAGAGTCAAGCTTACTGAGTAGGGCAGGGTGTTACTGAGCACAAGCTTGGAGAGGGTAGGGGTGTTACTGAGTACAGGCTTGAGAGGGTAGGGGTGTTACTGAGTACAGGCTTGAGAGGGGTGTTACTGGGTAGGGGTGTTACTGAGTACAGGCTTGAGAGGGTAGGGGTGTTACTGAGTACAGGCTTGAGAGGGTAGGGGTGTCACTGAGTGTTACTGAGAGGGTACAGAGCTTGAGAGGGTAGGGTGTTACTGAGGGGTAGGGTGTTACTGAGTACAGGCTTGAGAGGGTAGGGGTGTTACTGAGTACAAGCTTGAGAGGGTAGGGGTGTTACTGAGTACAAGCTTGAGAGGGTAGGGGTGAGTACAAGCTTGAGCCTTAGGGTGTTACTGAGTACAAGCTTGAGAGGGTAGGGGTGTTACTGAGTACATGCTTGAGAGGGTAGGGGTGTTACTGAGTACAAGCTTGAGAGGGGTAGGGGTGTTACTGAGCACAGGCTTGAGAGGGTAGGGTGTTACTGAGTACAGGCTTGCTTGAGGGTAGGGGGTGTTACTGAGTACAGGCTTGAGAGGGTAGGGGTGTTACTGAGTACAGGCTTGAGAGGGTAGGGGTGTTACTGAGTACAGGCTTGAGAGGGTAGGGGTGTTACTGAGTACAGGCTTGAGAGGGTAGGGGTGTTACTGAGTACAAGCTTGAGAGGGTAGGGGTGTTACTGAGTACAGCTTGAGAGGGTAGGGGTGTTACTGAGTACAGGCTTGAGAGGGTGTTACTGAGGGGTGTACTGAGGTGTGTTACTGAGTACAAGCTTGAGAGGGTAGGGGTGTTACTGAGTACAGGCTTGAGAGGGTAGGGGTGTTACTGAGTACAGGCTTGAGAGAGGGTAGGGGTGTTACTGAGTACAGGCTTGAGAGGGTAGGGGGGTGTTACTGAGTAGAGGCTTGAGAGGTAGGGGTGTTACTGGCTGAGTACAAGCTTGAGAGGGGTAGGGGTGTTACTGAGTACAAGCTTGAGAGAGGGTAGGGGTGTTACTGAGTACAGGCTTGAGGTAGGGGTGTTACTGAGTACAGGCTTGAGAGGGTAGGGGTGTTACTGAGTACAGGCTTGAGAGAGGGTAGGGGTGTTACTGAGTACAGGCTTGAGAGGGTAGGGGTGTTACTGAGTACAAGCTTGAGAGGGTAGGGGTGTTACTGAGTACAAGCTTGAGAGGGTAGGGGTGTTACTGAGTACAAGCTTGAGAGGGTAGGGGTGTTACTGAGTACAGGCTTGAGAGGGTAGGGGTGTTACTGAGGGTACTTGAGTGAGGGTAGGGGTGTTACTGAGTACAGGCTTGAGAGGGTAGGGGTGTTACTGAGTACAAGCTTGAGAGGGTAGGGGTGTTACTGAGTACAGGCTTGAGAGGGTAGGGGTGTTACTGAGTACAGGCTTGAGAGGGTAGGGGTGTTACTGAGTACAGGCTTGAGAGGGTAGGGGTGTTACTGAGTACAGGCTTGAGGAGAGGTTAGGGGTGTTACTGTTACTGAGAGAGGGTAGGGGTGTTACTGAGTACAGTAGAGGGGCAGGGTGTTACTGAGTACAGTCTTGAGAGGGTAGGGGTGTTACTGAGTACAAGCTTGAGAGGGTAGGGGTGTTACTGAGTACAAGCTTGAGAGGGTAGGGGTGTTACTGAGTACAGGCTTGAGAGGGTAGGGGTGTTACTGAGTACAGTCTTGAGAGGGTAGGGTACAAGCTTGAGAGGGTAGGGGTGTTACTGAGTACAAGCTTCAGAGGGTCGGGGAGTACAAGTTATGGGAGCCATTGGGTAACGTACAATCGTGCACTGAATTCAATCATCAGGGGTAGGGGAGTTATCGAGTACAAGCATGAGAGGTAGGGCTAAGTACAAGTACCAGGGGTCAGTGTGTTATTGAGTTCAAACATGAGGGGTCAGGAGTGTTATTGAGTACAAACATGAGGGGTCGGGGTGTTATTGAGTACAAGCATGAGGGGGTAGGGCTAGTAATGAGTACAAGTACCAGGGGGTCAGTGTGTTATTGAGTTCAAACATGAGGGGGTCGGGGTGTTATTGAGTACGAACATGAGGGGGTCGGGGTGTTATTGAGGACAAACATGAGGGGGTCGGGGTGTTATTGAGTCCATGCATGAGAGTGTCGGGGTGTTATTGAGGACAAACATTAATGGGCACGGACTAGGGCATGTGTGTGTTGGGTACAAGCATCGAGGTACAAGAAAGTTTTAGTGTCGGGATTACTACTACCTAATTCTGTGTTAACATACAACACGTAGGTGTGGAGAGATTGTATAGATGTTAGATGCATATGCAACGTTCGAATTCCTTTGTAAAAATGCACAACAAAGACGGTTTAAGTTTAAGTTTAAGTGTAGGACTTATCTGGCCACAGAGAACAGCTATGGTAATTGATCCTCTCTGTCAAATATTCTTTGACACGAGCAGAGTTAATGACGTCATACCAAGCGATTGAGCGAAGTTGTTTCGAACTCATTTTCAGCAATCTGATTTGTTCCTTGTTATGGCGAGATTACATTTATTTTTTATACCACAACATTATATCGTAATCCACACACGTACTCATTCCGTATTGAAATTCGTCTAGAAATGCAACGAGTCTTCACGTAGGACCCAAAAGCCTATGAAATCGTTCCTGATCAAGAATTTTAGTAGTTATGCCATCAGAGCTCATCTTCAGATTTCTTCAGGATCAAATTACGTATTCATGACCGGCTGTATGATATGGCTTCAATATGGCGTCCAGACGGGCCACGATGAGGCAATGTAATTACAGAATAACATGACCATTGCTGGTAATCCTGGCAGTAAGACCAGAGTTGTGAAGTCGGTGTTCAGCGCGCGGCGGTTACAGCCGCCAGCCTCGATGGGGAAGAAAGTAGCACCATTTCTGTGAAGTTCCTATTCGACCCGGTATTGATTAGCTGTATAAAAGACAAACGATGACAGTTATGTGTCGGTGCCAATGAGTTAATCTCCGCGAGGAGCTCAGCCGGTCGGATCGGGCTTGTGGAAGGATAACCAAAACCGGAAGTACCTCATTTCTAGTCTTCGCTGGGGCTTTGTATGATCTTATTGTGCTGGAACTCTAAGAACGCAACAACAAGAAGCTCTAGTGGTATACTTAAGAACTATCACTTATTTTCCTTTGAAGTTTCAGACTTGTTCCTGACACGAGATGTGTTGAATTCTGTGTGATCAATAGGCAGCTTATTTCATCGTTCGTTTATGAACCTGTCGAAAAGCAATGTAACATTCTCGAATGGCGCTGTTTGGAGGCGAGGTATTTAAGCGAAATTACTGCACACGCTCCCAGGATTGTTGAGACACTAGTGAAACTATCGCCCATATAAACTATCATTTTAGTTACACGGGAAGCAAGCCCAGGGGACCACTAAGGTTTCGCAACAAGGATTCGCTCTATATTGTGTCGGTGATATTGGACTCCTTAAAGGAGCTCTTTAATTACAGTCTATCGTTACTACCGCCAATAGGTGTCTGGGGGAAAGACAGGACAATATGTCTTTGCCCGAAATGAAGTCGGGAACGCAGATGTCACATCTCATGATCTCAGACCAGCTCTAAACCCATAGATAAAGAAGCAAGCATGAACACGGTGACGTCAGGGACGATCACATTCACTTAGAATTAAGTAGATTGGTGAATGCCAAGAACGGCCAACAACCTAATAAAGATGTTTCGTCATGTCTTGTCAAGCCATTGCTGGGCACTTCTCTCTTGTCAGTTGTGAGAGCACACGCCATTGTGTAATAAAACTGTTCTGACGCATTTAGTTTGCACATTGGCTTTGATGTTGTGCGATGAAGGTCGCATGGACAGAGCATTGCTGATTGGTCTGAGCATGATAATCTGATCTGAAAGACGCTTGTGGACGGTCGGGACAAGCCTCCGGCCCCGCATTTCTACTGTTCTTCTGGTGTAATTATGCAGGTATTATAGTGTCAAACACACTCCATGTTTTGCTAAATTGTCCATTTATTCCACTGAAAGAAGATTTACAAAACATCTAAACTTAGAAGATTGGCACTTTCAGGACTTGACAAGGATCCCGCTTAGACAGACGGTCTTTCCACAGAACGCGTTCATCCTTGTCAAGATTTATTTAGTTTCGCTTCAAATAACATTAACTTCCTAAATTGCAATAGGTATATAATATTGTTCTTGCGACAATGCTGACAGTGTCCCAATACCCAACACTTGATATACTACAGTGTCCCAATACCCAACACTTGATATACTACAGACAGTGCCCCAATACCCAACACTTGACATACTATTCAGTGTCCCAATAACCAACACTTGATATACTACAGTGTTCCAATACCCAACACTTGACATACTACAGACATTGTCCCAATACCCAACACTTGACATACTACAGTGTTCCAATACCCAACACTTGACATACTACAGACAGTGTCCAAATACCCAACACTTGACATACTACAGACAGTGTCCCAATAACCACCACTTGACATACTACAGACATTGTCCCAATAACCAACACTTGACATACTACAGACATTGTCCCAATAACCCAACACTTGACATACTACAGACATTGTCCCAATAACCCAACACTTGACATACTACAGACATTGTCCCAATACCCAACACTTGACATACTACAGACATTGTCCCAATACCCAACACTTGACATACTACAGACACTTGACATACTACAGACATTGTCCCAATACCCAACACTTGACATACTACAGACAGTGTCCCAATACCCAACACTTGACACATACTACAGACAGTGTCCCAATACCCAACACCCGTCTTACCACGGACAGTCGCCCCTCAGCCGAAACCCTTCAGACGAACAGTCGTGTCTCCATATGTATTAAAATCATTACATTGAATGCTGCAAGGAAGGGGAAAGTCACAGAGTTAATGTAAAATATATTTACTCTCTAGACTTTGGCGGAGTGTCTTTGTGGGGATGTGAAAGCGTATATATTATATTCCCGAGGCCATACGTTACCTATCACCCTGTAGTAGGGCAAGACCTATATGTACTCCGCTCTAGTATGCGGTAATATAGCACAAGTGTCAAGATACATGGTTTATGAAGATGAAGGGTATTTTAGCAAGTTAACATTCGCAAACTGATAGCATTTTACAACGCATGGCCGACAAACAAAATTGATCCACGCCGCACTATTTCGGCAACATATCTAAATCTTTTTGGCGAAACTTTAATTGGTTGGATTGGTTATCGATCTTGCGGCCTGTGAATGAGGTGAGAACACTCCTCCCTCTACACCCCCTCTCCTCCGAGCGCCCTCAGACCCTGCCCATCCAACAATCACGTTCTCAAGCTTAGGTAAACACTGCCAGCTAAATTACACCCTAGCTTCTAGTAGCAATCTACGGAGAAATTTCCGGAGATCGGGCGAGTAAGACGTAAAGTATTAAACTGAGGCTGGCACAGATTCAATTACTGATCGGTCCCTTCTTTACCGATCTCAAATAAAATAGGGCCGAGCCATCTTCATTAGACGTCGTCTACTTTGAAGCGGTTGACCGTTCCAAAACGCGAGGCGCTGTCGCCACTCTCCGAGATAAAAAGACCTTTCAAGAGACTGTTTGAAGCTGTAAGTATCGCAATGGGACATACTCTTCCTTGTAATTCAGCTTCGTCGGGCTCAAAGAGTCTGGTGTGGAACGCTCATGTCAAAGAAAATTATTCGACTATTGCTGACGCAATAGGTGATTCTATTTTCTGTTAAAGTGTTTAAGTCTATTGATAAGATAATGACGGACCGAGCTCCTTGTAAGATCTCTGTTAGTTAAACGTAAACAGGGAAATAAAAAACATACGCTGTGTGTTTCTTTTAATATCCTTAAATAACCGGGCAGTGGTCTTGTGATTCAGATAGAGCCATCCTTGTATATAAAACGACGTGAAGAGTAATAAATGAAAGTCTCGAAGCATGTCAAACCTCTAGTCTGGAGTAGGAACAATAGCAGGGAAACACCGTGGTGCTGAGATAGATAATTTAGTCGAAGTTACACACCGTCTGTGTTCTTGGATAAGTGAGTGAGTGGGTTAAGGTTAAATGGTATTGTAGAACCTCTTTGGCCTTTCAACTGTAGCTGTATGACGATACAAGCAGCATGGATTGTATATTCGCTTGGGATTTAGAATGAAAATCGAGCGCACTCTAACTCATTGATCCGGTTAATGAGTCGTGAGCATACATTTTGTGAAGTGAAGTTGGCGCATTATGAAAGGGACTCATAATCATCATCATCATCATCATCATCATCATCATCATCATCATCATCTTATCATCATGCATTTTAACAGATTAAAGTATATAGATACAACAAGGAGGATTTGAGTGATCCTGGCAAAATCCGTCACATTGTCAGTCACATTTGAGTCAAAAGGGACAGAAACTTAAATGCTATATGTATAATTTCATTGGATTTATTACAAGGTCCTGTTTGTTACCTGGGATACGTTTGAGGCTGTGTATTGGCTTATCATGAGAGATATATTTTTCATGACGCCCTCTACATAGAAAGGTGAAAAACCATGGGTGGACGTCAAACTTACAAGCATGGCGAAGACGATAATAAAAAGATGGAGCCAAGCCATCAACGCTTGCCATCAGCTGACAAGATGTTGAACGGTCTCATTAAATTCATTACATAATCTACATTTCTACATTATATATTCACAATTTGATGTAAAGTCACACTTTGGCGGTTTCGAGTGGGAGGCCTTCTGTTTCACTTTTCAGTCCAGCCGACTTAATTCAAGGACACTGCAGGGTTGCTCTCTTGTCAACGCACTATCATAAATTCTGCGCATAGGTCGATCAGAGAGCCTTCCTTTAAAAACGGAGCCTGTGTCGATTAAATACGGCACTTTGCTTGGGTGACACTCAATTCTGTACCGTCTAGCAGATCCATCAACAAAATCAACATTAACGCTGATATTGTATGCAACATCCTTGGTTCGTTTACAAAAACAGTGGAATGCCTTGTTTTCATCGTGAGGGTTGACATGCTTCACAAAAGGATCATCAGACAAATATATATGTGCAAAAGTGCACACAGAAACTGTGTCATAACCAGACCACGTCCTTCAAGTTGAATCGATTAAAGTAAACGATTGAGGTTGATGATGGAATCTATTGTCTGACATGATTATTTGCGTTCGGGTGTCAATACTATGGATTTCTTTCTTTGTCCAATCAACAAACAACACCAAAGGAATATGAAAGGACGAGCGCAGCATTTACCCCTTTTATGAAAACTCTAATTCTCTTAAGTCTAAGGGCTGTACTTTGACTGAATTTTGTCCTTAATGTGGGCACTCTACAGTTTGGCTCTAACCTGCATCCCAAAGTCATATCAGATATAGGTATGGTGGGCAATAACTCCCCCCTAAGTGAACTCACTGATCCTTTCTTCTGTCTTGCCATGTTTCAGGTAAAACACATTGCAGTTGTCGAGTCTAAAGGACATATCAATGGCAATGGAGAAAATATCAGCATGGACAATCTGGTTTCTTTTAGTGTTGAATCTCCGTTTCCAATCAGTTCAAGGTCACCAAGGTAAATGACCGGAGTAAGATGTGTTAGGATCAGTGCTAGGGACGTCCTGCATTGTACCCTTCCTCGTTGATAAGCAAAATGCAAGTTATATCTTTGGACGTGCAGCATAATCATACAAGATCTGTAACTATGTTCTACTGTGTACACAGAGACAGAAAGAAAAGTGTTTAGGATCAATCAAATCACCTTGTTATTGTTAGACTTTGGCACAACCAAGGTGGAACCTCCGCTGTACCCATGGGAGAACAAAAACAGTGAAGTAATGGTGTTTGGACACGAGGGAACAGTTTCGCATACCGGTTTCCAAATTCAGCAGTGCCTGGCGCCGTGTTAGATTTGGACCTGTTCATGTTCATTATCATTTATAATCTTCCGCCAATGGTTCCTCGAGGTTGCGGTGCCGGGTATGGGCCACAGCTGCTTCCAAAACCTTTCACTGGAATCCATAGATGGGTTTTGCTTGGTATGTCATCGGTAGCTTTGAGTTGCTTTTAAAATTGTTTTCATCACTTTTGAACAGTATAATATGTTTCATGAAATTAGTTCATGCAGAGAACAGTTCGCACAGGGATTGGCAGAAATAATGCTATTTAATTCATCAATTTGATTTTGTTTTTATCATTATATCTTAAATTTTAGTGTTGGTGTCCGTTTCCCAATCGGAAAATCACAGGTTTGATAATATATTGATACACTGGATCATCAGAATTTTGTTATCCATTCAGTGGTTCGTCAGCTGCTGTTGGAACCGAGGGTTCAAGCAAAGTTGTCTACGAGCGTTGGCAGTTTATGGCGTATATACAACTTTAGTCACCGAAGCTAGTCACGGATATTCTGTTCTGTTTTCTCGAAGGATTACTACTACTACTGCTTATTTAGAAGATCAGCCTCGCATTTTACGGACAGTACATTTTGGGAATCGAACCCGACCTTTCTAGTGACAAGTGGACAAAATACAATTTGGCCACCATTTCTACTAATAATCGTTCAGGCTTGCACATTCAGAGCTTCATTTTAATAACATAGTTCCATTAATTTCATTTAAATACATGCGTATTTTATGTTCTTCATAACGGTAATAAAAAATACAGTATGAGATAGCGATTGAGTTTGCGTCATGAGAAGGAACCTTCCAATCTATAGTCCTGTGCACTGCCAGACGTTCCCCCACTCGGTATAATTGCAAATCATTCAGGCAGGATTCCTCGCTGACTAAATAGCAAGTTTGCGTGGAAAAAGTCATTATTGTTAAACTTGTATTAACCTTCCTGCGTTTTGAAATTGCATTTCGCAAGAAGCGGTATAAGAACTGATTAAATGAAATTGGGATCGGTAACACAGAAAATAGAAGATGACACGTAAAATCCCATGGGAGTATGCTGAACACAATACCCGACTGTGATTCAACTCAAACATCTGAAGTGATGACTGTGTCAGAGGCATCTTAACAACATATATTATCTGGCCACAATTCACGTCAAACATATTAAGTATTTAAGCACCATACCAAGCCATGATTTATGTGGAACACGTGAAGCCGTCAAGCCAGAGCAATGTGAGCGCAACACCTGGCCCGAGTGCCGTCAAACATCTTGAGTGGAGGATTTCACAGAGACACTAACACTCGTATAAAGCTGCCATTCTAACGAGGGGGGTGTTTCGGGTGTGTGTTGAGGTCATATGAAGACAGGAGCCACGTGAATCATTTCAAAATAGTAGATGTTTCAGACATGGGTTCACATCATATAATCAAGCCATGTTTCTGTCAAACATCTCCAGTAGTGGATGTTTCAGACATGGGTTAACATCATATCAAGCCACGTTTCTGTCAAACATCTCCAGTAGTGGATGTTTCAGACATGGGTTCACATCATATCAAACCATGTTTCTGTCAAACATCTTCAGTAGTGGATGTTTCAGACATGGGTTCCCATCATATCAAGCCATGTTTCTGTCAAACATCCCCAGTAGTGGATGTTTCAGACATGGGCGTCATATGAAGCCACGTTCCTTTCAAACATCACCAGTAGTGCATGATTCAGTGGTGTGTACGAAATACGAAACCTGGCTGCGATAAACGTCAAACATCTCGAGTAATGAATATATATTCACACAATCTCCAACCGCGATTGGCGTCAAACATCTCCAGCGATTACCCAGATAAGATCCAAGTTAATGCATGCCAAACTCCTCGTGGCGTGGCCCTGGCAGCAGTAAAGCTCAGGGTGTAAGATACGTAACGGTACAACGGATGCCAGGTCCTCTTGCCCACAGACACCACAGTGGCTCTATTGGATGTAGATGTAGGCGGCAGATGCGTGACTGGGGTCCGAGAGTAGGCCCGGAAGTCTGGACGGCTATTCTGACAGATGGTCAGTGGTATCTACTGGTAATTGATATCTGTACCGCCTGAGCTTATAACATCAAGAAGGGATATCAGCATGACCTGGGCTAAGCCTATTAGGGACCAAGGTGCGTGATCAGTACGCTATTGGCTCTCCTAAAAGAGATCAATGCATTGATTTGGTAATATATGTTTTTGTGGTGTGGACAGAGGAACAATAGGAATTGTCTAAGTATCAAATCAGGAAGATACTGGTAAGGTCACTGAGAAAGAAGTTCAAGGTTATTTCATCTTTGCATCAGGCACGACGCCAGGACGTCATCCCCGATTAACCAGGGTCCTATTTCTGCCTCCCAGTACGATAAATATCCCGAATCCACACGCCGTCATTGTATCGTGTCTGCTCCGTAAAATCCTTGCTCATTACCGTTATTTGACTGGGTGGTTATGGATAGTTTGACTGTGGTGATCGTTTAATCGGACTTTGTTTTGGGCAGGAATCTCTTTTCAGTCAGCCCTTTAGGACAGGAAAAACAATATTTTGGGAACCACAACACATGTTTCAGAATACCAGACATGTCAAATAGGGGATATCTGATGTCACAACTCGTCCACATTATCCGTTTACTAATTCACAGCAACTGTGATATTCTTCCAACATTTTGATTATTCCAGACTTCAGAATTCTTTACTAAGGCAGGCTGTTTGATCAAAATCATTATTCATGGGAACATTTATATAATTATTTCACGTGTATTCCAAATAGCCTTCAAGAACTAAACAGAAACCCGTCTTTCCTTGTAACGATTTTAAGGTTTGTACGCATGAGAATTCCAGTGCTCGTATTGATCAGCATGGAACGTTTCAAGAAATGTTGGTAGGTTTTTCGTTATGAATATACAGGTAACACATGCTCTTTGTTACTGTCACTGGCGACAAGGCAATCAATACACGCCATTTTCTCAAGGAAAACCACAGTTTCTTATGCTAACAACATAATATTTACGCTAAAATGTGATATCGACTCGATGGCAAAAAGAGTCGTTTGGCACTTTTTGCAAACGGTCGAAATATTGTTCTACTGGCTTAATGTCACCATGACCTAACAAATATGTTCAGTGAATTAAAGGTTCTACAGCGTGTAGCGATATTATGTAAACGCGAAGACAAACAGTGTTAGCCGCCATCATAATGAACTATCCACCACTCTTGCTGTGAAGTCTTCAATTTCGGGTTCAAAGCTGACAAAAACAGGCAGACAAAAATCGATGTCGGAGCTAAATTGTAAACTGTTAAGTGAATCATGTTCAACCGAGTCAGGTTTGGGCTCAAACTAAAGTAATAGGGAGCGCCAAGCTACTTCCACCGATCTGAGGCATATAGCAGACATGCATGTATGTCCCTCTCGATCCTGTCAGTCGGCATCACCAGCTTGCAATCAATACATAGTACATCGAATGCTCCTGTGAAGGTACATACGCATCCTAATGCTCTCATCTCCACCACAAGTAACATTACTTTGCCGGTTTCGTGAAATTGGAAACCTTTTTATGCCCTTTGAAGTCAGCTAGGTGAATTAACGCCGAACCCTTCTTGAAGCATACAGGAATAAGAAACCTATATTACTTGCGATATTGCCCATATAACCGCTGAAGTGAAAAACTTTTCAAAGTTGGTGTAGAAGGATAGGGGTTATTAAAACTTATAAAAAAAACTGTCCTTTCACTTGGACCAGGAACATCACATCCTGTCGTCAGCCAACAAGGATGGGTCTAAAGAATTGTCCGGTTTTGTAAGAAGAACTGCAAGCTGAATCAGGTATGGTATTTTCCCCCATGGTAATTCATCGTTGCAGTAACTCTGACGCACTCAACAGCAAACAATGGCCCAACCGCTGGTTAGGAAATAAGTTGGTGAATCCATATGGATTTTCTTCAGTGTGAGATGGTTAAGATAAAAACTTCTTTTTAAGTATACAGACGTCGGGTCCTGAAACAACATTTCTTTTTGTCAGTTATTTTGGCAAGCAACATCCTTCTTGGTGCATCTGACACATTGACATTTCTTGTGTCGTTATTTTCATTTCAACGGGCGAAGTATTAACATCCTGTGCAGAAAATATCGAAAATGTCGAACGGTAAGTTGGGCCAAACCTGTGCAGGAAGCGTTTTGGTCAGTCTGATATTTGTTGGCTGGTCAAACTGATCATTGCTTCGGCCAATGAGAAATGGGCGAAGGATCTGCAGCCCTTCAAAAAGTGGACAATTTGACGCTGACCTTTGCAGTGGAAAGAGCTATATTTGAGCCTTTGACAAACATTTGGATATATTTTCCTCTAACAATACTTTAGTGACAAACCTGAAGTTATGAAGTCTTCTTTCTCTTACTCAAGACATCTTAGATTATTTAAGTAAATACAATTACAATTTACAATACGTCTGAATACCCATTGTGCACATAAAGATGAAACGATGTGCAAATGACAATGACTGTTAGATCATGATAACCAAACGTTCTTGTTTTTGCAAAGACGATTTTTCTAACACCAGCAACCATATTGAAGACCTATTATCTGCAAACACTCGGCCATTTTCATCCCAATATGTAAGGCATTTCGTTTATTTGTGGTTAGTAATGGATCATAACCCATATGTACCCGGTTTGTTTTGTTTGTTGGTGTATTTTTTACTTTTTGTTTGTTTGTTTATGAGTTGTAGCTATGCCTTTACAAAATGTTATTGCAGGACTGAGGAAGCTGATTTTTGGCATGTATGTTTCTGTTTATGTTGATATCATATGTCGTTTTAAACATAAGGGTTTTACCAGGAGTGCATATTTTTTAGTCTTCGGCATATAAGTAGAAACTATATGCATAATGCTCATGACAACCAATCGACAATGGCATTTAAACTTGTGATTACATATATAGGTGAGCTACAGTGCTGTGGTACTTTCTATATTAACTTTCTATTGACCAGTGTATTCATGTGTATTTCTCTATAAGTTATGAAAAAAACATAGCTCCTCCGCTCTAAGGGATCCTCAGTACTGTCAGTGTAATCCGCTAACAAGGGCTTTAATGAATAAGAGGATTTCACTTCCTGTTTAGAAGCTAATCTTCCTTTTTGTATAATCCTAGTTCCTGCGATTGAATTTATAAGAGAGCTGGAAGACAGTGTATGCGGTACATGACACTTATCTCCCTTACGTCGTTTGCTCCACGGATATAGGTTGCGTGTAAAATTAATCGACCTTATCAAACGGAAAATCGGATTTTGAATGAAAATAATGTTTATTGTGTGATTGTTTCCGGGTAACGCTGGTGTATCTATATTGCAGGTATGTTCGAGAACAGCAAGACATCGATCGGAGGACTGTCGTTTTATCTCCTTGCAGACATAGATAAACATAAAAAAATCACCGTTCCGAGAAACTTGAAAAAAATCTAATCATTCCCGTTGCCACCAGTGTTTACTCCGCCAAACAAGCATCAATAGCTTGAACTCCAGCATCGACGACAACCTCATCACACATATGATGTCGGGAAGTTTGTCTTCAAAAGAGCTGTGGATGATAAGTGTCCTTATCGTTGCTTTCCGTTTTTTCAACATTTTATATGCATGGAATATTTGCGATTGCAAAAAAATATTTGTTTATTTAAAGGAGGAGGCGTTTGCGGCATAAATCGTTTGATCCAATATTTATGAGAGGTCTGTATACCAGCAATGTCCTTAACGATGATGAGAACAACACAGGGGGCCATTGTGGAGGGTTGTTTGTTTGATCCCAGCACCGCCGGCTGGAAATTAGTTTGTATAGTACATATACATCTACGTCTTGCAACAGGAACTTACATTCAGTGGAACGTCATGCAGAGATAAGTACTTGTAGATTTCAAGACGAGCTACGTGATGGTTGTTTGTTGTTTGTGGTTGTTTGTGGTATTTGTGTTCCAGGTTCCATGGAATCTGATGAAGGATTCATGATGCACCATGTATGTCATCATCAGTGTGTGAGGACCAATTGTAGCGAGTAGGGGTCAGTGGCTCGTTGACCACAGTGACCCCAGTCAACAGTATTCCCGTTATCTCCAGCCGTATATCACTGAGTTTGGGCAATTGTACATTGTCCATTTAGGGTGAGTGGGTGGGATGGAGGTGTTGGAGTGAGTCTGTGTGTATTAACTAATGTTTTCTCCGGCTTTACACAAAAAGATTATTGTACGATGGACCAATATCAACTGTTGAATTGAATAAAACACCCGTCAAACATCGAGATAAACTCCAATCACTTGTGTTGTTTGCCCATGCACATGTAAACTCGACCGGCGTCTAATCAAACTTCTGCTGACAACAGAATTTTCATGATTCACCTGACGAAGGGGCAAGGAATAGCCCGGAAACGTTGTGTATACAATAAAGAAGAAGTTGACATCCATAATATTTTGTCTTATATATGGCATGATGTCAACAATGTTGAGTACTGGGGCATACGGCTTTATTATAATACCCAGTATATGAGTATATGGCATAATGTCAACTATGTTGAGTACTGGGGTATATGGCTTTATTATAATACCCAGTATATGAGTATATTGCATAATGTCAACTATGTTGAGTACTGGGGTATATGGCTTTATTATAATACCCAGTATATGAGTTTATGGCATAATGTCAGCTATGTTGAGTACTGGGGTATGTGGCTTTATTATAATACCCGGGATATGAGTATATGGCATAATGTCAGCTATATTGAGTACTGGGGTATGTGGCTTTATTATAATACCCGGTATATGAGTATATGGCATAATGTCAACTATGTTGAGTACTGGGGTATATGGCTTTATTATAATACCCGGTATATGAGTATATGGCATAAAGTCAGCTATATTGAGTACTGGGGTATATGGCTTTATTATAATACCCGGTATATGAGTATATGGCTTAATGTCAACTATGTTGAGTACTGGGGTATATGGCTTTATTATAATACCCGGTATATGAGTATATGGCATAAAGTCAGCTATATTGAGTACTGGGGTATATGGCTTTATGATAATACCCGGTATATGAGTATATTGCATAATGTCTGCTATGTTGAGTACTGGGGTATATGGCTTTATTATAATACCCGGTATATGAGTATATGGCATAATGTCAGCTATGTTGAGTACTGGGGTATATGGCTTTATCATGATACCCGGTATATGGGTATATGGCATAAAGTCAGCTATATTGAGTACTGGGGTGTATGGCTTTATTATAATACCCGGTATATGAGTATAAGGCATAATGTCAGCTATATTGAGTACTGGGGTGTATGGCTTTATTATAATACCCGGTATATGAGTATATGGCATAATGTCAACTATGTTGTGTACTGGGGTATGTGGCTTTATTATAATACCCGGTATATGAGTATATGGCATAATGTCAGCTATGTTGAGTACTGGGGTATATGGCTTTATTATAATACCCGGTATATGAGTATATTGCATAATGTCAACTATGTTGAGTACAGGGGTATATGGCTTTATTATAATACCCGGTATATGAGTATATGGCATAATGTCAACTATGTTGAGTACTGGGGTATATGACTTTATTACAATACTCGGTATATGAGTATATGGCATAATGTCAGCTATGTTGAGTACTGGGGTATATGGCTTTATCATGATACCCGGTATATGAGTATATGGCATAAAGTCAGCTATATTGAGTACTGGGGTGTATGGCTTTATTATAATACCCGGTATATGAGTATATGGCATAATGTGAGCTATATTGAGTACTGGGGTGTATGGCTTTATTATAATACCCGGTATATGAGTATATGGCATAAAGTCAGCTATATTGAGTACTGGGGTATATGGCTTTATTATAATACCCGGTATATAAGTATATGGCATAATGTCAACTAAGTTGAGTACAGGGATATATGGCTTTATTATAATACCCGGTATATGAGTATATGACATAAAGTCAAATGTATTACGTTTTGGAATATGACTTTATGATAATGCGTGGTACATGAGTATATGACATTTTGATAAATGAACGGCGCGTGCCATTGTGATGTTTCCTGGTATGTGGGTGTTGGCAGTTGATGCACACGTGCACTCATCTTGCGCTTCCCTTGATACACACACGTGCATACATCTGGACTAGATATGTATTAAGGTAACAATCGACCTGACACGCACATGCATTAATGTAGCACTTGGACTTAACACACAGAGGTTAGTAATGTAACAATCGACTTGATACACACATACAACAATGTAGTTCTTGGACCTGATTCACAAGTGTATAAATGTAAGTAGATTATTTTGATGAATTGTTAAAGGCACTGTAAATGGAATATTTCAACTGAAAATGCAATAGAGGTTAAACGTCCTTTCCAATTAAATGATGTGGACAGATACTGAGGGTGTGGTACAGTTATTGCATTATTTATACATAGTTGAGGGCGAGTTCCAATCAGTCAGTAGATCGTATCTATGGGGCCAGGGCGGTAGACGGGAGGTGCACCATTGTGTCAGGTTCTGCTGGGAAACTCTCTCGGGAACATCAGCCAATAATTAATGGCTTTTTTATGGCCGCTTTCAAACTGCACATTTAAAGTACGATCAATAAAGATGATGTATGTGTTTTATAATGCATATATACACTGCGTGTCTCTAATCCTACACATTTTTGGTGATTTAAAGTTTATCGTCTCACGATTGCTCGTTATGTCCTTAAAATGGCGTGGCGTCACGCACAGTTCGGGATTATAGGGCCGATTCTTTCAGTTCCTGACCACACTGCAGAAACTGGTGATGAAACTTTGACAGTTCAATGTAGAGTTTGATACTTTAAATATATTTTTGGTTTTCACCTTCAGACAAATTAACAGCTTCACGTGGATTTGCGTAGATAATTAAGAAGTGTACATCTCAGTAGGTACAGAGATGTTAAGGCAGGTGTGTTCAACACAGGCAATGTTCGATCACTAACCAACAGTACCGCAACATAATGCGTTTGATTTCCAACGTAGTCATTAAATGTAGTCACAGTTGATATGTGGGGAAGTTCATTTTATTGGGGCACAGAGGTTAGATTTCTCATCTAAAACCTATAAAGTAATGAACCTCAATCCATCTCCTTCAGTCGTTCACATTCACAGCAAACAAACCACCAGTGGTACTGAACAACGATACAGAAAAGTTCCAATATTGAATTCAGTCCTTTCACACACTACTAAAGCACCTAGCATGTCTGAATTCACATAATTTCTATCGACGTCAAATCCAATAATGTTGTACTTAATCATGGGGAAAAACGTTAATTACGTGCATGAAACACTACAGATTAATTTGCCCTGTGTAAGTGTTGGCGCTATTAATAGTACTTGGCAAGGTCGCGTTGTTCAATACCCTGGCATCGATTTAAAGTGAGTGTTTAATCATTTAGGTATCGAACTGTCCGGGGCCACATGTGGTCATCCGTTACGTGAGTTGAAACCTACTGCACGGACTCGTCGGACGTTTTTGTTACCACATTAATCATACTAATGTATTGACATACCTCCACAACATCAGCTGGTTTGGGGAGGACGGTAGGTCATGTTGAATGTTTTATAAGACGTCGCGTGACGTTGCTGTTGCCGTGTATGTTAGTTCGGTTGAAAACAGCTGCAATTCTACGTGATGAACATCTATCGGATTGGTCACGTGAGGGTATGAGATTGATGCACGTGCAGATATGTCTATCATAACTGATCCAACTGATTAAGTCTTATCAAGACTAGATTCAATAGTTGATGTTAACAGCTGGAAGATTAATGTGCTCATTTATATGGATGGTGTCGCAAGTACAGCAATTACCTCTCTTAAAGGGGACCTTGTTATCGACTTCATGTTACTCTGACTTCGCGAGGCGTTACTCTGTGCTGCTGAGAACATTACTTGTTCCTTGAAGTCGATGTGTCCAGAGGTCAGGAAGTGAACAATGTAACATGCAATAGTTTAGCAAAAAACATTGTCTCCTGATAAGATGTAACTTATTTCTGTTTCCTTCAGAAAGGTTCATCCTCCATTAACTGTTGTACATGTGGCCGGCATGGCGTGTGCATATCCTCCTCTATAACTGTTGAGAACAGAACGTTTGTTTCGCTCAGCCCGGGATGCTCGGCATAGGAGGTACACATAAACAGCTGAGAGTACATATGAGGTACACATATACAGCTGAGAGTACATAAGAGGTACACATATACAGCTGAGAGTACACATATACAGCTGAGAGTACACATATACAGCTGAGAGTACATATGAGGTACACATATACAGCTGAGAGTACATAAGAGGTACACATATACAGCTGAGAGTACACATATACAGCTGAGAGTACATAGGAGGTACACATATACAGCTGAGAGTACACATATACAGCTGAGAGTACACATATACAGCTGAGAGTACATAGGAGGTACACATATACAGCTGAGAGTACATAGGAAGTACACATATACAGCTGAGAGTACATAGGAGGTACACATATACAGCTGAGAGTACACATATACAGCTGAGAGTACACATATACAGCTGAGAGTACACATATACAGCTGAGAGTACATAGGAGGTACACATATACAGCTGAGAGTACATAGGAAGTACACATATACAGCTGAGAGTACATAGGAGGTACACATATACAGCTGAGAGTACATAGGAGGTACACATATACAGCTGAGAGTACATAGGAGGTACACATATACAGCTGAGAGTACATAGGAGGTACACATATACAGCTGAGAGTACACATATACAGCTGAGAGTACACATATACAGCTGAGAGTACATATGAGGTACACATATACAGCTGAGAGTACATAAGAGGTACACATATACAGCTGAGAGTACACATATACAGCTGAGAGTACATAGGAGGTACACATATACAGCTGAGAGTACACATATACAGCTGAGAGTACACATATACAGCTGAGAGTACATAGGAGGTACACATATACAGCTGAGAGTACATAGGAAGTACACATATACAGCTGAGAGTACATAGGAGGTACACATATACAGCTGAGAGTACACATATACAGCTGAGAGTACACATATACAGCTGAGAGTACACATATACAGCTGAGAGTACATAGGAGGTACACATATACAGCTGAGAGTACATAGGAAGTACACATATACAGCTGAGAGTACATAGGAGGTACACATATACAGCTGAGAGTACATAGGAGGTACACATATACAGCTGAGAGTACATAGGAGGTACACATATACAGCTGAGAGTACATAGGAGGCAACACATATACAGCTGAGAGTACACATATACAGCTGAGAGTACATAGGAGGTACACATATACAGCTGAGAGTACACATATACAGCTGAGAGTACATAGGAGGTACACATATACAGCTGAGAGTACATAGGAGGTACACATATACAGCTGAGAGTACACATATACAGCTGAGAGTACATAGGAGGTACACATATACAGCTGAGAGTACACATATACAGCTGAGAGTACACATATACAGCTGAGAGTAGATAGGAAGTACACATATACAGCTGAGAGTACATAGGAGGTACACATATACAGCTGAGAGTACATAGGATGGCGGGATGGTGTACATGGAAGATTGTACAGTTTTCATGATTGTTTTACAGAATATACATAGGTTTGTTTTTTTTTAAAAACCGCTTATTTGTTTACAGTTACAGTTACGCAAGTACAGCAATTACCTCTCTTAAAGGGGACCTTGTTATCGACTTCATGTTACTCTGACTTCGCGAGGCGTTACTCTGTGCTGCTGAGAACATTACTTGTTCCTTGAAGTCGATGTGTCCAGAGGTCAGGAAGTGAACAATGTAACATGCAATAGTTTAGCAAAAAACATTGTCTCCTGATAAGATGTAACTTATTTCTGTTTCCTTCAGAAAGGTTCATCCTCCATTAACTGTTGTACATGTGGCCGGCATGGCGTGTGCATATCCTCCTCTATAACTGTTGAGAACAGAACGTTTGTTTCGCTCAGCCCGGGATGCTCGGCATAGGAGGTACACATAAACAGCTGAGAGTACATATGAGGTACACATATACAGCTGAGAGTACATAAGAGGTACACATATACAGCTGAGAGTACACATATACAGCTGAGAGTACACATATACAGCTGAGAGTACATATGAGGTACACATATACAGCTGAGAGTACATAAGAGGTACACATATACAGCTGAGAGTACACATATACAGCTGAGAGTACACATATACAGCTGAGAGTACACATATACAGCTGAGAGTACATAGGAGGTACACATATACAGCTGAGAGTACATAGGAAGTACACATATACAGCTGAGAGTACATAGGAGGTACACATATACAGCTGAGAGTACATAGGAGGTACACATATACAGCTGAGAGTACACATATACAGCTGAGAGTACACATATACAGCTGAGAGTACACATATACAGCTGAGAGTACATAGGAGGTACACATATACAGCTGAGAGTACATAGGAAGTACACATATACAGCTGAGAGTACATAGGAGGTACACATATACAGCTGAGAGTACATAGGAGGTACACATATACAGCTGAGAGTAGATAGGAGGTACACATATACAGCTGAGAGTACATAGGAGGTACACATATACAGCTGAGAGTACACATATACAGCTGAGAGTACATAGGAGGTACACATATACAGCTGAGAGTACACATATACAGCTGAGAGTACATAGGAGGTACACATATACAGCTGAGAGTACATAGGAGGTACACATATACAGCTGAGAGTACACATATACAGCTGAGAGTACATAGGAGGTACACATATACAGCTGAGAGTACACATATACAGCTGAGAGTACACATATACAGCTGAGAGTAGATAGGAAGTACACATATACAGCTGAGAGTACATAGGAGGTACACATATACAGCTGAGAGTACATAGGATGGCGGGATGGTGTACATGGAAGATTGTACAGTTTTCATGATGGTGTTACAGAATATACATAGGTTTTCTATTTTAAAAAAACCGCTTATTTGTTTACAGTTACACAATTTGTTAAATTCTAACACATTGGGTTTTCGAACATAATGGTTTGGGATGTATGTTTTCCGATGATGTTTGAAAAGGCAGAGAAAACTGTAATGAAATTTACCGCCAACATCATGCATGTCGCAGAGGTTACACATTCTGTCTTCAGGTGGAATTGTTAGTCACCTACCTACTTCTTTAGGTAAACGATGGCAGGAAGCTCTAAACAAGGGGAATTTAAGAATCAAGGAGAGAGGGATATACACTCACGTGCAAAAGAAACGTCCCCGTATATTTTATCGTCTCTCAAACAAAAATTACAAACACAATAAGTATGTTTAAGGTTTCATGTCAAAAAACAAATTATAACTTGTTTGAGTGGCATTTTAGAAGTTGAGACGTACAATATATAACAAGTTTTATGGATAACAACTTCTTTATTTTCGTGAGTGCGACGTTTCGATACAGATTCTTGTACCGTTGTCAAGCAAGAGTGGTACATGAAGTGTAGGAGCTGCATATATATACTGTATATAACAATGAAACAACATAATAGACAAAGGAAACAACATAATTGCCATGATTGGCTAAGCAGTAAGCTGATGAAGCCAGTAAGTACATAAAGGATAGTGAGTGGAAGCCAGAGATGTAGTTACAATGAGATGTTTATACAATGGATGCGATGTTTATACAATAGACTGGGCTTAGATCCAAAGCAGCTCCTCGCTCATCTCAACAGCCAACATCCCCGCATCAAATTCACCATTGAAACAGAGCAGAACAACCAACTACCTTTCCTTGATGTCCTTGTGTCCCGCACCTCCTCCAACCAACTCCAGACCTCCGTGTACAGAAAACCAACTCATACGGATCAATACATCCACTACAACTCCAACCACCCACCTAAAGTCAAGACCGGCGTCATCTCTACATTGACCAGAAGAGCCAAAAACATCTGCTCAACAAACCTACAGGAAGAAATTGAACACCTGAGGAAAGTCTTTGTGGAACGCAACCACTACCCACCTGAAATAGTCAACAGAACCATCGAAGCAACGCTTTCACCTCCTGCCAAAAGGTCTAAACCAGAATCAGCCCCCATCAAGATATCCATTCCCTACATTGGTAAACCATCACACCAAATCAGCCGACTCCTGAAACAACAGGCAGGAATAGACACTACCTTCTCAGCGTCCTCCAGCCTCAACAACCTCCTCCATGCCAACGGAAGAAAACAACCCACCGTCAACAACAACAACCCGAAATGTGTTATTTACAAAATAGACTGTGATTGTGGACAATGCTACATAGGTGAAACATCCCGACCCATCAACACCCGAGTCAAAGAACATCGCACCTCTGTTGCTAATTCCGACACCAAATCAGCTATCTCTGACCACATCAAAGCCAACCCCAATCATCAAATAGAGTGGTCCGACATCACCATTCTCGCCAACAACCAAACGGACTTCACTAAACGCAAGCTCACAGAAGCCATTCACATCAAACGCCACAAGCCTACCATCAACCGTGACCAAGGATACTTCATTCCATCTGCTTATGATCCACTCCTCCACCAAGCCCAGTCTATTGTATAAACATCGCATCCATTGTATAAACATCTCATTGTAACTACATCTCTGGCTTCCACTCACTATCCTTTATGTACTTACTGGCTTCATCAGCTTACTGCTTAGCCAATCATGGCAATTATGTTGTTTCCTTTGTCTATTATGTTGTTTCATTGTTATATACAGTATATATATGCAGCTCCTACACTTCATGTACCACTCTTGCTTGACAACGGTACAAGAATCTGTATCGAAACGTCGCACTCACGAAAATAAAGAAGTTGTTATCCATAAAACTTGTTAAACAAATTATAGTTTACAATTCGGTAGGTTAACATAGAGAGCGGTCTTCATTCAACATGTTTGTTGGCTACGTTTACAAACGACAGTTGATTGTCCGGCTTTTGAGCACAGGCCAACAGACACATCACAGCATAAAATGCTCCATAGGGCAGGACAGTCTCCATTCTCTTCCCACAGAGGTTACTCAAGTCATATCTTCCCACGTAACCTCTGTTCTAATACGGCCATATTTCCCGGTTCTCGTAAAATACCCTGGCGGCAACAAATCGCAACATGAATTATCTATCTCCCTTCTTTCTATCCAATCAGAACAAGTGTTACATCGACTTAGATCCAATATGGCGGCCGCCATGGAGTGAGTTGCTCAATATGCGAAGGATAGATTCGGTATCTCATGTTTAACTGAAAATCAGAAACTAGCAATAGAAAGTGTGGCCACAAATATCCCTCATCTGCCGATGACTTATGATGATGTGACACACAAGACATTTAATACCTAGCTTGTCCGTTGTCAACGAGGGCAATGGAGACGCCATTGACCCGCCATTACATGACCGAGTTCCTGTCTAGATGAAACGTTTGCGCATCGCGCTGGAAAAAGGTTCTATTTTTCCCGAAGCATACGGAAATTACCGAGGCTTATCGAATGATCAATTTGAAACAACGTCGCTGATTGAACAAGTAAATCTGGTTGCAACCAATCACGAATCCTGAACACTCGCACCATGAAAGGGCGGTATTAGAACAGAGGTTACGTGGGAACCCTGTGGGAAGAGAATGGAAAGTCTCTAGTAACGCGTGTGACCACCTCCGGTCACTCGCCTCGATACATGCCTCGACACCACGTCGCACAGATTGGAAAAGTCATCTGATCACGTGATGTGGTACCTGTCGCCATTCTAACTGCAGGGCCTGAATCAACGCATTCCTGGACGACGGAGGCGGTCAACGCTGTCGGGTGCGACGTCCAAGACGGTCCCACAGGTGGTCTATAGGAGACATGTCTGGAGATGTTGCTGGCCAAGGCAAGACGCCAATATTGTTGTCGGTTAAGATGTTCCTTGAAGTTCCTTGTGGCAAAAGCTGTGTGAGGGGAGCATTGTCCTGTCGGAACAAGGTTCATGGATTCCTTTGAAGAAAAGGCAGTACAACAGGCCGCAAAACTATATATCGAAGTGCATTCAAATTTCGTTCAATGATTATCAGTTCTGTCTTCTGGTTGCCACAAATGACCCCAAACCATCACACTCGCACCTCCATAGGGCTCCATTTCCTGTACGCAACACCGCGCAGTCCGTTCGCCACGTCGCCTGCAGACACGTGCCCGACCATCAGGTCTGTTCTTTGGAACCTGTTTTCATCTGTGAAAAGAACTCGACACCAATTTCGTTGCTGCCACTGACGAATATTCTTGGCCCATGCCAATCTACGACGTCGATGTTCAAGCGTAAACGCCATGCCCTTGAAAGGTCGGTAGGCACGGATACAGTGTGCATGAAGACGTCTGTTTACTGTCCACTTACTGATTCGATGCCCAAGACTTTGCGTCGCTGATGACGTCACATGTAGGAATCTGTTCCTCAGATGAAGCACCAGTTAATGATGGTGTTCCTGGAGGGTGGTGACGCTTGGTCTGCCGTTCCTTGACCTGTATGCTGTCCTGCCAGTTTGTCTTAAACGTGTGAGTGAGCGAGCTAAATTTTTACATCGAGTCGGCAATATTACAGCCATATTAAGATATCTGTCGACAAAGGACAGTCTTAAACGTGTGACCAATCTTCCAATTGTTCGTTTGTTTTGCACAGCCCATGATTCTTGCAACATGAGAGTGCGTGGCTCCCACCTCCAGCATACCAATTGCTCGTTCTCTTTGCTCCGAAGTTAATCGAGGCATGTTTTGTGGATCAAACGGGTGTAAGTGATGACAGAGAAGAGTTCAGCTCGTGTTTTATATACAGATTGCATACGGGTACTTTAAATGTCTGCACGTACGGGAAGTTTTGGCACTAAAAAAGTCATTTTCACCGCTTAGCACATGCAGCAAGTGCTTTTCCTTCACATAAAAGTCTAATGTGTGTTTGGGAGATGTACTCCCAACCATAATTCACTTATATGGCCACTTAGACGAAAACTATGATAATTTTTATTTTGGGGACGTTTATTTTGCACGTGAGTGTACATGTATGTCAAATATTTTTCAAGGACAAGTTCAGTTTTGAAGACGCGATAAGAGGTACCTTTGGAAGAATTCGAAATCTCTGCGGCAATGTTTAAGTGCAATGAGTGGAATTCAGAGTTATCACCCCTGGTAGTTCAGTAAGTTTGCTGCCTTGATCTTTCGAATAAG
This sequence comes from Haliotis rubra, assembly GCF_003918875.1. Taxonomy (NCBI): domain Eukaryota; kingdom Metazoa; phylum Mollusca; class Gastropoda; order Lepetellida; family Haliotidae; genus Haliotis; species Haliotis rubra. Next base: position 827,684 of record NW_025764948.1, on the reverse strand, counting down.
AGCGAGATGAGTGCAGTGAGGTCTTGATACCAGTTTGTAAACACCGGGTGTCTGCCAGCTTCCACCACTATTCTGGATGCAAGTACGGAGACAAGCCTGTTTTATGAAAACAACAGTGACGTGAGTACATTCGTGAGTACCCTTACACATGTTTTAGGACATTATACTTATTGATGCTCCCACTAATTTGATCCACTGTACTGTATTTTTATTGCAACCCTGAGAATCAGTGCTTGAAAATGATTTGTTGAATGTTCATTGATTATGTGCGTTCATGTATTTGTTTGGCAGATGTGTTCTGTGTGTACCTGGGCAGATCCGTACGAATCTATGCAATTCAATTTGGAAACAACTTCGTAGCTGTATAATCTGTTTGATGGGTATATTTAAAGTTGCTGAGTAACTATAAGGAGAAGATACTTTGGGGACTTCTACATTATGTTATGATGCAACGTTTCGGTATGGATTCTTACTCCATTCTCAAGCCAGAGTGACAAACGTATAAGAATCTATACCGAAACGTTGCATCGTTATATTAGAAAGACGTTGTCATCCATAAACTATCTTGCTTTTATTCTCGCGTGAACAATATGTTCATGTCCTTTAAACTATCAAATAATATGGAACACTTTAATTTACGCTATTCTATTTCTCGCCGAAGAGATGTCAATTAATTATCACACGTCTTAAAATCCCACTGAGCAGATTCGAGCCCAACTGGCGATACATGCTTTCCGACCAGATACGGACCCATTCGGCTGAGTGTCAAAAGAAAACTCCAGGTGTACATTAATTGAACTGTTGCTTCAAGAAAATAAATAATTAACAACAGATTGTCCAGTTTGAAAACATATTGGCCCCTTTAAACAATAGAATGGCGTCCCGAATGTGTCTTAAACCGTAAAAGCCGACATTGTTCGATGATCTGTACTCATCACCTTGACTTTCACTTATATCTCTGGAATTAATGTATGCATTTTTAAGGACCTGTTAAGCGAACTGTCAAGAATCTCTTGCAGTGGTAGACATGTCTCGGCCAACCTGTTACCCAAGTTTGCCTTAATTGGCATAGCAGTGGCATTTCCACACACAAGCGCGGATACGGCGTTTTGAAAAGGGAATGCATAGTTTTGTTTTAAAAAGGAGGGTGCATAATTCGGAACAATTTGCGTTTGTTAGCCCAAAATGAATCGGTTTAAGTGTTTTGGTGTTTTTTGGGGGGGTTGGGTTTTTTTCGAAAGATTGCCAAATGATTCAGTTTAGACTGTCAGTATGGTAAAACGTCGCGATCGCACAACTGCACCAATATTACTGTAGATCCGGGTATCGCCCTCGGCCCAAGATCGAATCAATCCCAAATACATTGAACTCTGCTGTTAACAGAGTAGAATAAACATAATCTCACCTTCCCATCTCAGAGAGGGAAAAAAATAAAACCATGACTTAAATGGCCTGTTCAAATAGTTCTCGTAGTTTTCAATCACATTTTCTGGAGTGTTGCATCGATAGCATTCAGGGACATATCGGGGAATAATGAATATGAAATCGATAATTTGAACATCAATTATACCACAAACATTACTGTCGTCGGTAGATGTAAAAAACCCAAATATGACTGCGTCACAATATATCACTAAACTGTTGACTGTAATTTCCATAATGCAAACGTTCATGTATGTAGACTATATTCATAAATGATAATGGAATTAACTCACTAAAACCCTTATCCATTAGCTCTGACACCAAGAATCTACTCCAGCTAGCCATACATTCATCAAAGTGATAAGGACTAAGTTTCAGCTCGGACCACATTTCATGCCGGCGTGTTTTAAGAGTGATATTGATCCGTGTGAAGTTAGATCACCGACCCATTCATTCCCAAGCAGGCGTTATCTATACTGACATCCAACTGCCTACCCAGACCAAGACTAGCATCCCTGGCTACACACAAGACAGCTAGTCGATACTAGCCGGCTTCACTCCTCAATGAGGCTCTCAACCCTTGACATATTACTTATACGCCATATACAGATGACGTCAGCATCTAGCGGGATAATGTCAACAACATGCTTCTCTTGGTGTTGAAGAGGAGTTACAACTTGGAATAAACATACCGATAAGATTTTGATAAACACTTGTATGTGTACTTATTAATACCAGGCCTGTATTATGTTTTGTATTTTATATTTTCATAAGTTTCGGCACTTCAATTCTCTTCTCTCTGTTTTACAAACTGGTGATAAGTCCTGTTTTTGCATATAAAGCCCTTCGAGGCATGCGACTCTGTCCTTTATTCAAAGTTCACGGATATTTCTTCCATTACGCCCGTTGACAAGACGTTGTTGTCTTAAATCAGATGTTTGTTCAAGAGGGACGGCTATTTAAGACACAAGTTGTGAAGGCAGGCGTTTATACAAGGCGGGTGGGGTTTTTTCACGGCGGGCCGTTATTGAGGTAGGCGTTTATTAACGACAGGTGTTTATTCAAGATTGGCGTTTATTCAAGACTGACATTCATTCAAGACAGGCGTTTATCCACGGTGGCCGTTATTGAGGTAGGCGTTTATTGACGATAGATTTTATTCATGACGCAAGTCTTTCCAGACAGACGTTTATTCAAGACAGGCGTTTATTCACGGTGGCCGTTATTGAGGTAGGCGTTACTGAAGACCGAAGTTCTCCACGAGATGCGTTAAATCATGGCAGGTGTTATTCATGACGGGCGTTTGTTCAACACAGATGCTTGTCACGGCAGACGTTTATGCAAGGAATAACGGTAAAAGCTTTCATCGCATGCCTCGTCCCAGAAGCTGTTGAGAACTCGGCTTCTGGTGAAGTGGGAGACGGACTTGAAACGGCACACAGCACATCAGAACCTTCAGCATTTGCAGATTACATTAACAGTATCGGAGACAGTTTTTTTTGCTCTTCTTTTGCTCGGCGGATGATGAAGTAATCGTTTGAAGGAAACATGTTCATTTAAAATTCAACACCTCACAAAATGGATCCTCAGAGGAAATGGTGTTATTTGTGACTACTTGTCAGCATGGAACGGTGACGTGATATCAAATTTACGTTAACTGTTAATAATTTCCTTTCCGGCCCTCAGTTCATTGTGAAGTAAAAATACTTCCAAGTTGATGGCCACATGCACGATGACTGTGTTAGACTTATGGCTGCTTTCAACATGCGCATGTCCGTTTTTGTAGACATACTCGCCATCAAAAGAAACTATACTTTAAAGGTTAACGTTATATTCTCTTTAAAAAAATAACCAGGACCTTAATAGCCATTACATGCACATTTATGGCCTTAAAGTGAGTGAGTGAGTTCGGTTATACGCCGCTTTTAGCAATATTCCAGCAATATCACGGCGAGGGACACCAGAAATGGGCTTCACACATTGTACCTATGTGGGGAATCGCACCCAGGTCTTCGTGACGATCGAACGCCTTAACCACTAGGCTACCGTACCGCCCTATATGGCCTTAAAGCTGCATTTCAAATACAGATTTAGGTTCACCAATTCTTTTTCCGAGTACACGAAACTGAACACACCTACACCAGTTCCGCACAAAGTGTCACCTACTTGAAACTATCTCTGCACACATTCAGCATAGGTCACCGTGTTATAAAGACAGCACTAAATATTCAAAATGTGGTCAGTTTTAGTTACTGGATGGATAACTTAAAAAAGACAAATATACTTTACAATATTATCCAATCACAGCTGCCATATGCCTCGATCAGAACTGAAACTGGCTCAGCAGCAACAGATTCTTATTTAGTGTAGTAGAACCTAAAACTTTCGGGATACATTCACTCAGATACATTCGAAATATTTATCAGAAACTGATGTTACTGCATGCTGGTTGGTTTGTTGTTGGCACTCAGCAATATTCAGCAATAGTCCAGCCACATATCGTGGTGTGTTTTTTAAATGTAATGTTTGGAGGGTTTGCAACACAACTTAAAAAGGAAACAGGTTTGTTATCATTAACCTAGTCTGTCATACAGACCCTGAAGCAAATATATCCAAGAAAGCCCACGCAAGTCTAGAAAATGTGGCAAGTCTAGATTTCCTCAGCTCTCAGGGCTCCTTTTCATTATATTTTATTATTGTTTACTATGAACCTTTTTTCAGTAAAATATGTTCATTTCAGAGAGTAGTTGTTAGTTTATCATTAACCCTGCAAAATGGGTAGAGTTTGGCTCAGATTTTGTATGGAGACTGAATAGTTTTTCAACTTCTGTTTTAATTAAAACTAGGATCGTTTTTTCATTAAAAATCTTGTCTGCCAAAATATAATATCACGGCATGCAAAACAATCTGTCGCAAGTGTTATTTTTTTAATAGTTTCTGGGACAATATATTTTGTTTTCGTTAAAACTACTCATTAATTCTTCCGTACATCCCCACATGGGAACATTGTGTGAAGCCCATTTCTGGTGTTCCTTGCCGCGATATTGCTGGAATATTGCTAAAAGCGGCGTAAAACTAAACTCACTCACTCACTTCCGTACATAATATCAGATAGGATGGAGACCTTCTAAAGTGACGAAGAACAGCGAGTCAGTTGGCAACCTTCCTTGAACCGAGGAGCAACAGAAAGTACACCGAGACATCATAGAAACTGAAACTACTATATAATTTGAATATGTCCATTAACCATCACTCATTCATACAACAGTTTGTGAAAAGTAATCCGTGGCTGGTGAGTTTTGTGAAAAAAAATACTGGTTCAATGAAGACTGGGACACAATATATATTTGCAACTACAATGTTCGACATAGTGTAAATTTGTGCGTAAAATAATTAATAATATCTTTTTTTAATTTTCAAATGGAAGATTCTAAGATGCCCACCTGCAGTTGTGTATTGTGCAAACACGAACTCTAGTTTTAAAACAATCAAATTTCATCTTAAAACATAATATCATGAACAAGTAATCTTTAATTACTGACTAACAGCCAGTTTCCTCTGCTCTCCAAGACATCTGATGCCGACAAATCTAGGTGGAAACGGATTCGAACTAACGATCACTAGTGTCTGTTCTAATGGACGCATCCCTGTGTCCCCAACGAAGAATATAACCCCGTCAGCCATTTTATGCTGTAGTTTTGAACACTAAAACGCAGCTTATTAAATTCAGAAGATAGCCAGAAGTCAGAAGAAATACCAATCGTTTGTCGGATTGCCAATATCTCTCATATGGCCGCTACAGACTATTCGTCTATTGTATATTGTATTTCCCTTGAGTCTCAGCCGACTAGGATAGTCCCACATTTGGCGTGTTGTCATCTACAAAGAAGGGAATTTTAAGGCTTCATCTAACAGTCATATCGGAACAACTTCATGTTATTCCCCCTGGCAGCGTCTCCGAGACAACAACATTGTATTCCATGTGGATGGAATCGCTCGCCCACCCTCCTGTCTCGGGACCAGCATCTTGCCACGGAGTGTTGTCAATGTCTACGTTGTACACATACAAATACCGCATTAAAGTTGCATATCTGAAAACTGTAGTTTGTTTTGTCACTAAACAGCCCTGGGGGAAACGATTTACCTTAAACTTTCAAAACAGGAAATTGGAATATAATCTATGAGAACACATGGGACTGAAGATGAACATTTATTCATGAACATCCCATGTGTGTTGTGGACGTAAAACAAGCTGAATGCAAAACTTACTCGCGACATGTTTTCTGATAAAGGCTGTTAATAAAACGTAAAACAAAAATAAATATAACGAATAGCAGTAAACTTGTACACAAATGATTGATAAGTTCTGAGCTTCAGACAGAAGGATATATGCGTAATAGTGACATTTGGCTGTGGACATGACACGGTATCTTCTGTCTCCAAACACACTGAATAACTGGAGCATCCAGATGTGACTCAATTTAAAGTGACGAAAGGTTCATAATTACTATTTCTGTTTTATTAACTCGAACCAATTCAGAAATATACATTTAGTGTTTAGGTACCAAAATATACTACTATATTTTTTAGGCGAATTAGTGAATCCGCGTGCAAACGCCGATTAGTAACTGAAATGAAAAAAATAACTTGAAAATATCTATTTTATGTTTGGCTACATTGACCATAGGCGGATCCAGAATGGGGGTGCAGGGGTGCGCGCACCCCCACCTCCCTTTTGTCCTGAAAGTTTATTAAATGACCATTGAATTCACTCGGGTGAAAATGAAATGTGCACCCTCCCTTTTCTCAAAAGTATGCGCACGCACGCACGCACGCACGCACACACACACACACACACACACACACTTCTAAAACAGCTGTATCCGCCCCTGTTGACTTGAAATACAACCGTATGGATAATTAAGTTTCGTGAACATGAAGTAGAAGACGGGAGAGCGAGTGGGAACACGGGACGGCATGTCGTGAAGGCAACACGAGAAGTAGGAGACGGGAGAGCGAGTGGGAACACGGTACGGCATGTCGTGAAGGCAACACGAGTACTTCCCCTTTCAAACTCAACTTTCAGAACAACGAGAAGCTCTACAAAGATGTTTCCCCGCCAGACAGCTGATAATATGTAAAAATATGGATTCACTCACTCCTTATTTAATCCATTCGTTCTATATATAACATATTTATATTTTTACAAATAATCAAGAATAACCTAAGTTCGTGCATGTAACGTCATTATCACTAAATACGTTCTGAATTAACTTATTTTAGTCTAAAATACCCACCATTATCAACATGTTATGGCTTTATCCTTAATTTATACCTTAGAACTCAGTGTTATGTCCTACCTTGCACAGTACGAAAATTGTGTACATAGCTTGATATTCAAACACTGCGTATAATGCTTGCGCTTAGGAATGTATGGAAGCTCAAACTTGACAAGAGAAATAAATACGTAATTCTTCAGCATAGCATTGTTTATTGTTGGTGACTTTTCTAAAAGCAGGGAAACTTGAAGGGAATAAATTTGGAATGTGTCTTTACCATTTCTACAGTCCAGATATGAAGGTTCATGTCGAGTTGGCTACATAGTAATCCATGACACGACACCGTAACTTCACGCTACGTAGTAATCCATGACAGGACACCGTAACTTCACGCTACGTAGTAATCCATGACAGGACACCGTAACTTCACGCTACGGAGTAATCCATGACAGGACACCGTAACTTCAGACAGTCTCAATACACGAAAGTGACGCAGTTCTCTGCGACTAGTCGGCACCAATAAACCCGTGACCGTGGGTTCGGATCCCTAGTCTCCCTGCTTATGTTTCTACGTTTGTCATCAAGGAGTCACAGGGTGCAAACTGGGGTCCCTCCTCCCACAATAAGCTGACACGCCGTCATATAACCGGAATACAGTTCACCACCAAACTAAGGCCACATAAATATATATTCTTGTTTCTCATCCCTTTTCCAAACACATGTGGGGCGGGCGGATTTTATTTTTACATTGTATTTCATTTTATGTCAAAAGACCCTGTGGAAGTTTACACCTCCGATAGAAAATAAAACTCAGAAGTGTGAAAAATGCATGCACATTTTGAGAGTCACAGTTGCATGTTCTCTAGTGTAAAAATTAAAAGAAATCTTAGGGTCGGAAATGAGAAACAAGAATATTTTTATATATGGCCTAACCCCTGCACATGTATGGGAGACTGAGGGCCCCAATGACTGCAACTGTTGACTATGCATTGTTAATAGAGTGTGAATACCTCTCCATTATGCTCTGGATGAAACCAGTTGTAGACGTAGAAATGGCGGGTGCGTATTGCTTAACGGTATGTGGTCCAATTCTCCTTTTGTTGGTCTCTGAGAATCTGCTCTGGATAAGAATACTACTCAGCTGACGATCATCCTTATACTGTGTCAACCTCGTCTACGTGGGCTTTACTCAGAACAGTAGGTGAAACACCCATTCTTCTGCCGAGAAGGAGATCGTGATTTACATAAGATACAGCATGAAAAGATTTCCATACATTACAACTTGGTGTCACCTGTTGAATTACGTGATATATGTTTACGGAAGTCTAAGGAAGCACCCCCGAGTTACCTGGTACCTTTATTTGGGATAACATTTGGTATTTAATAAGTTGAATGTTTTTGTTAGTGACCAGTCACCATTTTATATGCATTGTCAACAAATTTAGTATTTCTACTTGGGGCCTAAGTGCAAATTTATATATTCAGTTCTTGCGAGGCGAGGTGTCCTGCAGTCAAGATTCCTGGATTCTGATGTCACCACATAAATGGCGAGAGGACGTATTTGTGTATAAGAGGTTCAGATCGGCAAACTTTCTTATTATACCTTCCTCAGGAATGGTGGGCTGTGGGGTAGTCTAGTGGTCAAAGCGTTCGAGTATCACGGCGAAGTCCCGGGTTTGCGTTCCCACATGAGCCTAATATGTGAAGCCCATTTCTTTGATATTGCTGGAATATTGCTGAAAGCGGCGTTCAGCATTATAAATGATAATGTTTGATGAGTGTTTCCATAGCGTGCATGTTCAAGGTGCATGCCCAAATCGCACGTTAGTGAAATTATAGTCTGCAGGTGATAACATGTAAACAGGTGTGTTTTAAGTTTTGATCGAAAGAATGAAGAAAGAAGAGAGTTTGATGTTTATTCATTATCTCACTCACCGCCTCTGAGGTATTCTGGACAGACCATCAATTGAGCCAGGTCGCGTAATGCTAAAATATATTAAACCGTGTTCGTTGCTGTTCACCTGCCTGGCGCTGGTTTTGGGGGGAATATAACATGGACTGGTCTGCCCCGAGTCCGGGGACTCCAAGCCCGATAGGTTGCAAAGTTATACATTTAGATAGTATAGAGATCTTGCCCAACTTTTTATTTTCAAAATCATGTGTAAGACTTTGTTATAATGGAAGCTACGTCCCTGAGACTGTCTGTAGGGTGTTCAGGTTGACTGACTAATGGTATCTCGGTATGCTGATGTTAACCTACATATGTTATATATAATATTAATACAGACTCGTACACGCATCTGCATACACCCGTACATGCACATGGTAATAGTCGAAACATCTTGAATATGACCGAATTTCACCACACCTCAGAAATGGATGGTTGGTTGGTTGGCTTTATAGTTTTAGGGCGATGTGGGCCAATAAGAGGCCTTTTTGCGCCCAACACATTGACTTGATTTTATAAACAATCATAGGTAATTTCATCACCAAAAGGAATCGTTTAGTTAGGATAAAAGAAACGACAACACTATTAATATTAATTTGGATAGATGTATACGTATGTCGAATGACCTCTGCTTTGTGTTACGGATTAAAAACCGTAAGTAACCACTTCCATTTCTGAAACATGACATACTCATTCATTACAAAAGCAGTAGGTTCAGATGACAGAGTGTTAAAATGATTTAAAATCACAGAACTAAATCTGTCTAAGCCATTCGAGAGCCTGTCTAGATTACATCATATTTTCCAGATGACGAGACAAAATCTAAAACTGACCGTTGCACAGACCCATACATGATATTGGGGCCCAAAACTGTTTCTAATGAAAATACATCATCAACCTCAAGTACAGCACTTCGGAGATTATGTATTATGTTGTTATGCCCAGGGCATGTAATTAGATAATGTTCGATGTTTTCAGGCGTCTCCAAATTGCAATTGCATTTAGAAGATACCGTCTTTTCTATAATACTCCTGTAAGCATTTAGTCCACAGTGTCCAAATCTGAGACGTGAAAGAATAACCTCATCACGCCTTTTACGACGACGAATTTTATGACCAGATTTTAGTGATGGTCTAAGTTTGTACATATGTCGGCCGGTAGTACCTGTATCCCACAACTGTTTCCAACTCCTTGTAACAAATTTCGATAAAACATTTTCAAAATCTTTAGGGATTGGTTGAAATTTAAATAAATCAACTTCAGGAAACTGTAACCCGGATTTGGCCAAATTATCTGCAATCTCATTCCCATGTATTCCAACAGGTGCTGGGACCCACACAATGTCGCATGCAATGTACTTTATGTTTAAAGATGTATCCAACTGTAATATCTCATGAACAATGTCATCTCTAGATCCATTTGCACCAGCTTCTATAGCTTTGATTGCTGCCATGAAATCTGTAAAGATAATTGCTTCATGGTCATGTTCATCTACCCATCTCAGTGCTTGCAAAATGGACAAAAGTTCAGCTGCAAAAACAGAAAGATAATCAGGGAATCTGAACACCTTAGCGATCGATAAATTGGGTATCCAAAGAGCCCCAGCAGTACGATCATTGGATGGTTCTTTCGATGCATCAGTGTATATATGTGTGAAATTAGAATAATTTTCAGACAGAAAGTCTTGAGTTATCACTTTTATTATGTTTTGGTCCATTCTCTTATTCACGATTAAATTGAGTTCAGAATTCAATCCAGGCTTCAGCAGAAGCCACGGAGGTGTGACAGGCGGAGCAGAAGGATCAACTGGGTTACAGTTGTAAATACCATGTTGATCAGCTAATCTCTGTTTATTCAAGCCAAAGGGTAATTTGCCATGAGTCCAGTCACACGTGCACATGACATATTCTACACAGTCGTTAACAATCTCAGTGACTGCATGGTGTTTGTTCTTGGTTTTCATTTTTAAGAAATATTTCAAAGATACCTGTTGTCTTCGAAGGTGAAGTGGCATTTCTGAACACTCAACTTGAAGCGCTGAGGTTGGAGTTGTACAATAGGCCCCAGTGCATATTCTCAAAACTTTAGACTGAATTCTATCAAGCTTATTAAGATGACATTTAGCCGCCGACATATACACCTGACAACCATAGTCAAGTCTGTACAAGATAAGGGCCTTGTACAGCAATAACATAGTTGACTTATCAGCACCCCACTTTGTTTTTGAAATACACTTTAATAGATTGATGATATTGTTACATGTGTTATACCATGTGATGTGATGAGACCATGTTAATCTTTGATCAAAATACACACCAAGAAATTTGAACACTGACACTATTTCCAGTTTATGGTGTCCAAGAGTTAGATTGATATCATGAGGGATCTTACGTCTTGTGATCATCATTGCCACTGATATTGATTTTGAAATCTTAAACCCCCATTTTGAACATCATGTACTGACTTTACTTAAGCAGTTTTGTATAGATTCTATGACAAACTGAAAATTACCAAAGCTTCTCCAACACGACCCGTCATCAGCAACCTGTGCTGCATTTATGTTTAGAGGCAGGTCCTCGAAAACTTATTACACTTCCTTGTGGGGTACCATTTTCAATCATGCACGCCTGACAGTTCTTGACATATGCGAACTTGAATGGTTCTTTCGGACAAAAATGACCATATCCACTTGAACATGTTGCCTCTAATTCCAAATTCCACAATTTAAAAAGCAAACCATTTCTCAAAATCATGTCATAAGCCTTTTCGATATCAAGGAATACACACAACGTGTATTCCTGGTTGCATAAAGCCTTCTGTGCTTCAGTTTCCAGACGAACATGCTGATGTATACATGAACGCCCCTTTCTGAATCCTGACTGGATGTGGGTAAGAAGCTCATTTCGTTCAAGATAATAGTTCAGGCGATTAGTAACTATTCTCTCCATCATTTTACATAAATTAGAAGTGAGAGCAATCGGTCTACATGATGCAGGAAGCGATGGATCTTTTCCTGGTTTGGGCACTGGAACTATTATTGCATGTATCCATGTCCTAGGCAAGGATCCAGAACACCAACTTAAGTTCAACAGTTCCCGAATAACAGCTAGAAAGGAATCTGGCATATGCTTAAACATTTCATAGCACAACTCATCCGCACCTGGTGCCGAATGATGTGTTCTTGATATGGCTGCCTTAAGTTCATCATGAGTAATTGCTGTATTGATTTCCAAGCTACTTTCCAACATGGCAGAAGACATTTCAGGCATAAAGTTTGTTTCAAAGTCTTGTTTATATTCTCTGAATTCATGACAATAATTTTCAGAACTGTTAACAGATTTAAATTGTTTAACAAGAGGATTTACTTGTTGATACGAGTTCTCCAGCTTCTCCCATTATTGGTATAGGTGTACGAATATTATTTCCACCGATCGTTTTCACCTTGGACCAGGTACTAGTTAATGATCTAAATCTATTAATATTAGAAATATATTCCCTCCAGCTCAATCGTTTTGTACTCCGTACAATACGTTGGAACGTAGCTCGTTTCTTACGAAAATCAGCCAAATCACACGGCAATGACGAGTGGCGAACCTTATTATATGCCTTTTACCTTGCGATATTGGCTTTTTCACAGCTGTCATTCCACCAGGACTTTGGCGGGAATGCCGCTTTCTTAACAGACGATTTTCCAATGGACTCTTCTGCAATTCTTATTAATTGTGTTATGATATATTCATAAGACATATTAACATCACCATGTATAAGATCGGATGTGAGATGTTCAGTACACAGGCTGGAAAAAAGTGCCAAATTAGCCTTCTTGAATTTCCACCGAGGAACATTATCACAAGAATCTCAATATGGTCGAACCTGAATTTCAGTAAAAACAGGAAAATGGTCACTACCTAACGCATCTTCCTGAAATATATCCCAGTTACACTTACTGGCTATGTGTGATGATATCATTGATAGATCTAAAGGAGAAAATGTCCATTTGCCAAGATCAATGCAGGTCATATTACCATCGTTTAAAAGGACAAGATCTGCTTCATTTAAAAATAGTTCAACAATCTGACCATTATAATCCGTCTTGTTGCTTCCCCAAAACATATTATGGATGTTAGAGTCCCCACATATAAAATATGGGCCTCCATTGGGATCAATTAATTTCAGATATTCATCTACGTTTGGCTTACCTGTATTATAAATATTAACAATAGGAATGGCTTTATCTTCCTCATAATGAATTTTTACTGCGTTAGCCTCATACACTGTATGTGGTAATTCTTGAACCTGATACGACAAATCAGTCTTAATAAATATAGCACAACCACCTCTCCGAGGATTTTTAGTATTCGGATTGCTGGTTAGTCTGTCCTGACGTAGACCAAACTAGCCATTAATTCTAAAGTGACTCTCTGGCCAAAGAAAAGTTTTCTGTACACAAATAATATCCGGCAGTGGTGACCTATTTGATAGAAAATGCTTTAAATTATCCCCATGTGCAACAAGACTTTGTGCATTCCACAATCAGGAATACTAAAGCTTTATCCATCATTCATCTCAACATGTACCTCACTCAACAGATCACTAGGAACATCGATGTGAAGATGTATTTTTGCCGCCGACACAAGACGATGAATCTGTTCCTCTTTGGTTGTTGCATTAAAGCATCCTGGAATCACCTCAAACAAGAAAGCTAAAAAGGTTTGAGGAGAAGTACTAAGAAATGGATTGGCTACCTGTAAACAGCTGACTTGAGCTGTAACAGGTGGATTTGATACTCTCTGGCTTAAATTTGACTAACTTCTTTGAGTGGTCTGACATCACCATTCTCTCTAACAAACAAACAGACTTCACTAAACGCAAGCTCACCGAAGCCATCCACATCAAACGCCAAAAGCCCACCATCAACCGAGACCAAGGATACTTCATTCCATCCGCTTATGATGCACTCATCCACCAAGCCCTATCTACTGTATAAACTCTGCTGTATAAACATCTCATTATTATTTGTACATCATTGGCTTCCACGCCTGTCCTTTGTCTACTCTCTGGCTTCATCAGCTTTCTGCCTAGCCAATTATGTTAATTACGTTGTTTTCTTTGTTACATTGTTACATCCAGTATATATATACTTCCCCCTTCATCATGTTCCATTATGCTTGACAACGGTACAAGAATCTGTATCGAAACGTAGCACTCACGAATAAAAAGAAGTTGTTATCCATAAAGTTTGTTCTATATTAAATTTGACTCTCTTGACTGACAAATACAGGTAGGGTTAGACCCAGATGTAGCTGCAAGAGGAACAGGAACAGGCTTGTACCGACACAGATCGTGATTTCTGAGCGGCGGTTCTAGTAGCTGCATATAATATATGGTCTCTGATGTCATCGACGACATTGGTCGTTGCAGACAGCATCGGTCTCTTCTTTGTTTTAATTAGTTACTGGCTGTCGTCATGTTCCTGGAATATTGCCAAGACATGCGGCGTTAAACAATTTCAATCAATTATGCAGTGTCCATAATGGCGATTACTGAATGTTATCAGGGTATTTTACAGACGCTTCTGCCACTACGTCGTAACGGTCACAACCACTAGAGACCGCGTGAATAGTCAGGTTCCAGTGCCTGAGTTGTTTCTACGACTGTCCTTTGTGTGTTATATGTTCAAGAACAGACCTCGACAGTGGCGAGAAAGGATCTAACACACTTGACAGTGGAGGGATCAGATCAAACACACTTGACAGTGGAGGGAACAGATCTAACACACTTGGTGATAGAGGGAACAGATCTAACACACCAGACTGTGGAGACAATTACAATATGTGATACACTCAACAACGGGGAAATTAAATCTAACACATATGTAAGTGGAAGGAACAGATGTAACACACCCGATAGTTGGGATAGTTAAGAAATACATTAAACACTTTGTAGAATGGAGAGAACATTTCGCATACAGAAATGCCATAAAGGTTGTATTTTAAGGCGCTTCAGCCACTATTCAAGTGAACGAAGATGCATAATTGCCTTATGTTGGATCGATACACCTGCACTGATAGTGTAAATGGTTTAATCACGACATCTGTGAATTCCTGTTTGCTAACGAATCAACTCGCTGTTTTGCTGAACATATGGGATTTAATCCAAGTGATTAGTTCACTTCAGATTAACACAGATGGGAGACAACCTTTGGTGCCCTATTTTAAACAAATACACAAGCAAAACTCGTGCAAACGTAAGTTGGTTGTTTAACGCACACTCGGCAATATTCCAGCTATATAGCGGCGGTCTGTAAATAATTGAGTCTGGACCACATTATCCAGTGATCAACATCATGAGCTTCGTTATACGCAATTGTGATACGATGAGTGCGTGTGTATATGTTATGGGTGAAACTGGAAATGACTAGAGTTATACCAAAAACCGCTTCCGGGATGTCTTTTAGTTTTTGAAGACAATCGATATTATGAAATATCAGTCACAAAATGTGTAGGCTCCTGCGGAAAAGATCTATTTCGCAGGAAAAGTATTTCCGAACTTAAAAGGGTTGGGTCTAACCAATGGGATTGGGGGTCACGGTCATTGTATTTGCAGCAGGTCTTATTTTTATCCATTATGTGGAAATGAAATAGTTTAGAAAACGAATGAGATTAATTTAATTTTATTACAGAGATGTAACTGGCTAATGTGTGACTACAACTGGATCATCCACAAGCTCCTCAAGTTATTGATTCGGTATCTTCCACATTCGGTTCATGATTTCTTCACCAAATGTGTTCTCCAACTGTGAATACCCATGACACGTGATTCATCAGAGCTGCTTCTGAATTAGTTCAGCTTCATCACCATTGATTGGTCGTCCTTGAGTGTGGCTCGCACTAAGTTGTACAGGCAGCGGCACGCACACACACCCGCGCGCGCACGCACGCATACACTCGCACGCACGCGCGCGCGCGCACAGTCATACACCCATGCAAACACGCACAGGCGCACACGCACGCACATACGAACTCAGTAGCACACACGCACAGACATGCGCTCACACATACACAGACGCATTCGTACAAATGTACAACAGTGGCACACACACAGGCACACAAACCCCCAGACGCTCGCTGTTAGGTTTAGTCCAGTCATCCTGGAAAGATTCTGACCTAACCCACCACAAATTGCAACAGAAATGATTTCAACTGTTTTAAGACCCTGAACCATTTCTTTATAACATATAAAAAGTCTAGGAAAATCTCAGTGGTTGAACAAGGTCAAATTTGACCCTCAAGGTCATTGGGGTCATCTTCGCTTTCGAAATCTTAGTTGGAAATGCAAACTTTTTTGTAATCTATTCAAATGTGTCATGTTATATGTCAAATAAAAGCTCTGCTTACATGTTTTTCAAAGATGTATGGTTTAATAGGGATTAGCCTCATCATATTTGTTCTATTTAAAAAAAACGTTCCGAAAAATATTAAAATCGCTTCCCGACATCCACATGTATATGTATGCTACGGTTATGTAAAAAAATATGTTTAGTTACCGAACAATGTATAATGTTGCTTTCGGCGTTAAAAACTGTTTTTTCCCATGGTTCCAAGCTGGTTTCTCACTTCCGGTATAGCAATCAACACTATCGCCCAAAATATTACCTAACAACGCTGTTATCCTATAATTATTTTACTTGTCGTGAATAACATGGACACAGTCTAGGTGAGATATTGTTCAAGCCCATCGCCATCACGGTCTTGTTCATCAGAGTATCTCCTTGCTCCAAACATCCCCACATCACCACCTAACACGCCCTGGCCTGCTGCAGCTGGTACTAGCGGTGTCAAACATGTAGTTACATATGTCATTACTGTTGGCAGTGGTCGTTATTTCAGGTATCAAATCCTCATTACTTTATCTACATCTGAAATCGGTTGGGCAAAGACCACAAACCGACATGAGTATTGATCATGACCAGAAACATAGCTCTTATTCAATAATGTTTCTAACTACAGAAGAAAGCGATGCCATAAACAACCTCTTCATTTCCTTCCTCATAAATACTGGGCGCTCATAAAACGCAAAAGTAGAATCATCTTTGATAATTCCCCTCATGTGCATGACAAATAAACTAGGATTGCGTTAGTTCTTTCTATTCAGATCACTAACACACGAAGCCGGCCGGATTTAACGCAATTGATCGGCCCTGAGAATTGAGTTATGTCGGAGCGAGTGATGCCAAGTGAGGGGTGCCTGATATGACGGGGCTACTTTACAAACACTGTAACTCGGTTACCGCGGAGGGGGTCATCGATGACAATAGGGTCGTGATTTGGTTCGAGATGTAGTCGTAACGAGCTGCTTGATGGGAAGCAGGGGTCACGTGGTCACTTTGATACGACGGTCGTGGAATTAGTTTCATTCACCTGTGTGATTCGCAGCTACGTACCTGCCATAGTGAACTCTGCTCAATATTCTAGATATATAGACAAGGCGGAGAGGAGGATAGAACAGGTAGATGACGAGGGAAAAGAAGAAAGAGTGTTGTGAGGGATAGAAGGATTTGGGAAGGGGAAAGCCGGTACCGTTGCAGAAAGTTAGATAGTAAGAAAGAATAGGAGAGAGAAATAGGTGAAAAAATAAGAATAGGGAAATAATGAGAGAAAAGAATAAAGAAAGGAGTGATAAATTGGGGTGGGCAGAGGAAGAGCGATAATGGAGGGGATTAGATGAAAACGAAAGGGGAACATGGGGGGATCACAGAGTGGAGAGTAACGATGTATTCTTGATTCACTCACAGACGTGACCGGATCTTCTGTAAATACACCGACAGTTCATTATTACGTGTGGCCTTGTAGATTCTGTTCACAAAATAGCTAATTCTTTAATGCCTCTCATTCGATTGTAAATATTCATCAGATTACACGGTGTATTATATACCGCGGGAGTTGTTATTAGCAAACGTCGATCATCCAATGGTCCTGGTCAGAAAGCCCGCTCAGGACGATGTATTCACACAATGCAACACCACATCACCTACTTCGCGTTTAATGCTGTTATTGTAGCAGAATGGAGATAACTTACTGAGTTATGGAGTCAGGCGTATGTTATATTGTGTATTTGATACCTCTAATTAAGGCTTCAAATAGAAGTTTGAAGTTTGAGCTGAACATATTTGGATATCAAATTTACAAATACCCAATTATTTATTTAGATTCTTAATCATCCCTGCTGTAAGTTGTTTTGGCTTGTACTGGTCAAGCAACCAAGAATTTGTGGAGAATGTCGTTAAATTTGTTTGTGATAATTCTAGTGGGAGTTGTGGTTCAGTGATTGTGGTTCAGTGGTCTCGGTTCAACAAAGCTGCCTCAGTCTCTGATGTATGTTAACAAATAGGTGTTTTTATGGTCTTGGGATTGAACTTTCTTTAAACGTCGCCTTGAAAAGCAGTAATAATAATAAGTCATCTTCTATAGCGCACAGTCTCCAAATACCAAGTGATTGCTCACGGCGCTTAATCATAATCTGATTATTATTACCCCGGATAATCGAAGCTGCCTGTTAGGCGCTAGAAGGTTATAGTCACGTGTCTGTTTCCAATCGGGTACCCATTTTCTGCTGGATGAACAGAGGCAAATTTGAACAAACTCACTTGCCTAAGGTGAGACCACATGTATCACATGTGCTTCGTTGTGGGGCAGGACTGAAGTCCAAGAAACTCTCAGGAGTCAAGCTGCCAAACAAACACTGTCACCCATCCAAGAACTCTCCGAACTGATTCGTGGCCTGAGCTGTACGCTGTACTTGTGAGTTCAAATGAATTGGACCAATTATTGATGATATTAATCACGTGTATTTTGGTCTCGTTTGTATTTTAGCATTACATGCATTTCTCAAACCGCACTTCGCCATATTGATCGTTCAGCATGCACACCACGCTGCACTATTAGGACTTTCAATGTATAGAGAATAGTGATGGTCCACATCATTGCTTATCTGCTTGTTACACACATAAACCTTGGGGTATCATAGAATCTGTGGACATGCAGTCAACGCGGGGGTAAGGGGGGTTTTAGTAGGGCCGTGGTACGTGAAAGCCCCCGTGCCGGGACCGTTCTCACGTCGCAGTCCGTTTCAGGCGGCGAAAACTTTTGATTTCATAATTTTAGGAGAAGTATATCGTCATGCGAACCCCCAACCCTCAGGGGCTATCTGGCACATATATCTTTATTAGCTTTGTGTGCGAAAATGGGCTCCTCTGTTAAAATCTTTTCACAATTGATCTGATAATGATGCCTCTGTAAGTACTAAATAACCGTCATAAACCCACGCCGACACGTAGCATGGCTCGCTGTTGGGAGGCACTTCATCCCAGTGGGGAGGGGGAGAGGTAGGGGTAGTAGGAGGGAGACGGGTAAGGGTAGGGTGGAGTGGGGAGGGGGTGGTGTGGGTTAGGGTTGAGTTTAGGAGGGACGATGAAGAAAGAGAGGGTTTGTTGTAAAGGGCATGGTACAGACATAGCTAGTTATAAAAAAGCTATAAAAGCTCACAGTATCACAATGCTGCTTAAATTGAAAAGTAGTGCTTAGTCGCTGAAAAAAATTGTGATCGAAACAAACAATTCCATTTATATTGAAAATCAGTCCCTGGGGAAAACTAGACAAGCTTCATTTAGGGTAGACAAACGCTTAGTTCCTGACTATTTATAATTTTGATAATAAATGATTTAGGATTCATTTAGGGCTTTGGCATTGCAGGGAAGGCTAGACAGAAGGGAAAATATTGTGGTTCAGGGACTGTGAGACAGATTACATTTAGGGCTTTAGCATTGCAAAGGACTGGGTGGAAGGGAAAATAATGCAGTTCATGGACTGTGAGACAAACTAAGTGAGAGGTGAAAGGGGCGACAGGGGTAGGGATAGAAAGGGGAAAGGGGTACGAGCTGGGGTGAGAAGAGTTCACGAACACCTGTTTCATTGAACTGAAGTGCCCCCTGTGGCCAATCCTGGTTCATCTGCCAGCCGCATCTTCACCGGTGCCATGTACAACTAGAACAAGGAACGCTGCATGGCCAGTGCATTCACTAGACAGTGACAAGACATTCACAGGAAATTCACTGAACATTCACAGGACATTCACAAGACATTCACATGACATTCACAAGACATTTACAAGACAATGACAAAACATTCACAGGACATTCACAAGACATTCACAAGACAATGACAAGACATCACAAGACAATGACAAGACATTCACAGGAAATTCACAAGACATTCACAGGAAATACACTGAACATTCACAGGAAATTCACAAGACATTCACAAGACATTCACAGGAAATTCACAAGACATTCACAGGAAATTCACAAGACATTCACTGAACATTCACAAGACAATGACAAGACATTCACATGACATTCACAAGACATTCACAAGACATTCACAAACTTCTGGCTGGAATCCCCTCATACAAGAGTAGTTCTTCTTGACTGACATCAACATCTTAACCCCTCGCCCTTCCCAACACTCATCATACAAGTAGCGTTGAACAAACACCATAAAAACTGACCAAGAGTATCATTAGCATGCCGGTTTTCATGGTGTCGAATATACACAGACAATAACAAGCATGCTTCAGACATTACAGTGTAACGGTGTAAGAAACCTGAACATTCAGAGTGCTCTGTGGCGGTTGTTTCGGAAATAAAAATGTCCATGACTGCTCAGCTTCTGTCATTGACACACGATCTGGTATATTTACTTCATCAAAAGTGAGTTTTGACAATGATAATAAACAAAGCATTCAAGTGTTGTAAGTGGCACTGTGTTATGTAATAGAGACTTGCTGGAACTCGGCGTGTTCTGGGAATGACAAAACATTTCACGATAACACATTGCCAGCGCAGGAGAACAAACACTTTGAGTCATTTTTTAAATTCTCGCAATTGTTTGTTAATCACTCGGTAATCGGTAATTACAGATCAGTTGGCAGAAGACAGGGTCTGGCTGCCTGCTGCAGATGCTGCTTGTGGGAGACGTGATCTGTAGTCATGGAGATGTAGGGGGTTGTAGGTTGTAATGAACAGGTATATGATAACGTCATCAGTGTTTCATTGACTATTGGGATGGACGCTACTGGCGCGCATACATACATTGTGAAATTAATTGTCTGGTTGTCTTCTGGTGACAAGCAGGCATTATATGTTTCTATCAGATGTCTGACATTCATAGTTGTGACACTGTCTGATATATTGTTTGATTGCCTTCAGGCTTTACGCGCACTTATTGCATTGTCAGGTATATTGTTTGATTCTCTTCAGGCTTTACACGCACTTATTGCATTGTCAGATATATTGTTTGATTCTCTTTTCTCGTTACACACGTACTTATTGCAATGTCACATGTATTATACATGTTCTCTGGTGAACCGTGAAGTCGTTGTCGATCTATTTCCATGTGATGTATATGACATAAGCACTGGTTAACCCAGGGTAATATGACTAATATAAGCAGCACTTTGTCCACAGTTATAGACAATGCAGGGTTTTACCCAATGTAATACTATTTTAAGCGGCGCTATATTATATCTGCACGCACTGTGTATAGCATAAGCATTGCTTCATTCAGTGAAGCGATGTGTTATATCTGTACGCAGTGTGTATAACATAAGCATTGCTTTATTCAGTGAAGCGCTGTGTTATATCTGCATGCAGTGTGTATAACATAAGCATTGCTTTATTCAGTGAAGCGATGTGGTATATCTGTACGCACTGTATATAGCATAAGCATTGCTTCATTCAGTGAAGCGATGTGTTATATCTGTACGCAGTGTGTATAACATAAGCATTGCTTCATTCAGTGAAGCGATGTGGTATATCTGTACGCACTGTGTATAACATAAGCATTGCTTTATTCAGTGAAGCGATGTGGTATATCTGTACGCAGTGTGTATAACATAAGCATTGCTTCATTCAGTGAAGCGCTGTGTTATATCTGTATGCAATGTGTATAACATAAGCATTGCTTTATTCAGTGAAGCGATGTGTTATATCTGTACGCAGTGTGTATAACATAAGCATTTCTTTAACCAGTGAAGCGCTGTGTTATATCTGTATGCAATGTGTATAACATAAGCATTGCTTTAACCAGTGAAGCGCTGTTTTATATCTGCATGCAGTGTGTATAACATAAGCATTGCTTTAACCAGTGAAGCGCAGTGTTATATCTGCATGCAGTGTGTATAACATGAGCATTACTTTATCCAGTGAAGCGCTGTTTTATATCTGCATGCAGTGTGTATAACATAACCATTGCTTTATCCAGTGAAGCGCTGTGTTATATCTGCATGAAGTGTGTATAACATAAGCATTGCTTTATCCAGGGAAGCGCTGTGTTATATCTGCATGAAGTGTGTATAACATAAGCATTGCTTTATCCAGGGAAGCGCTGTGTTATATCTGCATGCAGTGTGTATAACATAAGCATTGCTTTTTCCAGTGAAGCGTTGTGTTATATCTGTACGCAATGTGTATAACATAAGCATTGCTTTATCCAGTGAAGCGCGCGCGTATGTTCTCGTCCTTGCATTGTTGCACCCAGCGGTACATTCCCATCTTGGATTCCACCTGGAGCTAATGTGATTGTTCCAGCCATTGAGACCTCATTAAATGTTAGTTGTACCTGAGCGTCTCGCGTCAACGCCAAGCCTGTCTGTGATGTTGCACTGTGCCGCAGTCTTAATAACTACACGGGTTCCTGACCCAGACAGATGACCTTCTATACAACAAAACTCCCCAGGTTTAACCCTGAATACGAAGAGATAGTGAGAGGAGGAGGAGGGAACACGGGCGGGGTGCCCTCAACTACCCCCAGATTGCATCTCTCCGTCTCCTACGCCAGATTTGACGCATACGCGTAACATACTTCGCTTACAGGATCTTAAACAAGTCTCGCGAGACTGCCGCCTATTCGCGTGAATCCACGATAATCTGTCGCCACTGTAGTTTACCGGTGGTGACATTAAGAGGCCATTTATTCCGCTCAAAGGGACGTTTGATTAAAATATGTCATCTTTCTCATCAACGTTTTCGGTTAATTGAATATAAAGTATTTCCGGAAAATGTTATCTATGTTAGCCTGTGATGTAGCCATGGTTCGTGGTTCGAGAGGCGTAAGCACCGCTCCCCACACTATCCCACCCCTCTCCCTAAGTTTGAGAATCAATAATTCGATTAACGTGAGTCATAAGAACATCGACCACTTACGTGTGTTTTTCTGAATAACCTACTATGGAACGTCCTCCAGAGCTTTGAGAGGAAATGTGTTTGATAGTCCCGAGATGCTTGACCACTGAACGCTGCTATAAGCCATGGTTACAGTGATGATCACACGCCTGTTATATTGTATTTAAGTGAATAGTTATCTGTGAAAAAAACGATTTTCGGATGACGAGATATTTTGAATAATTAGCCTGATTCTATAACGTATTCATCGTTATTCATCATAAACATATGTTAGTAAGTAACTAAGTGGCCTGTTTTTTAAATGAAAGTGGAAGTGCGATGGTTTGTGCGTGCGCACGCGCGCGTGCTTGCGAGCGAGTTCGTAAACGTCGCTGTCAGCAAACTGCAAAGATGGACATCAACTACCTAGTTACACTGTATACAGTCAAACAACGTTGTATCGAACTGTGAAGTAAAATCGTATTTAGTTAGCGGTTGTCTCGAACCATGGATAACTCGAAGTATTATTCGTTGGTCATTTCTACTTCGACACAACGATGTTTGACACTAGTTTCAACCTGAGCCGCCAAGAATACAAGCACTAGGGACCTGGGGCCGTTTCTAGTCCAGGAACACCACATTGGTACGTGTTCCCGACTGACCCACAACAAGCGTTTCATGCCCCTAATATGTTCTCCACATACCCTGTGTGTGATATGAACGGTGTACAGGCGACCCGACAAGGAGGTGTCCATGTGTGAGTCAACCTGTATACACAGGTAAGCCTGGAGCTTGGGACCGTGCAGCTCCGGAAGTAATCGTGCACTGCTGCAACGCATTCAAATGCACAATCGGAAATAACACAGCCTGTATTTAATATATCTCACTGCTTTTGGCACATCCATTGATGTACTCCCGCCAGGTGCGACAGCGACTTTGAAATTGTGTGTTGCGTCACAGCGCCCACCCACCGTCAAAAATAATGGCAGACCGTCTGCTTTCCCAAACGTGTAAGTATTTTACCTTTGCTTCGACCACGTACAGGATATGATGCAATGTTTACGGGAACTTTTTAAGAAGGTCTTAACTTAAATATTTCCGTATGTCCTTCTTGGTAAATAATGTATCCTAAATAAAATCCCTTCGTTTAACGCCCTCTTTCGGAATAAAATTACAAATCTAACAAATTTCTATGTGTATGAGGCGGAAGGAGACGTAAGTGATAAGGCTGCGACGAGGTCTTCCGGCTAATCACCGGTTTGGCGCAGTAAAATACTCTACTAGAATCTTGATGTATTTCCCTCCGTATCGTGAAGTCACGAGATATCGCTCACTGCGTGGTTATATAACATGCATAAAGCATACATCGTGTCATATCATGATCATGTAACTGTGTGTGGTGCATGCCACGAGAGGCGGAACATTCAGCCAGCACGAGGGGCGTGACATGAATCCCCATGAAGGCTGATGTCCTCTCAATTTCGTTATATATATAACTGGCACTTATGATTAACCGTATTCCGGAATAGATCAGTTTGATGCACGAAATCTATTTAAAGATAATGTTGATACACGAATTACTAAAATAGCAAAGGTGTTGGTTCCCTGGTTCGGGAAGAGATTTATCATACGACCATAATTATGAAATCTCCCTTTGCATGTTACATTCTCTGTTATGTGAAGTCTTCTCAGTTCAAACCCTTCATACATATTTAGAAAAGGTAATTTTGTTGTCCTGGACGAAACCGTACCGCCATTATAGTGTTAACCCCGATAAAGGTCCCAAGTAACCCTTACCCACGAAATGGATCATATAGTCAAGCTTTCAGGAAACAACCATTTGATATTCGGAATTTTTTAGCTCCTGTCACTCTCGTCATTTGCATAAAAAAAGCAAGTGTTTGCTGCCTGAAACCCCAAGAAATGTTTGGTAGCGTCGCTGACGTTTTCTGTGTCACAATGCCCCGTCTGGTACAGCCTCTGTACCATTGACCCTAATTGAGATGTACTTGCTCATCGTGCTGACTAACAGGTTACACCTCTCACATTCAACCCCATCCATTCACGAACGCCCCTCACAGGTTTGTGACACCCATCTTGAAATCCATGACCATCGCTGAACAAGACGACAAGCAACATCTGCATCTCGATCTGTAGGCCTTTAAGAAACATATAGAAACAACTCTGTACCAATTTGATCATGCTGCACGGGTGTAATGTACTGACGTAGATTCAGTATCAAACTGAGCTGCGAAAACAGGTTCCCTCCGGTTGGTTCAAACCTCAGCCTTTTAGTTTAATACTGAATTTCTTGCGTTATTTGGTTACTCTGCCTCGTTCACTACTGGCTCACCTAACCAACCTGTGACCTTATCGCAATACACTCATTCTCAATGTGGGTGCACAATTGCAAATATGTATTTCGAAAAAATCGAAAGCTGGAATAAGAGGTTGTAAGTTGCATGGTGCAAAGGTCACGTATATTTTAACTACGTTTATGAATTTTTAACATCCAATTCAAACCTAATTTCTTGTTATCATTGTCCCAAAATTGCAATTTATGAATTCTTTATATATACTCTCCCAAAAAAAGAAACGCATCATGGAAATAGCAATTTCATGTAGCAATGAATTAAAACGTGATTCATTTTACAAAAGGTTTTGCTCTGTTTATGAGTCCTATGGTGTTTATGTTTTGAAACATCACAACAAAACGCACCATCCGTAAAATACCCGTATTTAACAGCATGATTTTCAATTTCGGCGTGTAGTGTCACAGAATACACAATTCACATGCAATGCACGTGAAAGTTGGGGATCAGATAGTCTCAATGATGGGTATAAAAGGTTGATCGCTGTCTGTCGATTATTCACTGTATTTGGAATATTGTTGACGAACGCAAAATGCCACGTCTAAGTGAAGCCAACCGTCATATCGCCATTGGTTTGCTTGAAGCTGGCCAGTCTCAACGTGCAGTTGCCCGACGCATGAATGTTCACCAAAGCACCATTTCACGGCTCTGGGAGAGATATCGCCGGCAGAATTCGGTAGCAGATGCCCCTCGTAGTGGGCGACCTCGAGCGACCACTGCGGCGCAGGATCGCTACATCCGGGTACATCACCTGCGTCATCGAACAGCTACGGCGACCAGTACCGCTCGACAAATACCCGGATTGAGGAGGCTTTCTGCACAGACCGTCAGGAACAGGTTGAGAGAGGCTGGTTTACGTGCCAGAAGACCTTATTTTGGCCCTGTGCTTCGACAACAACATCGTCGACATCGAGTTCAATGGTGCACCAACGTTCAGGCCTGGAACCTACCGAATTGGCGTAGAATCTGGTTCAGTGATGAATCACGATTTCTATTGGAACGACGCGATGGAAGAATGCGGGTGTACAGACGTCGACGTGAACGTTTCGCCGACGCTTGCGTTCCCCAGGTGGACAGATTCGGCCGGGGCAGTGTTATGATGTGGGGAGCGATCACCTGCCGTAGGAGAAGTGATTTGGTGATGATCCAGGGCAACCTGACAGCACAACGGTACTGCACCTCCTTCCAATCATTGATCGCCAGAGGGAGTTGTTTCAACAGGACAATGCCAGGCCCCACACAGCACGTCACACTAGAGACTTCCTCCAGAACCACAACATCAATGTGCTCCCCTGGCCCTCAAGATCACCGGACTTAAACCCGATCGAACATCTGTGGGATGCCCTGGACAGACGGGTGCGACGCCGTAACCCTCAGCCCCAGACACTTCAGCAACTCGCACAGGCACTACAGGCAGAGTGGGCTGCGATTGGGCAACACGAGATTCTGAGACTTATTCGTTCGATGCCGAGGCGATGCCGTGCAGTTCTGGATGCCCACGGTTGTCACACGAGGTATTGACTTCAGCGCCACCACACGTCTCCATGTGACACTCAAACTGACTTTCCTCGAGTTGGTGCCAAAGACGGATAAGTCTGCATTCCCAGTGTGCAATTTCGCTATATTTCATTGACTCATAAAGCCTACAAGATGTTTCAAAATAAACATAAAAATACAGTTGAAATTCCTATATGCGTTTCTTTTTTGGGAGAGTATATAATTGATAACTATAGTTTAATTAATTAAATGTGTAAAGTTTTCAAATAAAATATTGTGTTCATGTGTAATCAAGAGTGTATATTCATAGACTCCTAGAAACAAAAATCACTGTCCTAAACATTGTCCGTGGGATAATACGTTATAAGGAGGTTTGATTGTATATTGCGTTATTAATCTTGTATTTTACGTTATGAAAAACATTTATGTTCTTTTATGTTCTTTTAGCACAAACTACATCTATGTAACCTCAAACCGATAACACTCATTGTCGGTAACGGCAAATTCCGATTATAACGTTTACACAGCATTAAAGAATTAATCAAATTTACAGATTCATATTACGTTATACCATCGTTCATCACATGAGTATCGTATCGCACTATCGTCTTGACAAGTGCGCCAACTCACCTATGCATGTTGCAACCTATATTTGACAATTTATCCCCTGGATTTAATGTATATAGCCGATCGTGTATAGACAATAAATATATAACGTAATATACAGAACGTAAAGCACAATAACGATATCGATGTTCGCTGGGAGCCAACCGATATATTTGGCATGACTTTGCAGATTTCTCCATTTGCTGGCATAATTAGCACCGAACCAACTCATAGTATGATTTGACGCATGTTTATTTTCTCCATTTTGCCATAAAGGCCATAAGGTAAAATACATCCTTAACCATACGGTTAAATCTTAATAGAAAGTTGTTACACTCAAGTATGTAAAGACACCATATGATATGAAACGTTTTGGTTTTCTTTTATTCCACAATTAAATAAACTGACAACGCGATAATACAGATGTTCACTGCAAGTTAGAATTGAATTTCAGCTGAATATTAGTCCATAACGTAAAATACACGAAAACAGCGACATAGAACATTTCATTTTTTAGTGAAATTTAAGAAAATGCTTAACAGTATGAATATTAGTCCATAACGTAAAATACACGAAAACAGCGACATAGAACATTTCATTTTTTAGTGAAATTTAAGAAAATGCTTAACAGTATGACTTCTTAAAAGTTGTCTAAATAGATCTTGTGCTGTCATTAGACACTTGTTTCCGCTTCCACAACTCAGCATGTCATCTCATAAACGTAGTCGATATACCATCTCCTGTTGGCGACATTCCTATTTTGACAAGTTCACTCTTGGCTTGGGCATTTTTCACAAATATGGACTGCAAAGTGTGACACTAAAGTTAATTATTATGTTGCCACTTCGATTTTAAATTAAATCAATCATATATTGTAACGCTTTAATCGACCAATTACTGGAACATGTATTGTATATGGAGACGACATGAATTGTTAGTAATTGTGCACTTATATTGAGAATGAGTGAATGCCGTTCACACTCACTCAATCATTCCATGCTCGCTCGGCGTCATCATGCCGGATTTATTTACTCTAAATCATACCTGTCTAAGAAATGTTCACAAATTATTGGATCAAACAAGCTTGTATAGTCATAAATCTAAAACTGTTTCTATTGAAATTAGTTACAAAGACATGTCTACTTGCAAGAACCAAGATTATGTAGATTACCAGTGAGTGAGAGAGAGAGTTAGTTTTATGCCGCTTATAGCAACATTTCAGCATTATCACACCGGGGGTCACCAGAAATGGGCTTCACAAATTGTACCCATGTAGGGAATCGAACCGGGGCCTTTGGCGTGACGAGCGAACGCTTTAACCACTATGCTACCGCACGGCCACTGCAGATTACCAATAGAAAGGAACCATTGCTGGAACTCAAGAATACCATGTTGTTTGTATTCCCTGCCGTGAATCATCAGATCATCAGAGAGCGACGGACTCAGTATGTTTTTCCCGTATTTGTATTCCACGAGCTCGTGAAATTAAAGAGTCATCATTAGAAGATTGATTTCGTGCTTTTAAATGAGAATTAGTTTTCTAATGTCTCTTATTGAGTGAACGTGGCAAAGACGTCCTGAGATGATATCCAGCTTCAAGGATCGGTTTGCTCAAATAACCTGAGAACACCCTTTGTCCGTCTTGCGCCTAAATTGCCCGAATAACACGATGAGCTTGCTCGAGGCAGTGACAGCGCAGAGTCGAAGTCAGTAAAGGAAATGCAGTGCATTTTACCTACGGAATTCAAATGTCGAGGTGACGAAAGAAAACCTAAATTAAACGTGCGTAAACAGTTTGTACTACCCAGAATGGGCAGAGGTATTTGGGTGTTAGGGTGGTGGTGTATGAATAGGGTGGGACTGGGCAAGGACCGGACTGATATCAAGGCTCAGTTCAGGCATTACGATGAAAACGTGAACAGTATACGTAATGTACGTTGTTGTCTCCCGACTTTGGTAAGTGTGTAAACAGACACAGTGTCCGAAGCTGGGTAGTATTGTTCAGACCTGAGACCATATAATAGAGGGCCGTCCCTCTATTATATGGTCTCTGTTCAGACTTAGACAAGGTGTCTGGGGGCAACAACCACTAACTTCTTCCCTTGCAGTGTGCCAGGTGACTACAGTGAACAGGAAGGTCCCCTGTGTTTAGACTGTGTTTTATGCGGCAGTATATATATGGGATGGAAAGTCACGAAGAATATCGTTCGGGGACAAACCCACTCGTAATTTAAAGTTACCCCCTTGGTAGTGATTCACTTCCGAGTCTGATTTGTTTGTTAAAGATATTCCGCGAGGATGTGCCTTCTAATAGGCTGGCAGTAAGACGAGGGCAATTTTACGATCTAACTTGAGACGTTTCTCCTTGTCCAATGCGGTCGATATACCTTTTGTATACACTGACTTATTATATGCATCAAACACTGTTTCCAGGATTCAGAAGCGGATGTACCTCATGCATGATATTCGACAGTGCTAAATACTGAACTTTTGAGTCCTCTGAATAATAATTATTCCTACCGCCACCTAAACTACTCAAAGTTTGATAAGGATAATTACTAATGACATCTAAACTTCATGCGACAAATTGAAATATCCTGGTGATGACAATGGCTGGATAACCCCCATGGGACCTCAGCTCAGGAATCACCCGCACATCATTTACAGAGAGCACAAGAACAGTTGAAGGACTGAAACAACTGAATGGCTGTATATGTGTACCCTCATCGTCGTAGACGTCGTTTGAGGACGAGGCAGATGCAGTCATGCTTGAAACTTGGTCAACACAACATCACGTTGCAAACGTCTTTGGTGTAAGCCATAAGTGTAATCTCGAAAGATAACGAAAATCCGTACCATTGTGTGTATTGAATAAAACAACAGTCCGTACCATCTTGCGTCTTGACTAACACAATACGTACTATCGTACGCCATGACTATACAGAGACCGTACTGTCGTACGTCATGACTAACACAGTCCGTACCACCGTGCGTCTTGACTAAAACAGTCCGTACCATCGTACGTCTTGACTAACACATTCCGTACCATCGTGTGTCTTGACTAACACAGTCCGTACCATCGTACGTCT
Organism: Haliotis rubra; assembly: GCF_003918875.1. Classification (NCBI taxonomy): domain Eukaryota; kingdom Metazoa; phylum Mollusca; class Gastropoda; order Lepetellida; family Haliotidae; genus Haliotis; species Haliotis rubra. The sequence continues at coordinate 797,253 of NW_025764948.1, read as the reverse complement.
TGACTAACACAGTCCGTACCATCGTGCGTCTTGACTAACACAGTCCGTACCATCGTGCGTCTTGACTAACACATTCCGTACCATCGTACGTCATGACTAACACATTCCGTACCATAGTGCGTCTTGACTAACACAGTCCGTACCATCGTGTGTCTTGACTAATACAGTCCGTACCATCGTGCGTCTTGACTAACACAGTCCGTACCATCGTGCGTCTTGACTAACACAGTCCGTACCATCGTGCGTCTTGACTAACACAGTCCGTACCATCGTGCGTCTTGACTAACACATTCCGTACCATCGTACGTCTTGACTAACACAGTCCGTACCATAGTGCGTCTTGACTAACACAGTCCTTAACACACACAGTGTAATCCCTCTACTTTAAACGCTGACCACATGTCTTACACAAATAACAAGGCACATTTGTATACAGATACTGACGGAAACTCTTTATTGACAACACAAATGCCATATCAAGACTTGTTTGGCAAATAAATTCAACCCGCAAAATGACAAAAGATAGGGTCACGTACGTAAAGATGTTTAAATAATAGTAATTTTGTACAATGATAAATGTCGAGGAATATGTACATCACAAGTCCGACCTGACGAGTGTCACGTGACACTTTGAATTATGACACGTGAAACAAACTATGAAAACAAGCAAACAAACATTGATTTCAAATACATCACGTATTCCTGTACTTCGATTAATTCTGACCCAACTAGCTTGGTTCCTAGCCATAGAGTAGATGACTGTCAGTGAATAACGCGGATGTGCTCAGGTGAGCTGTGATCAGGTCGTGATATATGTATTCATACACAACCTCAACTTCCATCTCGGCTTTGTACACAGTGCGAACGGCAGCTCGCGAAGAGATGAAAGTGTTAATGCAAGGTATATTTAATAGTCTTGTGTGTCTGTACCTTGACCTTAGGTCAAGCCCAAACAGTATAGAGAGGTAGATGTGACCGACAGACAACTGTCCGTCTGTCCGATTGTCCGGCCTTTGCCACAGGGAACGCCAGGACATGTGGTCTGAATGTGACCCAGAAAACAGTATGTACACGTGGTGACATGGCCAGTTCTTAACAGCTCCCTAACACGGGGAGGGAAACAGGCAGCATGAACGCCCTTCACTCCATTAACAGGTGCTCGTTGTAACCACGCATGCGTAATCATCCCTCTTGTCCCAGGAATACGTGTTTCTTCACAAAGGGAGATTGACATGGGCCTGCTGCGTCGAGTGTCAAGGTCGCTTGATTCGTGGTACTTTCCCTTACAATAGCATCAGGATGGGGCCATGTTCGTGCATCACTAAACATAGTCCTAGCTACACACGTGCTTCCTCGCATCCGGCGTTGACACCATGGACCAACCATCAGTAATTATGCAATACATACACTATGAAGTAACACTGCATAAATTATATGCCTATTATACATATATGTCGACCAACTATTACCAACAATTACAGTCTAACAGTCACAGCAGGATAACCTCTGTCTGCCTCCCATGCTTCTCAGTCCCAAGGTTGTACCGTGAATCGTAACTGTTGATAACGGGCTCTGTGTAATCTCAGAGCCGTCGACCACAACCATGACGTAATAACGCTTCCTCGGGGCCCTGCAACCCGTGACAACGTCGAAGTGATGACGTCACAAACAGCGCACCCTATCGACATGCGCACGACTGTACTGTCATCCCCGGGTAGTTCTTCAGCACAACGTTTCGGTTCTCGTCGAAGTAGAGCAATGTTACGGAGGACATGGCGTCGGGGACACAGCACGGGGCGGGGACATTGGAGTAGATTCCTATGGCGTTTACAATGCTCTGTATTGTCGCATGGTTGGATGGTCGGAGGCGCTGAAAAGAGCAAGAAAATCCATTGTTAGACATGGGATCACTCACAATACTTCAAAAATAGAAGTCAGAAGTCAAAATGATAATTCAACCATAATGGCAATGGTTCGACTTGTCGCTTTGTGGTATGTGAAGGGATGGGCCAATAAGTGAGTGATATAGCTGGTTAAAGGGGAAACGATTGACTGGTAATACGCTCTGGACAAAGACGAGGGACAGTGACCATGTCGACAACGACAGATGTACATCATTCGGTAGTCACGTCGACTTCAACGACACAGTCGACTTCTGGAGGAATGTTCTCGTTTGGAACAATGCATCAACAACAGACATTCTTACACAAGTAAGGGAAGCGTTGAATTGATCGGGGAGATATGTGTCTCAATCACGATAACCGCGGGAGATCCAACACAATGTACAAACACGACATAAATAAAACTCCACTTTTCTTTGATATCGTACAAACGCGAACCACATTTAATTCAATTCATGCTTCATTTACCGTGAGCCATCCAACCAATATGGGTTCGGATAGTTAAATCTATTTGTTTTGAGACATTAATCAATGTAGAAAACTTTTGAAAAAACACTACAAAGCGTTGTTGTGAGGTTGGCCCTCCTGCCTTAATATTGGTCACATGTTTCCCAATTTGCTTCTCTTGGGTTGTAATGGTCTGGCGAGAATATAACTGTGATGAAGTAATTCAACGCTAAGATTCATTACTCCCGAGGGGTCAGAAATAATTCAGTCTTTGAGCAATAACTATTAATTTTCATGCTTTGAGGCACGTATGAATACAAACGAGAAATGTTTCATTACAACTGCGCAGTGACCTTGAACTGACCTCCAGCATCTCGCGCGCCGTCTGCTACGCCGTGGTCGGGTATGCGAAGTACAATGTACAAAAACTTCATTAAAAACTACTCAAATATGGATAATTTGTTAATCAAAACGTAGCAGGCGTGACACGTGTCACGGCTGTAGATAACAAAGGATATATCCCCCCGTAACCAACGAATGATTCCCATTCACGCACCTGACTGTTTTCATGTTACAAGTCTGATTCCACCGCTGTGAGCCAGTAATATCTTTGCAAGATCATTTAGAATAAGTATGTGCGTCTTAAGGTAAATTCTGTGTCACATTAGGCGCGGTGGTCTGACAGGCCAAAGCCAGCTATTGTGAAACACTAACAATAAAGGGTGACTGATAAACTTTTAGCAAGTGTTGGATTCTGTTTAAATACAGTGAATCTCTTAACACTGCTTTTTCAAACAATTACCTACCCACGCGGCGTTGTATTAACCATCCGCGCGTCAGGAATTCACCTATCTATGAAATATGACCCGCCATTGCGATCCCATGGATCTCTTTGACATACGCGAAGCCGCCGTAAGCCGGTATGTCCAATATCATTGGGTTTAACTGAACCTAGCTCCTTCGTTGCCCTCTTCCCAGCCCTGCATTGTCCTCGTCACCCACAGGGGGCTCTCACACCAAAACATCAAGCTTACATGGCCTGTCCTCGCTAATACCCGGGGGCAAGCCAGAACCACCCGCAAAGAAGCACAGCGCGGGCTGAAGGGTCGCAGACTGACGTTAAAACACGTCTCCATGGCGGAGGTTGGGTGTCTCTCATCTGGACACCTCCAGGAGACGGGCTGGCCCTGCAATCTCTCCCTGCATTGTGCCACTAGACCTACAGACGCTAAGGGCCTCTCGCCAAACAAACTACACATGAAAACATCGGACCCGTACTGGCGGCGTCCTGCGTTCCTTTTGATTGAAATTAAACGATGATGGATCTGCGGGGGTAAGCGTCCAGGTGGGGGACGTATGTTAGCACCTGGCTGGGGACAGATGACGATGACTACACACCTGCAGTGGTAGAACAAGGAGCATACGTCATAGGGAATTATCTTGATTGTTACATCCACACAATATGTAGTAGAGACGCTGATACTGAAACAACACTGTAATTCTTCACATGAGAATAGTAGCGAGAACTAGGAGCGTGGCCATACGTAGATTGCGCTAACATGTCCCAGAACAACAGTAGAGAGATATGTACACATAATGAAGAGAGTGAGTGTTTTTAAAGCGCCTTAAACAATATTCAGACTCTATCAAAGCGATCTAAATCAGTGAGTCTTGCGATGGGAAGCAGGCTGGTACCAACTTGTGCAGCAATCCATTGGGACACTACAATACGTACAAGCAGTCAAGTCACATTCTGTACCATCCACTTGCCAGTACACGTCTCCAAGGGAAAAGCATGGAAACTAAGACTTAATCTGGCCTGAATCTGGCCTGAAAACTTGTGTCTCGTGATGGCGGTGTCTCGCGAGGATACCAGAAACCTTCGCCTAAGTAGAATGCATTCAATGTGAGAAGCAGCTTGTTTTGGGAAGTGGGAACACTTGTACCAATGAACGTCGAATATTGAGTTCGCCATGGTTATATATAATGACGAATTAACATAATTTCAGAAACACATTTGACGTCCATTGCTGTTTCAACGCTTGATCTGAGATTTCATTGGTAAACAAACATTAGCCAGATATTGGCAAAAAGGTGGCCTTACTGAAGGTGATGATAATAACACTCATGAATAGGACCACGATAACAAAGTTCAAAACACGTGCAAACAACTACGAAATAATAAAACAGTAACCATGGTAACAAGGTCATATTCCTCAACAGCGACCGAACCCATAAACATAACAAGTAAACCATAGGGTAATCTGGGCAATGGCCTCATACCAGCGAGATATTATTTTATGATTTAGTATTTCCAAGACGTATTCCATCTGACAAAACACCCGTGGGTAAAGCATGTCTGAGGTATGGCTGCTGGTAGTGGCATCGTTTCCAGGGCTACAGGTGGGCGGGTCGCGCGAGGGTCGTAACTCAACACAAGTTTCCAATCTCTCATAAACCACGTGATTAATACGCCACCTGGCGGGAGGTCCACCATATCGCTATCGGAAGCACAGAACGATTGCTTATATTTATAGTTTTCATTTTCGGCATGTCGCGATTTTACGTCTTCTTTAACACGACTAAAGTCGGACCACACAGTGAAGTCGGGTAATCAAAATATGGCACCGTTTACCTGTTTAGAAAGCTTATATCGTAAAGTTGAGTACAATATAAGAAAACCACAGGTATCAATATAAAACGTATACCTGGTTACACGTGCTTGGTTATACTAAAATGTCTGCGACCATGACCCTGTGTACAGCATACTGAGTCAGCCCTGAAGAAGCGAATGATATAAACTCAGATGAAAGTGTCAGCCAGTCATTTATAGGCTTTCCCTATCGTGATCATGATGAATGCGTTGCGAGCCGACCACGACGATGTCGTGTCATTCATAAAGTAGCACTGCCAACTGACTGTACTTGAAATCATTTTTCAGTCCGCTAGAGAGCGCCACCTGCGGTTAATGATGAGGAGGACATGTTGACTCGGGGATTTTCTCCGGCTTAGCAGGATTGACCTCCGCTCACAAGGTCACGTAGGGTTAAAGATAACGTCAGCCACTGTAGCACAACATGGTATCGTAGGATCGCCCAAACACAGGAACTTCCTCTCCCGGGTTGTCATCCGGGTAACCGTGCCAGTTTTCGGCATGTTGTACTTAACCTAACACTACATAATCTTGGGAACAACACAAGAGATTACATAAAAACATTTGTCGATCACGCATCTCTGTGTGTATTCATCCTGATGGTGACTTTCACACCTAGCCTACCTGGCTGGTTTGTGGAAAACGTCTGGAACTAGTCACCAGGTCTAACGGGGCAGAAGACGTCTTCGTAAACCTGCCAGAGGACGCCCAACTGTCTGCTGTTGACGTAGGTTAACCCAGTCACCTCGACCATTGTCCAACATTCTCATTAGGGTGTTTACTCGCTCGACGACCCATCTGTCGTCCAATCTTCTCATAGGGATACAGACATATCCAATACCCTATACAATACAGACTTATCCATCCCCTGGTAGGTTTACCAAACACCATCGTTTTGTCACATGAGTTTATACGACAAGAGGTACAAAATAGTTTCCCCACAAACCTAAATATTCAGTCAGAGATTATGCTGAATCTTCAGTGTTGCCTCGATAGCATTACATGTTGATGTATGGAATAGGATATAGGTATATAACCAAATTAAACGTCGAATTTTCTTTGGAGCCATGTTGCCACGATACCGTTGAAACACGCTTATTGCACAATTAAATTCTTACATTGATGAAAATAATATAATTATGAAAGACCAAAGGATCTGACGTTGTCACACTTACACGACCTTCCACAGCATAACAGAAACAGAATGAAAACAAGATCCTTTACTTTTACAACAGGTATTGTATATCTATACAAGAAGGAACAAGAAACACCATTGCTTTGGACAGTTTTTGTAGAGGACCTCTCAGATGATAGGAGCCGCACTGCCCTTTTTAATTGCGTTCTTTGTTTGTTTCGAAAGAACAAGTAAGGCACGCTCTCCCCACGTGTGAATGGCCATTTTTTGTCAAATGTCTGAAAGTCGAGTTGCTACATTATTTCGATTATTTCCAAATGTTGATTCAGATTGCACTGGGTTGTGTATCTAAGATTGATATATGTTGGCCTTTCTAGCAAGATTATTATCCAGGTGTCGTAAAGAATGGAACAACGTCTGATACTGACTCAAATACATCTAGTATATCCCTAGGAAATCCACGGTCAAGATTACAGTAGGTTCAGAAATAAAAAGTTTATCATCGCCTTATTATTATAGTTCATAAAGACAATTTCACAACTATTTTTTCTGTGAAATATTTTCATTTGAGAGACTTGATTCGAGTCTACTAACCGGCCAGCACAGTGAGTTATCTACAGACTATAACAGCAGCCATGATCAGAGAACATGGCGACACTGTGGCTCCCCGATATTCTTAAAAATGACTGTCGGTCACTTTTATGTTTCTCGTGGCCTCCCGTGTCCAACCCCCCAGACTGAAAAATCCCGTGTATGTCCAGACCGGCATTCCTCAGTGCGTGCCCCCTCGCCTCCCCCCTCTCCCTGGGCTCCTGCTTCACCCAGTCGGCCGATACATTCTGCGACGTAGTTCTTCTCTCCTACCATGGTGTAACCCAGTCTAGCTTGTACTCGTTCCTGTGACGTGCAGATGATGTTATTTGGAGGTAATCCTAGATGTCTACACTTTGTTGTCGATCAGTTATCTGCGACAACTTCCTACAGCGTGTTATCATATAGTGACGCCTGAATATACAGGGGGAAATATACGTTTATCGTTTTCACTGTCTTAATAGATAGTCATTCATATCATTCCCCCTTCCCCTGCAGTAGGTAAATAAGCATGCATATCCCCAGGGTAACATCTGGCCTACATAAATAAACTGTTTCGCACTTACTTTCTTGAGAACACACCTTTAACTTCAAATGCTTATATTCATAATCCTTTATAATTATTCCTAAGTAAATAATCCATCTATCTAACTGGCCAATCATGACGTTTTGACACTTGCAACTGACACAGTTCGTCTCAGAAAAATAGTTAGTCTGTCCACAGTCCCTGAACCACATTAATTTCCTACTGCCAATCCCTCCCCTGCAATGCTAAAGCCCTAAATAAAGCAAGTCAGATTTCGAGTTCTGAATCTCTGTCCACCTAGTCCTTTTCAATATAAATGGGCTTGTTTGTTACTATCAAAATTATATATATTCAGAGACTAAGCCTTAGTCTAAAAAAATAGCTTGCGGACCCGCAGTAATGAACAACACGAGTCTCTGTGTCGGGGTGTACACGACCACTCAGCTCAGTCAATCCCATGTATCTGGCGACACTTTTAACTCAGTTCTCACTGCCGACGTGTACAATCCTAGATATCGACCTTCACTGTTTTACATGTATTGTCTCATCTATAAAACTCGAAAATTACCTATTTCATTATAAAAACAAAGCTTATCGATCACATTTTTCAAAACTACGTTTAAGTAATCATAAACTCAAAATTGAAACTGGAAGATATACAAAACCTGCAACCCCGTTAGAACAACGTCTCTGTGAAATGTGCAGTGTCTTAAACGATGAGCAACACCATATAATATCATGTACCAAGTATAACGAAGAAAGGGAATCACTTATACACACAATGCTTTATTATGACCAAGAATTTACTACACTCTCAAAAAAAGAACAATTCTTAATAATTTTCACGAACAGAAGTCCCGAATAAATTTCCAAAATATGTCACCATCTTTACAACTTTAAATGAATTTTATATCTTACCATAGTCTCCTCATATATTATTTCCATGTCATTATACCACATGATTCCTAAAAATTGTTATAATGTACATCATTTATGTTTGAAATGTATCTATATTTCTTGTACCTACTGTGTAAATATTTGTAGCTTATAGAATATTGCCACTGTTTCTTCATGGAATGCTATGCAATAAATATCTTATCTTATGTCGCCATCCACATTTTCACATGTATAATCCTTTCGACCTCCCAGTCCTTTTCTACAGGCATAATCCTTTCGAATTAGCCCATTTCTTAATGTATCATCCTTTAAAATCGCCCAGTCTTACTTTTATAATCCTTTAAACTGACCCCACAGTATGGATGGTATAATTCATAAAGTTGTACAAGTAAAATACTTTCTATTGCTATAGTCACGCGTGTAGTATTGCTGCATGTGTGATCCTATATATTCACCGTTCACTAATCCTTTCTATCTCCCACTGTCTTGCATATATAATCACCGTGACAGTATCGGAAGGCTGCAGCTATACCGTGACAGTATCGGAAGGCTGCAGCTATACCTAGACTAGGGACAGCAGGACTTCACGCGAGCCACACCGGAATAGAACCCAGAACCAGGTGCACTACCCACTGGGCTCAACAACCACCTCCTTACTTGCAGTGCCTGATCTCCTTTGTCACTGGCAGTCATGAACAAATCTAACATAATGTGAAGATGCCGATGATACATGTTGTGTTAATCTTACCAAGAGGGGATTGACTCACGATATGTGATGAAATATTGCATTGACTCGACAAACCAACGAGGCAGAGTTGAACGCCGAGCTGATCTCGGGCTATGGGCGTTGACGCATGGATTCAATGTTTAAATATTAAGACACATTACTGATGAGAGAGCACCGTGCAATTTCAAGTGGTCTTCACACAGCCAGTCATGTTTAAACGTCGTGTAATGAAATTCCCGCAATTCCAATCGGTGTGTGAGATCCGTTTAGCAGTGAATATCATATGAGCGCTCATCTAGTTTAGGATCGCAAATAATTGAAATTTTGTGCCTGAGAGATTTCTATGAACAACAATAATTGCTAAAACGCCTTGCCAGTGCGTGCCACAGACGCGTTCTTAGCGTGATAATCCCTTTCCTACACAATGGGCATGTCCTGGATGAAGTTTCGGCTGTGTTTAAAAATCCTTTTTGACTCATTCATAACATTTACATTACAAGTATAAACTAACACACTTTCCGAATTGACGCAGAGAAGTCAAATACATGGAATATTAAGCAAGCGTCCTCTTGACGGCAGTGTTTCTTCAGTGTGTCTCTGTGCGCCCTTCATTACCCTGACAGTAGCAGACAGCTACTAATTCAAGAAGTCGGAGTCCATTAAACTCCGGCATGACAACCACTTACAATAAACTGGTCTTAATCAAAACAAGCACCGGTGCATCCCTACTAATTGCCTTGCTTGAAGAACACTGTAATCTGCAACCTTTTGCCATTACCTATCGAATGTCCTTAATTACGCTTATACATAACATTCTAATACGCCTATTAACTCCCAAACCGCTATTTGTCAGCACTGTCAGGATGGTGTATGAGACTAGGAATGGATGTAGTGTGGAACTGGGGGCCCATATAGGACTGGGAACCAATATAGTATGGGCTGGGAACCGATATAGTATAGGACTGGGAATGGATATAGTTTGGGTCTGGGAACCAATATAGTATGGGCTGGGAACCGATATAGTTTGGGCTTGGAACCGATATAGTATGGGACTGGGAACCGATATAGTTTGGGTCTGGGAACCGATATAGTATGGGCTGGGAACCGATATAGTATAGGACTGGGAACCGATATAGTTTGGGTCTGGGAACCGATATAGTATGGACTGGGAACCGATATAGTATGGGACTGGGAACCGATATAGTTTGGGTCTGGGAACCGATATAGTTTGGGTCTGGGAACCGATATAGTTTGGGTCTGGGAACCAATATAGTATGGGCTGGGAACCGATATAGTATAGGACTGGGAACCGATATAGTTTGGGTCTGGGAACCGATATAGTATAGGAATGGGAAACGATATAGTATAGGACTGGGAAACGATATAGTATAGGAATGGGAACCGATATAGTTTGGGACTGGGAACCGATATAGTATAGGACTGGGAACCGATATAGTTTGGGTCTGGGGAACCGATATAGTATAGGACTGGGAACCGATATAGTATAGGCCTGGGAACCGATATAGTATAGGAATGGGAACCGATATAGTTTGGGTCTTGGAACCAATATAGTATGGGACTGGGAACCGATATAGTATAGGACTGGGAAACGATATAGTTTGGGTCTGGGAACCGATATAGTATAGGACTGGGAACCGATATAGTTTGGGTCTGGGAACCGATATAGTATAGGACTGGGAACCGATATAGTATAGGAATGGGAACCGATATAGTATAGGAATGGGAACCGATATAGTATAGGAATGGGAACCGATAGGAATGGGAACCGTATAGTATAGGAATGGGAACCGATATAATATAGGACTGGGAACCAATATAGTATAGGACTGGGAGCCGATATAGTATAGGAATGGGAACCGATATAGTATAGGACTGGGAACCAATATAGTTTGGGTCTGGGAACCGATATAGTATAGGACTGGGAACCGATATAGTATAGGACTGGGAACCGATATAGTATAGGACTGATATAGTATAGGACTGGGAACCGATATAGTATAGGAATGGAAACCGATATAGTATAGGACTGGGAACCGATATAGTATAGGAATGGGAACCGATATAGTATAGGAATGGGAACCGATATAGTATAGGACTGGGAACCGATATAGTTTGGGTCTGGGAACCGATATAGTATGGACTGGGAACCGATATAGTATAGGACTGGGAACCGATATAGTATGGGACTGGGAACCGATATAGTATAGGACTGGGAACCGATATAGTATGGGACTGGGAACCGATATAGTTGGGGTCTGGGAACCGATATAGTTGGGGTCTGGGAACCGATATAGTTGGGGTCTGGGAACCGATATAGTATAGGACAGGGAACCGGAGACCCTGGCCCGGATATTGTACAGACTGTGTTTGACATGAACGTTTTGCGGCTTGATCCCGTTGAATCCTTCTGGAGCCTGCTGGAGCCTCTGTGTCATGACCAGAGGTGGTGCAGAGAGATTCAGAAAAACACCTTAGACACCAGTATTTAGAGAAAGCTATTGCCATGGCAACAAGAGAGGAGGCGCAAACAGATTCAGGACAATATCTTTTGACACCTTTTCTGCACATGGTGTCATGACACATAGATTCAGAACAACCCAATCAGACGTCAGGGAGGCCCACTTACACCTTGAATATATAACATTATGGCAATATACGATTATTTCGAAATAAAGCCAATGACGTAAATTCAGACATGCGATAGCAACTTAGAGATTAACAACCCCCACAGTGAAAGTAATAAACAATTTAGAAAGCGTGAAAATACGTCGACACAGAGGTCATATGACTGGATCTTCATGAGATCATATCAAAGATTACAACTGCTGTTGAAAGAGGCATAATACATATATAACACTACATGGGAAGATAGGTCGTGTGTAATGACATGCATGGTAGGCTTGAGGAATCCCTGGAAGGTTGGGTATAGCCCCATATATGAGGCACCGTCCTGGTAGACTTGATGGTTCCCTGGAAGGTCGGGTATAACTTCAGTGGAGATACTGTCCTGATAGTCTTGAAGGCTCCAAGGAAGGTCGGATATAACACCAGTGGAGGCACTGTCCTGATAGACTTGAGGGCTCCAAGGAAGATCGGGTATAACTCCAGTGGAGGCACCGTCCTGGTAGACTTGTGGGCTCCCTGGAAGGTCGGGTATAACTCCAGTGGATGCACTGTCTTGATAGACATGAGGGCTCCATGGAAGGTCGGGTCACTATAACTCCAGTGGAGGCACTGTCCTGATAGACTTGAGGGCTCCCTGGAAGGTCGGATATAACTCCAGTGGAGGCACTGTCCTGATACACTTGATGGTTCCCAGGAAGGTCGGGTATGGTCACTACTAACTGGCCTTGGTAACTTTTACTAAGGGAGAATTGTGTTATATGATCTTAACATTACAGCTTGGTGTCAAAATAATAGATGAGTTGCGTTTTACGCCGCACTCAGCAATATTCCAGCTATATGTCGGGTTAAAATAATAACAGGTGATAGACTAAAAAGTAATCTGTGCATTACCACAACAACAAAATGTCCCGGAATACTTACAAAGTGTTAGTAATACCTCTACAAAGCAAAATGTCAAAATCACAATTGGTACATAATCATACCTACTACATACAATTTAAACGTTCCATGCTAGTTATCGAGTTTGAGACAAAGCCCATGGGCCGTATTTAAGGCTATACTGTTTATTCAATGGTTAGTCCAGCGTTTAATCAAGATGTAGTGAGCCGAGAGAGAATTCAATGTGACAAGATTAAGGACACGTGTTCCATTAAGTCCTCCTGCCTTTATGTATGACTCGATGACTATCTTGAACTGACGTCAATATCTACAACAGCTAACAATGCAGCGTGTCCCTGCCGCTCGTCCAAATGTGCTTGGTCACAATCTGTTATAACTTCGGGCTTTGTTCCCCCATTAAGCCGGCATACACTGGATGAAATATTGTTCAAAGCGGTGTTACTCCAACACCCTCACTCACTCACATACTCGTCATCATACGCGTTGCCCTGACCATCTTTGAGATGTAATCAAGTATCAATGGGCAGCGTTCTTTATTTTCAAGTTTCAACAGACATCCTGACTTCAGCCAAGTGCGTTACTGTATGTGAGCTCACTTCTCTAGGATTAATATAGACTTCTGCACTACCCACTACATGTACACAACAGCCAGGAATAAGTTTACGACAATAGCAGTCTGCGGAGCATCCCTCAGTTCCAAAAACAATAAGAGAATGGTGCCACCACAAGTGTCTGTAATTTACGATCAAAGGCTTGCATATAGGTGCGACAACGGTCTTCCGCACACAGAGGTGCATTGCGTGCAGGGCATTGTCATTTGCAGGAGGCACATTTGCAGATAGGGCGTGCACTGTTGTTCTCATCAACACGTTCCCGAGATCTGTCAAAAGTCCAACATCTTAACCTACACATGTTGTATGTAGACTTCAATTTACAGTGATTAGACTAGCATCTAGTCTCTAATGTGGATTTAGGTCAAAGGCAAGGCTTTGATCAAGATAGACCACACAGATCAAAACTTCAATATGCAGTTAGACCAGAATTAAGGCTTTTTTATTGATCCTCTTTACAGATTAAACTTTTAATGCAACGTTTGATCACAGGTAAGGCTTTGATCTAGACCCCCATCACAGATCTACTATACATACATATCACAGGCAAGGCTTAAAACAGATTAAACTTCGGTATCCATTTTGATCACAGGTAAGGCTTTGATCTAGGCCCATGCCACACATCAGACTCAAATACTGATTTAGATAACTGGTACGGCTCTCATACAAACTTGGCATAACATCAAGACTTTCATCTTCACAGATGTGCTTTCATCTGGACCAATATCTGTCACCAATACCCGTATCAAGGTCAAAACTTTATGTAAACTTCCGAAATAGCATTAAGGTTTTGTCTTCTATCCATTTGAACACAGTTTCAGTTATATTACGACAAGACAGTAATACATGGGAGGAAGCTTATGTCCACGGGCATGGTGCTCACAGACCAAGGATCATAATGAGACCTAACGTAGGATCCGAACCAACCAACGGATCCTTGTTTGACCATTGATGGTATAGATCCACCGGGAATAGAGGCACCAATAACCAGAGGGCCTCCCGTGTCGACATACACCCGTTCTTTACTGGATAAGTTCAACGCCCGCCTTTCCAGCCAACCTTGCTCTGAATTCACACAGAGACCGAGGCAACCAGCATGAACATGCGTCATGTTATACAAACCATATGATCTTCTGATACATGCTTAAGGCTCTAGTACACATCGGCCAAGAACTATTTACACATAATGGCCAAATGACAGAGCCCCTCACATTTCCCTGTGGTGCCTATCATATTCTGATTGCTGATGGCAGAGATGAGATGTAAAAACAATGTGAAAGGTTAAACTGGTAACATACCTTTGTTAGGGGGAAGGGGCAGATACCGGCACAGTAGTGAGCTTCAAAGGATTTGGGGGATATAATCCACTCTCCCCAACCGATATCAGCGAAATCCACAATTAGTTTTCGTTTACCACACACATTACTGGGGTTGTTGTCAGTGCTGGCTTTGTTGTCATGGTAATCCTCCCATTCTTCCGGAAGCTTCAAACGCCGCTTATTGGGCTTCTTGTTCTTCTTCCGGTTGCGCCTTCTGTGTTTCCGCTTCCGCTTTTTGCGCTTCTCGGAGGGGTAAGGGATAAGCTGATTGTCCGTCAGCTTCGTGTGCGTCTCCTTCCTAGCCTGCAGGATACCAGGATGTGTTTGTGGAATGTTGAACTTGTTGTGGAAGCGGTTATAATCGGCCGCGTCCTCCGGGATCTCGTTGTTGAAAATGGACCTCTTGGCTCGGACTGCAGACTCTTGGCGCGGACTTCCGGTTCCAGACAATGAATCCAAAAGCGGAGACCTGTTACCTGGGGCAACTGTAGAATGTATCACGCTGTGTCTCTGGTTCTCCTTGTGTTTAAGTGACTCTGCAAGTTTATCCAACTGGTCCAGATTAATGCTCCGTGTTTCATTCGAATACACAATAAGAAACGGCATAGAATGATGCCGGACAAATCTTTTTAATGCAACTGTCCTCTCTTTACCATTTGATTTTTCTGTTTTGAAGCTTAGGGCAAAAAGATGAGGGCGTGGCCGCCTTGCTGCTAAGCAACTAAGCACAGCGTCCGTAACGTCATACCACTGCCAGCCATATGCTGAGTTTCTCATTGTTATTTTGCCATTTTGGCTTAAATAATGTGGAGCTATTTCATATATATGCACATCAACATCTGTCTTTTTGTGCCAAGGTTTCGACCTTCTTTTATATAAATGCACTTCCGCACTCAAAACTTTTTCTGTTGGTGCTATTGATGATAAGTTAAAGATGAACATGGCCTCGTCATTCACCTCCCCTGAAACACACAAAAAAAGAACGTTACAGCTGGAGTAAACAGGTGGATTTATTTAGTATGCAAAGTATTTGAAACCGTACTCGATTCAGGAGACTTAAATTGGTGTATAAAGTTTTTTCTATGGTTATAATCAGATTCAATCACAGTGAAAAAACTCCTTGTCAGTGTTACTTGCCCGTGTCTTAAACTGATCTACCAGTGTAATGCTCCACAAATGGTTAGGGAAACACGATAACTTCGTTTTCTAAAGATATTATTCATACGACTGGGTCAAATTTTCATGTGAAACTTTCCTATCTCTAAATCTCAGCAGGTGGCTAAACGCGCGCTCAACACGCAAACGCACATCATTATAAATAATCCCAAAATGTCGTATCTTATTTTATCGGAGAGGACTGAAAAGCGCTGAAAATGTCTGATAACATGGAGCGAGTTTTGCAGGACGCTGAAGACTAATGTTTGGAGATGGCACAGTGCACGTGAGGGTCCCCTTCTGTAGCTGGTGAGAGGAGATGGCCAACATTTGCTGGAGAAGCACAAGTCGTGTCGGTACACAATGTTTGCTACGACCGGAAACGGAAGTTCGCCATTTTGATATTGAGCGCAGGTAATCAGAACTTGATTAAGATCAGAACCATTAGTTTTCCAATCTGCAAGTTTTCCGTTGCGAGCTAAAGCTGCTAATATTTCAACAGCAAGACGAGGTAAACTCCTGTCAAACGATTATGGGCCGATAATTCAACCTTGGGGAGGGTTGGCGTTAAGGGAGAGCTCTATAACAGGAGAATTTCTTTTTCATCTGGCAATATATTTTTTGCCTACACCGTGAGCAAAGTGTTTTTTTCAGCTTTTCACGGGCCAGGTTATTTTTCTAGGAAAGATTCCAGCACCTTAAATATAATATTACACCTCTGTTTCTCTGGAAAGGGTTATTTTGTTTCAACAACTCTGCTTTCGGCCATTAAATCATCTATCAGAATTACTGAAATCTTTGACCGCGTTCACTGACATATGCAATCATTATCTTGCCATAAATATATATGTTCTACAAGGCCACGTGGATGTTTTCTCGAGGCCCTCGTTGGTGGTGCCAAAAATAATCTTTCCCATTAATCTTCTCGTAATTTGTCGGGTTTTCTAATCTGTTTACATATAAACATTTGATAGATGACATCTGTACCCCGAGTAGGTGCATCAAAGCCTGTCAGGCAATTGTCTTTGGAAATGTTGTAGATAATATGAAACATACATAGTTGTCATTAAAAGCGTGGGTAATTAAACAGGGGCACATGCCTAGCCTTCCTCCAAGGCTGTACTGAATTATATGTCTGTGGATGTATAGTATTTCTGTCTTTATGATAGGGAAGTCTACATAAGCGGGCAGTACAAAGACATCATTCTTTTCCAAAGAAAATGTGTTCTTATTGGTAATATAATCAAGAAATGATGATTGAACGTAAATTGCTTCAGAGACTTGTGCAAGTCTAGCACATACTCAACAGTGCATGACTACTATCATGTTCGATATATGTAATCTATAAGTCGTTTGAGGCGTTTTCCAGAACATTAATGGTTAATGCTTTGCACACACTAGTATCAACTTCTTGACCTCGATTCCGTTACACATATAATTTCCAGATTTCGATTTCCGCGATTTATGTTTTAGCTCACTTGAACTTCACGATCTGGCTTTCCGTCATTTACCCATGTTTTCCACATTAGATCTGGAGATGTGCTCTCATTCTAAGTTGTTGTTACTTGTACAACTTGTCACTTTATGTGAAACTCGCTTTCCGTGAAACATCAAAATTATGTTTTCTAAGGTTCGGCTTCAAGATTTGGATCGTGATACTTTCTCGATGGTTAATTTCGACGCCTCGCTACGAGAAACCTTATTTAAATATGACAGCCCAGCATGTGGATATACCAGTAGGTTCAGAGATAAAGAAAGTTTACTGTTACACAAGCTAATCACGAGCAATGACGCTTTGCCGATCCACAATAACTGAACACTAGCCATTCGCTATCTGAATGCCTCTCTCAATCAGTGCGACTCACACTAAATGGCCTGGGTTACAGGAATGTTTATATTTCGTTTGAATCTCCGGAAACGAACGATGACATATAATAAGAATCGCACCAGGAAATACACGTGGCGTGATGCTGTACTCCAGCGCCAGGTACATCTGTCGGGGAGGGATCCTCCCACCGCCTACAACTTCATTCTAAATCTATATTGGACCGAAGGAAAAGGTAGGGGACAGACAAGAATGTATACATTTGTTATCACTGTGTGTTTTGGTGTTATCCTGTGGGTGAAGTGATGTCTCTGGTATGATAATGCCATCAAACGCAGCCTAAACATCCGCATAGTTTCAGCAACAACAACGCAACCAGATGGACGGCCGAAGAGTTTAAAGATATAACTGACATGAGATGGTGCTGTGTTGTAGGTTGCAAGAGTCTAGAAATGGCTCATAAGCCATCTCCTGTTACGTTGGTCTTTCCATGTATGTGATGTTAAAGCAGTAAGCCCTGCGTACGTCAACATCACGGCGGGGATGTAGCAATTACATCCTTCAACGACATCGTGACCCCACGACAACGGCGGCAACACGTGTGTTATGTGATGGATGCGTGTTCATCTCGAGGCAGACATGTCCCACTCCTACACATTGGTGCACGTCTTCAATAATCAGGATATGCTTTCACGCTGCGGGGAACAGCACTTAGCCGTAGTTAGGTCACAGGGTCATGTCGTGTGCGCCTGACATCCCCACAAAGTAGATCATCCGTTTACCAAGCACGAATATATATCTATACCGAAAATCACTATTTCTTTGTTGTTTTGGACACGAACCAAACATTTTCTCGCAGAGATCTGGCACCGTTGAGAAACAAGCTCCACAGCGAAGTGTTTACGAGCAGTGTTATCTCCATTACATATACTAGTTGTGACTTCAAATCCCGGATTCAACTTGATTACAAACCTCGGGCTAATTGGCTTCACTAGAGCTGCTAAACCTCATCTGAACTTTTCGCATAAATGACAAAGATGGCATATATATTCTTTATTTAGATGTAGGTGTTTTAAACGAGACAGTAGGGCGAATTATCAAGAAATACAAGATACGTCTCTCCTTTTTATATTTGCAAGGGTTTTTTTTTGAAAATGTTTGACGATCACGAAATGATCAGTTGTAAATATCTGGCTTTGAGATCAGTGATGTGATTATTTTTTTACCTACGACACAAAATTCTCAAAATATTCATCATCGAAGTTCGAACATCCACCCCGAACCTATTCAATTCCCCATCTGCAGTTTGATAACTACACTATTGGCACTACATGTCTTTATAACTGGCTACATGTCGTGATGCATGTCAGTCACAGCAGGGAGACAACCGTGTCAGTCTCAACACCTTCTACACAATGATATTTTGCATGTACGGTACATGTGTTTTAATACTGGACGACAACCATATTTGACAGGAGAATAATAATAGACATGGAATTCAAGGCTCATTCCTCGACATAGTCAACCTATCTGCAACTAACTAAATTTTCATTTTCCACCACATGCCTGCCTTTGTTTTCGCGACCACATATTACTTTCATTTAGATGTGAACATGTTGGCTCAAGATTGGCGTTATTGATGTCAGCTCGAGGACTGACCAAGGCCATGAAAGTTCTTTCCATTTCGCCACCGTCTGTGTGGCAGATCTAAACATCTCCAGACGGCTAACAACACCAGCGTTTGAAGGTACCCTGTAGTGGAAATCAGAACCAGGCCCTAGAATGTGCCTTTAACAACACTCTTGACACAGTTGTCGCCAATTTTGACCACGTGCACTTTGACGGCTGTCAGGTTCAGCGAGTGGAGTGTTGCTGCCGTCTGTATGAAGGGTGTCCAGGCACCGGAAGGGACCGCGCTATTGCGGGACCTAGGGGAACAAGAGGGACCCGCGGATGTACGATGCGGACCATAATGAGGACAAATAGGAGCGGGACAGTTCTTGGCCCAAGAGCGATCTAGAGAATTGTATGGTCCAAAGAATACGTAGAAGATTCAGGGGTTCAAGAGATACTAGATGATTCTAGGATTCAACGCTGGAGCTATAGTGTTCTCGAGATCTATACGGAACTAGGGAGGGAGGAATCATTAGCGTTTAATCGGACATAGTCCCAGGATGCGGGACTGACATTCATGGTGACGTTCATTACACACACAACATCAAGATATACACTAATTCGCTTTAACCCTGCTCAGGCGGGTTCTCTGATGTCATAAACTGGTCGTTCCACACCATGAAATGTACGCACAGTAAACTGGGAGCATGGCGGCTACTTTCTGGGATCTGCACCACAGTGTAATCTCTATAACTGCTGTATTTCACAGATGTACTACTGCTTCAGTCCAAAACACTGTCCTGAGACAAGAAGCATGAAATTGGAATCAATACTTATGTATTTGTTCTACGTTTGCTAGCCACACGGGGTGCCTGAGACTGATTAACTCACTGAGATAAACCTAGTCCATTGTTTGGTATTTCAACACAACAGCGCCATGCAGTGCATACAATCATAGTTACACATCACCAGCTCAGCTGTCAAGTGTATGTGTATTGTATGTACGTCAATATATTGCATGTCACTGTAGAAAACAAACAGGAAGGCGCCTTTAATTTCTTTTTTCTATACGTCAGTTACCAGTTATGCATGGTTTAAAATGGGCAAGGTATCAATGTATCTGTGTACCAATCAAACTTACATATGACTGACAGACATGGTAACATCACTAAATGTTTTAAGGTGTTTTGCCTGTTAAGCCAGCGCAGGTGGTTATGTAGACTTCCACAAATCTTAAAATAAAAGATTACCAGTTTATATCATAAATCCTAGATTATATAAAAAATAAGAAATGGGAGTCACCCTACTGAACTGGTAGCCTGTACTATCTCCTACTCTAGATTTTAAGGAAAGAATTACTATACATGATGGACTATCATTTAGAGAAGTATATGAAGCAAGGCTAGCGGCAGTGACAGGGTTGAGCTGTGGTTGCCAGCTTGGTCCCTGAAGATCGCTGTGCGAACAGGCTGAAATACTTGGCGGGTCAGGAGCCAAATCTGCAGACAAGCATTTAATAGTTTCTACAAATAAGCGCCTGACCTTTATGCCTTTACTTATAGAACATAAAATGGCTAAGAATCCCCTCTAATATTCCCTAAAGAACAGCGTCAAGTGCCGCTCTGACTTCCACATTGTGAGGGCCTGTGCACACATGTGAACTGACATCCCGTGATAAGCGTTTGCTTTATGTGGTTGGTGGAAAGAAGTTGTTTGGAAACCTGTATCTCTCCTATGCTATCTGAAGATCTCGGGGAAATTATAGGGTTGAGGATAAAAGTCGATGAGTAATCTTAACCACACGATTCCATTACGTGTTACCTGGCAATGAAACGGGGACACTCATAACCCGGCAATGCGGAAATGTTGCAGAATTATATTGTTTTTATATGTTTATGTCATTCCAGATTGGTGATAGGTGTCATAATTATGACGTTCATAGTTTTGTGTGCCAGATACTTAATAGTGCAACGCTTTTTAGGTTAATTGTAAGGCGTTCTTGATAAAGGACACTCTAAAGTGAACAGGTTTACAAGGGAATTGTAATATCAGAGGTATGTATATGTGTAATTGTACAAGGGAATTCCAGCATGTCAGGTGATTTAGTCCGGAGTTCGAAAATAAAGTGTCATTTGTCAGAGGCCGTACTGTGTACCAATCTTAAAGTTTAAAGAAAGTATTTACAATGTATCTCGATATGCAGGCTGCCAGGTTTAGTTGGGGTTTCACAATGGGGCTTCAGCCACTATGAACTACAGTTAAACACCGTTGTGTCGAAGTGGAAGTGAAATACTTCGAGTTATACGAGTTTCGACTCAACCGAAAATATAAGACTAAAGAAAACACTGGAGGGAACCACGCATTTACTTCAAGACAACATGACGTTCGACACGTCAATGTTCGACACAACAGTACATATTCTGAAGAACACGAGAAATTGAAAGTGATACAACTTGTTAACAGTGCTGCCAGACCAGGGTTCAAAATCAGAATGGTACCCAGCACAACCAGTGGCTCCTGCAGCGCGACGACAAAATGGTAGCTTGACAGCTTCACAACATGTAACACAGGTCAGTGTGGCCTCCGAATACAAAGGTGCCGTTTACAAAGTGGTCACATGTAACACGTCTATTTTGCTGACCAAGTGTAATCCCAGATATAACATGTATTACAAAAGGCCTCTGGAGGACCCGAATAGACCACCCCTACATCTTATAGTTAGTGGCGACTATTGTGGATCAGGTGGTCAAGTTCAGTGACTTGGCTTGCGTGTCACAGTGACCAGAACCATCAGTGCTCATGATGCTACACAAAAAGTGTCAAAATTATAACTTAGGAAATGCTCTAATGTATTCTCGGTGTCTCGGCATGAATTCATCATCATATACTCAGCGTCATTATTAAAGGGTCATGCAGATTACGAAAGATAAGCGCATTAAAAAAATTGTCGCACTTTTAACTTCTGAAGGTGCAATGAAGTTGCATCTGGAATAAATAATATTGTACCCACAATGACAGTTAGTTGTCACGTATTGTAAGTGCCCTGGATAACCCACTGATTGCGTTCAGTTGTTTCCTGTAGCTTTTTCACCTTCAATCTTCGCCTTCAAACGTATCACTGTTCCTAACAGTCATTGCCCACACAAAATAAAACATAAAATAGACCAGTCAGTGAGACCTGGGCATAAACAACACATTCATTAACTGTTGATCACCCTGACAACACGCTCAGACCTAAACGAGGCTTGTTGGAGTATGTTTATGTCTGACACCCTCCATACCATGGTGACCCTTGACGATGAGTGTGTTTCCCATACGGACACAGTCCTACATCCCAGCGACGTGTTTATCGTTTGTTCTCGCGAGAGTGACGCGAGAATCTTCACATTCCCAGAGTGCAATAAAGATGCGCTTTATGTCGGGCGCTGCTGTAAAACCTCATAAAGCCCGGATGTGGATGTAGCAAAATGGCGAACACTGGGCCGATTTGTCGGCATTACGTTATCACCCCTCGCCATCATGGTTTCGACGCCATGGCGGTATACCACAAGACTGCGACCTGACGGCCATATTTCATACACTTGCTTTTGTTGGAATCGGTTACACTTGGGATCACATCAAAGAAAGCGACGACCACACAGGAAACGTCTTCGCCAAATACTTTCGGTGATATACTGTGTTTAAATATATCAAACTCTCGCGGAGACGTTATTTGTTATCAATGAACTTCCGGCTACGCTCTATGGATAAAACTTTAAACATACAGTATTCAATGAAACCTGCCTACAGCGGAGTTGCGATTACATACTCGTTGTTGGAATGATAAACTGATAAACTCCTGTGAGTGAATTGAAACAACATTTCACCCCCACCCCCACCCCCATCCCCAGTATTTGAGCCATCTCTCTGAAAGGTAACGCGAAACAGGTAACGATCTTTTCTTTTTGATTTTCCAAGGTTTATGGGAACAGATCATTTGTTTTTTCACAGAGCTTCCACTCAGAATATTAATAAGCATCCCCATTGAGCAGACTTTCGTTGAACGTGTATTGTCAAACACACATCCGATAATAGGATACATGAAGAACAAATTGGCAATGAGTGAGGATGTTGACTTCCGGGAGGTTCCTAAACAGTACCACACCATGTTGTCTTGCTGGCTATTACTGCTCGTTATACACCGGGCAGTTAGTTATTGTTGGTATAAACACTACATTACTGCTTGCGGTAATTACTGTTACTGAGCGGTTATCTGTACGGGGGACCTATTAGTTTCCAGAAGAAGACAATATATAGCCGTAGGTGGCGCCTATCAGAGTACCCTACCAGAGTAGCCTATCCAAGTACACAATATTAAGACCAAACTGGGTCCACCAAGCAGCCAACACAATCTCACTTCAGTTCTTCCCAAACCGATCCCGACTCAAAGTCGAGTCTGGCTTCAAATGATTCTAACTCTATTATCTAAATCGAACATAGTGCCAATTAAAGTATTACAGCGGCACTTGAACGGATGAACGGGTTTTCAGTGATATGGGATTTTACTTTGCTGGCATGAAGAATGCTTCTAACTGTAACGACTCATAAGGCGACTGGCGTTAAAGGAGTAGGTTGTACTCGTGGTGGGGGTCGCGGTAGAACAACACCATCTCAATAACCCATGTTAATACATGTTGTTAAATCTGTCAGCATGGTGCCAGAGAATGGCTCCAATGGTTCTACCTCACAAGTACAAGCGCTGATGAATCACGTGATTACATACCCCTTGATGATAGTACACTAACAACTATAGTGGCTAATCACCAGTGTTTGTCGCGCCGCTCCACTACATAATCCATTCCTGAGACGATTTAGGCAAATTTTGGTCGAGTGGGAGATACCTGTTTTTATGTACAGTCTGACCAACATGGAAAACACCACTCAGAGTACGGTTAAGGCAGCACCTTTAACGACGGTCCGGTTGTAGCGCAGACGGTGGAACAGACAGCTGGATGAGTGGTAGAGACACTCTCACTGAGAAGCAAATCTTGGCTGCTAATGTCGCCAAAATATAAGATATGATTGAGACGTATGGGTGTTCCTCAACCCAGCCCATCACTCCACCTCCAGCTCCACATTGCCGGACGCCAGAATGTGCCTGGATCTTCACTGTTTGGGGTAGGCGGCAAGGAACAATCTCACAAGCAAATGGCGACTGCCTGAATCACCAAACTACTTAATGAGTCTGCCCTTCAAACATAATATTTACTCTAATTTTACGGTAGGACCCTTTTAATCTGCCTTGTGTATGGTCGCCTGTACATGCGAGGCAAGAGGTGGGGCTTATCTCGTGTTTACTGTGGCGAGACTCTTCGTCCCCACTGCCAGCTTCGAGCGGACAGTCGCTGCCAGTAAATACGCTTTTTCAAGTGGTCATTGTGAGACGGACAACAAAGCTATAAACTTCGGGGGCTTAACCCTCCTTAGGCGCCAGGACTCTCCCTTAGGTCCTCCTGGCTTAGATAGGAGACTTTAATACTCGCCACAACACAGCGTGGTCAGGGGGCAGCAAATACTGGACCCTGAGCGGGAGGGGGGCTGAGAAGGACGCGGGGTAGCCAGGAGACTGTTAAGAGATTCAGACGATAGAAGCGGTCCTTCTGCTGTACATTAACCGCTATCAAAGACGGCGACTCTTTACAGAGTGTCTTGTCTCAGCTGTTGCGGTGTTTAGTTGGGGTTTATGAGACGAGGCTAGTTGGAGTTCCCTTGCTAGTTCAGCTCATGTTACAATGCGTGTATTGTGCACCTCGTGTTGGGAACAGTCAAATGATGTCAAGTACTGCTGTTGCCACAGTCGCGTCCAAGTGTTGTCTTCCAGACACTGCTTGGTCGATGACGAATGTACTGTCGAGGGCTAATTAAACATTTAGTGGCAATTTTAAATGCTTTAGGATAGCCATGAAAACGCATTTCTCAAGCTAGCTGAGGAAAACCCCAATTATGGTTAAGTGGTTTGAGTGGCATAGAAGACAATGGTATCATAAGACTATATTGGAATTGAAATTAAAGTTTTCCCACTTCTTTAGGCGCGACAAGTTTACATATGTGGGCTGTGTGTTGTGTATAGCTGGATCGGAGCAGAACATGGGACAAAATATGTACGTTTCTCTGGATCTATCTAGGTGCAATGTTTGGTAAATGTGACCTAGCTAGGTGCAATGTTTGGTAGATGTGACCTAGCTAGGTGCAATGTTTGGTAAATGTAACCTAGCTAGGTGCAATGTTTGGTAAATGTAACCTAGCTAGGTGCAATGTTTGGTAAATGTAACCTAGCTATGTGTAATGTTTGGTAAATGCAACCTAGCTAGGTGCAATGTTTGGTAAAAGTAACCTATCTTGGTGCAATGTTTCGGAAATGTAAACGACATCATCCGACTGTATTCGTGAAAAATGTTCCAGAAGAAATTATGTTTGACGTCATAAAGCAAAAACGAAACGGTGACCCCAACAAATCATACAGAGAAAGAATGAGCGAAATTTTAAAGAAAGGAGATTTAATCCAAATGGGATGAATATTCATATTTAACGTATCGTCAAAATAACAAAACTGAACTATTCGATTCTAGAACGACACATCCAATAAGCCCCGGTGCCAACCGAACTGTGCCCGCCTATCACCGAAACATGTTTACAAACCTGGATACCCGTATCACCGTGAGGGCAAATTACAATGGCGACCCTTCCTTGGAGCACCCTAATTGATTTTATATTGTTATCTGCCAATGTAAATCAATATGATTTATGAATTAAATTGATCCGAGCACTTAGCTCCAGCTTAGCTGACGACCTCGAGAGGACACGACGCGGAATACAAACACGGTTGTAACACAGTTACACCTGGCCAGGCGAGTTGGGGTGGGGTGGGTTTGGTACTAGAGTGGGAGAGAGGCTCCTCGGGTATGCGGGGTACCACGGCGGAGCTGACACGGGCCTTGTGGGAAAGAAAGTTCAGTGGTAGCGTTGACACGGGCTCTGTGGTAAAATAGGGCCCAAAGCAGGGTTGAAGCGGGCTCTGGGGTTACTCAGGGTCCAAGGATAGAAGTACAACGGGTTCCCAGAATAAATAGGGTTCAAGGTAGCGTTAAAACGGGTCCAGAACTTCAAAAAGGTCTTAGGTAGATTTGAAACGGACTCTGGTCAAATAGGGAGCAAGGTAGAGTTGAAACGGGTTTTGTGGTAAATAGGGTTCATTGGTAGTAAAGACACGGGTGATGTGTGTAAAGGATGAAAATCAGCTCAGATTTGGTACAGACCCTGAAGCAAATATATCCAAGAAAGCCCACACAAGTCTAGAAAATGTGGCAAGTCTAGATTTCCTCAGCTTCAGGGTCTGTACCAATCTGCTGAATTCACAAGCCAGAATATGGCTTGTAATTATCAGTTGATCTCTAGCTGTCACTAGTGTTTAATATTAACTCATGGGGAGCCTCCCCCACCTCTCCCCAAGACCCCACGCTGAGCCAAGACCTCCTGCTTCTGCCTGTCCTCTCACTCCAGACAAACAACATGTGTGATTACACTAGAGACCTGATGACTTATAAAATCTGAGTATTTTCTTTAACTGTTTCATTTTACACTGGCGAGGAGAGGGGATCATTTCGAAAAGTTTTCCATCTCAGGGTAAAAATGAATTGGAACTTTGATGAGGATGAAAGCAAATATACACAGCATTCGTCCAAATCAGAATACAATGATTGAAAAGTACTTAAGTGGTGAAAATGTGTTGTTTTGTTCTCCATCCAGGACATTCGAAATTCTCCCTATTCAGACAAGTCAGTAGAAAATACAAGCCATGCTACTGTTGTTGTTGTGTCATCCTTGATTTGCATGATGAAGAGACAAACAGAGAAATATAAATCATTAGGCTCAAAGCAGTGTACCTCAACGATGTAGGCATTTGTGACTTTATCCATAAACTTTAAAAAGACATTGTCATGGGGATCTGATGGCATATTGTTATCCTCCGCAACAACGAATTTGCGGGAATATAGAAACGAGTTCCGTCCGTCCGTGGGTCCGTCACGCTTTGTCCGAAGCATATCTCCTAAACTATTCGTGATAGCTTAACCAAACTTGGTACACATGTCAACCATGATCCCTACATGTGCCTTTTGGGTTAGACCCAGATATGAATGTTATTTTTTGTTGTTTCCATGGAAACATGACTTAGGCTGTGACTATGAGAATGTCATCTTGTCCGAAGCAAAGCTCCTAAATTATACATGCTAGCTTCATCAAACT
This sequence comes from Haliotis rubra, assembly GCF_003918875.1. Taxonomy (NCBI): domain Eukaryota; kingdom Metazoa; phylum Mollusca; class Gastropoda; order Lepetellida; family Haliotidae; genus Haliotis; species Haliotis rubra. The sequence goes on along the minus strand of NW_025764948.1, from coordinate 770,023 downwards.
TGGTACACATATCAAGCATGATCCATAAATGTGCCATGTGACGGTTAGACCCAGATATGAATTTTATTTTTTGTGGTTTCCATGGAAACGTGACTTGGTACACATGGTAAACTTGGTACACAAATCAAGCATGATCCATAAATGTGCCATTTGATGGTTAGACCCAGATATGAATTTTCTTTTTGTGCTGTTTCCATGGAAACATGACTTAGGCTGTTGTGACCATGAGGATGTCATCTTGTCCGGGGGCGGTGGGGTAGCCTAATGGTTAAAGCGTTGGCTCGTCACGCCGAAGACCCGGGTTCGAATCCCCACATGGGTACAATGTGTGAAGCCCATTTCGGGTGTCCCCCGCCGTGATGTTGCTGGAATATTGCTAAAACCAACTCAGTCAGTCATCTTGTCCGGAGCAGATCTTCCAAACTATACATGCAAGCTTCATCAAACTTGGAACATATGTCAAGTATGATCCATAGAAGTTTGACCTTGACTGAAATTGGTGGTAGTGCTCATTTCCGGAGTAGAACTTAAAAACCTTTCAATACTCTCCTTCCACTTTGTAATATAGTCACAGACTTGGTTGGCACATATCATTGCATCCCATTTGTGTAGATTGATGCTCATACTGTTGATCACTGGATTATCTGGTCCAAATTCTATTATTTACAGACAGCTGGAATATTGCTGAGTGTGGCATAAAACTAAAACTCACTCACTCACTGCTATATACACACCAAAACATTTGACATAGTCATAACTAACTGACATATACATGAAGAGTATTTTGCCATTGCGGGGGATATTGATGACTTTTTCTGCTTGTTACATTATATATATGCGACATCAATTAAACTTCCACATATAGTGCAGACACAACCTTTGGATTTTGGAGAATATAAATAACTTTGGATTATTTTTTTTTTGAGATCCAGTTGTCCAGCCTAGGAATATCAAGAGATGCTACCCTTAGCTGGTATCCCTGCTTGCTCTCAAAATAGATTTGGCGACACTTGATACTCATTACCCCAAATCGGCCCACACCACTGGCAGTAGGACCGAGAGGCGGTGGGGGCAGTAAATATTCCTGTCACACACAATTAAAGCAGTAATGGGTGATAAGAATCTTTGCATGTGTTGTGAAATTCCAAGAAATTATCCCTCTGCAGATTTGTTTAGTCTCTGAAAATGAAGAAAGTCTCAGGGCTCCTTTTCATTATATATATTTTTTTTACTATGAACTTTTTCAGTAAAATATGTTCATTTCAGAGACTAGTTGTTAGTCACTCCTGACGACGTTGATATGGGTTCGATTCCCATGTTAATCTAACCATCAGGCATGATGGCGTCATATTGTGAACCCAGAATATGAACCAGTACCATACAGAACATGGGTTGGCCGAGTAGATGGTGCACTCACTTCTCACGATGTGGGTAAAAGTTCGATTCTAAACACGTGGGTGTGTATGGCTATACCTCTGAGAGAGTGAGTGTGGTTTTACACCGCGTCCAACAATCATCCAGTAATATGACGTCAGCAACACAGAAATGGGCTAATCACTGTACCCATTGTCGGACCGGAAGTTTCAATTTGATGTGCTGTAACTACTGGACTACCATACATGGCTATTGTAATGTAATGCTGCTGTTAAAATCATAATCGGTGTCTACTCACTAACTCACAAAGTACAAATCTAAGTAAATGGGAGGGAACTACCGAGCTAACCTCATGAACGAGCTTACTTTGTTGAATGTTTTGTGCATACATACAACATAGGCTGTTTCGTCTCGATGGCTGAAACTTTGAAGGGCGGCTCCTCCGTGTGTAAAGGCATCAAGCATACAATAAAGTCAATCAGGGCGGTGTAATTAGTCGTCAGAGGATGCTATGTTGGAAGACTGGGGTATCAAAGACGGGCGGATGTAGAGGTACCTGGGATGAGAGTATCTCACGGAAATCACGGACAATGACGAGATGACATCAAAGATGCAGATAGGCTCAGACTCAGCGTGGATGAAATCATTTGCCTTTTAAGTAATTGAGCAGCACAGTCTTGTCGTGTCTTTTTTAAATATAGATCTATTACAGGGTCTCTCTTCCTTCAGACCGGGCCTGCTACTAATTACTGACTTACTGCTCTCCCGTAGATGATACCCACTTTGTGTATACAATTATCGATGATGAGGAAACGTGTCAATATCTTGTTACAAACTGGTTGCTACTGATGTGTGGGGAACCCGAAAGAGTAATCTAGCTGAACGAGGAACTGGGATTCCTTCAACAAGGTTTGGTTCCCTAGTGCTTTGCTGCTGGCTACTCTAGAACACAAGTTTAATTAACTTTCTTTTGATGGCCTATACAATATGGCACGATAATTCCAGCTGAAGTTAATTGAACCACGTATTATATTCTGTTTTCATCTAAAAATACATAGTATAAGTACATATCTTTTTGTTTCTTGTATAAATGTAAAATGTTCGGTATATCATTTGAATTAATTACCATTCATTTCAGTCATAATTTTTATCTTAAACGAACCGTAAAGTGACAGGCAACCTGTAGAATCAATGACCAGGAGGTCGATGATGAGGTGCTGCTGAGTTATTGCGTTACTGACTTTCATCGTCTCAACTGAACGGGGTTTAAACGTTTCTAAATGAGCTCTCCACCATCTTCCAAAGCGTATTAAACCAGGTATTGCGAGCGTAACACGTTCTTTTTGTGCTGCGAGAGGGTGATGGTGGTGTTATTGCAAAATGGAAATGTATTAGTTCCTCAAAAAACGTCCGCCATCGATTGCGCAGACAACATTTGGCGGGAGATAGTGGCATAACAAAGCGTGGAGATTCCGTCACCTCCCCCCCAGCTTCAGCTCACCACAGTCTGACCCAGCCCCAAAAACGTGTTTACTAGACACTACATAAGAAAATAAACTTTCTTTAAGAGAAAAACGTTCCGCAGTATATTCAGAAGGCAGACTTCGTTTCAACGGAGACGTGCTTGCGCCTATGGTAACACTATGTCGACATACAGAAACACCGTCTATCTAGATTCACTTGTTCACAAGCACACAGCTCAAGCTCGGACGTCAAGTGGACGGGTAATCTTGACAAAAACCTCGAAATTATACTATTGGCGTTAAATGTACCATATACACAAGGCGCGTTGTTATGGTAATGGTAGATCAGGGTGGAAGGGTAAATAATTTGATTCAGGGACTGTGAGACGGACTAGAGTAATGGTTCTTGTAGAATACAGACAGACAGACAGGTTGTATTAGTTAAGGCCCAGTGGCCCAAAGTACAATTGAAGATGCATAATTTCAACTTTTGGTCACGTAACATGAAATTATAGTTTTACATGCGATTTACGGATGGATATCAAATGTTTTATGAAAATGGCAACAGATTTGATAATGTCTGCATTAATAGAATTAAGTACATTATATATCGTTTGTGGGGTATCATTAGAGCATTTTAAATACTTCTTTCGGCAGGCAGAGAAGGCATCACAGACTAATAACAAATGGGAATACTAAAATATAATACTTCCACATGATAACATCTCAGATTACAATAGTAAATTAGACTCATTACACCCTAAAGAATGACGGATAAAGTGTCATTTTGTTAAGTAGTAAACATAATTGCTTCCATGGTCCAGCATCCAACGCTGTGAAGGACGTAAAGGCCTATGATAAACGATCAAGGAAAGTGACAACATGGCATACCTTTCAATATGAAAGCTAATAGTGTTAAATAATGAATCGTACAGAATTCAATCAGATCATCAAAAGTAGAGTGAGTGAGTGGGGTCTACAACGGCGGCAAAAGAAATGGACGGCACACGGCACAGGTGGCGATTCGGACTCGGGAGGTTGTGTGGAGGTTGAATATTTGTCTACAGGACTACAGGACTGATGGTTAAACCGTTGATGTCCCGGAACTGTCCTCGTCGCTGCTCATTGTTGAACTATAGGCGTCTCGGGACTCAGTCTCCATGTCACCTGGTACACGGAGATAGGCATCTAGTCCGAGATAATAACTGCCTACGGCTAGATGCTGTTTAGCTAGATCAGCTTACAATATCTAAAATAATGAAGTGAATTAGCCGTACGCTGTGCCTTGTATTACTTCAGCGATATACAAGTCGATTTAGGCTCGTCTGACTGACAAGAACGTGTACAACATGACACAGCTAACGTTCAACCGTCAATTTCCTCAACTGAAATATAGTCCGTGTTATCTAAAACACAGCAGGATTTCAAAGATACCTTCTTAATAGGTCTTACTCATTTCAATTTGACCACGTCACGTGCTGTATTATCATATGCACGTGTTTCGGTGCAGCTACCTGACAAGCCATGTTCTACCCACGTCTGATTGATGCATGCCTAGCTCGGGGAGGAAAACCGTGACACATTCAGTACTGATGATAGCTACGGTGCAGTTGACGTCCAGGATGTCGACGTTAGTTGGCATATAACATGACAATTAATGTATCCTAGTTCACTGAACGATTGGGCATTGAAACAGAAATTCTCGTATATTCCTTGTTCTATTCTTTAACTATAGGCCACGGAACCTAATAAAATATGTGTTTTTACCTTTGCACAGTTTTTAAAAAAACGAAAAACATTTCAAGCAAACTGCAGGGATCATCGTTTTGGTTTTGACCGATAGTACCGATTTTTTAAGTTATGAATTGTCCGGATTTTACAGGAAGAGTTGTCTTTCTATGCTGAAATTATGCCACTATAGTATCTGGCTATAAAAAAGCGCCCGGTGACCTCGACCCACTTGAACAAAGCGACATTAGAGTTACGACTGTGTTTAAGAATGGGAATAACGATTAGTGTAGAGGGTCGTCACAGGGCGAACATCGTTTTCCAAGACCCTTAATGGTCATTCTGAAAATAATGCTCCTGGTGAGAATTGCTCGATATGACTGAAATATTTCTTTGATATAGTTCATTTTCGTTTGAGAGACATTTGTATTCATGGCTAAATCAGCCTTGGTTCCCGTGTGGTGTATTAAGGATACAAACTCACAGAGGTACGGAAACATCTCTTAATGGGTTTTGATAAACGAGCCAAGAACAGCGAGGAAACACATTACTCTCTTTGATACCAGGGGGTATGTTGTGGCTCCAGCATCGCAGCCTGTTCCCCATAACACGTAAATGAGGACGGTGATATTAACAACAAATTTGACTGACACCTGTCCGTTACCTGAGCGCTAAGGAGCAGATGATGCTTGTACCTTGCACGGTGTAAATCACACCAGCATCAACTTCTCCAGCCATGTTGGTCGTCAACGTGCCGAGCAAAGAGGCGTGATGCTGGAGGGATATACGCCAGCAGTGACTGAGACGTCACAATGAATGTTGTTACTGTCCCCGTCTTCAACTGACACAAGTGTCGGATATGTGGCAGCGTGTCGACATCAACAGTTTAGCCAGTGGCGGTTTATATCTGTCATATTTAACTACTACAGTCGCAAACAAACATCGTGACACGGAATCCGGTCGTGACATCATGGTCACGTTCTCGATCCGTTACCATAGGATCATACGGCATAGGTACGTGACAATAGCACCAGTGTGATAACACTTGCAGTATTTATATGTACGCTTCTCGTCGTTTTTCATACGCATCTTTTCTTCGGTGGTATGTTATTAAGATCGTTAATCCTTGAGAATATCGCCGGTTTACCCAGACATATACGTGTGATGAAAGATTGCAGCCCTCGTGTATTTAAAGGGGCTGAGACAGCTGGAGAGTCAGAGCGAGTTGATTTACGTTGTCTGTCACTTTGTCTGATACTTGGAATTATTATTTACCATCGTTTTAGGATAGTCAGGGCTTATCCTACCACACAGAGACAGTGTCCAAGTTTCACACATGGTACTTTATACACGCCACTCACCCTAAACTGAAGTAGTGTCTCCCTTAAAGAAACTAGGAATGTAAAAATAATTGAAAACTCCCAAGAAAATTTACAGTGTTAGACAAGTCTATTAATGTGAGTTTCTGAAGATGAAGAGATATCCTTTATATATCTTACCAAGCCAACTGAACCCAAACGTCATGTCCAAAGCTAAATGTTTATATACTTAGTAGGGCTGCGCATTATAACCGGTGTACCGGTATTTACCGGTTCAGACATGAAAACGATACGTATTGCGATACGCTGATTGAAAACCGGTATTTTGACATGCATTCGGAAAACTTCGTAACACTCGGAAATCTTCGGATATTTCCGTTTTATAAATTGTTCCTTTCCTTTTTATTTGTGCCAAATATTATTTACACTTTTATTTTGTCTTGATTAGAAGTTTTTATTAAAGCTTAATCAAGCATGGTGATTTTGTTGTGTTTTTGCTTTATAAATCAAGCATTAACTCGATTATAAGTAGTTTTTTGTTAAAAAAGAACTTCTTGTAATATATTGCAATACATATCGCAATATATGCTTTCGCATCGCAATATATCGCAATATGAAAATTCTCTGCAATACCCAGCTCTAATACTTAGTCTACTAAAAAGTTAAGACGCACCCGATTCCACAGAGGTCTGTGATGGCAAGAAAGAATCGGATGGGCAATAACTTTTTCAGAGATGGATTGTGTGTCGTGGAGAGGATGATTGGAAAGCAATATTTCAGAGACGTTAGTTTTCAGTGAAGCATGCAATCACTCTCGCCATTTAGTCTCTCGTTGGTCACCATCTCACCACTGAGTGATCTGCCTGTATTGTTGTGTCGACATGCCCATATTCGATATGTACATTTTGTTTAAATGGGCGTTTAATACAACTTCCATTACATGGTGGGTGTCCTTGGCCGCCACTGTATGACGGGCCGACGCTGGGACCACTGGGCGATGTCGACAGGGCCATTGTTCTGTTGGTAAACAGGAATTACAAAATCGAATCACACGGCAGATATTCTATCATTCTCGACAAAACTGCACGAGTGAAGAAGAGGAAATATGCAACTGCTATTCTTGTGAAGCTAGCGACAGAATTGTCCCAAACGTGTGTGAGAAACAAGAAACTTGCAAGGTTTTCGTGGTTGAAACACGCCACCGGCCCAGACCCACACTTCATAAAAGACCTCGAAATTCCTTAAACGCAATTCACAGAGACGCTCTAAGCTCCAGGCAAGCCTTGCAAAGAATTCAGTGCGATGTTCTTTCAACTTTACAGTCCTTAAGGTTCATTTGGCACCGATGCAGATTTGATTTGCGATTTGTCGTCTTAAAAAACGGAAGCCATGTTAGCTGGTGCCAAAGTGAGAATTGTCATCACATTGTTGTGCGGAGGACGACTCGCTCGTGGCAAGAGGAATCCCGGTCGTGGTGTGCTGGTCCCCCTCGTACCTGAGTAAACCCCCTAAAGACGCCCGGTGTTGTCGGTCCTCTATCTTGCACCAAATCAAAGGCAGCCCAAGCTTGTGACTCAGAGCGCCTCGTCAACAAGCCTACAGTAAACAGTTTACTTTCGCCCTCGCCGACAATAGCCAAATTGACAATTACCCCTTGGCAGCAAAGTGCAAATTGTCTTAAGACGTTGATTCGGTCAACAAGGCAATCCCCAGCTTTACGCTGATGTCGCAAAACCACAATGATCTTAATGGACGATTCCATCCATTTACAGCATTGCAAACACAGCGCGGGTGTTATCCAAGAGGGGCATCCTTGACATGCTCTGAACTCTGACAGCGTTACTGATCTTATTCACCCTTACCTAGAAATAATGTTCTTCTGTAGTAACAAGGCCTATAATGGTTTTTAGAAGAGAGTGGGTTCGGTTCTTGCCCGTAAACGAACGAACTCATTTGCCGCTACAACAGGACGCATAACATTTGCACAATAGTCTAGTAAACCCATAGCAGCTACAACAGCGTGCTGTTAGTGATGTGTGAGAAACAATGAGATATAACGTGTATCTACCACTGAGACACAAGTAACACACGGTGTGACAGAGGCAGGTGATATGTGATAAGCACACAGGTGTGTTACAGGTAGGAGTAATACATGTGATGCATGGAGTTGTGACAATCAGGAAACGTCGGTACGTCATCGACGCAAAATCAGAAGGTATGATTGAACTGAGGCCAAATATTACCCACTAAAGCTAAATTGTCCAAGCTAGGGACAGTACACGTACATGAAACCGTTACGTGTGATGTGAATCATTTTCAACGATTTGAAAATTGTAATTATTTTTGTACAGAATATGCCAACTAGGTTGTGATGGTTCCCTCCAGATCCATTTCATTACCCAACAGAATGTCTGTGGCGGCGAAACTGACACTTGTTACTACCACTGTTTATTTTGCACAAAGGCAGTATTGCGTCCTTTAAACACCTGCTTCCAACCATCGTTACGATTATGTATAATATCAGCTGATGTGTCTATCGTTTTGTAAATCGGTGTGTAACGCCAGTGGTGATAATCTGATTCTGGTAAGACTATCAAACAGAAAAATCTGAAAACTCCCATTCAAGTCTACAATACCTACCATGTCACGATTTCTTTAGTTTCAGTAAACAAAGAAATTCCCCGGCATTCTTTCCCCGATGTTTGTGAAGACAAATGAAAATATGAAAATATTTTCATTTCAGTGATTAAATGTTAGTAAGCATTGTTGTATGAGGTTTAGCTGTTCTCAAGGCTGTGGAGGCAGCGTTCTCCTCCAACCAACCCTTAATCGATAACCGGGAACGCTCAGTATCCCAAGAAACAGTCACAACACACTGAGTACTGCATATCCTTACTTAAACTACATTTTCAGAGGGCTCACCAGACAAAGAAAAATATCGACATATATTACAAAAAATACAAGTCGACACATATGATCTCGAATCGATCAAATAATTTTATACAAACACATTTTTGTGAAGGAACCATACACAAGGAATGCATGATCTGGTTGTAGAAGGTTAAAAAATATCAAGCGGTGTGTTACTGATCCACTCTAAACTTCATTGTGACGAGAATGTGTAATGTATTTTTGAATGGGTTAGTTTATGCATTTAGGACTAGAGTATTATCACTCGTGCGTGATATATTTCTGTGCGTATGTCGACATCCGACGTCGACAAGGAACTCGCGTGTGGCTTTGTTGATTGTTTACCCGGCGTATATAGGTCGGTGTTTAATGCAGGCTCTCTGTTCTATTTGCAACCTTGTGATGAGTTCAGCGTGCTGTACCTGTGTGGTAAACCCGTCACCTTGCCATCGGGGACTCTATCTGCTGAAATTATGATCAACGATTCATTTCTGTGATTCTCGCGAGACTTGGGGCCAGCTAAAGAACGATAAACATGCGCTGGAATGTGGTCTTCAACAAAACATATTTCTCATCCGAAACGCGGTATGGGGAAATTCGTCCCACAGAAACATAAGGCGTACCGAGATTTTACGTTTCGAGATAGAAAAATATGATCAGGTACCATGTACTTTATCAGTGGGAAGTACAGGAGCGGTTGTTGTCCTACTTCCGAATACACGTTATATGTAATGTGTTGAAATATAAGGTTACATCTACAGTTTGGGCCGACGAGTTGATTTTATTAGTTAGTTTGTTCTACACACAAACATAAATCGATTAGCAGACTGGTTGAAAATGTCATGTCTTATGTTTTATACACAACATAGCCCGTGCATAACCGCAGGTGAATGAAATGGTCAGTGTTGTCGATATGTAGGTCCGCTCATGTGCGCCGTAAGTGGGGGTCAACCTTAATCTGCTAGTGTGGCATAAGTTGGACGCATGTCGTAACCCTATCTGAAGGACAGCCATCCCCGACCCTGTCGAAAAATGGACCGGACGGACAGCACGCGTTAATACCCTTACACAGCCACGATCAAACTTTCCATCGAACTCCTACACTTCTCCTGACCCCAATAATCCCCTACCAGACCCTCACTATGCCAGATACACGTCTCCCTACCAGACCCTCACTATACCTGATACACGTCTCCCTACCAGACCCTCACTATCCCTGATAGAAGTCTCCCTACCAGACCCTCACTATGCCTGATACACGTGTCCCTAGCAGACCATCAATATCCCTGAAACACGTCTCCATACCAGACCCTCACTATCCCCGATACACGTCTCCCTACCAGACCCTCACTATCCCCGATACACGTCTCCCTACCAGACCCTCACTATCCCTGATAGAAGTCTCCGTACCAGAGCCTCACTATCCCAGATACACGTCTCCCTACCAGACCCTCACTATCCCTGATAGAAGTCTCCCTACCAGACCCTCACTATGCCAGATACACGTCTCCCTATCAGACCCTCACTATACCTGATACACGTCTCCCTACCAGACCCTCACTATCCCTGATAGAAGTCTCCCTACCAGACCCCCACTATGCCTGATACACGTGTCCCTAGCAGACCCTCACTATCCCTGAAACACGTCTCCATACCAGACCCTCACTATCCCCGATACACGTCTCCCTACCAGACCCTCACTATCCCAGATACACGTCTCCCTACCAGACCCTCACTATCCCTGATAGAAGTCTCCGTACCAGACCCTCACTATCCCAGATACACGTCTCCCTACCAGACCCTCACTATCCCTGATAGAAGTCTCCCTACCAGACCCTCACTATGCCAGATACACGTCTCCCTATCAGACCCTCACTATACCTGATACACGTCTCCCTACCAGACCCTCACTATCCCTGATAGAAGTCTCCCTACCAGACCCCCACTATGCCTGATACACGTGTCCCTAGCAGACCATCAATATCCCTGAAACACGTCTCCATACCAGACCCTCACTATCCCCGATACACGTCTCCCTACCAGACCCTCACTATCCCAGATACACGTCTCCCTACCAGACCCTCACTATCCCTGATAGAAGTCTCCGTACCAGACCCTCACTATCCCAGATACACGTCACCTACCAGACCCTCACTATCCGAGATACACGTCTCCATACCAGACCCTCATTATCCCAGATACACGTCTCCCTACCAGACCCTCACTATCCGAGATACACTTCTCCCTACCAGACCCTCACTATTCCTGATACTCGTCTCCCTGCCAGACCCTCACTATCCCTGATACACGTCTCCCTACCAGACCCTCACTATCCCAGATACACGTCTCCCTACCAGACATTCGCCATCCTCGCTGCCCGACACCCTACCCCCGACCAAACCCTCGTTATCCCTCACAACCTTCCCACTAAACAATAGGCTGGTATCCTGCCTCTGCCTTGGTCTGTTTTACACATCCCTGTTCCGTCAGTACAGTTCAAGTACAATGTTCAGACTTCAAACAGTCATGGCGAGTTTGGGATGTTTCCTTGAGATCCTGAGGCGAAACATCCCCCATCAGCCACAAACAATGTTCCCATCTCGGAGTTGTGTAGCATAACACCTATGTGTGTTTAACCAGATAATGCAAGGTCGGGCCTTCCGGGGCCATGGCAAATACGTAACAACCATGTACATGAAATGCTGTACCTTTGAGGCGTTATATTGGACCATCAGTTGGATATCATACACATTATATATAGCATGCAGTTGGGCTTTTGCTATTTGCTAGTTAGTAATAATAAACATCATATACAATGCAGTTAGGCCTATACTGAACGCCATTGCAAACTGTCAATGTCCATTGATCCTCAGGTGCACTGTGTTGAACTCTGGCCTGTTTCTGACAATCTGGTTGCAGAATGGAAACTACCCACCGATCCGCAAATAAATAATGACTGCTTTTCTGTGGTGTGGTCCTATAAACCTTTCATATTTCCATAATATGTCAACAATTGCCGCCACTTCCTGCATCCGTGGGCCCATTAAAGATGGTAGGTAACGCGGCAATACTCTTCACAGCGTTCTTCCCTACACTCCCTGTGTGGAGCTTGTGTGGTATATGGAGGGGAAAGCGGAATGGAGAGCTTTAATCGTTCGTGACATCATTAGTCGCAAATGTTCTACATCAAACGTTTCCAACATGATTAAGGGTACTTATATCCCAGGGTCACTGTGTGGTACTTGAATATTCCAGTCGTAGGTGAATAATGTAACTGCATAATTATATTCTTACCACCGATTATGACTTTCAATGTATCTGTAATGATATACCTGTTTATCCTGTTTAGCTCTAACGTGTCCTACTTACCTTCACTGGTAAGGGTCATATATTTCTCCCTATGTTTCCCCCCTATGTATGCCTACTCGGTGATATATTCCGTTATACAATGTATTTCATTAACCCGGTGATATATGTCAGTCCAGCTCACTCGTGACATAACCTTGCATTCCCCTTCCTCTAAAAATGATGATATACCACTGTATGTCCCACAATACCCCGACCCGGTACTTGCACGTGACGACAGAAGCCTCCTACGTCAGGCACATGGGTATATGCACGTGACGATGGGAGTCTCCTACCTCAGTCACATGGGAATATGCACGTGACATTAGGAGTCTCCTACGTCAGTCACATGGGTATATATGCACGTAACATTAGGAGCCTCCTGCGTCAGTCACATGGATATATGCTCGTGACGTTAGGATTCTCCAACGTCAGTCAAATTTGTATATGCACGTGACGAGAGGAGCCTCCTACGTCAGTCACATGGGTATATGCACGTGACTGTGCATGCCTTTTACAACGGTAAGAGGTGTATATGCAAGTGATGGTAGGAATATTGTCCTTCAATAAGATGGTTATATGCACGTGAAGAGACAGGAGTTTGATCTATACGAGTGTGTGCACGTGAAGACGTCGGCCTCCACTGTCAGTCGCACGTACATGAGGTAAACGTAGAGAACAACGTGAAAGTCGGATCTGGTATTCGGAGTCAGATGTTGGTATGTATATAAGTCAGATATATACATACACGTGACGGAACGCCGATATACATTCACACCACACGATCACACACGCCAGCTATTTTCAGACTTCAACGTGTGCATGAACATAACACACTCGCTGTATATACTACCTGGCAAAACCACAAGTTTCCGTAATACGAATGTGGCAAACACTAACACACAGCTTCCCGCCACCACGGGTGACTAATAACATGTTGTGAAAACGGAGGGGTATTGTTTCACACCGCAACGAAATGTCCGGCACCGCCGTGCCATAGCGATGGGTTCTGTTCCCCTCTGACAGACAGCACATACTGACCCGGACCTGACGGTTGGACCGTTGTTGTACCCACCTGACGGATACGGACCACGCACCTGTACATCATCCTACCTCACCTGGTGTCCAGCTCACCTGGCGGTGTTATACGCTGGTACACCTACAGACGTTCAGGCATTACGGGGCTGTTACATGAAGTACGTCTAAGCTAGGAACAGGTGTTAGGATAACTGTGCCGTCACTAACTAGAAGCTGTCAAACGATGTATCTATCATAAACATATTTCTGAAGATGCGTTGCACAGGTGCGCGGAATCATCACTAAACATATTTTTGAACTGGCAGATAACACTAGGATATGGGGAATAAGTTGTTTTTATGGGGGGATAATATCAGCTAGTTTATGTAGTATCTGTTATAATTACTTTATCATGTGATGTTCGTGATATAAGTTGGGCTGTTTTCGACAGGTAATAAACGAACATTAATAATAATATTTCCACCTAACTCCGTCGTGATAATAACTAGGCGTGCTACTTGACGGACAGGTAAACAGTGGGCAGGTGTTTCTGGATCATGACAAAGTATTTGTTGACTCTCAAATAATCACCTCATCTTCACTTAATACCCACGTCCCTGAAACCTACACCTGCCTCCTATAGGTAACATGCAGGTGTTCTGATAACCCCGTCTACCGTCAGGCGGGTCGCTGCGACACATCGGTTACATGGATCTCACGACATGCTGATTTCACGGCGTCCCTTTCGGCCTTGGCCCGTGTCCTCGCACCTGCATACAGGTGAGGGCGAGCTGATGACTTTAGGTACTAAACATAGACACATCTGACTGTGGCGAGCTGATGACTTTAGGTACTAAACATAGACACATCTGACTGTGGCGAGCTGATGACTTTAAGTACTAAACACAAACACACCCGACAAGGGCGAGTTGATCTGTGACTCCAGGTCTAGCACCTGCACACTCCTGACTGTGACAAGTTCATCTGTGAATACGGGTCTAACATCTGCACTCACCCGACTAGATCAAGTTGATCTGTCACTCAAGGTCTAACACCTGCACACACCTGACAAGGGCGACATGATCTGTGACTCAAGGTCTAACACCTGCACACAACTCGCTGTGGCTAGTTGATCTGTGACTCCAGGTCTAACACCTGCACACACCTGACTGTGGCGAGCTGATCTGTGACTCTAGGTCTAACACCTGCACACACCTGACTGTGGCGAGCTGATCTGTGACTCCAGGTCTAACACCTGCACACACCTGACTGTGGCGAGCTGATCTGTGACTCCAGGTCTAACACCTTCACACATCTGACTGTGGCGAGCTGATCTGTGACTCTAGGTCTAACACCTGCACAGACCTGACAGGGGCGAGCTGATCCGTGACTCTGTCTAACACCTGTCACACACACCTGACTGTGGCGAGCTGATCTGTGACTCCATGTCTAACACCTGCACACACTGACTGTGGCTAGCTGATCTGTGACTCTAGGTCTAACACCTGCACACACTGACTGTGGCGAGCTGATCCGTGACTGTCTAACACCTGGCAGACTCTAGGTCTAACACCTGCACAGACCTGACTGTGGCGAGCTGATCTGTGACTCCAGGTCTAACACCTGCACACACCTGACAAGGGCGACATGATCTGTGACTCCAGGTCTAACACCTGCACAGACCTGACTGTGGCGAGCTGATCTGTGACTCTAGGTCTGACACCTGCACACACCTGACTGTGGCGAGCTGATCTGTGACTCTAGGTCTAACACCTGCACAGACCTGACTGTGGCGAGCTTGATTTGTGACTCCAGGTCTAACACCTTCACACACTCCAGGTCTAACTGTGGCTGTGGCGAGCTGATCTGTGACTCTAGGTCTAACACCTGCACAGACCTGACTGTGGCGAGCTGATCTGTGACTCCAGGTCTAACACCTGCACACACCTGACTGTGGCGAGCTGATCTGTGACTCCGGGTCTAACACCTGCACACACCTGACTGTGGCTAGCTGATCTGTGGCTCTAGGTCTAACACCTGCACAGACCTGACTGTGGCGAGCTGATCTGTGACTCTAGGTCTAACACCTGCACACACCTGACTGTGGCGAGTTGATCTGTGACTCCAGGTCTAACACCTGCACACACCTGACTGTGGCTAGCTGATCTGTGACTCCAGGTCTAACACCTGCACACACCTGACTGTGGCTAGCTGATCTGTGACTCCGGGTCTAACACCTGCACACACCTGACAAGGGCGAGCTGATCTGTGACTCTAGGTCTAACACCTGCACACCTGACCTGACTGTGGCTACTGTGGCGAGCTGATCCGTGACTCCAGGTCTAACACCTGCACACACCTGACTGTGGGCGAGCTGATCCCTGACAAGGACTCCGGGTCTAACACCTGCACACACCTGACTGTGGCTAGGGATCTGTGAGGGTCTTGATCTGTAACTCCAGGTCTAACACCTGCACACACCTGACTGTGGCTAGCTGATCTGTGACTCCAGGTCTAACACCTGCACACACCTGACTGTGGCGAGCTGATCTGTGACTCGGTTAACTACTGCCCTTTATATATTGGGAGACCGTTGTACAGAGTTGCAAGCTCAGGTAACATTCCCGATGCAGTCCGCTTGATAACCTACGCACAAATATAGTTGTTGTCATACTTAAAGCTTCACTGCCGACAAAGCCGTTTACGTGCATCTCCTGGAACAGTTGACTACACGCACACGAGTGCCCGGGCCCCTCATATGTTAAAGTACGGGTAAAGGCAGATTATACCCGCGTTAGCCTCTTGCGGCGTGTCAGGGGGATTAAGGTGTTTGATAATTCATGCGGTTAGCTACCTCAAGCTTCAATATGGTTTCCTTCAGAGGCAAATACCAGGACCAAATCTGGGTTATGGCTGCCAGTTTCAGTGAGGTTTAATATCGGGTAGTGTTGTTGGGAGCGGGATTTTTAATAGACGCCACTGACAGGGGAAACAGTGAGATAGTTCGCGAGACATGTGGTATTGTATAATGTCAGCAACAAGAAGCTGGTCAGGGGGAAACTCCAGATATTATCTCAGACCTGTGGCTTTGTATGTGTGCAAGAAACAAGGTGCCGATAAACGCCAGAACAAGGTAACGGCTTCATCTTTCTATGTGATGAGACTTCAAACACATCATAACTGATGTGAACAGTACTGCCATCTATTCCAACAGTGGGGTAACGGTTGACACTGTCTGTGAGACTTGTAACGCGGTATAGTTGGCGAGAATATGGGTTTGACACACGCCAACATAGGGGTAGCGGTTGATATTATCTGTGAGACTTGTAACGCGTTAGTGTTGGCGAGAATATGGGTTTGACTCACGCCAACAGTGGGGTAACGGTTGACACTGTCTGTGAGACTTGTAACAGGGTATTGTTGGCGAGAATATGGGTTTGACACACGCCATCAGTGGGGTAACGGTTGACACTGTCTGTGAGACTTGTAACAGGGTATTGTTGGCGAGAATATGGGTTTGACAAGCGCCAACAGTGGGGTAACGGTTGACACTGTCTGTGAGACTTGTAACGCAGTATTGTTGGCGAGAATATGGGTTTGACAAGCGCCAACAGTGGGGTAACGGTTGACACTGTCTGTGAGACTTGTAACGCAATATTGTTGGCGAGAATATGGGTTTGACACACGCCAACAGTGGGGTAGCGGTTAGCACAGTCTGTGAGACTTGTAACGCCATATTGTTTGCGAGAATATGGGTTTGACACGCGCCAACAGTGGGGTAGCGGTTCATTATCTGTGAGACTTGTAACGCAGTATTGTTGGCGAGAATATGGGTTTGACACGCGCCAACAGTGGGGTAGCGGTTCACATTATCTGTGAGACATGTACCGCGGTATTGTTGGCGAGAATATGGGTTTGACACGCGCCAACAGTGGGGTAGCGGTTGACAATATCTGTGAGACTTGTACCGCGGTATCGTTGGCGAGAATATGGGTTTGACACACGCCAACAGTGGGGTAGTGGTTCATTATCTGTGAGACTTGTAACGCAGTATTGTTGGCAAGAATATGGGTTTGACACGCGCCAACAGTGGGGTAGCGGTTCACATTATCTGTGAGACTTGTACCGCGGTATTGTTGGCGAGAATATGGGTTTGACACGCGCCAACAGTGGGGTAACGGTTGACAATATCTGTGAGACATGTACCGCGGTATTGTTGGCGAGAATATAGGTTTGACACACGCCAACAGTGGGGTAACGGTTGACAATATCTGTGAGACTTGTAACGCAGTATTGTTGGCGAGAATATGGGTTTGACACGCGCCAACAGTGGGGTAGCGGTTCACATTATCTGTGAGACATGTACCGCGGTATTGTTGGCGAGAATATGGGTTTGACACGCGCCAACAGTGGGGTAACGGTTGACAATATCTGTGAGACTTGTACCGCGGTATCGTTGGCGAGAATATGGGTTTGACACACGCCAACAGTGGGGTAGCGGTTCATTATCTGTGAGACTTGTAACGCAGTATTGTTGGCGAGAATATGGGTTTGACACGCGCCAACAGTGGGGTAGCGGTTCACATTATCTGTGAGACATGTACCGCGGTATTGTTGGCGAGAATATGGGTTTGACACGCGCCAACAGTGGGGTAGCGGTTCACATTATCTGTGAGACTTGTACGCGGTATTGTTGGCGAGAGTATGGGTTTGACACGCGCCAACAGTGGGGTAACGGTTGACAATATCTGTGAGACATGTACTGCGGTATTGTTGGCGAGAATATAGGTTTGACAAGCGCCAACAGTGGGGTAACGGTTGACAATATCTGTGAGACATGTACCGCGGTATCGTTGGCGAGAATATGGGTTTGACACGCGCCAACAGTGAGGTAACGGTTGACAATATCTGTGAGACCTGTACCGCGGTATTGTTGGCGAGAATATGGGTTTGACACACGCCAACAGTAGGGTAACGGTTGACAATATCTGTGAGACCTGTACCGCGGTATTATTGGCGAGAATATGGGTTTGACACGCGCCAACAGTGGGGTAGCGGTTCATTATCTGTGAGACTTGTAACGCAGTATTGTTGGCGAGAATATGGGTTTGACACGCGCCAACAGTGGGGTAGCGGTTGACAATATCTGTGAGACTTGTTGGCGAGAATATGGGTTTGACACACGCCAACAGTGGGGTAGCGGTTCACATTATCTGTGAGACTTGTAACGCGGTATCGTTGGCGAGAATATGGGTTTGACTCACGCCAACAGTGGGGTAGCGGTTGACACTATCTGTGAGACTTGTAACAGGGTATTGTTGGCGAGAATATGGGTTTGACACACGCCAACAGTGGGGTAGCGGTTGACATTATCTGTGAGACTTGTAACAGGGTATTGTTGGCGAGAATATGGGTTTGACACACGCCAACAGTGGGTAACGGTTGACATTATCTGTGAGACCTGTAACGCGGTATTGTTGGCGAGAATATGGGTTTGACACACGCCAACAATGAGCTAACGGTTGAAGCTTTCAGTGAGACGTGTAATACTGAAGTATAGCGAGAATAGGGTTTGATCCAGACCACGACAAAGATAATATTTACGTTAGTAAATAGCACAACAACTGACGCCTTTGGTGGTGTTTGTTTAGAAATGAAAACCAGCACAGAACCAATAGAATAGGAATGTGGACAGTTAACTGGGTTAAGTCCATTCACTGTTTCAACCTTAATGTTGGTAAATTTCAATTCCATAGATAAATACGTTTTCACACCACGGAGCCAGGGTAAACAACTGTTATTTGGCGAGTCTGTAGGTGTATTTTTATCAGTATTTCTCTGTGAGGTCTTCAGTCACCATTGATGTAGTCAGGAACATCATCCTGTTCTCCCAACATCAACAACGGCTACATGGCCATACGAGCTTCCCAAGGTCCCGAGGGCGCGGGGAGGTGGGAAGATGGCTCTAATGAAAGTACGGGTTCTCACTTCCGAGGGGGCGGTAGTGGAATGGGGGCCGGGAGCACTCTCCCACCCCTGAACCACAATGGCATCTAACCCGTACCATATGCGTGTAATAACTCCCGGCAAAGTGCTCCAGTATAAATCATATCTGCTTTATGGAATCATAACTCAATGGAGGTAGTAAGGACTGTACGGGAGTTCGCGTGCCTGGGTCCATTTAACTCCCTCCCTCACACACCCAACACGCACGCACGCACACACACACACGCATATGGGGAAGCTGGTTTCATGTGGCGAAGGAAGAAGAAGCCTGGACCTTCCAGAAGAGTGGTAACGGATCGATTTAATACGTCCGCTTCGTCAAGACGAGAAAAAGTACCCGTCATTCTGGTCCTACGAAACACCTCTCGGTCCATCAATTCCTATCACACATAATATTCCGGTCATATGCAACACTGAGAATACAATGTCGGCCACCCGATCTTTCAACACTGAAGACACCCGGTCGTTAGTTCCCAAACCTTTCGCCACCATCCCAGTGGTGGCGATACGGGTCCGTCAGACAGGAAACTCTTTCTCACTCAGTACAGGTTCACCAACTCTTCTGGCATTAAATCCCAACCCCTATCTCCTCATTTCCTATCCACCCCCAGTACATGCAGGTCTTGCAACACACTGATCTACGGGCAGTTAGTTACCTTGATAGAAATCCAACATCCGTTTTATTCAACCCTTCACAAACAATAGAATACTGACACACAACACTGTTTCCTTTCAACCACCACTATGCCGTTTGCAGCTTAAGTTTCATTAGAATCTAATACCTGCACCCACCCCTCCAAATACAGATTCAGATAGAGTGCCGTTACCTTGTGTACACCTGCGCGTTCTGCTATGCCACATCCTCCGACCATCTGTTCCACCGGGCCTGTCACTCACAGTTACATCAGATATAAACATACGCACTATCTTCACTTTATGCGTTTATATACTGATTACTTTAACCCCGAAAACTCTTCTTGATCGTCGTGTAAGAAGAAGCCCTAATCAGCGTTACAAACACGTGCGAAGCCAGAGATTACTTTATCTACCAAACCATTTTTTTCTGTAATCAACTTGAATTTAACACATATAATGCCCGTCAAGGGGTGTATATTTTGAACACGACGATTCCTTATCATATTTAATGTTATTTTCTGCTATAACTACACAAATTGGATTTTAATACCATAGCTTATTTTTCCAGATTTGTTCAGTGATATTCACATCTGCTACGGTCGTGCAAGCGTCATTAGCTAAACGGTTATATTAAACACGTGCAACACGAGACAGGCTCTAATTATTAAGAATATTTGACGGGGATTTATATCTGATGAATGCGATACTGACAAAGCATTATTACGACATCTGTTCCTGCACAATTGTTCTATTAACCATTTCACTCGGCGGAAAAACGTCTCCGGCGCTTATATCCAACTCGACAGATTTACAGCGTTAGCAGATATATATATTGACGCCATGCTAATTTGAAAGAAGATAGGATCATGGGGGATGATTTGTAGGTCCGTGTTTGTTGTTTTGCGACAACCTGTCGTTTTCAATTTTCTCGCCGAAAGATCGTCTCTATTCCGGTCATCCCTGGGGCTCGACTGCCTATTGCTACTATTTGTACAATGGTGCCCCACCCCGGGGGACAGAGACAAGCGAGGGAAGCAGGAGGGAGGGGATGGGGATTTGACACAATCGATCTGTAATGAAATAGGGATTTTTCTTCCGTAAAGGCATTTTCCTTCTTGACGAACGAAGAAAATATGTTTTAACCGTTGTCAGAAATAGGTGGTGACGGGGTGATGTTACGTTTTGAAGGATTAATTTGTAGGAGAAAGCGTATTAAATTAATATATTGAATTGTGTATAAGAAAATGTTGTTTTTTCTGATTCCATCTAACAATTTTGTATGCAATATTAGAATGTGTCGTTAAAATCAGCTTAAATTAACCCGAAAGTAAACATTTCATTTACTTAATCCTATTTTGGATACGTGTAGTTACCATTTTGTATTTGCATTCATCTCGATGTAGTACATAAATCAATGTCTAACGGAATATCCTTTGAAATCTCTCCTAGAAGATGGTAAATCGATCTGTTGTAATTTTGAGATATGGTTATCATAAGAAATATGAATGAGATGTGATTGACAGAATGTAGGCTAACTTTGAAGTGTTATAATATACTTTGACTCTAATCTCTATTACAAATTCCACAGCCTCGGCTCGGTGGGTGAGGGTTTGCTGTACACTTCAAAGGGACTTCACATCAGCCTGGTAATACACTGACAAGCAGTGGCTCGTCGGTTACATTATTCAGCACCTGGGGAAATCGCACTGGATTAAACAGTATGCATCACCGCCTCGGTAGCTTCTCAACAAAACACAATTTGCCGAAAAAACAAGTTTCAATTAAGACAGTCGAGGACAAGTACACATGTGCGACAAGGCACGTGTGGTAACGAACACACGGCGTACACACTCAGTACGGAAGATTTTCTAATTACCACGTACGGTAGTAATATTTTAAGACCGTTCTTTCATCGTTTAACCTTAGTGTGTTTTAAAAAAAGATTCACTTGCTGTGAAATTAAGACTTCTATTACGTTTAGACCGCAGTGAAAAGATTTATACACTGACGACAAACAGCTGGGAGATTGTGCATGTTTTTCTGTTTTTTTTCTTCGGGGTAGCTTTTGCCCTACGACACATCTAATGTGCTTACCATCTACACCCTGACACCCGTTTTGTTGGATCGCTCTGATAGGAGCGGGGTAAGGTTAGGTGTACAGCCGCCTAATCTTCCACATTCAGTTTCTACCACACACTGTATCCCCTAACGTTCTCAAATTACAATCGCTAGTTTCGGCGGGGAGTGCGAGGAGCGTTCGTATGACAAGAAACATGACCCCCGAGGGTCCGTGTCGGGGGTCTACTCCAAGGGGCTCATCCCCCTTGTAATCCCTCCACCATGTGGAAGCATCCGAACAGTGTAAATCCCCCCTGTCTCTTGGGCTTCCACGCCGGCAAATTGTCAGCGATAAATGAACTGAGTACAAAGGTAGGCAGACGGGCCTGTAATTAGCCCATCATTAACAGGTGTAATGTGGAGCTGACGCTTACCACTAAATGAGCAGTTATAGAGCTTGTTACCCACCTATTTCAGCGTGAAGACTCCTCACAGTGTTCCCCAGCAACTCTTCTTGATGACTTTCACTAAATTTGTATTTTTCGTACAGATCCATTATGTACTTGGGTGGGTTGGTTTCCTTTTCGTATGGGTTTGGTATCTCTCTGGATGGCTTGGGAGGGGTAGTGGTGAAGCCAAGCAGCTTCCTCACGGCCTCGTGCAACAGAATGTTTTTCCCCGCATCGATGGTCGACCCTTGCTCCTTAGTCACAACGTAGTGAAATAATATGTACACAACAATCACCAAACACGATGGATTTTTCATTTTGAAAATTCAATAAACTTCATCCAGTACGATAAAACATAGCAATACTCTCATACAGAGACAATTTCTCCGGTGGACAAAGTCGCCCACAGCGCTTAGTACATTTCACGTCACAATTAGATTGTGAGATTTAGACATACTGCAGACTGGTATTCGTCCATGGGAAGAGAAAAACAACGTGTTTACTCCAGGTGGGTTAATCTCGAAATTTGTGAATCAAAATCTACACGTTCACAATTTAAATCCTGCGCGTCCAAGTTGTCAAAACTTGAGAAAAGTTTGCACGTAACGACAGAAGCATCGAAACACCTGTCCCGTGAAAAAACAATAGAGAACCACTTTTCTTCTCGACACTTGTGAGCCTTAGTCCTTACTCCACCAGTGGCGGCCTACTATGCTTCTTTTACACGTCAAAAGCTGAGTGAATGCGCCCAACACAAGCCCCGCCCCCTCGCGTCCAGTGGCGACAGCGAGAACGAAGAGAGGTTTAGCAGCCCGGTAGTAAGCATACGATCTCTGCGGCAAGAGACGAATGTGTGCTGTAGTCAGCTACGGCCGCCCAAGCATACACTCTCGGTATCTCGGCAGGCCAGGAGACCAGCCGACGCACGGTGTATATACGTTAGGCGACGGACGCTGTAACAGTAATGTGCACAGGTAGTGAGCACAGTTTGCGTGACTGACAGTAGACACAGCTAAGGTTGGCATCTGTCTCTCTCCTAGGACAGCGGATCCTTCAAGGTGTAGACCAACCTACAGTTTTATAGCAGGGCTCTAATCCCTGCCAGTGTTTAATAGAAGACCTCGTGGGTTGTAAAACAATGTATGTGTTTACAGACGCTGACGCTGACTGAACTCGGAGACTGTTTTTTTCTGATAGTATCAGAAAGGGTAATGTTTTCTAAAAGCGTTGTATAATTTAGATCTGTGTACAACAAGTTTCATCACCGTATAGAAATATTTTCATTTTCTTAAGATAATTTTCCCAAGCATCAATGTGGATCCCGTCAAGACATAATAGAAAGTCTAAACATGTCTGGTTAGGGTGGAAGGTGTATGGCTGGATCAGAGAGCGTCACTCCACACCCCTCCCCGGGGAGACTCTCTGTCACCGGTGCTCTTTCAAACCCACTACCTCCCAGCTCTCCCCACCGTAGACGGCTTGGGGGAGAAAAAAATCCTTTCATGTATCTAACCTCGCAGTTGTTTGTTAAACAAATCTTACTTCAGATACCATAGGCAAACATTGTGAAACGTCTAGATAATCATTGTCAGATTTTTTTGTAATATATTAGACGAATATGGCACTTACATAAGAAAATCGCGTTGTATATGATCATAGAGACTACCAACGTCGTACTGAACGCGGAGATGCCCTGACTTTGATATTGCGATCATCCCCCAGTCACATTAATGTATTTCGCAGTCCAGTGATACCAAACAGACACTACACCGTGAGATGGTAGTTATTCAAAAGTATATAAAATTGATTATATCTGCCTATTACACGACACCCAGTTAAGAACGTGTCAGCAGACATATTCTTCGTGGCAGGCAATACCCTCATTTAGCCGTTATGGTTCTGCCCGTGGGAGTCCAGGCTGGGATGGTTCTCAGTGACTTGTCGGGAGTCCACTGAATGAGTCGCGTGGTCTGGCTGTGTACTACCCGCACATCCCCACTCTACATTCCATGCCTCTTCTACTATCGCCTGGCAACATTTTCCATGCCTAGCCTGTCTAACCGTTTGTTACCCTCACTACTTTCGAACCTGCCGAAGTCCAACTACTGTCGAGCCTCACCAACCCTTTCCCTGCTTTCCCCCTTCCCTGCCCACAGTCAATCTATGCCAACCGTTTTCCCCGCTCACCCTGAAGCCAGCCGAACCCTTTACATGCCTACTATGACCGTGGCGTAGCTGTCGAGCCTCACCGCTGTCCCTGCCTACTAACGATACTGTCAAACCATTTCTCCTGCCTACATTCAATCCCGGTCAACGCCTTCCCTGCCTACTGACAGTCGACTGTCAACCATTTCTCCTGCCTACATTCAATCCTGGTCAACCCTGTCCCTGCCTAAAATTGCAGACTGTCAAACCATTTTTCCTGCCTACATTCAGTCCTGGTCAACCCTGTCCCTGCCTACTAACAGTAGACGGTCAAACCAGTTTTCCTGCCTACATTCAGTCCTGGTCAACCCTGTCCCTGCCTACTAACAGTAGACAGTCAAACCATTTTTCCTGCCTACATTCAGTCCTGGTCAACCCTGTCCCTGCCTACTAACAGTAGGCAGTCAAACCATTTCTCCTGCCTACATTCAATCCTAGTCAACCCTGTCCCTGCCTACTAACAGCAGACAGTCAAACCATTTCTCCTGCCTACATTTAATCCTGGTCAACCCAGTCCCTGCCTACTAACAGTAGTCAGTCAAACCATTTCTCCTGCCTACATTCAATCCTGGTCAACCCAGTCCCTGCCTTCTCACAGCAGACAGTCAAACCATTTCTCCTACCTACATTCAATCCTGGTCAACCCAGTCCCTGCCTACTAACAGCAGACAGTCAAACCATTTCTCCAGCCTACATTCAATCCTGGTCAACCCAGTCCCTGCCTACTAACAGTAGACAGTCAAACCATTTCTCCTGCCTACATTCAATCCTGGTCAACCCTGTCCCTGCCTACTAACAGCAGACAGTCAAACCATTTCTCCTGCCTACATTTAATCCTGGTCAACCCAGTCCCTGCCTACTAACAGCAGACAGTCAAACCATTTCTCCTGCCTACATTCAATCCTGGTCAACCCTGTCCCTACCTACTAACAGCAGACAGTCAAACCATTTCTCCTGCCTACATACAATCCTGGTCACCTCTCTCCTTGCCTAAATAATTATGCTAAAAATAAGACCAATGTGCCATCCACTGATTATATAACCGAAACCCAGAGATATGTCCGGTCGCGATTCAGATAATAAAAAAGCCTGGTAATAACGCTAAAACGACGTTCATTCACTAACTCACTCACGCAGACTAGCACACCCGGAAGACACCCTTAGCCTGCCCCCTTTCGAGACAACCTAACCCACCCAATCGCCTTCTACTGTCCCTCCGTCTTATTGATCTGACAACAGATAAACATTGCCACAACATTTCAAGTGCCTTACGCCCCCTTCTCCCTGCCGTGTAACCACGAACCTCTCTGCCAACCCTCTTCTCGTGCCATCACTACTCTCATCTGTCTACTCATACAACCCTCCCATACTTCCACACAAGAGGGGCTTCATTCACAAATAACTGTTACATGATAAAATACGATATTTATTCAGAGTTAGCGGAGTCGATGCACGAGGACAAACGTTATCAGATGATATGTCTTCAGGATATGTCCCTACATCAGCGCTGTCTAATTTGAATAATTTACAATTGAGGACCTGTATAGGTGGCGCCTATACGGGAGGCTGTGTCTCCTGCTCGGTCCCTCCTCAGATAAGCGTTCAGACACCGACCATTTCATCTTCGGGGGATGGCGGGTGGGATGAATGAGAATTCTTTTTCTAAATTTAAAAAATACTTGTAAGAACATTTTACCCGAGGTTTTACTTATAAAAAATGAACTTGCTACCTGTCCAAAAAAGTGTTTTAAAGAAAGGTATCAGAAAAGATAAATCTCCAACGAAAATAAAAGGAGTCATGTGTTACTCCTCAGCACTCACCACCCACCCTCCCACCCCGAACTCAATCCCGTCGCCCAACACTCCCATCCCTCCCTCCCACCCCGATCTCAATCCTGTCCCCATCACTCCCCACCAACGCTCCTGCCCCGAACCCAATACCTGCGGATCCCAGCACTCCCCACCAACCCATCCCTCCCTCCACCCCGAACTCAATCCCGTCCCCATCACTCCCCACCAACCCATCCCTCCCTCCCACCCCCGAACTCAATGCCGTCGCCCATCATTCGCCACCATTCCTCCCACCCCGAAGCCAACCGCCTCGCTAATCACTCCCCACCCCATCCCCTACCCGTCTCTCCTCCCCTCCGAACATGATGGGACTGGTGGCCTTTGACCAAACTTATCATATAACTTCCATGAAGCGTCTTCAAATGTTTGACATAGTTGACGCACATACCTTTAACAAAATGTTCATTCCAAGATGTCACGTCTCACTGATAAGATGTCTGCCGTGGTAATCATTAAATCACATTGTTATCAATTTTCAGTTTCGTCAGCTTTGATCACATTTATTTTGACATGCCCCTGCGGTGGTAATGTTCAACATGGCGACTCATTCACCGAAAGTCGGTCGGCCACTTTTTTTCTACATGGCTGGCACGTTCTCTATAATTTCAGGACTGACCCGACTCTGTGGGTTACAAGAGAACGTGGGTCCCAGTTTAACAAGTTTTCCTCATCCGAAATGTGAACTATGTACAAGAACAAGACCAGCCCACACTAGCTCACCCCCCGGACAGAGAATGTGGAACAACTTGGCCTTCCTTATATATTAGGTCAGTCAGTATATATATGTGGGTGTGTATATATGTGTGTGTGTGTGTATATATATATATATATATATATATTGGGTGTTTTGTTAGAAAACTATACTGAACACGACGGTTAAGAGAACACGAATGTTGGATATTTCTCAGTGAGGACTGAACACAACGTCTAATAACAATATCCCCAAAATTGTATCTGATCCCGAACTCATTTCGTTCAGTATGATATTTTCATGTTAAAATATCTTAAATTGTTTTTATTTTGAAAGGAAGAAAGAAAACGAAATAGGATTTATAGCGGTATGTTGGAGTTTCTTAGACTCTCCGATGTTTACAATAGGTCGTCATGGGTATATTAAAGGGGGACTACGTTCTGTAAACTGACAATCCCATGTGGTTGGATGCAATTCGTTCAAGCCGCCTTTTACATATCTCTTTTGCACTGTGTAGGTCAGTTTGAACTTTGCCGAGTGTACAGTTCCAACTTCCTGCACGGCACTCACTACAAAGGGTGGATATAGACTGCACAAGACCGTGCCATAGTCCCGCCCCAATGAGTGACAACATTCTAGTGGTGTTTATACTGACTGACTGACTGACTGAGTTTGGTTTTACGCCGCTTTTAGCAATATTCCAGCAATATCACGGCGGGGGACACCAGAAATGGGCTTAACAGTGGTGTTTATAAGCCCTTGAGTCTTGTTACATTCAGACGCATTCTACTTTTCAGAGACAATACAATCACTGTTTAATACTGGGATTCTATCAACATGTCTGATGATTCCTTTGCCAACGTCGCACCTGTTCACTTCGCTACAGTCTGAACAATCCAGTTTTGTCCTTGTGAGGTCACGTGACCACGCACCGTTGCTATGGAATACTAATGTTACGTTTGTTTATTGTTTCACGCAGCATTCAGCAACGACCTCAACAACGACAGTCTGTAAATATACGGGTTTGCATGAGACAATCTGATAATATGAGCTTCGATCTACCCGGTTTGGGTGCGATGACAAGCCTGACCACCCAATGCCGTTAGTCGCTTCTTACGTCAAGCATGGGTTGTTGAATACACATTGTAATCCGGATATTCGCGAGTGATAACGATATGTGTTACCGATGCATGACTATCGAGTTGCACTCGGATCCACTCGGTTTATTTCGCTAAAAAGATATTTCGGACATCAATAGAGTCGTTGAATTCATTAACCGCGTAGAGCCATATCTCGTCGAATATGACGATTGTTTTTGAATATCAAATACATTTTGTTTTGACGATAAAAGAATATCAAAACAATTTGAACATTTGTAGTATGAGTTTCACGACTGCTGCGCATGTAATAGTCACATGAACAAGTTTCCCGCCAGTGCTAGCTGAGATCCGAGAGTTGGGCTGAGTTCATCCTTCTGTATACATGAGTAACAGACAACAGTAACAAATTAATTCCCAGTATAAGAGCCACAAACAGCTGTTCTAATATCGCCACACCATGATGACGTCACCCGTTGGTGATGTCATAACCATGCAGTTGCGTGTAACAACTGTAGTGAGTGAGTTTGGTTTTAGCAATATTCCAGCAATATCACGTCGGGGACACCAGAAATGGGCTTCACACAATTTCCCATGTGGGGAATAGAACCCGGGTCTTCAGCATGACGAGCGAACGCTTTAACCACTAGGCTACCCCACCACCCCAACAGTAACGAGTAAACAGATGATGCCACCAATAACTACCTGGCCATATGAGATTGGTCACATGTTCAGTCTGATCAGTGAATATTCTGGAAAGGTATGTATTTTTTCTCTGAAGGACTCACTCAGGACAATTGGCGGGGGAGCAAGGGTGAAAGGTCACTTCCGTGCTGTACCTTCTATCTCTCTCTGTCAACCGTATGTCAAGGGCGCCGCAAATACAATGAATCTAAGATAGTTGTCGTATTATTCATAATAAATGATTAATTGATCGATTTGTGGCTTACCGCGCATGAGTGTGGAAATGAACATTTCTGGAAGGCACTGAGTGTTTTAAACGCTGATAAGCGTGCATGTGTATAAACCCACACTGTGATGATTATCTAGTATTGCTTTCTCATCCCTTTGAGAAAAGTAAATATATTCGAAGCAGCACGTTTAAATATTGTTTTCCTACTGATGGTCGTGATGCCTGCATGATAACCGGCAATGGTTACAGATCCATCAGCCATCAGCAGGCTACATACATACATCGGTAGAGGAGTGGAACAGGTGCGTGTTCTGCATGCAACTTCGATACAAGGCTGTCCCTGATTAACCTGAGACGGATATGCATGAACTCTCTGTGAACCTAACAATTGAAATGAGATGCACATTTGGGGACTTTCATTGACATCGAAATACCAGTTTCTTCAACCCCTTTAAACCGAGATTCATTCTAATTTTCCATCGGGGTAGGGTTGGAGGTTTGGGAGAATGCAATTTATGTATAGTGAGTAACTGAATATGGTTTAACGCCGTTTTGCGGAAAGTTTTAATTACATCACTGAATGTCAGCAGTCCACTTGGATCCTTTACTAAGGTTAACCTTAACTCCCATTCTTTAACACTGCATTAAGGTTAGTGACTTACGATCACCTTAGTGCTTTGCGAAACGAGGCCCTGGCCACCTACAGTCTTGTCTTGGCCCAAGGATTTAAGTGACCAGGGCTAACATTGGTCCAAGACAGTAGATGACCAAGGATAACAATGGTCCAAGTCTGTCGATGACCAGGGCTAAGATTGCTCACTGGCTGTAGATGACCAGGACAAAGATTGCTCACTGGCTGTAGATGACCAGGACAAAGATTGCTCACTGGCTGTAGATGACCAGGACAAAGATTGCTCACTGGCTGTAGATGACCAGGACAAAGATTGCTCACTGGCTGTAGACGACCAGGGCTAAGATTTCTCACTGGCTGTCGATGACCAGGGCTAAGATTTCCCACTGGCTGTCGATGACCAGGGCTAAGATTGCTCACTTGCTGTCGATGACCAGGGCTAAGATTGCTCACAGGCTGTCGATGACCAGGACAAAGATTGGTCCAATGCTCCGGGGATATAAATTGTTCAGGACTGTCGATATTCCCGGCGTCAGATGGTCCAATATTAAGATTGTCAGGTATATCCCAGGACTAAAAATAGCCCAGAGCTTTAGATATTAGAGGGTTATAAATTGTCCCCGGCGATCGATATTACAGGGTTGCATGTGGGGTTTTTCAGATTCTTCAGGGATGTGTATGTGAGTGAACAGACACCGAGCTGTTGTGATGTTGTACACAAATACTTTTACGAAAAAAACGTATGTACAGGAAACCAGAATACATGTAGCGTTTTATGGTCTAATAGTAATCCGGACAATTCTACGCTCACTGGAATTGGCTAATAATTCAAAATTTCCTGCAGGTGTGTCAATTACATCCGTAAACGTTTTTATTTCCCCATCATCCATGATACTACCACCCCAGACCTCTATTAGGGCCAGAAAGGGAGTCCACCCATAACTTGACAAAGGACAATCCACTTAATAGCACTGGCATTCCTACGACACTGAAGTATTTCTTCCTTGAAGCTCACTCAATTACTTTCAAGTATCTGTGGTGCAAGGGCATGTATAAATGTCTGTCAATGTGGTCTCCTTTGTGCACTCGACTGCCGCTCTCCACACCAACCGCTTCATAAAGAAAACACAAAATATGTTTTATGTTTAATACACAAGCATGGTTTTACACCCCACACTTTACGGCACACCTGAAACCGTTCCAAGTCGTGCTTGAGGGGACTCTTAGTTCAGTGGCTACCCCCGTTGAAGTGACAGAAAGAGCCCTTGCTGGTTCTTCAGCATTGAAGTAATCCTCACCTGTATTAATCAGCTAATGAGCTGACTATTAGCTTTTATATAGATGTTCTTTTCATTTTGCTCAAAGATGTTCATTTCGAGATGATCTTCCCATGATGCTTTGCAAGCCCCTGTCGTTCCCATTTGCTACTTAGTTTCCCAGCGGGAAGCTGCGATTGCGGCACAGTATAGCTCAGCCGCTCGGCAGGTAATCGTCTTAGCGGTATACACTAGATATTGGTGAGGTGAGATATGTCTCTAGAGACGTCAACCCAGTCGCTCAAGACGATATATCAGTAGAAGGAGTAAAGACAGCTTGGGGTCCGGCTCTCCACCACAACCCCATGCTCCGACTGTTTTATAGCTCTGCGAACAAATAACAATTTCCTCTGCATTTGGTAAAAACCTTTGAGGTGCACGTTTAAGGAACATCAAATGAAAAGACTTTTCACGTTTGTTTGAGCACATTTCTCTTCATCTTGGCGTTATACCAACGCGTTAATACTGACAGATTTGTTAGAAAGTAGTGTCTTCAATAATATATATGCTTATCTAGAGGGTGGGTCCTCAATAATATATATGCTTATCTAGAGGACGGGTCCTCAAAACACATACGCTGATAGAGGGGATGAGGTCCTCAACACACATACGCTGATCCAGAGGATGAGGTTCTCAATAGACATAGGTTGACCCAAATAATGAGGTCATCAATACACATAGCCTGATCCAGAGGTTGAGGTCATCAATACACCTAGGCTGATCCAGAGGATGAGGTCCTCAACACACATACGCCTATCCAGAGGATGAGGTCATCAATGCACATACGCTGATCCACAGGATGAGGTCCCCAGTACATATACGCTGATCCACAGGATGAGGTCATCAATGCACATAGGTTGATCCACAGGATGAGGTCATCAATACACATAGGCTGATCCACAGGATGAGGTCATCAATACACATAGGCTGATCCACAGGATGAGGTCATCAATACACATACGCCGATCCAGAGGATGAGGTCATCAATGCACATACGCTGATCCACAGGATGAGGTCATCAATACACATAGGCTGATCCACAGGATGAGGTCATCAATACACATAGGCTGATCCACAGGATGAGGTCAACAATACACATAGGCTGATCCAGAGGTTGAGGTCATCAATACACATAGGCTGATCCACAGGGTGAGGTCATCAATACACATAGGCTGATTCGGAGGATGAGGTCATCAATACACATAGGCTGATCCACAGGATGAGGTCATCAATACACATAGGCTGATCCACAGGATGAGGTCATCAATACATATAGGCTGATTCGGAGGATGAGGTCCCCAGTACCTATACGCTGATCCACAGGATGAGGTCATCAATACACATAGGCTGATCCACAGGATGAGGTCATCAATACACATAGGCTGATCCAGAGGATGAAGTCATCAATACACATAGGCTGATCCACAGGATGAGGTCATCAATACACATACGCTGATCCAGAGGATGAGGTCCACAATACACATAGGCTGATCCACAGGATGAGGTCATCAATACACATAGGCTGATCCACAGGATGAGGTCATCAATACACATAGGCTGATTCAGAGGATGAAGTCATCAATACACATACGCTGATCCAGAGAGCTGGGTTCTCAATATTGATACGCTGATCCAGGGATGTGAGCAGAGACGGCTCTTACGACAAACCTATTGAGCTCCAGACAATTGTGCTATGGTCAGAATCCTCCCATGCCTTTAGGAGGGATGTTTAAGTGTTCTGTCGCTTCAAATTACACTTAATTCAGGAGCTTAAATTACCGGAAATGGTAAATGAATATGAATAGATCACATTTCGCATCATTATTTCGAAAATGTTCACTATTTACGTTACTGTGGTCAGTTTCTCTAAAGCCACACAGTATTTAAGCAGTTTGGCGAAAACAAGGTGATTTATATGCTGCCATCTCCTTGTCGACAGCTTTTACTGTTTCATGTAGAGATAGTGGCACAATTTGCTAATGAGATCCTGGCAGACATTTTAAATTAAACCCCTTTGTAGTAGGAAGGTTGATAGTGCGCTTCCTGGCCGCTCGGCTGAAGTGAGAGATGTATACCCGATATTAATCTAGGATTACCCTAATAGTACTACGTAAGAGGCTGGGATACTGCTTTTATCTCAGGAAAACAAATCTATCTCCGAGATATTGCAAGCAACTCATACACAGGCAGATTTATGGCGCTAAATCCTGATTAGAGCGACCAGGCGTGGCTCCAATGGCGGTTTTAGCCCAGATGGACTGCCGTAGTAATGCATTTACGATAATTAAGCCTGCAGATGTCTCGCTAATGCGTCGTTACAGATTGATCTCGATTTTGCACGTGCTTTATGCGACTTTATCCCATCAAACCATTCGGGATATTTCGATTTTCTTTTTGATTTTATGAAGCTAAAGTAAACATCGACGTCATTTCATCATTTACCCTAATCGCTTGGAGAGTTTATGGGAGAGAAAAATCTTGTTTACCCTTCCATGTGTGAGCTTTAGGACGGGAGAATAGACATGGGGCTTGGTCACGCTTCAGTTTAGGCTGATAGATGGTCCCAGGGTGACAACAGTCTCTTGCCTTGATAGAAATAAAGTCTGCCGACATCCAATTAATTAAATATCAGTAGATTTGCCCTAGCATCAAGTCAGTGCTTAAATGAAGGGCTGCTTTACCTGACCAGTGCGATGGATCATCTGAAGCAAGTGAATGATCATTGAACATACAGCATGTTCAGAGAGCGTTCACCCATGGATGAGGAACGCAGTCGCGGTGTGTTGTCAATAGCTGAAACGCTCAAGCATAACGGTAAAAGGAAAATATCCTGATACATAATGTCTGTTTTTATTGATATTTAATCCCGACTCGAAGATAAGATGAGGACTGTCGGTGTAGCGTGCACAACAGAACGTCGGCTGAATGCAAAGTGCAACCGTCACCTGTGACGCGATTGTGGGCGATTTATATATTTATCTATTTACAATGTAAACTAATTGCTGATGGTAATCTTTAAACGTTGGATTTATAAGCAGATATTTGGACGTATAACGTCTATATTTACGGGCTATGCTGGAGCGATTGAAAACAATGTGAATATTGGAAAATCCCAAGAGCCAGAATCAGTATCACTATAACACAGATTTGTGGGTATGTTATAGTTACATCCGCGAATATATAGTTGAAGCTCGTCGTCAACTCGAGCACCGAGGTAGAGTTCAGATAAACACACGTATTTGTCAAGGCAAAGGGGGCGAAGAAGCCTTATATACTTCTCATCAAACGTTTACACTCACTAGTGTAAATATAGCCACTTACTTCAGGCAACTGTTCTAAGCAATATTTTTTGCAAAATATGCTATAATGTTTTAAGGAACTGTTTACACATGAACTGATGTATTGTAAAATTATTGTCATGAGTTTAATAAATAATGAAAATCAGTGAAAATTCTTCACAAAACTTTACATCACAATGCAGCTGTTCACATGCACGATATTTGCACATGCTTTTCAGCAATTTGATGCATGATCCTCGTGCAATTCAGCTGCATAACGTTTGCAGCTGGTTCCCCCAAGTTGGTGGAGAAAAAAATCTTCGATGTAACCACACACACACACACACACACACACACACACACACACACACACACACACACACACACACACACACATAGCATATCGCGAGTGATGTAAGTGAGTCTAAACTTTTGAAGAGAAGACACAACGGAGATCAGACAAACACTCGCCGTAAGGTGGTCTCATGGAGATACAACAGAGGTCAGAAAAACACTCGCCGTAACTTCATCGTGGAGACACAAGAGAGTTCAGGCATATGCTCGCCCTCTGCCTTTATGGACTTTAGCTATACATCACTGAATAATACATATAACCTTCCTCCTTCAGAATGTGAATATTTTTCTCATTTGCTGATCCCACTATTAACATAAGGACACAAAATTAACACTATCTTTAAGAATTATAGCTGAAACTGTTGAATATTTATCACTGACTAAGCATAGGGCATAAAACTCTGCGCATTCATAACGTTTTTAACCGACAGTTTAATAGTTTATTTAAATACAGTGTGCTACATGGTTTGTGATAACAGTAACAAACCTGAAACACAAGCAATCTGAATGACTGGCTAAACCTAAATATGATCAAACCTGAAACACAAGCAATCTGAATGACTGGCTAAACCTAAATATGATCAAACCTGAAACACAAGCAATCTGAATCACTGGCCAAACCTAAATATGATCAAACCTGAAACACAAGCAATCTGAATCACTGGCCAAACCTAAATATGATCAAACCTGAAACACAAGCAATCTGAATCACTGGCCAAACCTAAATATGATCAATCCTGAAACACAAGCAATCTGAATCACTGGCCAAACCTAAATATGATCAAACCTGAAACACAAGCAATCTGAATCACTGGCCAAACCTAAATATGATCAAACCTGAAACAAGCAATCAGTATGCTACATGGTTTGTGATAACAGTAACAAACCTGAAACACAAGCAATCTGAATGACTGGCTAAACCTAAATATGATCAAACCTGAAACACAAGCAATCTGAATGACTGGCTAAACCTAAATATGATCAAACCTGAAACACAAGCAATCTGAATCACTGGCCAAACCTAAATATGATCAAACCTGAAACACAAGCAATCTGAATCACTGGCCAAACCTAAATATGATCAAACCTGAAACACAAGCAATCTGAATCACTGACCAAACCTAAATATGATCAAACCTGAAACACAAGCAATCTGAATCACTGACCAAACCTAAATATGATCAAACCTGAAACACAAGCAATCTGAATCACTGGCCAAACCTAAATATGATCAAACCTGAAACAAGCAATCTGAATCACTGGCCAAACCTAAATATGATCAAACCTTAAACAAGCAATCTGAATCACTGGCCAAACCTAAATATGATCAAACCTGAAACACAAGCAATCTGAATCACTGGCCAAACCTAAATATGATCAAACCTGAAACACAAGCAATCTGAATCACTGGCCAAACCTAAATATGATCAAACCTTAAACAAGCAATCTGAATCACTGGCCAAACTTAAATATTATCAAACCTGAAGAACTTGTTATGCGGAAACACGTGCAGTCTAGCACATCTGAGCAGGAAACTGAAATGAGGCACTAAAATCATTTTGTTCGCTACCTTACCAAAGAAATAACTGATGACATCAAAGCCATTATATGACCGTTAACGTCATCGCAACGACCAAGTGGTCTGAACCAGAAATCTTAAAGGTTCCTTCCAAGGCCAAACGATTTATCCTTAAGGTATTTGATTCATCAATTATACGCGTATCATCCGATAGAAACCTTATTAATGGTGTATAGCTCTTTGAGAGATAGTAGCATCAGCGTACAGTGTTGAGTGCATATATCACTGGTATACAATCTACACAACATCAGTCATTTATTTACATTCGCTGGCTGAAGATCAAACGCAATTTGTTCGTGGAGCGTTTGGTTGATTACCACACAAGATGTATGTATGTGTACCAGGAGCTGAACCAGAATTGCATTATCCTCTGTCTACATTGTAGAAAATCACTGCCTACGGCCGATGTAGACTGGCTGACAGGCTGTGTCTTCCTGTAACAACGTCAACAATCACAGCGAGGACACACAGACACGGCTAATTGCAATTACAATCCGACTGACGTTTATACAACGTTGACCTTTCCTGACGTAGATTATATTGTCTGTAATTAGCCCGTCAGTTTCTCATAACGAGTAACACGACAATGGAGCCGATTGCAACCATCACATCCCAACATCTGCCAGTCTACGATGACTGTGTCAATCTTGCCAGGTGTAGTTACGATGTCGACAGGTCGGTTGATCTGCCAGTCCCTGCTTTACAACAAGACGTACGTTTCATATTGTGGAAGGGCATATCGCTCGCTGACAGGCTGTAAACCGGAAACGGAAGTTGTTTTGGCCTCATTTATATGATTACGCATAGAAACGACAAACTACATTCTGTTCCATGCAACGGAGATACAAGCCAGTTGCGATGTTGTGTCTGCAAATATATACTATTAAAAAAAATAAAGGCATAACCCAGGTATCTGTTGCGAAAATGTTGTATTTTCAAACATGTATAACTCGTCCACAAATAGACTTTAGTGCATGAATTTTTACATCAGTTTAGAAGCAGGAAATGTCTATATAACCAAGTGGATGATTTTAGATAACGGAGACGTTGAGCGAGATGGCGACGACATTGCACGGTCCCGACGTCGGGCTCCTGGCTTTCAGTCCTATTCAATCTGTTCCGTACAGTTTGACCGGATATCCTCCGAAGTCCAGGCACCCTGGCTGCTGTGCTCTCACACGTTGCAGTACGATCACGCAAATGTAGTTTCCGGATGTACCGATCTTGGACTACAGTGGTGACTCGAGGTCTGCTTGTACGGGGACGGTCATTTGTTATAACTGTTTGGTTGTAAGGAGCTGCAAATCGTGATATCGTGCTCAGACTAACATTCAGACGCCTGGCAACAGAAGATTGTTAATCTCCAGCGTGGATTCTTTCAATGGCGATGTTCCGTGTCGCAGCGTCAAGACTTGGCGTAGTCATTTGACCTTGAAACTCCTTAACGGATGCCTATTTCCAAAAGTAATCTGGATTTTAATAGCCAGACAGTGTATGCTCTTTGCTGCACAATTTCAACTGGAAGGTGATTTCTGTTGCTTTGTAGCGATGCCTTTTTTAATCCTTGTAAGAAATCTCATCAAGATCAATATTTTCGGGTAAAGTCGGGTTTTTTTACTTTTGCAATTGTGTAAAATCATGTTATCAACACTTTTGTTACATATTTTGACGCTTGTCTGAACACAATAGGTAATTAATAGATTTTTTTTTTAAATACAAAACGCATATGCGTTTCTTTTTGGGGATAGTATATGTCAGAATCAGGATTCTCTGACGTTGTTCAGCAATGGTTTCCCTAAACCAAGACATTTGGGAAGACGGGACCAACAGTTATACCATGTTAAATTTGCCTTGAGCCTAAAGCGCCTCAATTTGTTGGTGTGTTTTATCAAAATGGAGACCTCGATGAGATTGACTGAGGTTTCTTCTTTGACAGAGAGATTAAATATTGTTGAGCCAATTTGAGCCAATTCACTCAAATATCGATCAACACACAAAACAATCCTCGGATATCATAAGATATACGACGCATGCAAATATTGTGAAGTGTCGGCTGAATCTGATGAAGCCACAGTGCATGCGTGCAGCTATTACATAGTGTCAGCTGAATCTGATGAAGCCACAGTGCATGCGTGCAGCTATTGCATAGTGTCAGCTGAATCTGATGAAGCCACAGGTCATGCGTGCAGCTATTGCATAGTGTCTCCTGAATATGATGAAGCCACAGTGCATGCGTGCAGCTATTGTATAGTGTCTCCTGAATCTGATGAAGCCACAGTACATGCGTGCAGCTATTGCATAGTGTCTCCTGAATATGACGAAGCCACAGTGCATGCGTACAGCTATTGTATAGTGTCTCCTGAATATGACGAAGCCACAGTGCATGCGTGCAGCTATTGCATAGTGTCTCCTGAATCTGATGAAACCACAGTGCATGCGTGCAGCTATTGTATAGTGTCTCCTGAATATGACGAAGCCACAGTGCATGCGTGCAGCTATTGTATAGTGTCTCCTGAATATGACGAAGCCACAGTGCATGCGTGCAGCTATTGTATAGTGTCTCCTGAATATGACGAAGCCACAGTGCATGCGTGCAGCTATTGCATAGTGTCTCCTGAATATGATGAAGCCACAGTACATGCGTGCAGCTATTGCATAGTGTCTCCTGAATATGACGAAGCCACAGTGCATGCGTGCAGCTATTGCATAGTGTCTCCTGAATCTGATGAAGCCACAGTGCATGCGTGCAGCTATTGTATAGTGTCTCCTGAATATGACGAAGCCACAGTGCATGCGTGCAGCTATTGCATAGTGTCTCCTGAATATGACGAAGCCACAGTGCATGCGTGCAGCTATTGCATAGTGTCTCCTGAATATGATGAAGCCACAGTGCATGCGTGCAGCTATTGTATAGTGTCTCCTGAATATGACGAAGCCACAGTGCATGCGTGCAGCTATTGCATAGTGTCGGCTGAATATGACGAAGCCACAGTGCATGCGTGCAGCTATTGCATAGTGTCTCCTGAATATGATGAAGCCACAGTGCATGCGTGCAACTATTGCATAGTGTCTCCTGAATATGATGAAGCCACGGTGCATGCGTGCAGCTATTGTATAGCGTCGGCTGAATATAATGAAGCCACATTGCCCCGTGACAGGGAGCATGGTGTTATTCCTAGCGATGTTTGGTCATTGCGGGTAGTGACATCCTTGGTCGTGCAGGGTTATTAGTGTAATGTAGTCCTGGGCAGAGTAGTGTCATCTTTGGTTTATTCCCCATTATGCATTTATTTACTCATTTAATTAGCTCCCACCTACCCCGTCGGCGACACAAAATGATGATGACGCGCTTTTTGTGACCGCGCTTCAGTGTAGAGACTTTAGGCTGTTACATAAATGTGCTTTATGGGTTGTTTTACTGATGAAAGGTGCGTTTAACTTATTTGAAGTGTTTCCTCAAAACGTTTGTCCTCCAAATCAGCGTCGGAAAAAATTGAAATACTTGAAGTCTTCCACTTACAAACCTCTACCACAAGGACAACATGAAACGTTGATGGATAACAATATCTGCAGTCTTTATTATATATACTACTCGAAAGAAGTAAAGGAATTATTGTCATTGAAAACAACACGCGTTCATTTACCAACTTGAGATGTAACAGTAAACGTGGGCACAAATAATAACGAAGTTCTCATCCATGCATGCGTCCAGTTTTCATCTTCAACTTACAAATGTCAATGAAAGAAATTATATAAATACACAATTAATGAAACCAACACCAAAACAATATATCTATTCTATTTACAATGGTTAACACAGTATTTCTTCACAGTGTTGTGACATGCGATAGTTCTACACAGGGTGGTTTGCCCTGCGCTCTTCTGTCTGAGGTAATCGTTGCCACCTATGCGAAACGGTCCCGATTTCACAAACCATGTCATGGAATGTGCGCAGACAACTCGGTAATAGCTGTTACTATTATTTCTGTATTTACTATTTTTTCTTCCACTTCATTTATAATCCGTAAGATATATCGAGGTTCGGCTTGGTGCCAAGGCTTACAATGGTCCATTAATCGGGGGTTTGTTTCAAGAACCTTGTAGCCTCCAGGTAGATGTGTGTAGCGATAACACACGAGGAAGATTGCCTGTCAAATAATAGATGTGAAATGCTTTGTCCGGAGATTAGCCAGTCACTAACAATACTTTATTGTACAAATTGTTCCAACAATAGAATAAACGAGACGTTAATCAGGTGATAATCGACCTCGGTAATGTTGTTTATAGCGGTTTTGTTCGTCAGACATTTTGACATATTCTTAAACGTTAAAGGTGTAGTTAGCACGGTGTTATTTTCATCGTCAGTGGGTGGAATACGCATACCTCGTCAATATGCACCTATGTCGTATGACTGAAGAGTCCTGGTTCACAAACAACGCTTCTAATATTACTGGCACTGAATATAATCCGGAAAAATACGATCTATTTTGTGAAACCCTTGTCACGCGGCGTGTGACACTTGTGATAGATACGAGGTGATAATGGCATTAGACAGAATTAATGCTCGACAGGGCGAGCAACTACAATGAGATGATTGTACAGTTGGATCTATGTTCTTTGAATGATGATTCAAACATGCTCCTGTCATGAAATAGGAAATTAAGACTGTCGTATATACGATACTTCATCTACTGTATTTGCATGCGGGACATAAATCAGATTGATGTTTCAAAAATGTGAATTATGTAACTCGCAGTTGAAGAGCTGACATTTGGCACGCCTTGTCACAGCCTATTCATCGTTGTTTAGTATTAATGGGTTGAAAACATACGCGGGATTTCGCAACAGATTTTGTTGTAATAGTGTTTCTTTATAAACTCGACAGAGATGGAAATACATCGCCATTTTTTTCCAGTCACTATGTTTAGTATAACTCTATGGAGCAGGAGTGATTCAGCCGTATGAGGTGCCCAGCTTCGTTTATGGTGGGTTTCCGGGTTTGTAAGCGCCAACCTTCCCGTGCCTATCCGTTTCATTGTTATGTTAAAGGTCACATGCAACGTAAAACACAACTTTGCAGATTCTGATACCTTTCGGTATGGACTTACCGAAACAAAGCGTCAAAAATGCAAATTCAACTTATAAAGTTGAAAAATAACGCGATGAAAAAAAACCGCGCGAAATAGGAGTTCAAACGTTTCACTAATTTTCCCCAGACTTTTCTGGGGAATACGGGTTTCAACAGCTGGGCTGCGCTCATAGCATGTGCGCAGTGAAATCGGTTCGCGCAACTTGGAAGCGGGCTGTCTGGTGAATACTCGGTGAAGGCTTTGGTGTGAGCTATTTTCATAATGTTTTGTTGATGTCTCACAGGCGCGAGATTGTTATATGTTATGACAGTAAATAAACTGTTTATATAATTTCATTTGTCTATTTCACCACACGTTCTTCTTACCGAGTCACTTTCTCAGTTCGATACTTAAAAGCAATGTCATTATTTAGCGTTGACACAATTTCTAACTGTGATATAGATATGTCGCTGTCACAGACAAAACTCAATGTCTTGTTTTATTGACACCTGTGTGTCTGCCTGCCTGTCTGCTAATTACAATATTCAATACACAACTGCGATCACTGACCACATGCAATTTGAACTTAACACCAATCAGGCTATACACCATAAACAAAACGCATTGATTTATGGCCCGAGTTCGGTCTCTGTCACATTATGTAATTACACAGACAGGCAGGTGTGATACTTGAACACATGACATGTTATGATGTCTGTTGATTGCAAAATGTTATACACAAAAAAATGAGCATGTATTTACAAAACCCAACATCTCTATATATACACACACAATGAGCCGTGAAGGAGGCATCTGCTAATGAACCAGCCGTTACACTTGAGTGCACACCCACCCGCTCTGACTGGGTTCGGTATCCCGGCTGCTTCGTTTCGAGGGAGGTAAACCCAAGTACAAAATATTGCACTTTTGATTTGCGATTATACGCTTATAATTTTGTTTATTTGTTTTTTCATAATCAGCAATGCATATTATATGTCATGGAGAAGTGATAATTGTGTTTTAATTATGTTTGATTTTTTTGGTTGCATGTGACCTTTAAGAACATCGTGAAACCAAGCCCCAACACTAACACACAGGGCCTAGATTTTCGAAGCTCTCTCAGCGCTAAGATAGTCGTAAGTTATTGTTAATGTATGGCACTTACGAATATCGTAGCGCTAAGAGAGCTTCGAAAACCTAGGCCCTGATCATCGTGAGTTTGGCAAATTCTTTGGACAAATGGCTAAATCCGATTTAGGGATAACTTCTTTGAGTGGCATTTTAGAAGTTTGGAAGTACAATATAGAACAAACTTTATGGATAACAACTTCATTTATTCGTGAGTGCGACGTTTCGATACGGATTCTTGTACCGAATATAAGAAGTTGTTATCCACAAAGTTTGTTCTATACAGATTTGAGGATATTTTCAAGAAAAAAACGAGTTTGAAATGGTTATAATTTTCATGAAAATATATTGGAATTGAGAAACTGGAGCCATACATTTATACAAAACACATTTACAGTGTATTCTGTAGGTGTGGTTGGTAGTCCGATAGATACAGCGTTCGCTCGGTACACTAAAGTCACTGTATTGATTCCCAACACGGGTGAAGTCGTCAAGCCCGTGACATGCCGGATTTCTGACAGTGCTAAACACGTTGAAATTAACTTACTCACGGCATGGTAACAGAATACCATCACGTCACTTATGTGTGGATTAACGAATGACTGTACGCTCGTTGCCCCTACTCGCTGCTACAGTTGCGTTACATACACGAGCACGTAGTTAAGACATTGTTGGTGCGCACTTACGTGTAAGTATTCGAAATTTTAGGTTTTAATTTTACCCGCTGTGAGAAACACATCTCAATATAATGTCTGGTAATTTTACATGTTAAATACCCATAGACACAATTAAACACCAGGAGACGCATATTTTGGTTTAGTTTATGAATATACCGAACGTATTAACATTAACGTTGACGCTATGGAGTTGTTTACCCGCCAGCCGTTCAGGCCGTCTGCATTCCCCAACTACACGAGACGTTAGTGTGTCTCCATAACGCCATGCCATCACTTTGTACTTCTTGTTTAGAGCCCATTTACAATTTTCTCAATGTTATCGTGTAAGATTATCGCTATCGTGTTTACAGTTAGTAACCGGGAATTTATGCACTTGTATGTTTACGTAGCCAATCTAATTAAGGTATTAAAATGCCGGACTGATAGTCTTGCTATACGAGCCACGCGGTCTGAGCTCCGCCATTTTAAACCCAGCATTTCCCTGTATTGTCCGCTGTGTCATTCAGACAACCTTAACTTGGTGACTATCTTAAACACTGATAAAGAATTAGGTTAATTATTTCAATCTTAATTCGATAATTGCCCTTCCCCTCGCAGCGACGCCAGCGTTAAGCCTACCCTGCCTACTGAGATGGTGCCGAAGTACCGCGAGACTCGTGGGATTTCGGCGAGATCCTGCAGAGAGTGTGGGATAAGATATTGGCTTTCATTTCCCTGTATGGTGCGTTGTGTGTGTTGTAATTAAGAGCTTACGCTTATGCCAAGTCTGTTACGCAATTGTGAGTTACCTTGACGACAAACGATTGGTTCTGTTTAATATGAAACGTCTCTATTTCCGGTTATATTAATGTCACGTGTCTCGAATCTTCAGACCAATCACAAACGTTTTCTTAAACTGATACGTACGACTCTTTACGGCGCGTGTTACAACAGTACGAAAGTGGAACTGATAACAGTTTGCTTCTTTTTATGTTGTATCACTTGTATAATCGTGGTGGAACACGACCGCCTCCGTGAAGCTCGGTCTTGTAATTTAAAAGGGAATTTGCCCTTTGAAAACTGGCATTCGCTAGCAAGTTGGATCCATGTCGTGCCAACACCTCTTTGTGATTAATGTCAAAGAAACAGTTAATACTAACCCTAATAATATAATGATAACGTTTCAACGCCGCACCGATCATAGTGGACTGGAAACTGGCACCAGATTGTGGAGTGTGTGAGTGAGTTGGGGTTAATGCCGCTCTAAATGGCATCCAGGTTATGTCACAGCGTTAACCGCTTTGGTGGAACTCAGCTCAGTATGGTGACTCAAAGCAAGAAACGTAACGGGAGCGAACCGGGATTCGAACCCACCACAACAGGTTCTGGTGTGCCCAAGAGACGTCATTCTGCACCGTCCAGGTTGTGGTACATTGTGTTACGGTGTCCCTCAATGATATTCACGGTAGGAGTTATGTCAGCCCGATGTGGGTAAGGATTTATTTCAACCACCTACTTGAACACCTTACCACACTTTCGTCAGCAACACTTGTGTTATTCCATTACTACTCCATTTCCCCTCTTCGCCTCGTGAGTCTTATTTAGTGCCCCCCTATCAGTGTCTACTCTTGGTACTTCTCCCCTTGTCACACCATCCTCATTACATAATAAAACCCCGCCAAACACCCCCAGCAGCACCCCTACCTTCACCTACCCTATCGCCTTACCCCCAACGCTAGCGTCTCTATTAGCCTCAGCCCTAGCGCCAATCAACTCACCTCCTCAATG
Source organism: Haliotis rubra (assembly GCF_003918875.1). Classification (NCBI taxonomy): domain Eukaryota; kingdom Metazoa; phylum Mollusca; class Gastropoda; order Lepetellida; family Haliotidae; genus Haliotis; species Haliotis rubra. Next base: position 725,162 of record NW_025764948.1, on the reverse strand, counting down.
TTCCCACTCTTCCCTACCCTGGAGTCCGCGAGCCTCCTATCATAGCGAACCCACCGTCATCAACGCTAGTGCCCCTTCCCCTACCATAACGAACCCTACCTTGATAAACCGTGTGGTGGGGTTGCGTAGTTTTTAAAGCTCTTCACGCTGAAGACCCGGGTTCGATTCCCCACATGGAGAGTAGATTGAGTGAAGCCCATTTCTGATGTCCCCCTCCATGGTATTGCTGGAGTATTGCTAACAGCGACGTAAATCTAACGTCACTCTCTCACCATGAACACAAGTGCCTTCGCCCCTACCCTCGTCTACCTTAGTGGCTGTACCCTAGTCAATCACAGCGCCCCAAAACTCACCCGCCCCAAGCAGCACCGATGTAACACCTGTTTGATGGGAGTCTCTGGTTCCCATACACTCCGGCTGCCTTAAATCAGCAGATCCGACCGGCGACTCGGCCACTTTGTCCGCCATCTTGTTAATCAGGCGATAAACGCATACATAATTAATATGTCAATAGTTGTTAAGTCATATGCGAGTAATCTGCCCATAGAAGTGAAACAAAAGCCTGATGTTATGATAGTAGGTAGTCACACGATGCTGGCCAGATGGTGCGGGAATCCCTTCACCGAGCTTTAAACTTGTCCCCCTAATGAAGCGTGCACTTATGATGTGAACCGCTCCGCTCCTATCGTCTAAATCAATTCCCAGCTTGTAAGCCGGCCATTACGACAGGCGCCGATACTCGCAGACTTTTCCTAGGGTCACATCAAGCGCTTTTCTGACCGACTTCAAAAAGTGATTTGTCATTTAAACAAAGATTTCATGGTACATGGTTAGACGCAGAGATATGTCGGTGTGAACAAGGTATACAGACGGGCTACCAGTCATCCGGGGTGGCCCCCTCTCACCCCCAGAGGTTCAGAGCTCTGTGTCACGCTATTCGCTGCGCATTCTCTCTCACACACACCGGCATGTTCACAGTGTGTTGTTAGAACTATAGAAGATATACACCCGATAGCCGAAGGGGTGGCCTTTAGATGGAACAGATAGGGTCATGCTGGGATTGTTTCCCACATTAAAGGGACTCTTCGAGCAGATATATGTGTGCACCGATATACCAACGTTTGAGACACGAACTAACCCGGTTCCACATTGCAGGAACTCTTGGTACATGTTTAGCAAACTGCAAGTATCAAACATGCTGTGTGCCCTCTTTAACTTGTGTGTGAACATTGCAATGTCACTGACGTTCACATCCGTGTTATGTAATTTTATACAGATCTCAAGAATACACGATCATATTTATCCTCGGTACAGGGGCGCTTCCGTGGATTTTTCAGATAAAAGCTAGGCCATTATTAATTGCATTAGGGACAAAAGGAAAGAAAGGGGCCGGTGAGGAGACCGACGTATCGCCAGTACCCCTCCAAACCCCACCCTCCTCCAAACACCCATCCCCCACCAATCAACCCACCCCCCAAACCCACCGGATCTGCCGCTGTTGGTTGTGTAGTCTACACACATTACTATCATGCAACTTGAAATCAGGTTCCAACCTCCTATCTCCTCAACAAGATAACTTAAAGAAAGCACATCTCTCAGTTGCAAGATGTTTTGAAAATTACTTTTAACTCTGGGTGGCCTCTGTACAATCTGTTTGTCATAAATGGGCTCTTTGAACGTATATCGTACATGCACTGACGTACGTGTGCTCCAAGACTAATGGGACTCTTTATACATCCCTCAAAAGAAACGCGTTACCCAATTTTGATAGTTTTGGTAACCACAGTTGCAGCACTTCTGAATACATGACAGGGGATGACATCTTTCAGGATGACAGAGAAAAGGTGCATCACGAGTTAGGACATAACAAGGAAAACTACAAAAGGTCAAGGTCATGCGAAATCGGTGTCTCGGACTTCCACACTAAGCTCTCTTATACGTTGCCTCTATCGCTTAGTGTTTCCATAGCATGTGTATATAACAAATCATTTTAAGTTTCCCTTTTGAAAATATCATGTGAGCTACGACTCATACTTCAACCCGCATTAACGGGACTTTTCGAACATATTGGTTTTAATGCCGATGTGTTGTGTGAGAATTTCCCTAGGTGATGCAGATGCTGAAATTCACAATTTAAGGAGAATCTGAAATTCGAATCCATGACTATAGGATCCAGTCACGGGTAAGGGACGTTACTCTGCACGGCGGACTGCTGCGTGTTTGACGTCTAAGTTACCCGTATCCTCATACTTACATGGCAGCACCTATTGTGCTGTGGTTCACATAACGGGACTCTCCGGGCAGATCTTCCTCCAATCGTTTGAACACCACATTATAAAAGGTATACATGTTTCTTAGTTTGTAATCCGTACACTTGTATTCCTGCAGCTCAACGGCAAAGCTGGTAGGACTGAAAGGAGGTCTTTGTTTATCAACCTCCCAACCTGGACACGATACACGTACAAAATGTCACGCCTTGACGTCTTTGAAGGCTCATATTTGTACATGCCGCAAGTCTGACATCGTGGACGACCGCAACAACCACAACGTGTCAGCGACCCATCCCTCCGGCGAGAAGAGGATACAGTGATTCGCGAGTAGTAGGTGAGGTGAAATGGAGGTTAACGCCGCCTTCAAGATTATTGCATTTACGTATAAAATGTGCATGTGCGTGTGTGCGTGTGTGTGCGCGTGTGTGTGCGTGCGTGTGTAGGTGTATGTGTGTGTGTTTGTGCGCATATGTGAATGCCGCCGAGGATCGAACTATACCGGCCTTCTGCTGCCCTGGCCTTGTCCCCTAGGTCCGGGACGTGATCCGTGTCGGTTTAAGCACCCCTCCATATATACCACGGACCGTGACACCAACTTTGGGCTTCAGTATATCGATGTAAGGATTCAAACATGGATAATCCGTGCAGCAGAGGACCACTGAGCTACACTGTTGGTCTATGTTTTAAAAGAACACGGTCTGACAAACAAGCAAAAAGTTTAAAATAAAACATTTCAGATTTGTTTGTTTTTTTGAGGCATAGAGTTTTGGCTTGATGTCACAGAGATGACGGGTGAATACTACACAACGAAGAAGTAAGTTTGAAAACCACAGAAATGTATACTATTCCAAAAAAGATACGCATAACCCAGAAATCTGTTGCGAAAATGTTGTATTTTGAAACACGTATAACTCGTCCACAAATAGACTTTAAGAAATGAAATTTTACCTCAGTTAAGAAGAAGGAAATGTCTATACAACTAAGTGGATAATTTTAGATAACGGAGACGTTGAGCGCGATGGTGACCACGTAGCGTGGTCCCGACGTCGGGTCTCCTTGCTTTCAGTCCAATTTCTCTCAGCCTGTTCCGTACAGTTTGACCAGATAACCTCCGAAGTCCAGGCACCCTGGTTGTTGTGCTCTCACACGTGGCAGTACGATCACGCAAATGTAGTACCCGGATGTACCGATCTTGGGCTACAGTGGTGACTCGAGGTCTGCCTGTAAGGGGATGGTCATTTGTTATACATGTTTGGTAATAACGAGCTGCAAATCGTGATAACGTGCTCAGACTAACATTCAGACGCCTGGCAACAGAAAACTGGTATTCTCCAGCGTGCATTCTTTCAATGGCGATGTTCCGTGTCGCATCGTCAAGACTTGGCGTAGTCATTTGACCTTGAAACTCCTTCAAAACGGATGCCGATTTCCAAAAGTAATCTTGATTTTAATAACCAGACAGTGCATGCTCTTTACTGCACAATTTCAACTGGAAGGTGATTTCTGTTGCGTTGTGGCGATGCCTTTTCAATTCTTGTAAGAAATCTCATCAAAATCAACATTTTCACGTAAAGTCGACTTTTCACTTGAGCAATTGTGTTAAATCATGTTATCAACACTTTTGTTACATATTTCGACGATTGTTTGAACACAATAGGTAATTAATAGATTTTTTTAAAATACAAAACGTCTATGCGTTTCTTTTTTGGGATAGTATATTAAAGAACTTAAAAGTGTCATCGGACCTGTGAAAACAGGGTATTTTTAAAGATCAAACCTCGGACGCGTTTCATTAACCTCAGACGTGAGCTAGGCCCATTGGGGAGGCCTCACAGAAATGCGATACCTAGAGCTCTTATGTCAGTGCTGTTTCACGTCACGGACATTTAGTGCTTGGAGCTGCTGCTTATTGAGATTAAACGTCTGAAAAATGCAATGCATTGATATAACATCAAACGTCAGTAAGGCTGTCGATGCAACCTTTACGTCACAAGGTCGTAATAAGGGAACTCTAAAGTCATACAGCTACAAAGCTGACGAACGGTTCAGAGATCGAGACCTTGAACTCCCAGTCAAAGACAATACCCGGAACGGTGATGTTGCTTGACGCAATAGCACCTGCGACGTGACGGCAGAAACCGTGCTTGGTTGAAACAACCCTCATTCAGTCTGAGTACGTTAATGGGATTCCTGCCCCTGTGAATGGTCCAGTAACTCCTTCTCGTCTGAGATTCTAGATTTGACGGTTCCCTCACCTAGTGACTGCAGAGAATGTAGTCCCTCATAGTTTCACATAAATAAATCCAACAATGGCATTAACACCATAGGTGCTTCATTTTCTGTACATGCTTGTAGTCTGTCATTCTAGCTAATCTTGTTGATTCAGTGAGGTTTTGTGCGGTTCCCCAGCCAAATGGTGTCACGTCACAGCCTTCGGCTTGGTTTGTGGAAGAATGATGGTCATTTTACAAAGCTGGGCTATTTATTTAAGATTGTAGTCCTGATGTATAGAGTCACGGATGTCGGCCTTAGTCAGTCTTTACAATGATGCTTTCAGCGCATATAAACAACCCCCTAACCATCTCCAGTTACAAGGAAAACCCAATAACGGTCGGTTTCACAGTTGTGTTTCCGAATGGAAGTCTTTTGAAATTCTGTTTTGACACAACGTGGGTTTCCTGCTAAAAGACCTTGGATATATTTTTCGTACGTTAGCAACATATTGTTCCTAGCTTCCAAAGTCTCAGGGCAGTAGATGTATCTGGGGCTACTCTAGACTTTGTACACGCCACATTGTAATTCTGTAGTCGTTGTACACGCCACATTGTACTTCTGTAGTCGTTGTACACGCCACATTGTACTTCTGTAGTCGTTGTACACGCCACATAGTACTTCTGTAGTCATTCTACACGCCTCATTGTACTTCTGTAGTCGTTGTACACGCCCCATGTAGTACTTTACACGTCCCTTTGTACTGATGTACATATTGTGCACACACTTGAACATGTCAGCAATATGTCAGCTATATGACAGCTTGATAATAATAGACTCTGGGTCGGACAATCCAGTGACCGATAGTGTGAGCAGGTATCCTCGCCTTCAGTACACGTGACACTACCTAAGTCTGACCCGCAAACCTCACGGATCTGAGTGTGGTGGAATCTGGTGTATGGTTGTATTTCCATGGCAACCCGGAAGTGTTCCGGTGTATGACAATGTAATATGTGGTAATGTAATATGGGACATACATGATGGTGTTCTCGATGCTCAGCTTCTGACACGGATAACGCAAACCTAACATGGGGTCAGGAAACAAAGAAATGTCGGGTAAACCTAATCACAACGAGAGCGTGCCGGAACGTGTTGTTGTCGTGTCGGAGACAAACAGTATCTAATCAGTAAGTAATTTAATTCTTGTGATAATGATAATCATCATCGCCAGCCACAAATTCTGTTATTAGATTTCCCCGCGGCGAATAAATCGAGGCGAAGTGGCACTCTTCTTTGCTATTTTAACCAGTCTATCTGTAAGTGGAGAGCGCTTTCTCATTATTCGAGTATTTCTCCTGTTGCATGTAGTCCTTGAGTTACAGGCCACCCACTCGACTCGTTTGTGTCAGCCATCACGGGCCTCCTTCTAGAGCCAGCTCCAAACAAAATACCCCATAACATCCCCTCAAGTCACATTATCACCAAATAGAGATATATAGAACTATAAGACCAGGCTACTTGTATAGAACCAGAGATATGGCCAACAGTGCTCTGTCGCCAAGCTTACGTCTAGAGCTTATGTTCAACATACGTATGGCACTACATCGGGAACTTGTAATTTAACGCTGACATTTTCTCACAGAAAATTGCTGAGAAAACGTGCTCCTCACCTTAAGAGTAAAATCACTTCCGGTAAGCTATTAAACGCCCTTGGAGTTTCTCAGGCTATAGCGTATTGGAAGAATTTACACAATACAAAGAGACCTGGTCAAGGGGATGGGTGGACGTGTTTCCAAAAGAGTATCTGACTTGGCCACTGTCCATTGACAGCCGGACAACGGGGAAGTTGACAAGCCGGATTAAGTCTCCCGATAACATCTACTGTCTCCGATGACCACGTCAGTGACGACTGAACGTCACGGGGAACGTTAGCGCCCTCCTTGTGACAACTATCATATCTGGCCCATCATCTTAATCTCCTGTTGGCTTCGTTTAGTGGTCAGATGTTACTGGTCGTTCCCCCTAGGGGGCGATTGTCAGGTGTAATAATAACGCCACATCTACCTGTCACGGGCGTATACACCTCAAACTAGACGACCCTCAGATTCTGATGTGAATAGTCGCAACGTTACGGTAAAACCAGTCCGGTTTTTGTCCTAAATTTGTTACCAGTCTTAAGCTGGCGTGTGCGTGTTACTGTTTGGTGTTCGATAAGATAAGACCATGGAGTTTTTATTATTCAGATATCTTACGAAATATATAACGTACCGACGAATACGACGTACCTTCTGTGAGTGAATTAGTATGGTTTTACGCCGCTTTAAGCAATATTCCAGCAATATCACGGCAGGGGACACCAGAAATGGGTTTCACATATTGTACCCATGTGGGGAATCGAACTTCGGCGTGACGAGCGAACTAGGCCACCCCACCGCCTTGTACCTTCTGTTGGCACTACAGGGAGTTGAGACAAACATCTAGTTTATGAAATGAACATATTTATCCGAAAAAAACATGATAAAATTATATTCATAAAATATTATAAAAAAGGGACCAGAGACTTTCTTCATATTTCGCCTGAAACTGTGATAATCTAGACTTGCAACATGTCCTAGCTTGCATTGGCTTTCTTGAATATATTTGTTTCAGGGTCTGTATGACCGGCTACAGGAAGTACAATACACAAGGGTTTTCACGGTATATCCAACTGGTGTACGTGGTGAAGTGAAATGGGGTGTAACATCAGGGTTAATGCACATAGTCTCGCTTATGCATAAGTGTGAGTTTATTTGTCTCTGTGTGTTCGTGAGTTAATGTTTGGAACATAGTCTGTTTGCAGTGAAAACGTACCGATGAATTTCACTTTAAACAAAAAAAAGTAAATCGAGTAAAGTGAAATTAAGATTACGAATCCTCATAATTTTACAATGCCAATTGACCATTTAATCCCAGAATTTTATTCAACTTAGGATAAAGGTTATTTAACAAACGATCTTAGTTTCACCTCGCTATTATTGGTTTGTATTACAAGGGTGTGTGTGCATTAAATGAAACACCGAGAACAAGTAGGTTTGGTCTAAGTTAACGCTCGCCACGTACCGCACGTGCATTTGTTTCACTGTTCCAACTACTGTGCTTACCCCCTTGTAATACAAACCAATAATAGCGATTTGAATCTATGATCGTTTGTTGGACAACTTTTATCCTAAGTTGAATAAAATTCTGAGATTTAAATGGTCAATTGGAAGGTAAAATTATAAGGATTCGTAATCTTAATTTCACTTTATTCGATTTACTATTTGTTTAAAGTGAAATTCATCTACGTTTTCACTGCAAACAGACTATAATCCGGACATATGCCGTTTTTAGTGCAAGCCCATTGAGATACCTTGCCACTGTATAACATGGACAGCCCACTCCGACACACTGTACTGGCTCCTTAATGCCGAGCGCCAGGAACGGTAACAACAAATACCATCATTAGCGTGTTTCGGAATGACGCTCCCAGGGCGTTGAACCACTGACCTTCAGCACTCCATTCTATCCAAAACTGAAATCATCTTACAAAGCTGGCAAAAGGCTTTAATATGAGAGGGAAAAGCCTTAGTAATGGCACTAGACATCTGTTAAGTGTGTCATGTAAACACATGCAGTGCATACTATTTAATAATTAAGGCGTGGTCTGTTGCTATGTGTCTCTGTAAAGACTAACCCAATTCTAACCCGGATCTTCACAGGTGGCAATTAGTAAAGAAAAATACTCAATCATAGATGTGTCTGAGCAAGATCCACAAAAATGCACCGCCCTTAATACCGTTTCAACATTTTTGTAATGTCAGCGCACACCAGGGCGTGCAGCCTCGTTCTCAATCCTGCTTCCGGGAGCTATAGTGTCCCTGATAACCCCGCATATGTATCACCTTTGGCGTCGCTCTTGACCCTTGCAGCGACCTTGAAATACACACTGAAACCTTGAGGTTGCGACTGTCGTTATAGCTGTCTACAGTAGCAGAACAGACGTCAGGGGTTAATTCAAATTAACCTGTCGTGTTCAATCAGCCGATAGCAACACACGTTAGGAATGCATCGTTACCAATTCCAACTATTTTAATTCATCTGTACAAGCAGGAAGAAGGCTACATCGGGATGACGTTGGCGTGTGTGTAAAACACGGTCCATTATCTTCTTCTTTTAGTGAAGGACAGCTAAGCGATCAGGTGATTGAAGCGTTTGTTTGTCAAAAAGTCCAAGTTCGATTCCTGACAAGGATACAGTGACAAGCGTACATCTGTTGATCATTGACGTGGTCTTGCTGAAGGTGACGTACACCACTTGAGTCAGGTGGAGAATCAAAATGAATGGGAATATTTTTAGATATAATTTCAGTTTGTAAACCAAAACGTAGTCAGTTATCTTGTATATTTGTTTAAAACATGTCGCCAAATGATAAAGTTAAATGTTTTGACATTAGTGAGCGTAACCCCTCCATATCTGCGTGTGTGTATCAATACCTAGGTGTAATGCTTGTGAAATGTTGGAATCGCTGCAGAAGTAGTAGTTCCACATACATCTCTTTCAAAAAAAAAGGTTATTCAAATATTTATTTGGCGTTTGTCATTTCAAACACTTGTTTGTGTGTAGAAACAATAGCGTTACCTTTTTTATTTATGTGTGTGTTTTAACAACTTAAGGCTGTGTACAACATAAATGTGTCGCGTTTGTCTGTTTCTCAACAAACAACAACATGCAAATAAGTTCTTATCCGCTGTGTCGAAAGGTGTGAGCTTGGATGTAAAGTAATGCAAATAAATCAGAGAAACTATAAACAGGGGAGGGCGGCGCTCCTGGTTGCAGGGGCCTCGTTCTTGGATGTAGGCTGTGAAGATGTGGCATTAAACACGGGCTTGGTATGTGTAGCTCCATACATGTTTATATTTATGACAAGAATTATTATGGACAAAAAACCTCTTTAGTTATTCACGCAGAAAGTGAAACACTTGCCCGTTGATGCTAGACGCTCTTGTGTAATATGGTGTTGTAACGGTTGAATCATAAACGGAACAAAGATTGTGCTTGTTTTATGTGCACACATGAAAGGGTTGGCCTTGATACCAACACCAACCCAATCTGGCGTGTGAAGAACGGTAACCCGTAAGCATTTTACTGTCTGTAGGAGGGCATCTCCACCGGGTACAAATCTTGGAGGAACTGTACGTGTGTGTGTGTGTGTTTGTGTGCGTGCGCGTGCGTGTGCATGCGCGCGTGTGTGCATGCGTTCACGTGTGCATACGTGTGTGCGCACTTGTGTTTGTGGGCATTCGTGCGTGCGTGAGTGGGTGTGCGTCACTGTCTGAGCGTGTGTGCGTGCGTGCGTGCGTGCGTGCGTATAAAAATGAGGGACTGCGTGTTATTGCTGTTTATGATTCCAAGATACGTCACCACTCACTTCGTTGTCAACATGTACATCAGATACACGTTTGTACAAACAACACCAAACACTCTGCTCTCATCAGGCACCTGCCACGTTCAGACGAAGGGAATGGTACCAAAAAGACGAGTTTGCTTTTTACGTTTTATGGGTTTTTATCTTTATTCGTTCTTACACTATTATTGCAATTATATTTTGTTACTTGGCGCTGAAAACAGACAACACGACCAGATTATCTATGTCTACCTCAACAGTAGAGAGTTTGGAGAACTCCAGAACTAGCTTAGCGAGGATCCCTGTTTATCTCCAGGGAGCCAGGTAGCTACACTATGTCATTCAAGTGCCGAGATGTTTTTCTCAATGCAGATGGACAAACGATTTATGGTTCTCCTTCTCTCTGTTTTCCTCTCCCCCGACCCCCCGTCTGTCTGCCGCAGCCTCGCCCCGTCTCAAGGCATGATGCTCGAGGGAAGGAGTGAACGTGTTTTGGGGGGTCATAGAAATTGTTTTGTTTCCCTTCCCCTTATCAGTAAAGTGTATCAGGTACGGAATTCCCTCAATAGAAATAACGACTTAGTGTGCCTTAATTTCCCCTGATGCCAGATCAGTATGCTTCACGCTGATTGGTTACATGCTCACAGCTCAATTAGTGTGACTAATCAAACAGGTGGCAGGCATGGGGAGTGTGTCATAAACCTTTGGTATCTTTATGTTTTGCGAGTACCAATGATTTACAAATGAGCTCTAATTCAAGGCAGCGACGTCATGCGTCCATGATCGGGAAGAATTCCCAGCAATGTCGTATTTATTTAATTTGTAGGTCATGCGGTGCATGCTCTTTTGCTGCCTAAATTGCCTGTCAGTTGTAAATTAATGGAAGTGGTGTCATGAGTGAATGGATGTCGAGACGTAGATGTCATGTGTGTCTGATGACGTCACCTCCACCACGTTCTCCACCATCATTTGTCACAGTCGTTGCACACATGGTACAGAGGGAACGAGTTCCTTTGGAGGTAATCGTGGTGAGTGTGTATCTGTTCCCACAGAACACAGGCGGAAAACCCGTCGTGGCGTTATGATTCATAAAGACGATACATTAATGAGTTGACTGAGGTAGAATTAACTTTTTAGTTCGGGCCAGGCCGTTGACAATACTGTGTCACACACCACATGACGAAAGTTGATGTGAGCTCCGGATAAAGACATATCGCCAGACCGGGGGGTACTACAGCCTCACACCGGGGCTGGATAGCTTTCTGTCCTGTGTTGACGCGTTAGATGAATATGCACATTCTAAACTCACACCCAAGCAAGAGTGCAGCACTCAGTGAGTGAGGGTATGTAGGGTAGTGTTACACTGTCAGTGTTAGTGAGGGTATGTAGGGTAGTGTTACACTGTTAGTGTTAGTGAGGGTATGTAGGGTAGTGTTACACTGTCAGTGTTAGTGAGGGTATGGATGGTAGTGTTACACTGTCAGTGTCAGTGAGGATATATCTGGTAGTGTTACACTGTCAGTGTTAGTGAGGGTATGTAGGGTAGTGTTACACTGTCAGTGTTAGTGAGGGTATGTAGGGTAGTGTTACACTGTCAGTGTTAGTGAGGGTATGTAGGGTAGTGTTACACTGTCAGTGTTAGTGAGGGTATGTAGGGTAGTGTTACACTGTCAGTGTTAGTGAGGGTATGTAGGGTAGTGTTACACTGTCAGTGTTAGTGAGGGAGTGTTACATGTAGGGGGTAGTGTTACACTGTCAGTGTTAGTGAGGGTATGTAGGGTAGTGTTACACTGTCAGTGTTAGTGAGGGTATGTAGGGTAGTGTTACACTGTCAGTGTTAGTGAGGGTATGTAGGGTAGTGTTACACTGTCAGTGTTAGTGAGGGTATGTGTCAGTGGGTAGTGTTACACTGTCAGTGTTAGTGAGGGTATGTAGGGTAGTGTTACACTGTCAGTGTTAGTGAGGGTATGTAGGGTAGTGTTACACTGTCAGTGTTAGTGAGGGTATGTAGGGTAGTGTTACACTGTCAGTGTTAGTGAGGGTATGTAGGGTAGTGTTACACTGTCAGTGTTAGTGAGGGTATGTGTTGTAGTGTTTCCCTGTCAGTGTTAGTGAGGGTATGTAGACTAGTGTTACACTGTCAGTGTTAGTGAGGGTATGTAGGGTAGTGTTACACTGTCAGTGTTAGTGAGGGTATGTAGGGTAGTGTTACACTGTCAGTGTTAGTGAGGGGTATGTAGGGTAGTGTTACACCGTCAGTGTTAGTGAGGGTATGTAGTGTTTGTCACAACTGTTAGTGTTACACCGTCAGTGTTACACTGTGTTAGAGGGTATGTAGGGTAGTGTTACACCGTCAGTGTTAGTGAGGGTATGTAGGGTAGTGTTACACTGTCAGTGTTATGTGAGTGTTACACTGTAGTGTTAGTGAGGGTATGTAGTTACACTGTCAGTGTTAGTGAGGGTATGTTACACTGTCAGTGTAGTGGCAGTGTTACACCGTCAGTGTTAGTGAGGGTATGTAGGGTAGTGTTACACTGTCAGTGTTAGTGAGGGTATGTAGTAGGTAGTGTTACACCGTCAGTGTTAGTGAGGGTATGTAGGGTAGTGTTACACTGTCAGTGTTAGTGAGGGCATGTAGGGTAGTGTTACACTGTCAGTGTTAGTGAGGGTATGTAGGGTGGTGTTACACCGTCAGTGTTAGTGAGGGTATGTAGGGTAGTGTTACACTGTCAGTGTTAGTGAGGGTATGTAGGGTAGTGTTACACTGTCAGTGTTAGTGAGGGTATGTAGGGTAGTGTTACACTGTCAGTGTTAGTGAGGGTATGTAGGGTAGTGTTACACTGTCAGTGTTAGTGAGGGTATGTAGGGTAGTGTTACACTGTCAGTGTTAGTGAGGGTATGTAGGGTAGTGTTACACTGTCAGTGTTAGTGAGGGTATGTAGGGTAGTGTTACACTGTCAGTGTTAGTGAGGGTATGTAGTGAGGGTATGTAGGGTAGTGTTACACTGTCAGTGTTAGTGAGGGTATGTAGGGTAGTGTTACACTGTCAGTGTTAGTGAGGGTATGTAGGGGTAGTGTTACACCGTCAGTGTTAGTGAGGGTATGTATGTACACAGTCAGTGTTACACCGTCAGTGTTACACTTCAGTGAGGGCATGTAGGGTAGTGTTACACTGTCAGTGTTAGTGAGGGTATGTATGGTAGTGTTACACTGTCAGTGTTAGTGAGGGTATGTGTGGTAGTGTTACACTGTCGGTGTTATTGAGGGCATGTGGTGTAGTGTTACACTGTCGGTGTCGTGAGGGTATGTGTTGTAGTGTTACACTGTCGGTGTTAGTGAGGGTGTATATGGTAGTGTTACAAATTCAGTATTCGTGAGAGTATGCGAGGCATTGTTACACTCAGTTTTAGTGAAGGTATGCGAGGGAGAGTGTTATTTGCCTGTTATTGTTGTTTACGGAGAAAGCGGTTTTCTCATGGAACCTGGATTACACAAATACCACTCCCGGCGTTTAACTCACTCACCCGAGAAAACAAACCACTGTAGCTCCCGTCTCCCCATTCAAATGTTGACTCCGTGTGGACTTGCCTTATGCCACAGTCGTGTAGTGCTTGACCTTTAAACCAACTACCTCATGAATTATTAAAGGAAGCCACTATGTTATCACATCTAAGGTATTGTTTGTGGCTAACGACTGAAAACTCAGCGTCTTTCGCTCTTAATGCCATCACACCTATGTCCCAGATTAACTTTACGATCGTTTGTAAGGTTAAATACATATAACACCTAGCTTTAGAGAAATGGGTTTATAAAACATGCATAGACAATGCGAGGAATAATTCATTAACAGTGAAATAAATCATCGCTCTGTAATTCCTGTGTGACATAAATCCGACGACGACCAGCCAATCGAAGTTTCACAAGAGTCACAACTTGTTGTTTATCATGAGCCATTCCCTTCATGATTGCCTAACTCCCACTGGACTGGTTGTCCCAACTCAAAGACCTGCGTTCGTCTCGGCCGTCTAATCCCCCAATAATCCATGTTACCTTTAACAACGCGATCAGCAAATTAGTCCCGCTATTTGAACAGTGGAAATTAGTACGCGTGATAATTGTAGGTCTGGATGAATTTCAGTGTGAAATGTCTGTCTTCCCGGGGGTGGTCACGCAGTACGTCGATTGTATAAACAGATAAAGCAATAGCTGGTGTATACATGTTGAGTCAATCCTGGCATGTACAGATAGAGACATTGTTGGAGTACAAACGTAATACAAGTTCTGGTGTATACAGATAGGACCATCGCTGGTGTATACAGATAGGACCATTGCAGGTGTATACAGATAGGACCATTGCTGGTGTATACAGATAGGGCCGTTGCTGGTGTATACAGATAGGACCATTGCTGGTGTATACAGATAGGACCATTGCTGGTGTATACAGATAGGACCATCGCTGGTGTATACAGATAGGACCATTGCTGGTGTATACAGATAGGACCATTGCTGGTGTATACAGATAGGACCATTGCTGGTGTATACAGATAGGACCATTGCTGGTGTATACAGATAGGGCCATTGCTGGTGTATACAGATAGGACCATTGCTGGTGTATACAGATAGGACCATTGCTGGTGTACAGATAGGACCATCGCTGGTGTATACAAATAGGACCATTGGTGTATACAGATAGGATAGGGGCCATTGCTGGTGTATATAGATAGGACCGTCGCTGGTGTATACAGATAGGGCCATTGCTGGTGTATACAGATAGGACCATTGCTGGTGTATATGACATTGATGGGTATACAGATAGGACCATCGCTGGTGTATACAGATAGGACCATTGCTGGTGTATACAGATAGGACCATTGCTGGTGTATACAGATAGGGCCATTGCTGGTGTATACAGATAGGACCATTGCTGGTGTATACAGATAGGACCATCGCTGGTGTATACAGATAGGACCATTGCTGGTGTATACAGATAGGACCATTGCTGGTGTATACAGATAGGACCATTGCTGGTGTATACAGATAGGACCATTGCTGGTGTATACAGATAGGACCATTGCTGGTGTATACAGATAGGACCATTGCTGGTGTATACAGATAGGACCATTGCTGGTGTATACAGATAGGACCATTGCTGGTGTATACAGATAGGACCATTGCTGGTGTATACAGATAGGACCATTGCTGGTGTATACAGATAGGACCATTGCTGGTGTATACATACAGATGGGACCATTGCTGGTGTACAGATACAGTGTATACAGATAGGACCATTGCTGGTGTATACAGATAGGACCATTGCTGGTGTATACAGATAGGACCATTGCTGGTGTATACAGATAGGACCATTGCTGGTGTATACAGATAGGACCATTGCTAGTGTATACAGATAGGACCATTGCTGGTGTATACAGATAGGACCATTGCTGGTGTATACAGATAGGACCATTGCTGGTGTATACAGATAGGACCATTGCTGGTGTATACAGATAGGACCATTGCTGGTGTATACAGAAATGACCATTGTTGGGGCATGGACGTAGAGCAATTTCGGGTGTATACAGATAAAACCATTGCTGGTGTTTACAGATAGGCCCTCGCTAGTGTTTACACACAGCTCCATAACTGGTTATAAAGTGTAACAGTGTCTTGTGTATACAGGTAGAATGATTGCTTATACGAACACTTCCTTATGTACAGCGGTGGAACCATTTTAGGTGAATACAGATAGGCCATTTCTATATATATATACACCATTGCTGCTCTACAAAACTGTTTCTACGTGAAACGCATGGCAATAATAAACTTATCATAAAACTAACACTACTAATTAGTTAATGTTTTGACTATATTTCTCATTTTTAGGTTTCACACTAATTTGGTTGAACGTTATCAGAATCACGTATATCTGATCGGCAGTAGAGAGGATGCTGTATGGACAGGTGCGTGGGCCGACAGATGCCTCGCTCAGTCCAGTTGACCCCAGGATGTGTTTCTCCGCTCCTGCCACAGAGTTTAAACATGAGAATCACTTCTCTAGACACAAGAAATGTCTAAACACACATATACACAGCAACAATACCGAGGACATATTTGTTCAGTTTTGATGTTGTCGATGACAAATTTACACTTGAGATGATCTGTGCTTATATACACGTTAAGCCATGGTTCCCTCACCCCCCGTTAGTGCACAGTTTGTCTTGTAATCACCGGGTATTCCAGTGAAGAGGGAAAATTGTGGACTGATATTGACAAATTCATTCGAAGGCCAACAGGTTTGTTTAGAAAGGAAATAATATCGTATACTTGTCACTTCTGCCGACAGGTTAACACATTGCAGTTGTTTATTCACACGTTCAACATTCGGAACATACCCAGCAGGGGCTAGTTCTCATTCCGACCTCCATTCGTAGGATATCGACTGTAGAAATAGCAAGCGTTCAGTGTTGAAGCATCGCTCTGACCACTGCAAACAAATATCAACAGCTATGGGAGGAAATGCCAAGAGATTAGAAAGTTTAGAGCGATGATTTCTCAGGATTTGGGGCGAAAATTGCAAGGAAAATACCTCATGATTATCAGGCCTCAATAAACAATTTCAGGTAAAACGTGCTCGAATGGAACAAACATTTGACAAAACGTTTGAAATTACAGTTAAAAAATACAAATGCGTATAAATACAATGTATGTACACAGCTAAAAATATTGACGACTCGGTTCTTCAAATTTAATAACCGAATTGAATCTGTTGTGTCTTGACGGATTAACTGTAGCCATCTAAAAATGGGATGGTACTTAATTAGTACTATACGTGGATGCATGCTGGTGGAAACATTAGTCATGCAAATAAACTCCCATGTGAGCGGGCATCTCATCGTGAACTACTTGAGAGAGATTGATCTGTTTCATAAATTGTAACAATGCAATGTGAATGACGGATTGCTTGTTTTTAAATAGTGTGCTATGACCTTTTCTATTTGTAAAGAATAATGTAATTAATAAATATGTTTTTAAAAAAACCAAACTCATTTAAGCTTAGAACATGTACTTAAAATGTCCATGTATGCAGACTTTTCACAGCATGTTACGTTTTACGTTCAGTGTCGTTATCCACATAAAATAAAGATTTGACAGAGCACAAGGTTAAGTATAAAGTTTAAACTGTAGATTTTGTTAGATGAAGAGAAAGCTAGTACTATCATAAACTCGACATGCATGTTCCCATAAACCGAAGTGTCGCACTTAAAAACGTTAAAATCCATTACATTATGATAAGCTCATGATAAAAATGATCTTTATATTTATCTTTATCTCGTGTATATTTATTAATATACACGAGAAATTCATCAAAAGTTCATTAACTCAGGTCTGTGAAATAACAATGACGTGGTTGTGACGGCAGAAACCTACTCTTTCATGCCGGTATCTCCGCACGCTTAGCCTGCCGCCTAGTCTCATGACACGCCTCCATATATTGTACAAGCATTTGATGGCGGCTTCAGATTCGCCTCGGGCGCTCATTAAATTAAGCCGTTGCTGTGTGCATTCATTCACAGGACAGTATACTCAATGAATGGCATATATATGTCATTCAGAGACTGTCATGATTATAGATCTTTGAGGGGAGACATGTTCGGTATTTCATATGTCGCGTTCAGGTGAAATAGAACCCTTCCATTTTCCCATTCTTTATATGTCTGAAACCATCATTAGCAGTAACTGGTAATGATGACGGGCCCGGATGCCTAATGATCCATATATGGGATGGCTATCAAAGATGAATGAGGCAGCTCTATAGATGTTCAAAGAATTTCACATAATTATGAATCCTCAAGCTTTATCGTAAAACCCCCGACCCATCACTCAGACCTTGATCATATTTGTGTGATGGCGGTTTGTGCTGTAACCGACCCCATCTATTGTGTGATGGCGAACATCAAATATAGTGCGGGACTG
The DNA here is from genome assembly GCF_003918875.1 of Haliotis rubra. NCBI lineage: Eukaryota > Metazoa > Mollusca > Gastropoda > Lepetellida > Haliotidae > Haliotis > Haliotis rubra. The sequence goes on along the minus strand of NW_025764948.1, from coordinate 707,288 downwards.
TATTTTGAGCGGCATATCGTAATCCATCGCATCAATATTGTGTTAACGATTTTCCAAAATAAACTCTTTAAAACATATTTTCAGTTTATGAGGATGTAATGACTAAGCGTTGTATTCTACTGTGGTTAGATCATTTTAAAGTGCCGTGGATGACTGCGTTTCATTGCATCCCAGCGTGGGTCGTTTCTATTACACTGTTTGACCGGATCACAGTTATAACAGGTGGCAGTATTTCGTGCAATGTGGTGAGTGTTTAACATACTCAGTAATATTCCAGCTTTAAGACTGCGACCAGTGAATATCAGATTCTGAACCAGACAATCCACTGATTGAAAGATCCACGCCGTCGGGCTGCAATGACACGCATCCAACCAATTCACTATCTGATCAGCGGAACCTCTGGGTCTCCCTTTCGGGTCTCCCTGGGGGCCAGTCCTAACCCGGGATATATCCGTAGTGCAGGTTGATGGGGACCAGTTGATTCCCCGGGGTATATCCTCAATAAAGCAGGTTGTGGAGACCAGTCCTAACCCTGAATCCCCGAGATATATCCGTAATAGTGCAGGTTGCAGAGACCAGTCCTTACCCTGAAACCCCGGGTTATAGTGCAGGTTGCGGAGACCAGTCCTAACCCTGAAACCCCGGGTTATAGTGCAGGTTGCAGAGACCAGTCCTAACCCTGAAACCCCGGGTTATAGTGCAGGTTGGCGGAGACCAGTTCTAGCCCTGAATCCCCGGGTTATAGTGCAGGTTGGCGGAGACCAGTTCTAGCCCTGAATCCCCGAGTTATAGTGCAGGTTGCGGAGACCAGTCCTAGCCCTGAATCCCCGGGTTATAGTGCAGGTTGCGGAGACCAGTCCTAGCCCTGAATCCCCGGGGTATATCCGTAATAGTGCAGGTTGCGGAGACCAGTCCTAGCCCTGAATCCCCGGGGTATATCCGTAATAGTGCAGGTTGCGGAGACCAGTCCTAGCCCTGAATCCCCGGGGTATATCCGTAATAGTGCAGGTTGATGGGGACCAGTACTAACCCTGAAGCCCCGGGTTATAGTGCAGGTTGCGGAGACCAGTCCTAGCCCTGAATCCCCTGGGTATATCCGTAATAGTGCAGGTTGATGGGGACCAGGATCCCCGGGGTAAAGCAGGTTGCAGATGAAAACAGCATTGCCGCTATCATATTAATATCACAGCGTCATATAGGCGAGTATGCTGTATTTGTGTGCCGTGTCCTGGTTGGGAGGGCAGGGTTACATTACCGGAGTTCGTCAAAGATTAGACATGATTCATGAAGAGGTTCAGTCTGTACATCAATCAGTCTCCAGAGGTTTCTAGGATGAAGACAGAAAGGTGCCGCATCCCCCGGAGATACAGCGCGGAACGCCCGGCATCCTGGCTCCGAACCGTATATCTGCATACCTGTCTCAGACCTACCTTGATATTCATAGTGCACAGTCCTTCAATTAACACGGGTCCCGAAGATCGTTTAAAGGTTTACAGGAACGCGCGTACACGTTTCATGGCATTGTTGTATCTGTGATGTGATGCTTGTGGATCTGTGAAGTGTTTTTGGTGAATCTTGCTGGCGTGGAAGATGTGAAGAATAACGCTGAGATATGTTGCCGACTGCCAGGAAGGGGTGGCTCGCCAGGGGTATTCGCCACGTGTCTGGGCACGGGGTGGGGTTTGATCTTGGGGAGGGATGTCTGTCGGGGCTATTCGTCCGAGATGCAAGTCTGTGTGCGGGGGGTGGAGTGTTGCGATTAGGGGAGGGGTTATTCGACGAGGATACCTGTTTCTGGACGCGGGGGTGGAGGGGATTGTGACTTGGGGACAGGCGGCCCACCGGGTGTTTCGCCCGAGATACATGTGTCTGGGCGCGGATGGTGGTGTACTGTCATTGAGGGAAGGGTTGGTCGCCAGTGTATTTGCCATTCTACGGAGATAAATCTGCTACTCGATGTCCGGCAGAGCAGTCTGCTCTCCCAACCAGTTTCGAATGCATAAACGACTCATGGTCGACCTCGGACAACACCAGACATTTAACGCCGCTTTCAACAATCTGTTGTTCAGATATGTCAGGGAATATTAATACATTTGGAGTAGGCCTTACTTACATGGTGAAGTGGTCGCCCAGTCACCATCCACGACTGAGAGCATGGTGCTGACAAGTCAAGAATCATTGTAAGGAGAAACTTGGATTCCAACCCTCGATTATAGGAGTTTGCCATGTTAAAGGGGCACAGTTCGACAAAAACTTAGACGGATAGGAAACCCAAAACTAACAACTAGTCTCTGAAATGAACAAATTTTACACAAAAATCAGTTCATAATATAAATAATAAAATGTAATGAAAGGGAGCCCTGTGACATTCTTCATTCTCAGAAACTGTGGAAATCTAGACTTGCCACATAATCTAGACTTTCAGGGCTTTCTTGGATATGTTTGTATGACAGACTAGTGAAACCCATGCTTCCAGAAACCTAGAAGACACTAATGAGGAACTGAACTGTTGTGAAACAGACACACCATCTGAGAGGTTATGCCTTCGTCTCTTAATATGAGCAAAGGTACAACACTAAGTGTCAAAGTAAAACACTTTTAATCACATTTTTCTTAAATTTTCATCTGATATATACCTAACGAAACAAATAGAATCTTTCTTTTTCAGAAGAAAACTTAGACTTGCAAATGTATTGTAGGCTTGTTTGGGGATTTTTGAATGTGTTTGTTTAAGGTTTTGTTTAAGAAACTGAACCAAGGCAAGTTCTATAGACCTACTGGTGAAAAAGGAGAGTGAGACAGACAGCCGTGATCCTGGGGAGTAACTCAGCGTGTGTACAGCAGCATCATCAGCAGCAACAGCAACAGCAGTAGCAGCAGCAGCAGCCGTGTGTGCGGGATGTGGGAAGTGGCAGTACGAGCTACCGCTGAAGAACTTCAAGGACTGTTCTATTGTCAAGTTCAAAGGTCCGCTCCCGAATTAGCATTCCTTCCCATATCAAAGCGTGCTTCACATAGGCGCAAAAACAATCTGCGGTGTTGACGCAAAGGTCCCCGGACTGACACCAATATTTGCCTACATTTACCTGTCATTTGCCTAAAGCTTACTGCTATACCCTAGTTTATCAAAATACTGACTTGACATGAGTTTGATAGGCGTCCCCCAGTGGTTGGGAGCAGTGGAGTCGTCTAGAGGGGTAAACAGACTTGTACCCGCACTGGCCTGGGTCAACCCACGGGTGAAGGGCTAATCTGGGAATCCTGGGAGATCTGGCCTCCGTACAGCAACATTGTCAGGCAGTTATTCTTTTTGAGAGCTGTAGAACTGTTCGCTTGTTTTTGAACGATAGCAGATTGAGATTCATTCTGTGAGGCATTAATGGTGTCCCTGCTCCAGGTGTCATTGATGGTGAACGTTCGCTGGACTGACAGACATACGTACATACTGAAGTCTGACACCATAACATCCGACGCCAACCCCTGAGATCTGCAGTCTCACAGTGTAGTAATCAGTTTCATCTACGTTTGGCCTAAACACTAACCTGTAGCAACCGGTTCTATCTAGTGTAACCTAAAATCTAACCAGTTACAACATGTTACATCAGCTGTGACCTAAACTTTCAACATGCCGCAACTAGTTCCATCAGTTGTCACCCGGGAAGCTCCGGGTTAGAATTGGTTGTCGTAAGAGGCGATTGACGGGATCTAGTGGTCGGGATCGGCTTACACATCTCATCGTATCCCAATTGCGAAGATCGATGCTCATGATGTTGATCACTGGATTGTCTGGTCCAGACTCGATTATTTACAGACCGCCGCCATATAGCTGTAATTAAATATTGTTGAGTGCGGCGTTAAACAGCAAACCAAACCAAAATCCATCAGTTGTCACTTAAAACTTCAACTTGTAGCAGCCGGTTCCATGTAGTTTGAACACAACTCTCAACCTGTAGCAACCGGTTTTATCAGGTTTTAACCTGTTTTGACCAAAATTTTCGTCATGTAGTAACCGTCATGTAGTAAATTATAGACTAACGCTTGAAAACATTATAATTTTGATAGAAACAATCAATTCCTTTCAAATTGAAAAGGAGCCCGAGTTAGTAAGAAGAGTCCTGAACCTGAGGAAATCTAGACTTGATTCGTTGGGGCTTTAGCATTGCAGAAAGGGCTGGACAGAAGGGAAAATAACGCTGTTCGTGGACTGCGAGACTAACTGAAACTTGTACAGTAGACTGTTTTCCTTTTGTTCGAGGGATGGTAACAGTGAGTGAGTGAGTTTAGTTTTACGCCGCACTCAGCAATATTCCAGCTATATGGCGGCGGTCTGTAAATAATCTGGACCAGGCAATCCAGTGATCAACAGCATGAGTATCGATCTGCGCAATTGGGAACCAATGACATGTATCAACCGATCCCATCAGTCGCCTCTTACGACAAGCTGGGTTGCTGGAGATCAGTACTAACCGACCTTCACGGGTCGGTAACAGAAGAGAGAAATGATGAAACAATGTAGTTACTATTCAATCTTCGTCACTACGTTGAGTTCGGAGACCGCCTCCGTGGTGTAGTGGTTAGAGCGTCCGCACGGAGAGCGGAAGGTCGCGGGTTCGATCCCCGACCGCGTCATACCAAAAGACGTTAAAATATGGTACTTGTTGGTCCCTGCCTGGCTCTCGGCATTAATGGGTACAACAAGGACTGGTCGGCTCGGAGTCAGTATAATGTGTCTGAGTGGGGTATTCATGCTTCACTGCGGCATGGTATCTCAGTGGGCTAGTACTATAAAACCAGCTTAAGTCTGGGCTTGTACAAGCAGCCGCACATACACATACACACGCATGCACGTCGTCATATGAGCGAATTATTCTCAAGTACGACGTTAAACCCAATTTCACCTCACCTCACTCTAAATACTGTAAAGAACAATTTCAGTCTCTGATTAAAGCAAATATATAACATTGCCAAAAGTCCTGAAAAGAATGTCCGGTTAAGAATATTTCATTGTCTTTCCCTTACTAAGCTCCATTCTTGGAAATGTTTATATTAATGTAGTAACATTAACCTCTCCGGCAAGTATCACTTTCTGTGTCTCTGCATCCACCCATATAAGCCTGCCCAGACTCTATAAGGAGAGTACATTAAGATCTGGGTATATCTATCATGGGCAGCTTCAGGTAGTCGGCAGTCCGCGCTCCAGGCATCTCCGTGACTACTCCCACATATAAATGTTGGAGGGGTGCCTGGTATCCAACAACCGCTCCACGACAACGGCGTCTGTGGCGGTGACCCTCCTCCTCCGCGTATCCATTTGTCAACGCGGCAGCGTGTGGTGTGACACCAGGGGGCCAGGCCCCCGGCCCCCCTACCCGGCTCCACCCGGAATTCGAGTCAGGACCTGGCCACGACCCAGATGTAAAACATAGTACATAAGGGTTTGCGTGAGACGTCAGGGGCTAAGTGCCTATCCCTTCTGGCCGGCCCCACCCGGTACCGGAGCAAGTTCCAGGGCACGATCCTGATGTAAAACATCGTCTTGAAGGAGCGGGTAAAAGATGTGTGGCAGACCTACTTGACTTTTTTGCAGATCCAGGAACAGGTCGATTGACTTGAGGGCCAGAGTGGACTGTTCTGTACACACTGCCTACAGAAGAGGTTGTGGAGCATCCGAGGCCACAGGCAGATCAGTAGGTAGATAGAATTATCACCTATTATGGTATCTAGCTTATCTCGGAGGAATTTAATGTGTATTTACCATCCACTTGAAGCGAATGCTCGTGTTGCGAAAGATGACATCAACAGATTACACGCCATCCGAGTAAATTCCAGCCGAGAACCCTATACGAGGGGACAACAGATGTATGCTGGCCAATTTGGATGAGAGTCTCGTGGCGCTTACATGGGATCATTCTGGTGAAAAGCTGCCACTCTAAGCCTGTCAATCAACTAGTTTACTTACAAGAGATCAGTTTGGGAGAGCGTACATATATCTATCGCCTCGTGTGTGTCGTCTGCTTACAGGTCACATTACCGCCTCACGCCTCCCCAAGAGAACACGTCACTGTCACTTGAACTAAGCCCCTCGCGTCGCCAGTAATGGAAGAAAGCAGTACCTTCAAGTCTTCTTTGGAAAGTCTCGAGTTCACTCTGACACGAAAATCCATTGATATAACAGATCATTTAATATCAAGCAGTGCTGTCAAACCATTTCAGTCACATCACAAATTGTTGAGGAGCATCTACAAAATGGTGGGCTAATCTTCAATGGTTCGACAGACACTCGTCATGTGTAGGAACGTCATCATTGCCACTACCAATAGCGGGCCGACACAGGCAGGAGCTTCTAGTTCATTCGTAGTCTCATGCTGGAGTCAGCACTCTTACAACCATATTACGACCGCTTGTAATAATCGGCTGTGGTCCAAATATTCAAGTGGTTTATATCATAACTATCGTTCCAGCGTCACAGCCCACGTGGACTGGTATGGTGCTGGCAACCCAAGAAACCCACGTGGACTGGTATGGTGCTGGCAACCCAAGACACCCACGTGGACCGGTATGGTGCTGGCAACCCAAGAAACCCACGCTGACAGGTATATGGTGCTGGCAACCCAAGAAACCCACGTGGACTGGTATGGTGCTGGCAACCCAAGACACCCACGTGGACTGGTATGGTGCTGGCAACCCAAGAAACCCACGAGGACAGGTATATGGTGCTGGCAACCCAAGAAACCCACGAGGACTGGTATGGTGCTGGCAACCCAAGAAACCCACGTGGACTGGTATGGTGCTGGCAACCCAAGAAACCCACGAGGACAGGTATATGGTGCTGGCAACCCAAGAAACCCACGTGGACTGGTATGGTGCTGGCAACCCAAGAAACCCACGTGGACCGGTATGGTGCTGGCAACCCAAGAAACCCACGTGGACTGGTATGGTGCTGGCAACCCAAGAAACCCACGTGGACCGGTATGGTGCTGGCAACCCAAAAAAAACACAAGGACCGGTATGGTGCTGGCAACCCAAGAAACCCACGAGGACAGGTGTGGTGCTGGCAACCCAAGAAACCCACGTGGACCGGTATGGTGCTGGCAACCCAAGAAACCCACGTGGACCGGTATGGTGCTGGCAACCCAAGAAACCCACGAGGACAGGTATGGTGCTGGCAACCCAAGAAACCAACGTGGACCGGTATGGTGCTTGCAACCCAAGAAACCCAAGTGTTGAGATGAGGTATCCGAACCCACAATCACAGATTTCTGGCGGCATAAGGGGCTCAACTCTGCTCAGCGACATTGCAAGGCTTAGACGACGGGGCAGCTATGGAGGCGAGGATGTTGTTTAGACCTGGACCTAGGATCGCTTACGTTGCAAATTGTAAGTGTAAGTTTATCTAGCGGAATCCACCATACACATGCTGACTCGACTTCGGAGGTTGTTTCATGTACTGCAGCAGTGTCTTGCAGTTCCTACATGTACAGAGTGCCCCCTCCGCAGAACTCCAGCTCCGGGGACCTGATGTCGAACACAGTGGCAACGAGTGAGTTCAGTTTTACGCCGCTTTTTAAGCAATATTCCAGCAATATCACGGCGGGGTACACCAGAAATGGGCTTCATACATTGTACCCATGTGGTGAATCAAACCTGGGTCTTCGGCGTGACGAGCGAACGCTTTAACCACTAGGCTACCCCACCGCCCCCAGTGGCAACGAACATCATGAAGGCAACAGTATCAGTGATACATCTGTTGTCCCTTCGTACAGGGCATCGGCTGGAAAAACATCTGTACTGATGACCGAGCAAATGTTCCAGCAGTATTCCGGACAAGTCAGAGAGGCAGTCAGCATTGTGTGAAAGCCCTGAAAGAAGGACGACGTTTAATGCTTGGGTGAAACCAACGAGGGCTATGTCTACCACGGTCTGTAAACTCACCAATGGGTAGCTTGCTGTCCGCAACAGAGAATGAGTGAGTGAGTGAGTTGGGTTTTACGCCGCGTTGAACAGTATGTCAGTTACTGCGCGTCAGCTTGATGTGAGTGGAAAGAACTACATGATGCAGGTGTTAGATGTGTATCACTTTGAGGAAATCCAGAGCGCGCGGGGGAGGTGTGTGTGTGTGTGTGTGTGTGTGTGTGGTTTTGAGAAACCCAGAACCACTATCAGGGTGAAACGTGCACGCCTGTAGTACCCAAATCTGAACATGATTAACGTCCCCTTGTATACAGATACCATAGCCGTATAATATATATTTTTGCGTTAAACAGGAACAAACGATGAATTTCAACCAGAGCTCAACATCTCATCGTTACATATACGTGCGTAGCTTGGTTTAAATGCAAATGCCTACTGTTTCATAACACTGAAGGTAGGTTAGGTATCTGATATTGCCTCTATTGGACACACAAAAGAGTGAGAGACATATATGGTGTGGTGTTGAAAATGACCAGTTGGACGTTGCATGGTTGTGTAACTAATCAGAGTTAATGTCGGATGTGCAGGCACACTGAGATACCATGCCATATATTGCTACACTCCTTGTTCTATAACTAAAGGTCTAGCTGCAGGCAGGGTAACAAGAAGTACCATTTTCTAGTCTTGGGCGTTCCTCTGCGGCATGTACTCTATGCATTTATCCAGGCTGGTAGGGGCGACTATTGAGGGGGAAACAACTATTGTAATAGCGATGGTCTATTGCAACATACTATTGCAACCAACTATTGCAATAGTTTTGTTTTTCTCTCATGAATTATCTCATTTGAAGTCATTTCCCAAATGAATGTATAGTTTATATGAAATATAAATAAGCTGAAGTAAATTCAGTCTCTTTTAATAACTGACAAGAAACTTGAAACCCAGATCAAGTTTGTTTAAGAGGTCATATGGGTGGATATATAACTCTAAATCAAAGTGAACGAATCTGGTACTTCCTGCATTTTGCGCTGCGCATTTATCAACGGAAGTCAATTACTAAACTATCGATAGTCACACATACTATCGATGCACTGATAGTTTTTCGTTTCTACCATCAATTAATTGCTATCGGAGACTTAACAATTGCAATCCATCGATAGTTCGACGCATCGTTACAGCCCTACCACCTGGCCAAGAAACTGTGGTTGAATGAATGCCTTCTGGACCCTTTCACAATGAAACTATATACTGAGAGAAACAAACAAAGGATCAAAGGAAAATTCAAGCGTTCCTTTATTATTTTCCAGTTTTTGTCACCACAGCGCTATTCAAAGCTGGTGATATTGCTAAAAGCGGCATAAAACTAAACTCACTCACTCACTTTGAGTGTTGGTATTATCAAGATGGGGTATCAGCTTGATCAGACACGTAAACCCTTATAGTAGCATGATATGTTATTTCATTGTGTCATACATTGGTATACATGCAGAGACAAATGAAGATTGAGTGAAAGTGTTTATTTTCAGAATATCCACACACACAGGTGACTAACATACACGTGGTTGCACACAGGGATCTCAACACGCCTCTAGTAATGCTGCATATATGGTGAACTGCATCAAGATGATGACAAGTACCTGGTATAGTACTGGTCACAGTAGCCAGTACCTGGTATAGTGCTGGTCACAGTAGCCAGTACCTGGTATAGTACTGGTCACAGTAGCCAGTACCTGGTATAGTGCTGGTCACAGTAGCCAGTACCTGGTATAGTGCTGGTCACAGTAGCCAGTACCTGGTATAGTGCTGGTCACAGTAGCCAGTGCCTGGTATAGTGCTGGTCACAGTAGCCAGTGCCTGGTATAGTACTGGTCACAGTAGCCAGTGCCTGGTATAGTGCTGATCACAGTAGCCAGTACCTGGTATAGTGCTGGTCACAGTAGCCAGTACTTGGTACAGTACTGGTCACAGTAGCCAGTACTTGGTACAGTACTGGTCACAGTAGCCAGTACTTGGTATAGTGCTGGTCACAGTAGCCAGTACATGGTATAGTGCTGGTCACAGTAGCCAGTACATGGTATAGTGCTGGTCACAGTAGCCAGTACTTGGTACAGTACTGGTCACAGTAGCCAGTACTTGGTACAGTACTGGTCACAGTAGCCAGTACCTGGTATAGTGCTGGTCACAGTAGCCAGTACCTGGTATAGTGCTGGTCACAGTAGCCAGTACCTGGTATAGTGCTGGTCACAGTAGCCAGTACCTGGTATAGTGATGGTCACAGTAGCCAGTACTTGGTATAGCACTGGTCACAGTGGCCAGTACTTGGTATAGTACTGGTCACAGTAGCCAGTACTTGGTACAGTACTGGTCACAGTAGCCAGTTCTTGGTACAGTACTGGTCACAGTAGCCAGTACTTGGTACAGTACTGGTCACAGTAGCCAGTACTTGGTACAGTACTGGTCACAGTAGCCAGTACCCAGTATAGTACCTGACACTGTAGCCAGTACCCCACATTGTTGCATGTACCTGGCATGATAGTGTTGACTCTGTTGGGAGTGTCTGACGCAAGAAAGAGTTTAGTACAATAATTTGAGATATTGCATAATCCACAACATATATAACTTATTGAATTACATAGATTCATGACACATGAGAACATTTAGATGTCCTTAAAAATACAAAACAATAATCTGCAACATAAAACAAGGTTACCCAAGCAATGCTTAACAGAATTACAAGCTAGCTGGTTCCCGCTGTTACACGATACAGCCAGCAGACAACTGCAATGAGAATACATCAACAGCATGCACTTGCCTGTTGTTGCCAACCGGACCTGTTGACACACAGATACCTATCTCACAATCATGGAATAGGATGACACACGACAGGAGATACTGTTGACAACATAAGTTAGTACACTGTTACATGGTATTGAAACCAAAACATTTACCTACTGTTGACATCACAGGTGTTACCTATTGCTTACAACATTGTGATAAAATCTGGCCTACATCAACTGCAGAGAGCACCTCCTGTGTCCAGATACAGACACCTAACCCACATCTGTGAGAGTGGGTGGTCAGTAGAGAGCACCTCCTGTGTTCAGATACAGACACCTAACCCACATCTGTGAGAGTTTGTGGTCAGTAGAGCGCACCTTCTGTGTCCACATACAGACACCTAACCCACATCAGTAAGACTGGGTGGTCAGTAGAGTGCACCTTCTGTGTCCAGATACCTGTAGACACCTTACCCACATCAGTAAGATTGGGTGGTCAGTAGAGAGCACCTTCTGTGTCCAGATACCTGTAGACACCTTACCCCCATCTGTGAGAGTGGGTGGTCAGTAGAGAGCAGCTCCTGTGTCCAGATACCTGTAGACACCTTACCCCCATCTGTGAGAGTGGGTGGTCAGTAGAGAGCAGCTCCTGTGTCCAGATACCTGTAGACACCTTACCCACATCTGTGAGAGTGGGTGGTCAGTAGAGAGCAGCTCCTGTGTCCAGATACCTGTAGACACCTTACCCCCATCTGTGAGAGTGGGTGGTCAGTAGAGAGCAGCTCCTGTGTCCAGATACAGACACCCTACCCCCATCTGTGAGAGTGGGTGGTCAGTAGAGCGCACCTGCTGTGTCCAGATACAGACACCTAACCCACATCTGTGAGAGTGGGTGGTCAGTAGAGTGCACCTTCTGTGTCCAGATACCTGTAGACACCTAACCCACATCTGTGAGGGTGGGTGGTCAGTAGAGCGCACCTTCTGTGTCCAGATACAGACACCTAACCCACATCTGTGAGAGTGGGTGGTCAGTAGAGAGCACCTCCTGTGTTCAGATACAGACACCTTACCCCCATCTGTGAGAGTGGGTGGTCAGTAGAGCGCACCTTCTGTGTCCAGATACAGACACCTAACCCACATCTGTGAGAGTGGGTGGTCAGTAGAGAGCACCTCCTGTGTTCAGATACAGACACCTAACCCCCATCTGTGAGGGTGGGTGGTCAGTAGAGCGCACCTTCTGTGTCCAGATACAGACACCTTACCCCCATCTGTGAGAGTGGGTGGTCAGTAGAGCGCACCTTCTGTGTCCAGATACAGACACCTTACCCCCATCTGTGAGAGTGGGTGGTCAGTAGAGAGCACCTCCTATGTTCAGATACAGACACCTTACCCACATCTGTGAGGGTGGGTGGTCAGTAGAGAGCACCTCCTGTGTCCTGATAGAGACACCCCATCCCAACATCAGTGAGTGTGTATGACTTTTCAGTGACTGGTTCTGGTTCCACATCTGGCATCATCGAACATTACAAGACCCTTCATAACTTCATACTTGATAACTAAATAAAAGCTGAAAATACTGGTTCTTCAGCTTAAACTGACCTGTAGATATTTGCACTCCCATATCAAACAAAACCTAAACAAAAAGTACAGAGTGTAAATTAGTATCAAAATCTAGATATAAAATATTATTAACCTGTAACTGTGTCCATACGAAACATTCATATATTCACTTATTGGTGATTTTCACCATGACTGCTGTGCTGCAGGAACAGTTTTCAACATGGCTGGGTAAGCAATAGGTGAAATGACCCACAGAAGGGACCTGCCATGTAGCTCCATGCACACTGCAGTTGGCGAAATGTCGAAAATAGTAAGTTATGTCAAGCATAGGATATCACAGGGCACAAGGCTGTGACCTACACAGAAAGTATTGACCTGACATTAATCTCTCACAATCATCTGACACAACACTTGTCTTTAAGTCATGAACTGACATTCAGATCACACAATCATCTGACACAACACTTCTGTATTGAAGAAATGACCTGACATTCATCTGACACAACACTTCTGTCTTGACTGACTGACTGACTGAGTTTGGTTTTACGCCGCTTTTAGCAATATTCCAGCAACATCACGGCGGGGGACACCAGAAATAGGCTTCACACATTGTACCCATCATAATGACACAACAACACTGGATTCAACTCTAATCGGCTGACGACCTACGTCTTAACACTCTTGTCTTGAGTAATGACCTGACATTTAACCACTAGGCTACCCCACCGCCCCCTTCTGTCTTGAAGTAATGACCTGACATTCAGCTCACACAATCATCTGACACAACACTTCTGTCTTGAAGTAATGACCTGACATTCAGCTCACACAATCATCTGACACCAGATTCTGATTGATTCATGATCAAAAGAAATACATCTTATAAGACAAAACCAACCAGTCAGATAACTGATGATTTACTTCTTTAAAACACTGACAAACTCCAGCCAAGGTGGCTGAATATTCAGCAAGTCAGAAACACAATACACATACAAAACAATGAAGAACTTCACAGTATGACAGATATGCTCACATCAAATATTAAATACATTTATGACTTACAGATAGTAATACCTGTCCCGGAAGAGGAGGTAACACTTGAAAAAATCAACACCAATACATCATAATATATTCATATGACACCAGGTCTCAGTAAAACCGGTGAGTGTGTCCTGCTCTACTGGTAGAACCTGCCACGTAAAGGTCAAGGTCATTATGGAGATTGCCCTGGAGGAAATAGTCCTCACTTAAGTAATATGACACAGTTATTAACACCAAACAGTTTATTTTCTTTGCTTCCCGGTTTGTCTAATTTGATACACATCACGGCAGCCAAACACAGTTTCTCTATTACAAACATAATATGTGAACAAACACATAATTCTTCCTGAATTTATTTCCATTAATGTACAATAACAACTCTTAACAGGGACACAAAAAGAGATACTAACTGTTCTTGTGCTGAGATTTAACTAACTAATTACGTTATTATATACTCAGTCATACTCAGTAACTGTGTCAATGGTCCCAAACCTGGCCAGATTTGATAAAAAACCAAGGCAGTATAGTGAAGCTGTTGAAACCTATCAGATATAGATCAGAAAAAAGGATTAATACTTTCTGTATAAAGCTTTGGCATTAGGTACATCTAAAACTCTAAATATATAAACAAATGCATTTCAACAGCTGAGAAAACATTATCACAACAACTCAAAATATATTCTTTGAATAGATAGACACTTCAAGCTATAACAATTCTCATGGAAACTCTAGCCTTCCAAACATGTCATTAGTCATAACAGTAAAACATCGACATAGAGAGGAAACATGCCTCTGTTCACCCACCTCTGTTCATGGGTACCCGGTAGGATAATATAGAACTGTGACTGCTAGTGCCTCAGGAGCAGCTTCACTTGTACAGCCCCCAGGGTAGGTGCAATACACATCATCATCACAATCAAATTTGTATGTGTGAATTTTTCATACTTATTGGTAAAACAATGGACTCGGATGTATTTCATCCCAATGAATACCATGCCCTGTGGTTCGCATTCACTGGTGACTGTACTCTACCTGACTGTACTCTGTATCTACATACTAGAACACATATACTTAATAATGCTGTATTGTTTCATTAAATGCTGATACACAAAATTAAGTCTTTTCTTTAAAGACAACTTACAATATATAACAATCCATATGATATACAATCAATGGGTCGTGTGTACATTGTTAGGTAAACAACTGAATTGGAAATTACTTCCAGGACTATTCCAAAGTAGACTTTCACAGGCCCACAAACATGATCTACAGCAGGAGTGCCATCCACCACATGGTGGTGAAAGTGGTTGTACACAAGGGAAATGTCCCGTGTCCCTTTCTCTCTCCTGGCAAATCAATGTTTATGTTGAACACTATTATTACAAAAAAAGATTTTAGAAATAAAGAAAATTAGGTTAAGTTTCTAAAAACACATCTCTCGAAAATTTGATATCTTATAAAAATCTTGAAATTTATGTGAATATAATCAATCAGTCAAAATATTCTGCATATTAAAATATGTTCATATTGACAGTGTAAGGAATTTTGCTTCAACCAGCCTGAAAGAAATCTTAAATGACAGATCTGCTGGAGCTATATGGAAAAGAAATCCCTTGTAATAGCTTCATGATATAATAAGAACACCCATTGGTATACAATAAGAACGCACACAAACACAAAAAACAGTTGTCACTGTGAAGCAAATAAATTTGTCAATGCTGCAAGGTAATCTGTCACATCACACAAAAAGTAGAAAAGAAATACTGTGGTGTTATCAAATGCACATTGATATAAAACAAGTACCATTTTGATATAAATCTGTAATTGGTGTAAATTGTAAAAACTGAGACACACTTATAAATATCCCTGAAATCTGCTGACATTGTTATCTACAAAAGCTCAATTACAAAATCTGTACCTCATGACAGTCTAATCTAAACTTGACAAAAAACAGTTTAACATTTAAGCTCTAAAATATAAGTATATAAGTTCAGATTTTCATTTTCAACAGGTGTCATCCGCCATTATGTCCCACCTGTACAGTGTCTGGGAGTGTTCCCACATACAGGGCTGAGCTCAAAAGGTAATACATCTGCCTCAATAACACAGCTTGAACTTGCCATGGTGTAACAATATGAAGCCATATAACACTATATGAAATACATTATACAGGTGGAACTATGTGACAATCTGTTCATACAAGCATCCATTCTTGTGTGCATTCACTCTGTGGAAACATGTGATAAATGTTTGTGATAAGTGTACACACACAATAGCATGGGCGGATAATGTGGCAATGCTACAACATCGGTGCGGATAATGTGCCAATGCTACAATATCGGCGACATTACTGTAGCCGCAACATTGAATACAGCAACAGAGGGCCACATAATCATTTTCCCATTTGACAGTGTCAACAGCCTCTACAACAAGCAACCCTTCACCAATAATGAAGGCCAACATAAAGCCCTTCAACACTTACATGCCATTGAAAAGTTTATTCTGCTAATGCATGACTTCTGTATTTGGTCTTTTCATCCCGAGGCATAGTGCTTCCCAACACACCGCTTTCATATAAAATCTGAGACAATATTTTCCATACAGCTAGCTGGAAGTTATGGTGGAGCTCCGTGTGTGGTCCCCCCTCCTGATGGCGTGTCCCTCAGTTCCACTCCCCTACTACAACAGGGGGCGGGGCACCCACAGTGGGCGTTGTCAAGGCTCACTTTCACTCTCCAATCAAGGAGGTTATCATCAGCAGCTTTTCATGACAATTTCTACAAGATTTTTCTTTGAACAAGTTGTGTATTAGAAAGTGGGATTACATAGCAGCTGATTCTGAAAGCTGAATGGTTGACCTTGTGCATACCAGTCATGTTTTGCTTGGGCTCGCTTGTAAGGAAGCCTTCTCTACCAGTCCTCACCCAGCCCTGGACCAGGGACAGCTGTTCAAGGTGGGAGGCCATAGCTCACTAAATGATGGAACAAGCTCTAAAAAAACTAAAGCGGCCATAAAAAAAGTTAATCGGCTTGTAAAATGGTAGTATGTATGAAATCAACATGTTCACCATGAACAAACTACTTACTTCAAACTGAACACACACAAGCAAAATTGAAAATGCACACAATTTAAATGGTAAAATATCCATTTGTATATTATCATGTCTTTGGCTGTGTCAATCAAACAAATGCAATCAAATCAATAAAAGAACAGCTGCTGTTCCTCCCGAGACTGACACGTCCATGAGACGGAGACTGACACGTCCATGAGACGGTCTACAGTAAAGGGACTGCCACTTATAAGGGACTATATTCCACAGTGTTGAGCCGGTACATCATGCCAGATCAACACTTGTTAGGAAGTGACTTGTACTCAGACACTGTCTTTGTATAATAAACACAATAAATTACTGTTGGAATAGTAATCAAAAGTTGCAAAACCAGAGAAAAGACAGTCTCGAATAAATACCCAAACAGATTCAACTGGGTATAAACGCTAACATGGTAATGAGAATCATATAACTGGATCACTGATAATCAGTGAAGACACCAGGTGTCTGCGAAAGTGGTAAGCACGTTCTGCTGTACCAGTAGCACCTGTCATTTATACAATTGTCATTCCATATGTAAAAGCTAAAGCAAGCCAAGCTAATCTGAAGATGAAACTCACTGCAGCAAGGGTGAAGAAGGTAACCCATGTCTAGTCACCCAGTTTCAGAACGCAGTGAAACACGGCCATGCAGTTGATACGAAAGCATGTTACCCCCTGAAATGCCTAGAATCCTTCTGCCCTCTAGCTGGCTAGTGCAAAGTTCCATCCCTGACAAACTCTGGTGCCATTACACCAGTCTACAAGAGCAACACTATGATGCAAATATGAATGAATACTGAATGCTCCTCCATGTGGACAGAATGCACGTTGTTAAATTACGCTCTTCAGCTGGTCCCAGTCTTAGGGAGATAACAAATCCTTTTACTCTTATTTCTTACACACTACAGTACAGTTGTTGCACACTACAGTACAGTTGTTGCACATTACAGTACAGATGTTGCACACTACAGTACAGTTGTTGCACACTACAGTACAGTTGTTGCACACTACAGTACAGTTGTTGCACACTACAGTAAGTTGTTGCACACTACAGTACAGTTGTTGCACACTACAGTACAGTTGTTGCACACTACAGTAAGTTGTTGCACACTACAGTACAGTTGTTGTATGTTACAGTGCAGCATTTTTTGCAGGATACAGTACACCTGAAATCAGTATTAAAAAGTAAGAATGTAAAATTTGTAAATCAAAGTGACATTGTCATAATCCATAACTTTAAAATTTCAAGTTATTGCCACATAAATCAAAGGTCCCCCTCAGCTCAGAGCAGTTTGATGTTCTTTTACTGAAAAAGTGGCCATTTGTTAATGGTGTTCTAGTAGAAGTCAGAGGCGACCCTATTTTAGTGGCATTCTAGTACGCATCAGAGGTGTTCATGTCTGTGAGGTGTTCTAGTCCACGTCCCAGGTGCCCCTTTCTATGTGGTGTTCTAGAACAAGTTACTGGTGATCCATTTTAGTGACATTCTAGTACAAGTCCGAGTTGGCCATGTCTGTCTTGGTTCCGATGCGGATGAGGCGGAGATGTTCCTTCTCGTGTTCCTTCAACAGATACTGGTCCTCCTTCAGGTGCTGGCGATGATTCTGCAGCTTCATGTAGCTCTCCTCCCTCTGAGCGTGTGTCTGCCAAATAATCAGGGAGAATACATACAATACACCCTTGATACTGGGACAGGTAGAACACACAGGTACTGGGACAGGTAGAACACACAGGTACTGGGACAGGTACAACACACAGGTACTGGGACAGGTACAACACACAGGTACTGGGACAGGTACAACACACAGGTACTGGGACAGGTACAACACACAGGTACTGGGACAGGTACAACACAGCTACTGGGACATGTACAACACACGGGTACTGGGACAGGTTCAACACACAGGTACAGGGACAGGTAGAACACACAGGTAGAGGGATAGGTACAACACACAGGTACAGGGACAGGTGGAACACACAGCTACTGGGACATGTACAACACACAGGTACTGGGACAGGTAGAACACACAGGTACAAGGACAGGTGGAACACACAGGTACAGGGACAGGTACAACACAGCTACTGGGACATGTACAACACACAGGTACAACACACTGGTAGAGGCACAGGTACAATACACAGGTACTGGGACATGTACAACACACAGGTACAGGGACAGGTACAACACACAGGTACAGAGAAAGGTACAACACACAGGTACAGGGATAGGTACAACACACTGGTAGAGGCACAGGTACAACACACAGCTACTGGGACATGTACAACACACAGGTACAGGGACAGGTAGAACACACAGGTACTGGGACAGGTAGAACACACAGGTACAGGGACAGGTGGAACACACAGGTACAAGGACAGGTGGAACACACAGGTACTGGGACAGGTGGAACACACAGGTACTGGGACAGGTGGAACACACAGCTACTAGGACATGTACAACACACAGGTACAGGGACAGGTACAACACACAGGTACAGGGACATGTACAACACTCATCACATACAAGTAAAATACACAACATACAGAGCTTTCCTCTAACAAAGACAACACACTCATCACATACAAGTAAAATACACAACATACAGAGCTTTACTCTAACAAAGACAACACACTCATCACATACAAGTAAAATACACAACATACAGAGCTTTCCTCTAACAAAGACAACACACTCATCACATACAAGTAAAATACACAACATACAGAGCTTTCCTCTAACAAAGACAACACACTCATCACATACAAGTAAAATACACAACATACAGAGCTTTCCAGTCTCACCTCTAACAAAGACAACACACTCATCACATACAAGTAGAATACACAACATACAGAGCTTTCCAGTCTCACCTCTCAACAAAGACAACACACTCATCACATACAAGTACTCAATACACAACATATACAGAGCTTTCCAGTCTCACCTCTAACAAAGACAACACACTCATCACATACAAGTAGAATACACAACATACAGAGCTTTCCAGTCTCACCTCTAACAAAGACAACACACTCATCACATACAAGTAGAATACACAACATACAGAGCTTTCCAGTCTCACCTCTAACAAAGACAACACACACACATACAAGTAGAATACACAACATCATCAAAGACAACATACAAGTAGAATACACAACATACAGAGCTTTCCAGTCTCACCTCTAACAAAGACAACACACACTCATCACATACAAGTAGAATACACAACATACAGAGCTTTCCTCTAACAAAGACAACACACTCATCACATACAAGTAAAATACACAACATACAGAGCTTTCCTCTAACAAAGACAACACACTCATCACATACAAGTAAAATACACAACATACAGAGCTTTCCTCTAACAAAGACAACACACTCATCACATACAAGTAAAATACACAACATACAGAGCTTTCCAGTCTCACCTCTAACAAAGACAACACACTCATCACATACAAGTAGAATACACAACATACAGAGCTTTCCAGTCTCACCTCTAACAAAGACAACACACTCATCACATACAAGTAGAATACACAACATACAGAGCTTTCCAGTCTCACCTCTAACAAAGACAACACACTCATCACATACAAGTAGAATACACAACATACAGAGCTTTCCAGTCTCACCTCTAACAAAGACAACACACTCATCACATACAAGTAGAATACACAACATACAGAGCTTTCCAGTCTCACCTCTAACAAAGACAACACACTCATCACATACAAGTAAGTAGAATACACAACATACAGAGCTTTCCAGTCTCACCTCTAACAAAGACAACACACTCATCACATACAAGTAGAATACACAACATACAGAGCTTTCCAGTCTCACCTCTAACAAAGACAACACACTCATCACATACAAGTAGAATACACAACATACAGAGCTTTCCAGTCTCACCTCTAACAAAGACAACACACTCATCACATACAAGTAGAATACACAACATACAGAGCTTTCCTCTAACAAAGACAACACACTCATCACATACAAGTAAAATACACAACATACAGAGCTTTCCTCTAACAAAGACAACACACTCATCACATACAAGTAAAATACACAACATACAGAGCTTTCCTCTAACAAAGACAACACACTCAACACATACAAGTCATCACATACAAGTAGAATACACAACATACAGAGCTTTCCTCTAACAAAGACAACACACTCATCACATACAAGTAAAATACACAACATACAGAGCTTTCCAGTCCCACCTCTAACAAAGACAACACACTCATCACATACAAGTAAAATACACAACATACAGAGCTTTCCTCTAACAAAGACAACACACTCATCACATACAAGTAAAATACACAACATACAGAGCTTTCCTCTAACAAAGACAACACACTCATCACATACAAGTAGAATATACACAACATACAGAGCTTTCCAGTCTCACCTCTAACAAAGACAACACACTCATCACATACAAGTAGAATACACAACATACAGAGCTTTCCAGTCTCACCTCTAACAAAGACAACACACTCATCACAACAAGACAATACACAACATACACTCTTTCCATCTCACCTCTAACAAAGACAACACACTCAATACAAGTAAAATACACAACATACAGAGCTTTCCTCTAACAAAGACAACACACTCATCACATACAAGTAAAATACACAACATACAGAGCTTTCCTCTAACAAAGACAACACACTCATCACATACAAGTAGAATACACAACATACAGAGCTTTCCAGTCTCACCTCTAACAAAGACAACACACTCATCACATACAAGTAGAATACACAACATACAGAGCTTTCCAGTCTCACCTCTAACAAAGACAACACACTCATCACATACAAGTAGAATACACAACATACAGAGCTTTCCAGTCTCACCTCTAACAAAGACAACACACTCATCACATACAAGTAAAATACACAACATACAGAGCTTTCCTCTAACAAAGACAACACACTCATCACATACAAGTAAAATACACAACATACAGAGCTTTCCTCTAACAAAGACAACACACTCATCACATACAAGTAAAATACACAACATACAGAGCTTTCCTCTAACAAAGACAACACACTCATCACATACAAGTAAAATACACAGCATACAGAGCTTTCCTCTAACAAAGACAACACACTCATCAAATAAACAGGCTACCCTCTTAAACTTTTATCTGTATTCCATAAAAAGGGATCATTTAAAAGACCCTCAAAATTTAAATAAAGTGTGAGCACTTGAAATCTCTGACAATTTAATTTCACAAGCTTGTGCCTGCCATGCTATATGCAGAACTTCATTCAAACAGTGAAACTTCGCCATCCATTTAAGCACACACGTTACATGCTACCATACACTCCAGCATATCTGAGAGCAGTACAAGTAACAATGCAGTCAGCTCTGTGTACAGTTAAATGTTACTTATACTGAACTTGTCACCTACAGACAGTGTAGTGGGGTCTGAGTGGAGAACCGGCTGCCTGTAGGCCGGGTATTGACATGGGTGTTATCACTCCGCTCACACACAACATCAAAGAGCAATTTCCACCTCAGCCTCATCTTTAAATGTGAATCTATAACAGCACTGGCTTAGCGGACTGCGGGGACGAGAAAGTGATGATGTTGTGTTTACACACAAGCCCGACATACAGTGAGAGGACTACAATACCCATGTTATACCTCAATGGCGTCGGCTGAAAAACCGGTGCAAACCCTTCAAGCGATTTCTATGTGCTTGATCCTTAGATTATGGTTTGTGGTGATTAAATGAGATTAAGAAAATCTCACCTAAATATCCCCACAGTCTAATGTGCAAATAATCTTCTAAGAATTTATCAGGCTGAACTTTAAAGTAGTTTATAATTCTATGAGATTAGCTAGAGCGTATTATATATGATAATAATGTACTGTATGACTCTCTGATGTTACATATACCTTTGAACTTTTGTTAATAATTCTGAAGTCACCTGTACTGATTAAATTCTTACATTGTTTTTTACTTCTGGTAAGGTAAATGTTTAATCATGAAAACTCATTATAATATGTGTAAGGTAAAAAATAACAAGAAGCTTGTGTATCATTATGATACTCCTGATCACATTTTTCAGAGAATTGGGTCGGTGGGGTAGCCTAATGGTTAAAGCATTTGCTCGTCACGCCGAAGACCCGGGTTCGAATCCCCACATGGGAACAATGTGTGAAGCCCATTTCTGGTGTCCCCCGCCGTGATGTTGCTGGAATATTGCTAAAAGCGGCATAAAACCAAACTCAGTCAGTCAGTTTTCAGAGAAATACTTGTTTTGCCTTTGCATGTGTTTGCAATGAATGCTGTAATGGAGGGCAGGATAAACACACATTTTGGTGAACAATCCCTGATATCATCACCATTCAACAATGTATGCACACACGCTTCTGGTACAGTGGGAATCACTCAATGGACTCTAAGCTTTGCAGAGTCTTCTCATGTAGTGGTTACTTTGATGTTTCTACAAAATAAAGTGTACATTCCTCTTGAAACAGAGATGGTTCAAGTAACAAGGCATCACTATCTAGCCCAAACCGGAGCTTTTACTTTTATTCATTTGTAACCATGGTTCCACTTGTTTGAGATTTGTTGAGAACATGAAATGGCAATTATGGACAATCTTATCCCAATCTCTACTACAATCGCTGTACCTTTGTCCCCATTATTGTACGGCGATATAGTATTTATATAATGGGAACCCAAATCACAGTACCTTTCTCTCTATTATTGTATTGCGATATAGTATTTATATAATGGGAACCCAAATCACTATACCTTTCTCTCTATTATTGTATTGCGATATAGTATTTATATAATGGGAACCCAAATCACTATACCTTTCTCCCCATTATTGTATTGCGATATAGTATTTATATAATGGGAACCCAAATCACTATACCTTTCTCCCCATTATTAATGCAGTGATATAGTATTTATATATAATGGGAACCCAAATCACTATACCTTTCTCCCCATTATTGTAATGGTGATATAGTATTTATATAATGGGAACCCAAATCACTATACCTTTCTCCCCATTATTGTATTATTGCGATATAGTATTTATATAATGGGAACCCAAATCACTATACCTTTCTCCCCATTATTGTATTGCGATATAGTATTTATATAATGGGAACCCAAATCACTATACCTTTCTCCCCATTATTGTACGGCGATATAGTATTTATATAATGGGAACCCAAATCACTATACCTTTCTCTCTATTATTGTATTGCGATATAGTATTTATATAATGGGAACCCAAATCACTATACCTTTCTCTCTATTATTGTATTGTGATATAGTATTTATATAATGGGAACCCAAATCACTATACCTTTCTCCCCATTATTATGCAGTGATATAGTATTTATATAATGGAACCCAAATCACTATACCTTTCTCCCCATTATTGTATTGCGATATAGTATTTATATAATGGGAACCAAATCACTATACCTTTCTCCCCATTATTGTATTATTTCAGCGTATAGTATTTATATAATGGGAACCCAAATCACTATACCTTTCTCCCCATTATTATGCAGTGATATAGTATTTATATAATGGGAACCCAAATCACTATACCTTTCTCCCCATTATTGTATTATGATATAGTATTTATATAATGGGAACCCAAATCACTATACCTTTCTCCCCATTATTGTATTGCGATATAGTATTTATATAATGGGAACCCAAATCACTATACCTTTCTCCCCATTATTGTATTGCGATATAGTATTTATATAATGGGAACCCAAATCACTATACCTTTCTCCCCATTATTGTATTGCGATATAGTATTTATATAATGGGAACCCAAATCACTATACCTTTCTCCCCATTATTGTATTGCGATATAGTATTTATATAATGGGAACCCAAATCACTATACCTTTCTCCCCATTATTGTATTATGATATAGTATTTATATAATGGGAACCCAAATCACTATACCTTTCTCCCCATTATTGTGTTAGATATATATTATTTATATAATGGGAACCCAAATCACTATACCTTTCTCCCCATTATTGTATTGCGATATAGTATTTATATAATGGGAACCCAAATCACTATACCTTTCTCCCCATTATTGTATTGCGATATAGTATTTATATAATGGGAACCCAAATCACTATACCTTTCTCCCCATTATTGTACTGCAATATAGTATCTATATACTCATAGAAACGAATAAGGGAACACTTGAAAGTACAAGTGTTCCTTTATTTATTTCCAGAATTTAACTCGCAGTGCAATACATACCTTGTGAAAAAAGCTGGAAAAGAATAAAGGAACACTTGTACTTTCATGTGTTCCCTTATTTGTTTCCATGAGTATATAATGGGAACTAGTATTTATATAATGGGAACCCATTATTGCATTGCGATATAGTATTTATATAATGGGAACCCATTATTGCATTGTGATATAGTATTTATATAATGGGAACCAATTATTGCATTGCAATATAGTATTTATATAATGGGAACCCATTATTGCATTACGATATAGTATTTATATAATGGA
This sequence comes from Haliotis rubra, assembly GCF_003918875.1. NCBI lineage: Eukaryota > Metazoa > Mollusca > Gastropoda > Lepetellida > Haliotidae > Haliotis > Haliotis rubra. Next base: position 682,335 of record NW_025764948.1, on the reverse strand, counting down.
AACCCATTATTGTACTGCGATATAGTATTTATATAATGGAAACCCATTATTGTACTGCGATATAGTAATTATATAATGGAAACCCATTATTGTACTGCGATATAGTATTTATATCATGGAAACCCATTATTGTACTGCGATATAGTATTTATATAATGGGAACCCATTATTGTACTGCGATATACTGTAGTATGTCTATAATGGGGACACAAATCATGTCACATCAAGGTCTGAATGCACACCGTCTTCATTCAAATGTAATATATGACACATGATTGAGAAAAGAGCCCTGCTACATTTGTTAATTTGCAGTCCCAGCATGGCCTCAACAATAAAGATCCCATTAAGTCTCACTCAATATTACAGGAGCCCTCCTTTGGGGTGGGTCTACACCAGCACACCCCAGGACACACAGGCAGAGGAGCTGGAGGGGGCACACATTAATTGAAAGCAGCACATTTATGTGCCAGTTCACATGAAACAGTTGGAGAAAAAACAATCAACTGAGAATTACTGATCATCTGTCCTGAGTGAAAAAATGGTATATCCCTGAACCCTTAAAGTTGACTTTCAGCATTCATTCACAAGGGGCACATAATCATTAAACCCTTTAGGGTGACTTTCAGCATTCATTCACAAGGGGCACATAATCCTTGAACCCTTTAGGGTGACTTTCAGCATTCATTCACAAGGGGCACATAATCCTTGAACCCTTAAAGTTGGCTTTCAGCATTCATTCACAAGGGGCACATAATCCATGATGTTGAGTTCCAGCTGGTCATTGTATATATGACACAAAGCCCTTGACAAATGAAGAAAAACATAAGATCTGCAAAGGGACTTCACACAAGTCAACTTATTGTCAAATGAGGTCATGTAAAAGGGCCGAAGGTCCCATGATGTCCTATGGCTTCAGTGGTCCAATCAACACTGGGAATCCACATTTGTAAATTTGTTTATTTCACATGGTCTTTTTACCCTATGGTGACGTCATGCCAACTGAAGGAGTACTTTAGACAAGTTCCTATGATCAGGAGAGGTTGGAGGTCAGTGACTCCATGCATGCAGCACATCCTATGCTGTTGCCTACATAAACCGTATATCAGGGTTCGTTGTAAGTTCTGACACTCACTTATTGATATATTGTCTATGAGATATTGTCATAGACGTACATCCACTAACATGTGAGTCACTTCAGCAAACTTAATTCCTACGGCAAGTAAGTACCACAAGCATGATACTGTGACTTTCAGACAAGGGACAAACTTGATGAATGTGATCAAGTACTTGCAGATATTTGACTGATCACAGCAGTTTGCTGATATAAACACAATTTACATGTAAGGAACATCCAGCCATCTTTTCTAACACTTCTTAAAGACTGAAGAGACACTAAAGTGAGTGAGTTTAGTTTTACGCCGCTCTTAGCAATATTCCAGCAATATCACAGCAGGGGACACCAGAAATGGGCTTCACACATTGTACCCATGTGGGGAATCAAACCCGGGTCTGAGCGTGAAGAGCGAACGCTTTATCCACTTGGGTCCTCAACCACCCAGAGACACTAAAGAAAATTGATGAAAGAATTTACATGTTGTCATAGAACTAATACTTCTGAGCACTGATTTGAAATTGAATATGTTATCATGAGGATCCTTTCTCCATTTCCCCCCCACCCCCTGACAAAACATCTGCTAGATATTATCAACCTGCTGGTGACAGCACAGATGAGCGTCTGTTGTGGCTTTGGATGTCACGCATGATACAACGCAACAAGTTCCCACGACATCATAAACTTTACAATACAGGAATCTAATTGTTTTCATCTTGTCACAACATGTTGCCACACATGATTTGAATAATAAATGATGTAGATGATGAGGCAACGTCATGTAGCAAGCCAAATCAACAGCCGCAGTTGTCACTCTGGCCGGGAACCAAGCTTCCTGTTGGACTCCATGGTAGAGGAGACGACACACACATGGAAACAGCTCTTGTCACCAGTTGTCATGTTTTACTGTACCATGTCTCTATACAAAGATGCTGGTCACTGACACTGTCAGGTAACCTCCAGCGAGAGGACATCAGCTCATGCTAGTCAGTAGAAGCCGTTTATTTATTTGTTTGAGCAGTTGAGCATGGTTTTATGGCACTTTTCGCAATATTCCAGCAATATCACTGTAGTTGATACCTGGAATGGACTTGATTATTTACAGATCACCGCCACATAGCTGGAATATTGCTAATTGGACCGTTAAACAACAAACAAATATACAACATCAGGAATGGTCTTCGCACATTATACATAAGTACTACTCAGGTGGGGAATCGAACCCTGGCCTTCAGCATAACAGGCAAACACTTTAACCACTAGGCCATCTGCTGCTCCGTTATTTGAAACAGGATATTTCTTCATTCTCTTCAAGACATTCAAGTCATTTCATTTTATGAAAATGTCCATCACCCCACTTGCCCTGAATATGAATTGAAATGGTTAGACCCTGCGACAACTTTCAAACTGTCAAACACTTTGGTCATGCCCTTTTACATTTTCAAACACATAAACTGTGTTCAGAGTAGATACTGTTTCAGGATGCCCGTTGAATGGTATCAGATAAAACACAATCTGATATATTTCTGCTGAAATGACTCTTCAAACCACCGCAAACTTCATTAAACAGTTGCCATTGATTTAGAGAGACCCAATGGTATTCATTAATTGATGAATAACCGCCATATATTGAATTCAAAGAAAATGGGAAACTTGCAAAAATTATTTATTTGATCTTTCTCGCAAAACAAAGCAGTTTAATCTGAGATGATAAAACGTCTTCCTGTTCCAATGCCTTACAACCTGAATTTTCATCTGCAGTTGCGTTCCAAAATCTAATTTTGACATGCGAGCTATTTTCTTTTCCTTTCTTTAACGTAGAGCACATTTACTTCAACTTGTGTGGTGAACTTCAAAAGAAATGCCAGGAAATAATTCTACTTCCAAAAAGTTATTCCATCTCTTTTGATTGTCTTTTTTTGGCCCTCTTGTAGTTGTAGAGCTGTTTCATCTCATGGTCAAACTCCATTACAGTCTCCTGTTCGCCGTTCACATCCCTTTCACCACACAAATGAATCACTTGAATGATTTCTTCATCATTTTGCAAGAAAGAATGTTATTTTTTCTCAAATAACTCAAAATGAAATTGGACAGAAACTGAAGCTTGTAGTTTTGTGCGAGCATGAATTATATGCTCTTTGTTCCCCAGCTACGATAACAGACCCTCTCCTACTCTTGTTGTTATACAGGATTATGTAGTAAGTACGCCTTGGATTTCAGGAAAAGGCACCAATAACATGTCTGAGAAGTACATACAGTTTACACACATTTGAATCATCTCTACAGCTTGGTTTATGGAAAGGCATCATTACTTAGATTAATGATCAACAAATTTTTCTCAATATTCCAAAGCACTGGACAGCTACAGGAAATTGTCTTAAAACACTGCCCGGCTAAGTTAGGTTAAAAGCAGGATTGAGAAGTACACTTAAAGATTTCACTACTTCTTAAATATTTAACATGTCAACAAACTTCAAATGTTCTGTTTGAACATTGTAAAAGCAATAATTCTGTAATATGACAATATTTGACCTTACTGTGGGAGTCCATAGGGATGTAGGTCACAGATGTATATAACATGGCGGTAGACACCAAGCTCAAGCATTGCCTTGTTTGTTGTTTGTTTAGCCACAACCAGCAACATTCCAGTCAAATGAAAGCAGCTGCAATTAGTTGAGTCTGGATAGTGATTGATATAATGAGCAGTCCCAAGAAGTAGGATATGGACCAGAATATCCAGTGATTGATATAATGAGCAGTCCCATGAAGTAGGATATGGAGCAGAATATCTAGTGATTGATATAATGAGCAGTCCCATGCAGTAGGATATGGACCAGAATATAGTTGATATAATCAGCAGTCCCAAGAAGTAGGATATGGACTGGAATATCCAGTGATTGATATAATGAGCAGTCCCATAAGTAGGATATGGAGCAGAATATCTAGTGATTGATATAATGAGCAGTCCCATCCAGTAGGATATGGACCAGAATATAGTTATTGATATAATCAGCAGTCCCAAGAAGTAGGATATGGACCAGAATATCCAGTGATTGATATAATGAGCAGTCCCATGAAGTAGGATATGGAGCAGAATATCTAGTGATTGATATAATGAACAGTCCCATGCAGTAGGATATGGACCAGAATATAGTTATTGATATAATCAGCAGTCCCAAGAAGTAGGATATGGACCAGAATATCCAGTGATTGATATAATGAGCAGTCCCATGAAGTAGGATATGGAGCAGAATATCTAGTGATTGATATGAGCAGTCCCATGAAGTAGGATATGGACTGGAATATCCAGTGATTGATATAATGAGCAGTCCCATGAAGTAGGATATGGAGCAGAATATCAAGTGATTGATATGAGCAGTCCCATGAAATAGGATATGGACCAGAATATCCAGTGATTGATATAATGAGCAGTCCCATGAAGTAGGATATGGACCAGAATATCCAGTGATTGATATAATGAGCAGTCCCATTAAGTTGGATATGGACCGGAATATCCAGTGATTGATATAATGAGCAGTCCCACGGAGTAGGATATGGACCAGAATATCCAGTGATTGATATAATGAGCAGTCCCATGAAGTAGGGTATGGACCGGAATATCCAGTGATTGATATAATGAGCAGTCCCATGCAGTTGGATATGGACCGGAATATCCAGTGATTGATATAATGAGCAGTCCCATGAAGTAGGATATGGACCAGAATATCCAGATATTGATATAATGAGCAGTCCCATTAAGTTGTATATGGACCAGAATATCCAGTGATTGAAATTGCAAGCAAAATACCATGCCGATGGGATATGATGACAGAATCTTCAAGTCACCAAGACTGACCATCCACTCCATGTATTCACCTGTTACTACTAGTACAGGTTGCTGGGGAACAATTTTAACCCTCAGTTCCCTACGGTTTATTTGATTTTCACAGCCTGTTATTAGTACTAAGCATTTGGTAAGACACTTTGTAAAATCTGGGTCACAGATTCAGGTGACGATACAAAAATGTAATCTTAAAACATTTCTGAAAAGCTACAGATCTTATTCATATTCTGCTGAAAGCAAAATTATATGTTAACAAGCATTGTCACTAAGGTGACATAATCCCCCGCCGCAAATTATCCAATCAAACTTATAAAGTAATGTTTAAGATGAAGTTAAATGTCAACAAAAACATGACCAGTCAACCTCTCTTGATATCTTGCTCTATAGTTGTTCAAACACACACATATTTTGAAGATTGACTTTGACCTTGACATGAATGTCATACTGATGAAATATGCACATATAGTACTAAAGAAATTGCTTATTGAAAAACATTCAAGAGAAGTCTTGAAAGTCTATGAAGAAAATCCAGTGAACCGTTCTTGAAATATCTTGCTTACAATTCAGGTTAACATGCTGAAATCTTCAGTGTGTCGTCGTGACCCTGAAAATAATGTGAAGGTCACCAAAATTGACTGGGCCCTGCGCCTTCCCTGGATGAAGCTTGGTGTCAAATATTAAGAAACTCAGCGAATGGTTCTTGAGATCTCTTGCTGACAAGCATAACATACCGGTTAATATGCTGAAATCTTTAAAGTGTCTCTGTGACCTTGAAAATTAAGTGAAGGTCACCAAAATTGACTGGGCTCTGCGCCTTCCCTCGATAAAGCTTGGTGTCATATATGAAGAAAATCCAGTGAACGGTTCTTGAGATAGCTTAACATGCCGGTTAATATGCTGAAATCTTTAAAGTGTCGCCATGACCTTGAAAATTATGTGAAGGTCACCAAAACCGACTGGGCCCTGCGCCTAGATAAAGCTTGGTATTGAATATGAAGAAAATCCAGTGAACGGTTCTTGAGATAGCTTAACATGCAGGAATAACGTCAAAGTCCCCTTGTGACCTTGAAATGAAGGTGAAGTCTACCAAACCTGACTTGGAGCTTTCTTATACTGTGATGAACCTAGGTACCAAATATGAAAAGAATCTAGTGAACGGTTCTTAAGACATTCCAATTTGTACGGACGGACGGATGGAGCCTAATACTTATCAACTATAACAACAAAATGACTTGGCATGTGACTGTTAAATCCGCAAGACATTAGATGGTATACAAATGACCAGACAACATGAAAACTCATACAGCACAAGGAGTGAGTCAGTGAGTTTGGTTTTACGTCGCAATTAGCAATATTCCAGCAATATCAAAGCAAGGGACACCAGAATTAGGCTTCACACATTGTACCCATGTGGGGAATTGAACTCGGGTCTTTGGTGTGATAAGCAAACGCTTTAACTACTAGGCTACCCCACAAAACAATTATAACCTGACATTCTTTATTTATTTTTATTTTCTTACTTTATGGATTTTTAGCGTGACAAAAATATATAAAATAAGCAGCACAAAAGCTTGGTCTATGACTCCAGTTTCCATTTACAAAAAAAAGTGTTATTCCAGATGTGTTTTCCATGTAATTGTTAATCAGCCAACAACCTGTCTGTCACTTGTGTGAGTACATAAATCTGTGAGAGCACCAGCAACTCATCAAATGTATATTGATAACAATCCAACTCTATGTCTGCGGACTTGTTGAAAGAGAAACTAAATTTGTTAAAGTGTGTTGATAAAAGGTCAACTCAATTTCTTCAGGACTTGTATCATATTTAACAGGAAAGCTATTAAAAATACAAATAATATACCAGGATATGTTGAACACATGACAACTGGGACAATGCAGCATATTTACATTCAAGAAGAATATGGATGGTAAACAAGCCAGACATATGGGCATGTGTGTAATTTTCTGGCACCATATTGTAAATGGTTGCTAATCACTGTGGCGTTATTTGTTATAACACAGTGCACATTTACAAGTCCGACAAGTCTTTATTGTCCTCACATGGTTTACATTGTCTCCAGTGAAGGCTGCCATTTTACCGCCATTGTGTTTGACACTAAAGAGAAGATATAACAAATGTGTTTACACGTGTTGTCTTCAGGAGGAGAAGACTTTCTAAACTAAGAATGGTTTGCGGGAGCTAAGTAAACAAATACAATAAACAAGCCTGCGCCAATGTCGATGGTACAAATGTGTGTATCAGGCAGGGTAGACAGGGGAGGCGACAGGAGAGCGCATAAAACACCACGGAATCAGACACATCCTCTCAGGGGGGCAGTCATGTGTTTATTGCAATTTCACTTTCATTAACATTTTGTCTTAAAGAAGGAACAACATTATATGCAGAAAGTTCCCATAATCTGTGTGATGTAAGACGAGCAATATAATCTGCAGTGAGAGCTAAACAGGAGAATATTTAGTATTTGTCTACAACAACTTTTTCTTTTTGCTGGATTTGAAGGAATTAAAGAAACTCAAATATTACTTACATACCACACAGGGCACAGGGCATTGTGTATGACTGAACAGGGCATTGTGTACGACTGAACAGGGCATTGTGCGTAATGAACAGGTTATTATGTATGCCTGCACAGGACAATTTGTATGACTGCACAGGGCATTGTGTGTAATGAACAGGGTATTGTGTGTAATGAACAGGGTATTGTGTGATGAACAGGGTATTGTGTGTGATGAACAGGGTATTGTGTGTGATGAACAGGGCATTGTGTGTGATGAACAGGGCATTGTGTGTGATGAACAGGGCATTGTGTGTGATGAACAGGGCGTTGTGTGTGATGAACAGGGCATTGTGTGTGATGAACAGGGCATTGTGTGTGATGAACAGGGCATTGTGTGTGATGAACAGGGCATTGTGTATGACTGAACAGGGCATTGTGTATGACTGAACAGGGCATTGTGTGTAATGAACAGGGCATTGTGTGTAATGAACAGGGCATTGTGTGTAATGAACAGGGCATTGTGTAATGAACAGGGCATTGTGTGTAATGAACGGGGCATTGTGTGTGATGGAGAAACAGGTCACGTGCATGATGCTTACAGCATTGTGTATGCTGTCTGAATAATACCCAGGGTACTGTGTGGTTGTTAGAGTTCCTTGTGCATGACTTTGTAGGACAGATGCTCTGTATAGTAAATACATCTAATACACAAACTGCGACCTTTTAATGCTAAATGTCCAGTTATCATCTTATTCATTATGTTTTATGATTTTATTCATTTGCATTTTTGTCAAGCTCTGTGATCCAAAACGAGTTCCTTTTAATGTAATAAAGCATTGTCTGTCTGTTGTCTTTACAGCACACAGGGCCTTGTGCATGACTTAATGCACCAGAAAACCATTAAAACAGTCTCAAGTGACATGGTTATAGGAACTCTTCATTACATGAAGTACCATCATGGTGGTCAGTCATTAGACAGCTGGTCAGAGGCTACCTGCGGACGGACGCTATATCAGGTGACTGCAGCATAGATCAAACATATCTTGTTTCATTCCAAAATAATAATAGATGATATCTGCTTGACATAAAAAGACACAATAGCCATCTTTAAGCCTGTCAGATCAGAGAGTCATTTCGTATCCATAGCCCTGTGTATATGGAATGGGAAGGAATAGGGAAGGAGTATGTGGTGCTTTGAGTAGCTGGTACAGAGACCGACTGATACAACAGGGGTGTAAATATCTCACCTGCAAATTTTGCAGGGATTGAAGTCATAACGACAGCGTCAAGTATTTTCATTCATTCATTTATGAGGTTTTTTTTCATGCCTTATGTCTTGATTTTTCATAAAGATACCTCCGAACACAAAGAACAGTCTGAAATTACTGTAATTTGCACCAAGGAAAGGGCATAAGGAATTGCTGCAGTATGGCAATAAACTAAGTGGTGAGGAGTCACACAAAGACAGCTATGCTGTGTGGGATCCCACGTTCAGCCGATGCTCACAGAGGAAATGATCATCACTGGACTATACCATTACTATGAACCATACAAGGAACTTGGTAAAAAGAGTAGCTAATCAGGTTATTCCAAGAAATGCAATCTGAAAGAATAACTGTATGGGTTGTTTAAACATTTGCAATTCATATTTTAATCTGAGACACCAGACATACCAGAGTCAAATATTGCTTGCTTCTTGCCTTACATGGTAGTCAAACAATTCCAGCCTTATCACAACAGTCGGCAAATAGTCTTGTCCAAACAATTCCAGCCTATCACAACAGTCAGCAAATAGTCTTGTCCAAACAAACAGGTGGTTGACGTTATGAGCAGCAGACTAAGATATCTGTACAAATCAACAAAGTCATAGCCCCTTCACCACTAAACAGAGCATTAGACTCCTCGAAACCTATTCCAACTGCAAGGGACAATTAAATCTAGTCATAACAAATTAACATCTGTAAAGGATGGTATGGAAAGTGTGAGTACTAGGTAGAAAGTGGGCAAGTCAACAGTTAGACATCCAGCGACACACATGCCGGCAGTCCCTGGCTCTACCAACAACACGTAGCCAGGTAGGTGTGACGGATGTATCCCTTCAACTCCCTCCTCACAGGTGTTCTAGCCGCAGGGAACTTGGGAAATCTGATCTCTTAATACTAATCTTCAAATCCCTATCTGGCCATCAGATGACAGACTAATTGAGGCAGTAGCATCTCACCTACATGTCTGTCAGCCCCGGGGTGAGTGGGTATATATCCCTGCCCCCCACCAAGGGACCAACATCTGATATTCTGTGGGGTGGAGGGGGGCTTGAGGCTCACGGTGAATTACATTTTAAGACATAATTTGTTCCAGAAAATATCTGACAATATTATGCATCAGGTGCGACCAACAACCCCCAAAAAAAGTTCACTTGGTGAATAAAAACATTTGTTTTGAGACAGCAACTGAAAATATATTCTGTCACGAATTCCCGCACAATAGCTCACCTACATATATACACAACAGTCAGGAAGGTCAACAAAGACCACTGAAAAATGTTCAAAGATGAGGAAAATAGAACAACAGATCCCTGTTACTGTGTGTTTGGTCTGATAAGCTGTGGCCTCATGTATCGAAACATGGATCCAATGAAGCAGATGAAATTAAATAATCTGTCTGTAAAGCAAGATAACAAACCAGTCACCTGATCAGTTCAGTCAGTAAAGCAGACTAACACACCTCCCACATTCAGTCAGTAAAGCAGACTAACACACTTCCAATGTTCAGTCAGTAAAGCAGACTAACACACTTCCAATGTTCAGTCAGTAAAGTATACTAACACACCTCCCACATCCAGTCAGTAAAGCAGACTAACACACTTCCAATGTTCAATCAGTAAAGCAGACTAACACACTTCCAATGTTCAATCAGTAAAGCAGACTAACACACTTCCAATGTTCAATCAGTAAAGCAGACTAACACACTTCGCACGCTCAGACGTTCAGTCCGTTCAGTCAGTAAAGCAGACTAACACACTTCCAATGTTCAGTCAGTAAAGCAGACTAACACACTTCCAATGTTCAGTCAGTAAAGCAGACTAACACACTTCCAATGTTCAGTCAGTAAAGCAGACTAACACACTTCCCATGTTCAGTCAGTAAAGCAGACTAACACACTTCCCACGTTCAGTCAGTAAAGCAGACTAACACACTTCCAATGTTCAGTCAGTAAAGCAGACTAACACACCTCCCACATTCAGTCAGTAAAGCAGACTAACACACTTCCAATGTTCAATCAGTAAAGTAGACTAACACACTTCCCACATTCAGTCAGTAAAGCAGACTAACACACTTCCCATGTTCAGTCAGTAAAGCAGACTAACACACTTCCAATTCAGTCAAGTCAGTAAAGCAGACTAACACACTTCCCATGTTCAGTCAGTAAAGCAGACTAACACACTTCCAATGTTCAGTCAGTAAAGCAGACTAACACACTTCCAATGTTCAATCAGTAAAGCAGACTAACACACTTCCAATGTTCAGTCAGTAAAGCAGACTAACACACTTCCAATGTTCAGTCAGTAAAGCAGACTAACACACTTCCAATGTTCAGTCAGTAAAGCAGACTAACACACTTCCAATGTTCAGTCAGTAAAGCAGACTAACACACTTCCAATGTTCAGTCAGTAAAGTATACTAACACACCTCCCACATCCAGTCAGTAAAGCAGACTAACACACTTCCAATGTTCAATCAGTAAAGCAGACTAACACACTTCCAATGTTCAATCAGTAAAGCAGACTAACACACCTCCCACATTCAGTCAGTAAAACAGACTAACACACTTCCCACATTCAGTCAGTAAAGCAGACTAACACACTTCCAATGTTCAGTCAGTAAAGCAGACTAACACACTTCCCACATTCAGTCAGTAAAAGTAGACTAACACACTTCCCACATCAGTCAGTAAAGCAGACTAACACACTTCCCATGTTCAGTCGGTAAAGTAGACTAACACACGCCCCACGTTCAGTCAGTTCAGTCAGTAAAGCAGACTAACACACTTCCCACATTCAGTCAGTAAAGCAGACTAACACACTTCCAATGTTCAATCAGTAAAGCAGACTAACACACTTCCCACGTTCAGTCAGTAAAGCAGACTAACACACTTCCAATGTTCAATCAGTAAAGCAGACTAACACACCTCCCACATTCAGTCAGTAAAGCAGACTAACACACTTCCAATGTTCAATCAGTAAAGCAGACTAACACACTTCCAATGTTCAATCAGTAAAGCAGACTAACACACTTCCCACAGTTCAGTCAGTAAAGTAGACTAACACACTTCCAATGTTCAATCAGTAAAGCAGACTAACACACTTCCCACATTCAGTCAGTTCAGTCAGTAAAGCAGACTAACACACCTCCCACATTCAGTCAGTAAAGCAGACTAACACACTTCCCACGTTCAGTCAGTAAAGCAGACTAACACACTTCCCACATTCAGTCAGTAAAGCAGACTAACACACTTCCAATGTTCAGTCAGTAAAGCAGACTAACACACTTCCCACGTTCAGTCAGTAAAGCAGACTAACACACTTCCCACATTCAGTCAGTAAAGCAGACTAACACACTTCCAATGTTCAATCAGTAAAGCAGACTAACACACTTCCCACATTCAATCAGTAAAGCAGACTAACACACTTCCCACATTCAGTCAGTAAAGCAGACTAACACACTTTCAATGTTCAATCAGTAAAGCAGACTAACACACTTCCCACATTCAGTCAGTTCAGTCAGTAAAGTATACTAACACACCTCCCACATTCAGTCAGTAAAGCAGACTAACACACTTCCCACGTTCAATCAGTAAAGTAGACTAACACACTTCCAATGTTCAATCAGTAAAGCAGACTAACACACTTCCCACATTCAGTCAGTTCAGTCAGTAAAGTATACTAACACACCTCCCACATTCAGTCAGTAAAGCAGACTAGCACACTTCCCATGTTCAGTCAGTAAAGTAGACTAACACACTTCCAATGTTCAGTCAGTAAAGCAGACTAACACACTTCCAATGTTCAATCAGTAAAGTAGACTAACACACTTCCAATGTTCAGTCAGTAAAGCAGACTAACACACCTCCCATGTTCAGTCAGTTCAGTCAGTAAAGCAGACTAACACACTTCCCACGTTCAATCAGTAAAGCAGACTAACACACTTCCAATGTTCAATCAGCAAAGCAGACTAACACACTTCCCACATTCAGTCAGTAAAGCAGACTAACACACTTCCAATGTTCAATCAGTAAAGCAGACTAGCACACCTCCCACGTTCTGTCAGTTCAGTCAGTAAAGCAGACTAACACACTTCCCACGTTCAGTCAGTAAAGCAGACTAACACACCTCCCACGTTCTGTCAGTTCAGTCAGTAAAGCAGACTAACACACTTCCCACATTCAGTCAGTAAAGCAGACAAACACACCTCCCACGTTCAGTCAGTAAAGCAGACAAACACACCTCCCACGTTCAGTCAGTAAAGCAGACTAACACACCTCCCCAGTTCAGTCAGTAAAACAGACTAACACTTCCCACGTTCAGTCAGTAAAGCAGACTAACACACTTCCAATGTTCAATCAGTAAAGCAGACGAGCACACTTCCCACGTTCAGTCAGTAAAGCAGACTAACACACCTCCCACGTTCTGTCAGTTCAGTCAGTAAAGCAGACTAACACTTCCCACATTCAGTCAGTTCAGTCAGTAAAGCAGAGTAACACACCTCCCACGTTCAGTCAGTTCAGTCTGTAAAGCAGACTAACACACATCACCCTGTTCAGTCAGTAAAGCAGACAAACACACCTCCCAAGTTCAGTCAGTAAAGCAGAGTAACACACTTCCCACGTTCAGTCAGTTCAGTCAGTAAAGCAGAGTAACACACTTCCCACGTTCAGTATGTAAAGCAGAGTAACACATCCCATGTTCAGTCAGTTCAGTCAGTAAAGCAGACTAACACTTTCCACGTTCAGTCAGTTCAGTCAGGTAAAGCAGAGTAACACACTTCCCACGTTCGGTATGTAAAGCAGAGTAACACATCCCATGTTCAGTCAGTTCAGTCAGTAAAGCGGGACTAACACTTTCCGCGTTCAGTCAGTTTAGTCAGTAAAGCAGAGGGCAACACATCACCCTGTTCAGTCAGTAAAGCAGACAAACACACCTCCCCAGTTCAGTCAGTAAAGCAGACAAACACACTTCCACGTTCAGTCAGTTCAGTCAGTAAAGCCGACTAATACACCTCCCACGTTCAGTCAGTAAAGCAGAGTACACACATCACCCTGTTCAGTCAGTAAAAGCAGACAAACACACCTCCCCAGTTCAGTCAGTAAAGCAGAGTAACACACTTCCCACGTTCAGTCAGTTCAGTCAGTAAAGCAGACAAACACACTTCCCACTTTCAGTCAGTTCAGTCAGTAAAGCAGAGTAACACACCTCCCACGTTCAGTCAGTAAAGCAGAGTAACACATCCCATGTTCAGTCAGTTCAGTCAGTAGAGCAGACTAACCCTTTCCACGTTCAGTCAGTTTAGTCAGTAAAGCAGAGCAACACACATCACCCTGTTCAGTCAGTAAAGCAGACAAACACACCTCCCCAGTTCAGTCAGTAAAGCAGACAAACACACCTCCCAAGTTCAGTCAGTAAAGCAGAGTAACACACTTCCCACGTTCAGTCAGTTCAGTCAGTAAAGCCGACTAATACACCTCCCACGTTCAGTCAGTAAAGCAGAGTAACACACATCACCCTGTTCAGTCAGTAAAGCAGAGTAACACACTTCCCACGTTCAGTCAGTTCAGTCAGTAAAGCAGAGTAACACACTTCCCACGTTCAGTATGTAAAGCAGAGTAACACATCCCACATTCAGTCAGTTCAGTCAGTAAAGCAGAGTAACACACCTCCCACGTTCAGTCAGTTCAGTCTGTAAAGCAGACTAACACACATCACCCTGTTCAGTCAGTAAAGCAGACAAACACACCTCCCAAGTTCAGTCAGTAAAGCAGAGTAACACACTTCCCACGTTCAGTCAGTTCAGTCAGTAAAGCAGAGTAACACACTTCCCACGTTCAGTATGTAAAGCAGAGTAACACATCCCATGTTCAGTCAGTTCAGTCAGTAAAGCAGACTAACACTTTCCACGTTCAGTCAGTTCAGTCAGTAAAGCAGAGTAACACACTTCCCACGTTCAGTATGTAAAGCAGAGTAACACATCCCATGTTCAGTCAGTTCAGTCAGTAAAGCAGACTAACACTTTCCACGTTCAGTCAGTTTAGTCAGTAAAGCAGAGCAACACACATCACCCTGTTCAGTCAGTAAAGCAGACAAACACACCTCCCCAGTTCAGTCAGTAAAGCAGACAAACACACTTCCCACGTTCAGTCAGTTCAGTCAGTAAAGCCGACTAATACACCTCCCACGTTCAGTCAGTAAAGCAGAGTAACACACATCACCCTGTTCAGTCAGTAAAGCAGACAAACACACCTCCCCAGTTCAGTCAGTAAAGCAGAGTAACACACTTCCCACGTTCAGTCAGTTCAGTCAGTAAAGCAGACAAACACACTTCCCACTTTCAGTCAGTTCAGTCAGTAAAGCAGAGTAACACACCTCCCACGTTCAGTCAGTAAAGCAGAGTAACACATCCCATGTTCAGTCAGTTCAGTCAGTAAAGCAGACTAACCCTTTCCACGTTCAGTCAGTTTAGTCAGTAAAGCAGAGCAACACACATCACCCTGTTCAGTCAGTAAAGCAGACAAACACACCTCCCCAGTTCAGTCAGTAAAGCAGACAAACACACCTCCCAAGTTCAGTCAGTAAAGCAGAGTAACACACTTCCCACGTTCAGTCAGTTCAGTCAGTAAAGCCGACTAATACACCTCCCACGTTCAGTCAGTAAAGCAGAGTAACACACATCACCCTGTTCAGTCAGTAAAGCAGACAAACACACCTCCCCAGTTCAGTCAGTAAAGCAGAGTAACACATCCCACGTTCAGTCAGTTCAGTCAGTAAAGCAGACAAACACACTTCCCACGTTCAGTCAGTTCAGTCAGTAAAGCAGAGTAACACACCTCCCACGTTCAGTCAGTTCAGCAGACTAACACACTTCCAATGTTCAATCAGTAAAGCAGAGTAACACACATCACCCTGTTCAGTCAGTAAAGCAGACAAACACACCTTCCCAGTTCAGTCAGTAAAGCCGACTAATACACCTCCCACGTTCAGTCAGTAAAGCAGAGTAACACACATCACCCTGTTCAGTCAGTAAAGCAGACAAACACACCTCCCCAGTTCAGTCAGTAAAGCAGAGTAACACATCCCACGTTCAGTCAGTTCAGTCAGTAAAGCAGACAAACACACTTCCCACGTTCAGTCAGTTCAGTCAGTAAAGCAGAGTAACACACCTCCCACGTTCAGTCAGTTCAGCAGACTAACACACTTCCAATGTTCAATCAGTAAAGCAGAGTAACACACATCACCCTGTTCAGTCAGTAAAGCAGACAAACACACCTCCCCAGTTCAGTCAGTAAAGCCGACTAATACACCTCCCACGTTCAGTCAGTAAAGCAGAGTAACACACATCACCCTGTTCAGTCAGTAAAGCAGACAAACACACCTCCCCAGTTCAGTCAGTAAAGCCGACTAATACACCTCCCACGTTCAGTCAGTAAAGCAGAGTAACACACATCACCCTGTTCAGTCAGTAAAGCAGAAAAACACACCTCCCCAGTTCAGTCAGTAAAGCAGGCTTACATACGTGACTGCTAACCGACAAGCTGATGGACAGCTGATTGAAGTCAACCTGAGAGAGCATATCTTTAGAAAATCCATCTCTTTAACTCAATAACCGAATTAACTCTGTCTATGTGCAGGCTTCCAGGAGTTTACTATATAAATGATATTGACTGAGGTTCAACCTGTTGGCTTGCGTGTAATCCACACTGTAAACAGGCTCCCTGACTCTGTGAATGAACTGGGTACTAGCTGTGTGCTGGGACAATGTACCTACCTGAATGTCAAATATATCTCCACTCTCTCTCAACCCCCAAAGTCATGTAGCATACCACAGCTCAAATGCAAACATATTTAGGCATTATCTAAATTGGAGGTTTTGAAATTCTTCATATAAGGATGAATGTGTGGTTTTTATTAAGCTAAATCCAAAAGGGAGAACAAAGGTTGGGCCAAACAGACAGAAAGGCATTTCCCAGCACAGAGCTTACAGACAGAACTCCTTCCTACAAACGGCGGAAAGGGAGCAGTCCCAATAGGACTCAGATACTATACAAGAAGTGGACTGCATGTGAACTAACGCTTCAACTGTAATTTGAATAATAAATGTATTTATTGTAATTCCAGCATCCATAACGCAAGACAAATTCCCTTCTTGGGCAATAAAGTATTATTATTATTATTATTATTTCAAATCCATCTTATAAAATTTTGAGAACAAAACAACTGCACTTCTAGCTAAGCAATACACACTTGGCTGACATTGTTTGTGTGTACATACTAACAGATGACTTCTTTTTTCTGTCATCCACTTCTCATTATACATTTACCTAGTTTTGTCAATGCACATCAAACACGGAGAGAGAAGGTCTCTTACTAACATTGAATAGTATAATTAAACCATAGCTGTTGTCTTTAATGGTACATCAACTGAATTGTTTGTCTGTGCAAAAAGTCTTCTGACAGAGGGACATTGGGGACTTTTACGGTAACGAACACTGGTTGTTTACTAGCATTTTATAAACATTATCTTTTCATGAAATATTTGTTTAAAGCAGTAATTTATATGTTACTCTATGCATTGTATGCATGTGGTATTTAATAGCTTTTGTTCAAAGAAATGAAGAAAAATATGGCATTATTCTTATCTTGATCAGAGTTCTGTTCTTGTATAATAGTAATACTTAGATGTTGATAAATGTGTTTGATTTTGTCAAATCTGATTTGCATATTTGTCCCAAAACTTCATATCAAGACAAGATGCATACACGAAAGGCTCAAGGAACACACATCACATGCATCACACAGGGTCGACTTACACAGTGTTTTCACAGCTAAACAAAGACTTCTCGAACATGTTTTAGAATATTGTTATCACAATATTGCAATGAATTCCTGATCTGTACAATGTTATCGATAACATGCTGCTTCAAGCAGTGTCAGCTGAGTCTCAGCTGATCACGTGGAAGAAGCCTGTTGTAGGCAGGATTGTATGTGATGTACTAATGTGTGTCAGCTGAGTCTCAGCTGATCATGGGGAAGAAGCCTGTTGTAGGCAGGATTGTATGTGATGTACTAATGTGTGTCAGCTGACTCTCAGCTGATCACGGGGAAGAAGCCTGTTGTAGGCAGGATTGTACGTGATGTACTAATGTGTGTCAGCTGACTCTCAGCTGATCACGGGGAAGAAGCCTGTTGTAGGCAGGATTGTACGTGATGTACTAATGTGTGTCAGCTGACTCTCAGCTGATCAGGGGAAGAAGCCTGTTGTCAGCTGACTCTCAGCTGATCACGGGGAAGAAGCCTGTTGTAGGCAGGATTGTAAGTGATGTACTAATGTGTGTCAGCTGACTCTCAGCTGATCACGGGGAAGAAGCCTGTTGTAGGCAGGATTGTATGTGATGTACTAATGTGTGTCCAGGACACAGATCTGTATGAAAAGAACACAGAAAAAATATATATTGCACCCTAAGGGACACGATAATGTTCATTGTGCTCATTTCTTGACAAGAAATCCAAATGTCTTATAATAAGTCATTATGTAATCTTCAAGTACACTACATTCATTCATTACTTACTTACTCGCATTTATTACAAGGGCCTTTAAAATTACATATTGGGGATCTCCTGAACCCTACTAGGTCAAGGTAAACACAGGTTGACACAGGTCTTAGATGTACAGCATTTTGGACAAACCCATGAGCAGTGTATGGTGCTTACATACAACCAGGGTGAACCAGGATTCGAACTCAGAATCACATGTATCTGGTAGCAGGAGACAGACATTACTCGAACAAGGAAACTGCAGTGAAACCATACCCCCATTTCTTTAGGCATTCATTTCACTTAATGAACTCAGCAAGTTATCATAATTAATGACCAAATATTTCTAGCCAGTTGTAAAGCAATAAATCTATGGCTGCTGTCCTGACTGTTCTGCTACACTTGGGCAGTTCCTATCTAAGTTCATAACTCGGCCATATTTCTTCCCCAAAATGAGCCCTATAAACATGGCCTGTATTCTCCCTGTCAGATTCACCCTTTTTTATCACAGGCCAACCAAGTGAGTCTCAACAGAAACAAATGTCCCTTTCATTATGAAACCTAACATTTATCTAAATGACATCTAATAAATTATGAAGTCTCTTTACAATCTGTAATGGCAGCTTTATATTAGGATGAGATATTTATGTGAGTATGAAGTGTTTCGTCTGTGGGACAGACTATCAGAGGAAGCAAAACACTGTGTGTCTGTGTCCATGTTTCCATTACAACATCAAAGGAGTTATGGGCAAATACGCCCTGTGCGACATCCGAAGGTCGACCTGTGATGAAAGGCTTGGATATGGAAAGGATCATTACATATGGTAGTTGATGTGATACAAGGTAGAATCTGTCAGCACTACCACAGCCATTTGCACTGTAACTGTGTACCAGGCTGTGATCCAGAACAAAGATCCGGGACTGGTCAGTGACTTGTCACAGCTGGGGACTGGACAGGGACAGCACTTTTCACTATTGTTAATTGTCACTTACAACCTTATTCACTCTGTATGTCGTATGACCTGACATCAGTAGTTATCACAATATGCTTTTAAGAAAAAACACATTTATGATATTAGGGCAAATCAGCTATATGGTATCAGGTAGGCATTACTAGTCCTGACCAAGCATCTCTCATCTATACATTGATGATGGTGATGATACAAGTGTCCATTAGGGTACATAAGATACACACTACTAACAGGCTACTAGACAACAAGTACATCATTACATAGTTCAATACATGTACCTTTCTACTATCAATAAATACTGACCATTGAATATACTTAGATACAACCATCTAAGTATTGACGAATACATCAAGATACAAAAGGTCAACGAATGGCCGACGAATGCATCAAGATACAAATGGTCAAGGAATGGCTGATGAATACATCAAGATACAAATGGTCAAGGAATGGCTGACGAATACATCAAGATACAAATGGTCAAGGAATGGCTGACGAATGCATCAAAATACAAAAGGTCAAGGAATGGCTGACGAATGCATCAAGATACAATGGTCAAGGAATGGCTGACAAAAGGTCAAGGAATGGCTGACGAATGCATCAAAATACAAAAGGTCAAGGAATGGCTGACGAATGCATCAAGATACAAAAGGTCAAGGAATGGCTGATGAATACATCAAGATACAAAAGGTCAAGGAATGGCTGACGAATGCATCAAGATACAAATGGTCAAGGAATGGCCCGGCGGAATGCATCAAGATACAAAAGGTCAAGGAATGGCCGGCGAATGCATCAATGCATCAAGATACAAAAGGTCAAGGAATGGCTGATGAATACATCAAGGATACAAAAGGTCAAGGAATGGCTGACGAATGATACATCAAGATACAAATGGTCAAGGAATGGCTGATGAATACATCAAGATACAAAAGGTCAAGGAATGGCTGACGAATGCATCAAGATACAAAAGGTCAAGGAATGGCTGATGAATACATCAAGATACAAAAGGTCAAGGAATGGCTGACGAATGCATCAAGATACAAAAGGTCAAGGAATGGCTGATGAATACATCAAGATACAAATGGTCAAGGAATGGCTGATGAATGCATCAAGATACAAAAGGTCAAGGAATGGCTGAGGAATGCATCAAGATACAAAAGGTCAAGGAATGGCTGATGAATACATCAAGATACAAAAGGTCAAGGAATGGCTGACGAATGCATCAAGATACAAATGGTCAAGGAATGGCCGACGAATGCATCAAGATACAAAAGGTCAAGGAATGGCTGACGAATGCATCAAGATACAAAAGGTCAAGGAATGGCTGATGAATACATCAGGATACAAAAGGTCAAGGAATGGCTGGTCGAATGCATCAAGATACAAATGGTCAAGGAATGGCTGATCAAGGAATACATCAATACATCACATACAAATGGTCAAGGAATGGCTGATGAATACATCAGGATACAAAAGGTCAAGGAATGGCTGAGGAATGCATCAAGATACAAATGGTCAAGGAATGGCTGATGAATACATCAAGATACAAATGGTCAAGGAATGGCTGATGAATACATCAGGATACAAATGGTCAAGGAATGGCCGACGAATACATCAAAATACAAAAGGTCAAGGAATAGCCGACGAATGCATCAAGATCCAAAAGGTCAAGGAATGGCTGACGAATGCATCAGCATACAAATGGTCAAGGAATGGCCGACGAATGCATCAAGATACAAATGGTCAAGGAATGGCTGACGAATGCATCAGGATACAAAAGGTCAAGGAATGGCAGATCGAATGCATCAGGATACAAAAGGTCAAAGAATGGCAGGCGAATGCATCAAGATACAAAAGGTCAAAATGGTCAAGGAAAGATGGCCGAAGGAATGGCTGATTTAACATCAAGATACAAAGGTCAAGGAATGGCCCGCCAAATGGTCATTGAATACATCAAGATACAAAAGGTCAAGGAATGGCCGACGAATACATCAGGATACAAAAGGTCAAGGAATGGCTGATGAATACATCAGGATACAAAAGGTCAAGGAATGGCCGACGAATGCATCAAGATACAAATGGTCAAGGAATGGCTGATGAATACATCAGGATACAAAAGGTCAAGGAATGGCTGACGAATGCATCAGGATACAAAAGGTCAAGGAATGGCCGACGAATGCATCAAGATACAAATGGTCAAGGAATGGCTGATGAATGCATCAAGATACAAAAGGTCAAGGCATTGATTGACCAATGAATAAGCCTGGATACAGACTATCAAGGCATTGACTGACCAATGATCTGCTGCTGAGTCTTATCCCCAAACAACAACCTCTGAAGACACTGTCTAGGTTCCAAGTCACTTGTGCCTATTAATTCAGCATTCTGTTACATCTGACCTGTTCCAGAAATAGCTATCTATTCCTTTTCTAATACCTGCCAGGAGGATAGAAATAATTCCATTTTGTCAATCTACCAATAACACTATTCACAACTTTTAACTTCAGAACTTAATCAAAATAATGAGAGTTATAAATGACAACTAATATAAGATGACAATTATCGCGACAAGACAGTGGGTCCATGACATAGTGACAGGTTGACCAACTCCAGAATGTCCAACTCTCTAAGGTACAGTGGGGGGAGGGTGCCTTACCACTGCCAGGAGAACACAGCCCATGTCAGCATAGTCCATATCAGCCCACCCCCACAAATCACCAACCTTACCTACTGCCCCAATAGCTGCAGCAGGGACCTACCACCACCACCTATCCCTTCTGCAACTCTGCCTTCATTCAGCATAATTGAAATAACTATGTGTACTGTAGTTGCCATCTGATTACTCCACCAAATACCTTTACTTATGTATTCTGTCGTAAAACCTAACCTGTATAGTTTTACTTGGAAAACTGGTGGAAAAAAGCCAGGATGTTCTGACTGAAAGTGTTTGATTTTTTTAAAAGTAAAAGCTGAGTTCATATAATACCAAGTAATAGGATCACAGATGCAAGGAACAAAGAATTTTGCAAATATTCACACCAATTACATAATAATATATAAGTATTACAGGACATTAACATTAAACAAATTATTTTAAAATGTAAAATTTCAAAACAATTTTGCTCACTCTGTACACTCATGTTCACAATCGGACACATCTATTCACCCATGTTCACTATCGGACACCTCTGTACACCCATGTTCACTATCGGAAACATGTTCACTCTCTTCACCCATGTTCACTAACAGACACCTCTGAACACCCATGTTCTCTATCAGACACCTCTATTCACCCATGTTTACCATCAGACACCTCTCTACACCCATGTTCACTATCAGAAACCCTTAGTGAGCCATGTTCAGAATCGGACACCTCTGTACAACCATGTTCACAATCGGACACCTCTGTACAACCATGTTCACTATCAGACACCTCTATTCAGCCATGTTCACAATCGGACACCTCTGTACAACCATGTTCACTATCTGACACCTCTCTTCACCCATGTTCACTATCAGACACCTCTCTTCACCCATGTTCACTATCAGGCACCTCTTTTCACCCATGTTCACTATCAGACACTTCTGTACAACCATGTCACTATCAGACACCTCTGTACACCCATGTTCACTATCTGACACCTCTGTACACCCATGTTCACAATCAGACACCTCTCTTCACCCATGTTCACTATCTGACACCTCTGTACACCCATGTTCACTATCTGACACCTCTGTACACCCATGTTCACTATCAGACACCTCTCTTCACCCATGTTCTCTATCTGACACCTCTCTTCACCCATGTTCACTATCTGACACCTCTGTACACCCATGTTCACAATGAGACACCTCTCTTCACCCATGTTCACTATCTGACACCTCTCTTCACCCGTGTTCACTATCTGATACCTCTATTTAGCCATGTTCACAATCGGACACCTCTGTACAACCATGTTCACTATCAGACACCTCTCTTCACCCATGTTCACTATCAGGCACCTCTTTTCACCCATGTTCACTATCAGACACTTCTGTACAACCATGTCACTATCAGACACCTCTGTACACCCATGTTCACTATCTGACACATCTGTACACCCATGTTCACTATCTGACACCTCTGTACAACCATGTTCACTATCAGACACCTATCTTCACCCATGTTCAGTAAAGGACACTCTGTACACCCATGTTCTCAATCAGACACCTCTCTTCACCCATGTTCACTATCTGACACCTCTGTACAACCATGTTCACTATCTGACACCTCTGTACACCCATGTTCACTATCAGACACCTCTCTCTTCACCCACTGTGTTCACTATCAGACACCTCTCTTTACCCCATGTTCACTATCAGACACCTCTCTTCACCCATGTTCACTATCTGACACCTCTGTACAACCATGTTCACTATCAGACACCTCTCTTCACCCATGTTCACTATCAGACACCTCTCTTCACCCATGTTCACTATCAGACACCTCTGTACACCCATGTTCACTATCAGACACCTCTCTTCACCCGTGTTCACTATCTGACAACTCTCTTCACCCGTGTTCACTATCTGACACTTCTCTTCACCCGTGTTCACTATCTGACACCTCTCTTCACCCGTGTTCACTATCTGACACCTCTCTTCACCCATGTTCACTATCTGACACCTCTCTTCACCCATGTTCACTATCAGACACCTCTCTTCACCCATGTTCACTATCAGACACCTCTGTACACCCATGTTCACTATCTGACACCTCTCTTCACCCATGTTCACTATCAGACACCTCTTCTTTCACTATCTGATACCTCTCTTCACCCGTGTTCACTATCTGACAGCTCTTCTTCCCGTGTTCACTATCAGACACCTCTCTTCACCCGTGTTCACTATCTGTTCACTATCTGATACCTCTGTACAACCATGTTCACTGACACCTCTCTTCACCCGTGTTCACTATCTGACACCTCTCTTCACCCGTGTTCACTATCAGACACCTCTGTACACCCATGTTCATAATCAGAAAACTCTCTTCACCCATGTTCACTGTTATCTGAGACACATCTTTACAGGCATGCAAGGATCTGCTAATTGTGGGCTAAGCTTCATGGACAGAGGACTTGCCAGCTGATATCTAGTTCCAGGACTACTTGACAAGTGACTGTGTCAAGTGCACTGTCAACATCAAACTATCTAACTCTGTCAAGTGCGTGAGGGAGCTTGGTTTGAGACCCTAAGGACAGTATTACCATAGCATGTCAACTGATGGAAGTTACATTCTATACTGATTAAGATATTCAGTCTAGATAGTTTAAACCACATATAGTAACCAGCATTAGTAATTATTTTTCTATTTTCTATTTCAGACAAATTTGTAACATACACGATTTCATTGATTTATTACCAGCATACTCCACTCTGTACACCATAGTGATGCAGGTAGGTATTGTCTTAGGAGCCATGTTCTACACAAGCAGCACATCATCCAGACAGACGGGGATAGAGGGGCGGCGATTATGCTAATGTGGGCAAAGGCATGCACTTCCTGGTTACATATCACTTTACATACGTTTTTTATTTGCTTACTCAACTAGGTCCCAATGACACATATATGTACGTAGCTATTTCCAACAGACACATATATGTACGTAGCTATTTCCCAATGACATATATATGAATGTACCTATTTCTATATGAATGTACCTATTTCTCAATGACACATAGATGTACGTAGCTATTTCACAATGACACATATGTACGTAGCTATTTCCAACTGACCAATTTTTGTACATAGCTATTTCCCAATGACACATGTATAAACGTAGCTATTTCCAAATGACACATATATGTACGTAGCTATTTCTCAATGACACATATATGTACGTAGCTATTTCCCAATGACACATATATGAACATAGCTATTTCCATATGACACATATATGAATGTTGCAATTTCCCAATGACACATATATGAACGTAGCTATTTCCCAATGACACATAGATGTACGTAGCTATTTCCCAATGACACATATATGAACGTAGCTATTTCCCAATGACACATATATGTATGTAGCTGTGTCTTAATGTCATATTTATGTTCATAGCTATTTCCCAATGTGGCATGCATGTCCTCACATGTGTGTGCAGCTACATCCCAGGGTTACATATCAGGGTGCTGTTACATCATAGCAACTTTATACTATGCTTATCATCATTTACACTCAAATCTGACTAAACTGCATGTGTCAAATTACTGGTTCTCTTAAACCAATTTGGGAGTACCAAGCAATAAAATTACACTCCCTAGATGACTCGGAAAGTTAAAATGAAAAACAGCTTCAACAGACAGGGCAAACATTAAATTCACTTCACACAAACCTGCATCACTGTGATTGGCTACAATTACAGACAGGATACCTTCTGACAACATGCCAATATCCAATCACGTCTATTAACACGCACACATTACACCAACTGAACAAGGTGATTACTTTGTACACATCAGCAGCAAGCTACCTTCTCATGTGATTGCCGTTGACACTTGAAAACAGGGTGAAACAGATTCAGATTTGCTAGTGAATCTGTTATTCAAGGTATGACTTATATCACTATACTAATCATGCAGAAAACAGTGAGATCAATGATACACTGGAGTAGCAATTCCTGTCACTGTCAACAGCCCCAGTACTGAAATTTAGGTATGTTTTAAAAAACTGTTGTTTCAATCCGACATTGAATTTTTTTCTTAATAATATGTTGCTGGGTAGATGTATGCCAGATAGGTGTATGCCAGGTAGATGTATGCCAGGTAGGTGGTGGATGTATGCCAGGTAGGAGTATGCCAGGTGGGTGTATGTCAGGTGGATGTATGCCAGGTGGATGTATGCCAGGTGGGTGTATGCCAGGTAGGTGTATGCCAGGAAGGTGTATGCCAGGTGGATGTATGCCAGGTGGGTGTATGCCAGGTGGGTGTATGCCAGGTGGGTGTATGCCAGGTAGATGTATGCTATGCCAGGTGGGTGTATGCCAGGTGGGTGTATG
This sequence comes from Haliotis rubra, assembly GCF_003918875.1. Classification (NCBI taxonomy): domain Eukaryota; kingdom Metazoa; phylum Mollusca; class Gastropoda; order Lepetellida; family Haliotidae; genus Haliotis; species Haliotis rubra. Next base: position 656,054 of record NW_025764948.1, on the reverse strand, counting down.
CCAGGTGGATGTATGCCAGGTGGATGTATGCCAGGTGGGTGTATGCCAGGTGGGTGTATGCCAGGTGGGTGTATGCCAGGTGGATGTATGCCAGGTGGATGTATGCCAGGTGGATGTATGCCAGGTGGGTGTATGCCAGGTGGATGTATGCCAGGTAGGTGTATGCCAGGTAGGTGTATGCCAGGAAGGTGTATGCCAGGTGGATGTATGCCAGGTAGATGTATGCTATGCCAGGTGGGTGTATGCCAGGTGGGTGTATGCCAGGTGGATGTATGCCAGGTGGATGTATGCCAGGTGGATGTATGCCAGGTGGGTGTATGGGTGTATGCCAGGTGGATGTATGCCAGGTGGATGTATGCCAGGTGGATGTATGCCAGGTGGATGTATGCCAGGTGGGTGTATGCCAGGTGGGTGTATGCCAGGTGGATGTATGCCAGGTGGGTGTATGCCAGGTGGGTGTATGCCAGGTGGATGTATGCCAGGTAGGTGTATCCCAGGTGGATGTATGCCAGGTCGATGTATGCCAGGTGGGTGTATGCCAGGTGGGTGTATGCCAGGTGGATGTATGCCAGGTGGGTGTATGCCAGGTGGATGTATGCCAGGTGGGTGTATGCCAGGTGGGTGTATACCAGGTGGATGTATGCCCGGTGGGTGTATACCAGGTGGATGTATGCCAGGTGGGTGTATGCCAGGTGGATGTATGCCAAGTGGATGTATGCCAGGTGGATGTATGCCAGGTGGGTGTGGGTGTATGCCAGGTGAGTGTGGGTGTATGCCAGGTGGGTGTGGGTGTATGCCAGGTGGGTGTATGCCAGATGGGTGTATGCCAGGTAGGTGTATGCCAGGTGGATGTATGCCAGGTGGATGTATGCCAGGTAGGTGTATGCCAGGTAGGTGTATGCCAGGTAGGTGTATGCCAGGTGGATGTATGCCAGGTAGGTGTATGCCATCAACATGCTGGTCTACAAGACAAATATTAGGAAAGCACTGTTAGTACCACCAAATAACACTTGGGTCAAGTTATGAAAAGTCTATCCCTGTATTTTGCTAAAATGAGGACATATATTGGTCAAACAGTTCATATTAAACATTGCATAATTACAATATTTTCAAGCTTAAATGCCAGCAAAATTAAAGTGTTGTTCAAGATGGCTACTAACGCAGCAGTTTGATGGCAGGTTGGTATTGTAGCCAGAGGTAGCCACACAAGCGGGACACAGAACCATGATGGTGTCGTCCATGCATAACAGGAAAGAGGTGTAAAACCCACCATAAAACAGGTCCCTTCAATAATTAATGTTGTTTAAACAACACAATGTATCCAATCAATACAACTCCACCAGCAATAAGGTGAGCCTCATGACCCAACAAGTCTGTATGGAGTAGACTTTAATGCAGAGCATACACAATGAAGCCACCACTTTCACCAGTGTGTTAACCAGTTGAGACCACACTTCTCCCCTTGTTCTGACCCTCTTGAATCATAGTGATCAGTTGCCATGTGCTTGTCAGACTTTCAGGTAACTATACCGGATATTCAGGCAGAATTATAGTCAATTCTCACATAAATAAGAATTTGAGGCCTTTGTATTGTTGGCCCAGGGGAAGATATGGGTCTTCAAGTGACCAATTTACCTGTACACACAATATGACTCACACAGTTTAGCAGTAAGAGGTCAAACTTGATTGCGAGGAGGACATATTTCCTCCTTCAGGTGAGGAGTTGACATACAAGACACCCCAACCTGTCACTCAAACCTGCTTCAGTGCATGCAGTATGCAGTGGGTTGTTCAAGTTCACTCACTACATACACCATGTCACTCACTCACTACACCATGTCACTCACTCACTCACAAGAAAATGTTCATATATAGACACACACACAACATCATGTCACTCATATACATACACACAACCTGTCACACACATACATACACTGGGGCGGTTTATTGCTGGAATTTTGCTAAAAGCAGTGTAAAACAATACTCACTCACACACACACACCATGTCTCTCTCCCTCTCACTCACTCACTTGCTCTCACACACACACACCATGTCTCTCTCCCTCACTCACTCACTTGCTCTCACACACACACCATGTCTCTCTCCCTCTCACTCACTCACTTGCTCTCTCTCTCACACACACACAATGTCTCCCCCTCTCACTCACACACCATGTCTCTCACACACACACCATGTCTCTCTCTCACTCACACACACACCATGTCTCTCTCACACACACACACACACCAGCCTCTCCCTCTCTCACACACACACACACACACCATGTCTCTCTCTCAAACACACCTGTTAAACACTCACTCCACCAAAGACACCATGTGACACACACACACACATCATGTCCCTCTCTCTCTCTCTCACACACACACACACACACACCATGTGACAACCACAGGCTCAATATCTGCTACACACAATGTGACAAACACACACAACACCATGCCATTTATTGAGAGACTCTCAGTCTCTATGCCAAGGAATAAAAAATTTGCCAAAGGCTGTGTCGAAAGGGTAAATTGACAGAACCATCTGCGATATCACTGACCCACTTATATACATAATTTGCATCAAGATAATGTTCTCCCTCAATATCAATCCGAAGCAAGTCTGGGACATAGATAAAAGCAAATTCTCCCTCCCATTCACAGTACGCATAACCCTGCTTCCAGGCTTCAAAGCTAAAATTGGCTTAGGTTATGAACGATGCACATTATCTTTGAAAAACTGACATTGACATAATGTCTATCATGTTTCTATTTATCATACACTGACTCAAATTATGACAGCAAGTGTCTGTGGGGAAGGTGTTCTGACATGGGACAGTACAGAGTCAAAAGTCAAGCATAAACTCTTCTGTGTTCAAGTCCGGGATGAAAGTCAATGGGTCCAAAAAAGAAAATTTATGTTTGATTGAAGATTAAAAGTATCCAACACTGCAATTCCTGAATTCTTTTCAAAGATGTTTTTTAACAGATCTGATCTATTTTAAGAGAACTCTCAAACAGTTTAATTTCAAACTACACTGATGTTTTATGCATCAGCAGTATTTCTCATACAACACACAAAGAATTGACTAAAACCCTCAAATTCGTCCCCTCTCTGAATAAAACATATTTTTTCCATATAAATATAAGTTTCTCATCAAAGGCAAAACACCAAACTGTAAATAACCAACAAAATATTCCAAAATGGTATCCCAGATAACACAAATTAGAGTATTTAGAGTGTGGGATGTTAATGTATTTGTGTTTCACGTGACTGTCAGGTAGTTTAAGACAACCTTCGGTATTAGCTGTTGTCAATTGCTGATGGACCAACAGTTTTCTCTAGTTCCACATCGTCTTTCAGTGTGTACAGGGAATCCACCCGACTCACATCCCTCTATTCACTCCAGTGGATACAGACTGCTTCACTGCCTCAGTAATTAATGTTGACTTGCAATTTCAATACTGAAGAGTAACTGGAGCAGCATTTAGTGTTGAGTGGGAATCCCGTGGTTTTAAAGGCTAAATCCCATCTTTTCATGTGAACGTGGGGGTTGGACAATGCATCTCAAGGGTTGCAATCAAACACGGCTCCTCCTGCCACTGAATGAATCATACAGCTCGTACGATCAGCTTTTTGTGTTAACACAAGCTTACAATGAACTCAAGTGTTGGGCATCCTTACAAATCCCTGCTCCTCACAATAGCTAACAAAGAAAAAACAGACTGTAGCTGTGTTAAAGATTTCAATACAGCAGTAGGTGGTCAATATTGTCTGATTTACCAGTCAAATTGAGGTGGCCATTACGCCCTGTACTTGACAGGCGATGCTATCATTAGCCAGTTTCCGTCACATTTCACTGATCCCCTGCTCACACTTTCACATTTTATCCAAGAACTTTAACTTTTTTTAAATTTACTGCTGTAAATCATCAATGAATCACTCTCAACCGGGGCTTTTAACGTCTTAACTTTATTACAAGCCAACTGAAGGGCCGGATGAACATAGCATATTCACACCTCATGAAGCCCCCTGTGAACAACACTGATCTTTGAAATTCCCCAACAAAAACTCTACTGACAAAAACACAAAATCTTTTCATCAGCAAATACTTCAAGCATACAGCATAATATCTGTATTATTGCATAGACTTCTGAAACATGACAGTATTTTCAAAATAGCCGGTTGGCCAACAAAAGAATTTGTTGACAATAACTTGGATATGAATGATTTTAACAATCATGTGAAAATTTTGGCATTGTCATAAATCTCCTTGATATCCAACAGCAGGTCAACATTTAAGGGAAAGACAGGCAGATCTTTGAGATTTCACAGCAAATAAGACATATTCCTAAAGTTACATTGTCACTCTTGAATACATTACAATCAAATTGATCTTGTTTTCAACTCCTCAATGACTTCATTTTAACCCTTTGACATTAATACATATAATTAAAAAAAAATTTGTTTACCTGTATGACAGCAAACAAGCACAGTGACTTCAAATGATTCCCCATAAATATTGTTTATGGAAGATCTCTTTCAGTAATTTAATATAAAGGCCCTTGCACAGATCACTTACTCAATAATCTCTTTCAGAGATTGCTTTGGAAAAAGCACAAAGATCATAAAGAGTCTTTATGAGACATCAGGATTTTCAATAAAGAGTCCCTTAACTTGAATATATGTGCTGCTTTGAACAGCAATGCAGACATGGGCATATTTACGACTGGAGTAAAATAAGCAATGTACATATATCTGATAGAGTCAGAGCAAGGTCTACCAGATGTAATCCTTCTATTGCCGGTATTTAATCTGCTTACAGACATCAGATTATCCGTAGAAATACCATAAAGTAATGCCTGACACCGCCCCCTTTCTGTGCCACAAAGGCAGGAAAATAAGTTCTACATAGGCATGTTTGATGGGAGCTACTGTACAGGAATGTGTGACAGGTGTTACAATACATGTAAGTATGACAGGTGTTACAGTACATGTGAGTATGACAGGTGTTACAGTACAGGTGAGTATGACAGGTGTTACAGTACAGGGATGTATGACAGGTGTTACTGTACAGGAATGTATGACAGATGTTACCATACAGGAATGTATGACAGGTGTTACTGTACAGGTGAGTATGACAGGTGTTACTGTACAGGAATGTATGACAGGTGTTACTGTACAGGAATGTATGACAGGTGTGACTGTACAGGAATGTATGACAGATGTTACTGTACAGGAATGTATGACAGGTGTCACTGTACAGGAATGTATGACAGATGTTACTGTACAGGAATGTATGACAGATGTTACTGTACAGGAATGTATGACAGGTGTTACGGTAAAGGTCTGTATGACAGATGTTACTGTACAGGAATGTATGACAGATGTTACTGTACAGGGATGTATGACAGGTGTTACTGTACAGGAATGTATGACAGATGTTACAGTACAGGTGAGTATGACAGGTGTTACTGTACAGGAATGTATGACAGATGTTACTGTACAGGTCTGTATGACAGGTGTCACTGTACAGGAATGTATGACAGATGTTACTGTACAGGAATGTATGACAGGTGTTACTGTACAGGAATGCAGAGCTCCAGATAAGATTTAGCTCATTTGGGTACTGTACCCACTGTATTTTTTTGGAGTGGGTATTATGAATTTTGAGTGGGTATTTCATTTTCCGTTACCCACTACTTTCAAATATGTGCGTATTTCACATATTTCACGTATTTCAGTCATTTTACTCACCTAAGCATTATGTCATTGAGTAAGTTTACTAAGCAGGTATGTTCTGCCTTAAGTCATACCGAAGCAAAACCAACTTAAATATAATGGAAATGATTTCATAAAAAATCACTCATCCTATACTGACAGTACAACTTAATAGCAATTGATATCTTTTTCATTACGCAAGCGAGTTTTATAAATATATTCCGTACGCATTTGTTTTAAACTTTTTGCGTATCTGACATTTTAAATGCGTAATTGGTACGCAACAATTATTTTTCAATGCGTAATTGGAAATTTTCTATGCGTATTTTACCCGGATACGCAGCTTATCTGGGCCTCTGGGAATGTATGACAGATGTTACGGTACAGGAATGTATGACAGGTGTTACTGTACAGGAATGTATGACAGGTGTTACAGTACAGGTGAGCATGACAGGTGTTACTGTACAGGAATGTATGACAGGTGTTACTGTACAGGAATGTATGACAGGTGTTACTGTACAGGAATGTATGACAGGTGTTCCTGTACAGGTGAGCATGACAGGTGTTACTGTACAGGAATGTATGACAGGTGTCACTGTACAGGAATGTATGACAGGTGTTACTGTACAGGAATGTATGACAGGTGTTACTGTACAGGTGAGCATGACAGGTGTTACTGTACAGGAATGTATGACAGGTGTTACTGTACAGGAATGTATGACAGGTGTTACTGTACAGGTGAGCATGACAGGTGTTACTGTACAGGAATGTATGAAAGGTGTCACTGTACAGGAATGTATGACAGGTGTTACTGTACAGGAATGTATGACAGGTGTTACTGTACAGGAATGTATGACAGGTGTTACTGTACAGGAATGTATGACAGGTGTTACTATACAGGAATGTATGACAGGTGTTACTGTACAGGAATGTATGACAGGTGTTACTGTACAGTTGAGCATGACAGGTGTTACTGTACAGGAATGTATGACAGGTGTTACTGTACAGGAATGTATGACAGGTGTTACTGTACAGGAATGTATGACAGGTGTTACTGTACAGGAATGTATGACAGGTGTTACTGTACAGAGATGTATGACAGGTGTCACTGTACAGGAATGTATGACAGGTGTCACTGTACAGGAATGTATGACAGGTGTTACTGTACAGGAATGTATGGCAGGTGTTACTGTACAGGTGAGCATGACAGTCGCTACTGTACAGGAATGTATGACAGATGTTACTGTACAGGAATGTATGACAGATGTTACTGTACAGGTGAGCATGACAGGTGTTACTGTACAGGAATGTATGACAGGTGTTACTGTACAGGTGAGCATGACAGGTGTTACTGTACAGGAATGTATGACAGGTGTCACTGTACAGGAATGTATGACAGGTGTTACTGTACAGGAATGTATGACAGGTGTCACTGTACAGGAATGTATGACAGATGTTACTGTACAGGAATGTATGACAGGTGTTACTGTACAGGAATGTATGACAGGTGTTACTGTACAGGAATGTATGACAGGTGTCACTGTACAGGAATGTATGACAGATGTTACTGTACAGGAATGTATGACAGGTGTTACTGTACAGGAATGTATGACAGGTGTTACTGTACAGGAATGTATGACAGGTGTCACTGTACAGGAATGTATGACAGGTGTTACTGTACAGGAATGTATGACAGGTGTTACTGTACAGGAATGTATGACAGGTGTTACCGTACAGGGATGTATGACAGGTGTCACTGTACAGGAATGTATGACAGGTGTCACTGTACAGGAATGTATGACAGGTGTTACTGTACAGGAATGTATGACAGGTGTTACTGTACAGAGATGTATGACAGGTGTCACTGTACAGGAATGTATGACAGGTGTCACTGTACAGGAATGTATGACAGGTGTTACTGTACAGGAATGTATGGCAGGTGTTACTGTACAGGTGAGCATGACAGTCGTTACTGTACAGGAATGTATGACAGATGTTACTGTACAGGAATGTATGACAGATGTTACTGTACAGGTGAGCATGACAGGTGTTACTGTACAGGAATGTATGACAGGTGTTACTGTACAGGTGAGCATGACAGGTGTTACTGTACAGGAATGTATGACAGGTGTCACTGTACAGGAATGTATGACAGGTGTTACTGTACAGGAATGTATGACAGGTGTCACTGTACAGGAATGTATGACAGATGTTCCTGTACAGGAATGTATGACAGGTGTTACTGTACAGGAATGTATGACAGGTGTTACTGTACAGGAATGTATGACAGGTGTCACTGTACAGGAATGTATGACAGATGTTACTGTACAGGAATGTATGACAGGTGTTACTGTACAGGAATGTATGACAGGTGTTACTGTACAGGAATGTATGACAGGTGTCACTGTACAGGAATGTATGACAGGTGTTACTGTACAGGAATGTATGACAGGTGTTACTGTACAGGAATGTATGACAGGTGTTACCGTACAGGGATGTATGACAGGTGTCACTGTACAGGAATGTATGACAGGTGTCACTGTACAGGAATGTATGACAGGTGTTACTGTACAGGAATGTATGGCAGGTGTTACTGTACAGGTGAGCATGACAGTCGTTACTGTACAGGAATGTATGACAGATGTTACTGTACAGGAATGTATGACAGATGTTACTGTACAGGTGAGCATGACAGGTGTTACTGTACAGGAATGTATGACAGGTGTTACTATACAGGTGAGCATGACAGGTGTTACTGTACAGGAATGTATGACAGGTGTTACAGTACAGGAATGTATGACAGGTGTCACTGTACAGGAATGTATGACAGGTGTCACTGTACAGGAATGTATGGCAGATGTTACTGTACAGGTGAGCATGACAGGTGTTACTGTACAGGAATGTATGACAGGTGTTACTGTACAGGAATGTATGACAGGTGTTACTGTACAGGAATGTATGACAGGTGTTACTGTACAGGAATGTATGACAGGTGTTACTGTACAGGAATGTATGACAGGTGTTACTGTACAGGGATGTATGACAGGTGTCACTGTACAGGAATGTATGACAGGTGTCACTGTACAGGAATGTATGACAGGTGTTACTGTACAGGAATGTATGGCAGGTGTTACTGTACAGGTGAGCATGACAGTCGTTACTGTACAGGAATGTATGACAGATGTTACTGTACAGGAATGTATGACAGATGTTACTGTACAGGTGAGCATGACAGGTGTTACTGTACAGGAATGTATGACAGGTGTTACTATACAGGTGAGCATGACAGGTGTTAGTGTACAGGAATGTATGACAGGTGTTACAGTACAGGAATGTATGACAGGTGTCACTGTACAGGAATGTATGACAGGTGTCACTGTACAGGAATGTAGGACAGATGTTACTGTACAGGTGAGCATGACAGGTGTTACTGTACAGGAATGTATGACAGGTGTCACTGTACAGGAATGTATGACAGTCGTTACTGTACAGGAATGTATGACAGATGTTACCATACAGGAATGTATGACAGGTGTTACTGTACAGGTGAGTATGACAGGTGTTACTGTACAGGAATGTATGACAGGTGTTACTGTACAGGAATGTATGACAGGTGTGACTGTACAGGAATGTATGACATGTTACTGTACAGGAATGTATGACAGGTGTCACTGTACAGGAATGTATGACAGATGTTACTGTACAGGAATGTATGACAGATGTTACTGTACAGGAATGTATGACAGGTGTTACGGTAAAGGTCTGTATGACAGATGTTACTGTACAGGAATGTATGACAGATGTTACTGTACAGGGATGTATGACAGGTGTTACTGTACAGGAATGTATGACAGATGTTACAGTACAGGTGAGTATGACAGGTGTTACTGTACAGGAATGTATGACAGTCGTTACTGTACAGGAATGTATGACAGTCGTTACTGTACAGGTGAGTATGACAGGTGTTACTGTACAGGAATGTATGACAGGTGTTACTGTACAGGTGAGTATGACAGTTGTTACTGTACAGGAATGTATGACAGGTGTCACTGTACAGGAATGTATGACAGTCGTTACTGTACAGGAATCTAGGTTCACCAGGTACACTACTTATCATCCACCTCACTATTCCACCAGGTACACTACTTATCATCCACCTCACTGTTCGACCAGGTACACTACTTATCATCCACCTAACTGTTCCACAGGTGCAGTATTAATCATCCACATCACTGTTCCAAACCGCTATTCCACTATCCCATACAGGCCACTGCTAGTTACGACCTTCCTGTCCACCCACACATCAACACACTCTAACCTTGTCCAGCTCGGCCTTCCTGTCCACCCACACATCAACACACTCTAACCTTGTCCAGCTCGGCCTTCCTGTCCACCCACACATCAACACACTCTCACCTTGTCCAGCTCGGCCTTCCTGTCCACCCACACATCAACACACTCTCACCTTGTCCAGCTCAGCCTTTTCCCGGATGAGCTTCTGTTCCAGTTCCTGTTCCTGCTGATGGCGCTCAGCGATTTCCTTCTTCAACTTGATGGCGCTGATCCTCTTGGTTTCCTGTAGATCATTTTGAAGCCGTCTAACAGCCTGCTCCTGTTTCTGCCGAGCATACTCAGCATTCCGCACCTTCTGGTATAAGTTCTGCTCTGTATCTTCTCCTTTCACAACCATTTTCTACAAGAACATGTACACTATATTGTAAACTGCATCGAACACCAGAAAAGACTGTTGATATGACATAAGCTGGTCGCTTCAAGTGGTGATTAAATGTAACATGCACTGAGAGATCCATAGCACTTTGTCTGATTTTGTGCACTTCATTCAGAGCGGTAACAATTATAAAGACAAGCCAAGAAATGTGAGCATGGCTCATTAATATAACACTCCCGTCCATGACTCCCAATTTCAGCTGAACCACAATTATTAATCATTTTCTTGACAAAAATATAATATCTGTATCAAATTATACACTGGCTGTTGTCTGCTGGTGTATACACATCAGCCTTGGCTTACTCAATTGTAAATTTGTAACCAATAGATGAAAATATTGGTTGTTTTTATTAATTTTAATTCACAATATGTACATTGCACTGCAACTCTCGTTAAAACAAAGAAGGTTATCCCCAAAATTAAAATAACTTGAAAGTTATTGGTTGAACAAACTTTTGTTAGTTCAAATTTTTAAATTGCTGGAATTCTTGACAATAAAGACCTCATTATCAAAATTTGCACAGCACAAATAGTTATCAAGTTATTGGTTGAACAAAAATGTATCCCGACAAAAATATTGGTATAGCTAATTAGATACAATTAGAGCTATAAAGCTCTTTACCTCAGAAATATACCAAAAAACACTCATTATGTAATTCTGTATACCACATACAAACTGTTAGGGATGCTAGAAGCCAGGAAATGAATAAAACACACAGAATTTATGGACAACTTCTGGTTTATTGTACATAAAAACCTAAATCAAATCGTGGACAATGCAAAACAAGAACAGTTGTCATTCATATAGTTTATGTTTTTTAATCTACCACATACCTGCTACACAGCAAACATCCACAATTATGCCTGACCAAATGGCCGAGAAAAGATCCAAAATGACATGTCAAGTTAACAACAGATGGACAACACACCACCATGATATAAGCTCACTCGAACTTCATGGCAGGTGACCGGGAATAAATAAATGTCAGCTCCATGCAGTAACAGAAAGTCATACACAACTCAATACCCACAAAGTTAGGTTTAAGCACTTTCAGGCTGGACAAACCCACAGGTTCTAGGTTCTTCAGATTTAATCATATTAACCTTCAATCACAACAATGAATTTTTTTGAAATAACATGTAATAGCTTTCATCATACTCTAAATGTAAAGATATTGTGGTGTACACAAGTTTGGAGAATCTATTTTAGATTGAGCAACCTACACTTCAGCATCACTGAATCACACTTAAGGCAGAAATCAAAAGAAATTGCCTACCAAAATATGATTCATTCAAAACTACTATTGTGCAGATTTCGAGAAACAATGGCTTTGTGTGGTGTGATAGGTTTCTCACCTGAAAGAACTTGAGTGAGTCTTCATGCTCCCTCCGCTGCTGCTCTGCGTGCCGCCTCTTGAAGCGCGCCTCCCACACGGCCTGCTGGGACTCCTCCTTGTCCTTCTTCTGACGCATACTGTTGTGCAGCTGTGTCACCCTGCGAGTGTTGTGGGCCTGGCAACAAAACAGTACAGGACATTATTAGGCAGTACAAGACACTATTAGACACTACAAACTGTTGTGCTGCTGTCACCATGCAGGTGTGATGGATCTTGCACCACAACAGTACAGGACATTATTAGACAGTACAAGACATTATTAGGTAGTACAAACTGTTGTGCAGCTGTCACCATGCAGGTGTGATGGATCTTGCACCACAACAGTACAGGACATTATTAGACAGTACAAGACATTATTAGGGAGTACAAACTGTTGTGCTGCTGTCACCATGCAGGTGTGATGGATCTTGCACCACAACAGTACAGGACATTATTAGACAGTACAAGACATTATTAGGGAGTACAAACTGTTGTGCTGCTGTCACCATGCAAGTGTGCAGGATCTGGCACCACAATGGTGCACAACACTCTAAACAGTACATGCTGCTGTGGAGCCACGTGAAACTATGGCAATCATCACCAGTCAGCTCCCCCAGTAGGTGGACAGTTTTAAGGAACAGTCTTGTCCACTCACAAACTATATGCTACTGACTTGAAAACACAAATGTTGAAGTTTAGTTTCCATTGACCAAAAATTACTAAATTTGCTTTTTATCAGTAATCATACTGAGGCTCCAGTCCAGCTGTGGATAAAGTACTGTTTATTACGGTTGTCCATTCAGGGAACTATTTTGTTCAATATTGGGGATGTGCACAGTTCATTGCTATTAGCAAGTACGTCTAATATGACAAGTAACAATACGATGTTCTTTACTTTTATTCACTCCAACCATCATGTCCAACTACTCTCTCACATGTATATGATTATAATTTTCTTCATATGTACATCTCATATTTTCCCAACCTGTCATTCACCTTCTGAACAAGCCCAAAATAACCCTGGGACTTTGTGTACGTGTAATAAAGAAGTTGTTATCCAGAAGATTACTTGTTGTGCATATATCCAGCTTGTATATGCCTACAAAGACTCTCTTCAGGATGTAATGTAGGAAGTGTAGAATGAGTTTCAACAAGACAAAAACAACAAACAAAATAACAAAACAAATATACTTTCTTGTAGGATCAGCAGCATAGCTATTACTTAAGTCATCAAATCTGGTCCTCAGCCTGCCAGGGAGTATTCAAAATGTTTCCTCGCATATCAAAATCAGCAAATATTATCTCAACATTAAACATTTTAGTTGAATAATAGTATTTCGAAGAGTTCCCATCAAGCCTCTGGAACTCATTTTAATTGCGCTTTTACAATTTTAACTCATTATTACAAGGAAGTTTGAATGCTGAAAGGTACAGTGTTGACTCCTGTTGTACACCAATGGATTCGATGAGTGATGGCAGTCTGTACAGTCTCCATCAAGATGAGGCACACTCTGAGTAATTAGCAAATAGCTCTGCCATTTCATGTCCAAGTCCATGCCCCATTAGCCCGATAAGCCTGCCTGGTACCCTGCCCATGTACACAAGCCAGATATGTGGGTGTCGTGCAACCCATCAAGGGGCCACGAAACCCCAGCTGTACCGCCCCAGTGTAAACATACTGTCACCCACACCACTAAACCTGGGAGTCTGTCACTCTACATATCTCCCCACACACACAGGCTACAGATAACTGCTTTGTAATTGCACAGCAGGATACTTGGGGCAGAGGGCACAGATTATTTACAGAACATCAGGCGTTAATGTCTATTAGATGTGTTCCTACAGTACACTTTTAGGCCTACAAATATAATGTGCACCATTGCTGCCTACTGTACTTATGCTTGTAACCGATCAATAGGATAAGGAAACCTTACCTACTGTACTCTTGTACAGTCCATCAATAGGCTGTGCACCATTGCTGCCTACTGTACGCTTGTACAGTCCATCAATAGGCTGTGCACCATTGCTGCCTACTGAACTCTTGTACAGTCCATCAATAGGCTGTGCACCATTGCTGCCTACTGTACTCTTGTACAGTCCATCAATAGGCTACACACCACTCCTGCCTACTGTACTCTTGTACAGTCCATCAATAGGCTGTGCACCATTGCTGCCTACTGTACTCTTGTACAGTCCATCAATAGGCTGTGCACCATTGCTGCCTACTGTACTCTTGTACAGTCCATCAATAGGCTGTGCACCATTGCTGCCTACTGTACTCTTGTACAGTCCATCAATAGGCTGTGCACCATTGCTGTCTACTGTACTCTTGTACAGTCCATCAATAGGATAAGGAAACCTTACCTACTGTACTCTTGTACAGTCCATCAATAGGCTGTGCACCACTCCTGCCTACTGTACCCTTGTACAGTCCATCAATAGGCTGTGCACCACTCCTGCCTACTGTACTCTTGTACAGTCCATCAATAGCCTGTGCACCATTGCTGCCTACTGTACTCTTGTACAGTCCATCAATAGGCTGTGCACCATTGCTGCCTACTGTACTCTTGTACAGTCCATCAATAGGCTGTGCACCATTGCTGCCTACTGTACTCTTGTACAGTCCATCAATAGGCTGTGCACCATTGCTGCCTACTGTACTTTTCTACAGTCCATCAATAGGGTGAGCGCCATCGCTGCCTACTGAACTCTTGTACAGTCCATCAATAGGCTGTGCACCATTGCTGCCTACTGTACTCTTGTACAGTCCATCAATAGGCTGTGCACCATTGCTGTCTACTGTACTCTTGTACAGTCCATCAATAGGGTGAGCGCCATCGCTGCCTACTGAACTCTTGTACAGTCCATCAATAGGCTGTGCACCACTCCTGCCTACTGTACCCTTGCACAGTCCATCAATAGGCTGTGCACCACTGCTGCCTACTGTACTCTTGTACAGTCCATCAATAGGCTGTGCACCATCTCTGCCTACTGTACTCTTGTACAGTCCATCAATAGGCTGTGCACCATCTGTCTACTGTACCCTTGTACAGTCCATCAATAGGCTGTGCACCACTCCTGCCTACTGTACCCTTGTACAGTCCATCAATAGGCTGTGCACCACTGCTGCCTACTGTACTCTTGTACAGTCCATCAATAAGCTGTGCACCATTGCTGCCTACTGTACTTTTGTACAGTCCATCAATAGGGTGAGCGTCATCGCTGCCTACTGAACTCTTGTACAGTCCATCAATAGGCTGTGCACCATTGCTGCCTACTGTACTCTTGTACAGTCCATCAATAGGCTGTGCACCATTGCTGCCTACTGTACTCTTGTACAGTCCATCAATAGGCTACGCACCATTGCTGCCTACTGAACTCTTGTACAGTCCATCAATAGGCTGTGCACCATTGCTGCCTACTGTACTTTTGTACAGTCCATCAATAGGGTGAGCGCCATCGCTGCCTACTGAACTCTTGTACAGTCCATCAATAGGCTGTGCACCATTGCTGCCTACTGTACTCTTGTACAGTTCATCAATAGCCTGTGCACCATTGCTGCCTACTGTACTCTTGTACAGTCCATCAATAGGCTGTGCACCATTGCTGCCTACTGTACTCTTGTACAGTCCATCAATAGGGTGAGCGCCATCGCTGCCTACTGAACTCTTGTACAGTCCATCAATAGGCTGTGCACCACTCCTGCCTACTGTACCCTTGCACAGTTCATCAATAGGCTGTGCACCACTGCTGCCTACTGTACTCTTGTACAGTCCATCAACAGGCTGTGCACCATCTCTGCCTACTGAACTCTTGTACAGTCCATCAATAGGCTGTGCACCATCTGTCTACTGTACCCTTGTACAGTCCATCAATAGGCTGTGCACCACTGCTGCCTACTGTACTCTTGTACAGTCCATCAATAGGCTGTGCACCATTGCTGCCTACTGTACTTTTGTACAGTCCATCAATAGGGTGAGCGCCATCGCTGCCTACTGAACTCTTGTACAGTCCATCAATAGGCTGTGCACCATCTCTGCCTACTGTACTTTTGTACAGTCCATCAATAGGCTGTGCCACATCTGTCTACTGTACCCTTGTACAGTCCATCAATAGGCTGTGCACCACTCCTGCCTACTGTACCCTTGTACAGTCCATCAATAGGCTGTTCACCACTGCTGCCTACTGTACTCTTGTAGGCAGCTTGATGTGGTAAAAGAGCACAGTAGCAAGTACACTCACCTCAAGTCTCTGTTCAATCTGCCGAGCCTTCAGGTCCAAATCTGCATTAACAGCAGCTGTGTTGAGAGATCTCTGCATGGTCGTGTTGTCTTCCAGTCGAATCTGTGTGTCCGTCAAATGTCTTTGTTCTGTAAAAACATACTCATAGTCTGCTTACTAATGCCTCAGTACTGTAAGATCTAAAACACCTCTGTGATACTATTGCCTTAGGTTACCTCTGCCAACCTACAGCATAGATTTCCTATAGAAATAATGACAAAGACTTGTTGTTTAGCACCACTCTCAGCAATGTTCCTGCGGTATGACAGCAGTCTAGACCACACATTCAAGGGAATGACAGCACAAGCATCACAGAGCATTCCCAGTCCTATTGGTCAGCAAATGATTGCAACAAGACTATAAGATGTTTTTCAACAATCAGATAATACCTTCCCAGTTCAATGACTGGTACTAAAGACTGGCAAGACAGGTATGCACATGGAACTGACCATCTCTCTTCTTGATGTCCAGGTGGGCCTTGGTGAGGGAAAGGTCAGCACTAAGCTTCCTCTTCTGCAGCTCTGCTGTCTTGCCATCTCCATCACTCCTCCTGGACACAACATACCCTTTTATATCCAACACTGACACCCACTGGAGACATCACTAGGGTGATATCAAGATTTATTACCCATGTGGTCAACGTATGGGTAGTTGCATACTATTCTTGTACATACCCCGAGTGTCGTATCGCGTTGACCTGTGTCGTAACGACTTGACCTGAGATTCTGAGATTGGATAACATTCTGGTCACAATTAGGTCACATTCTGACGTAACTATTTTTTCATTCATAACAAACACGTGAATTCATTCATTCTACAACTTAAATGCATTGTGGGAATGTAAACATTGCGAATGTTGCCGTGTCGCTGTTTAATTGTGAGTCGAACTGAGACATCATATCCGTCGAAAAACATAAATCCAATGTTTCCACCAGTGATGTTAGCCGAATGAAGCAACTGCAAACCAAGAAACGGGGTGCTACGGAGTAGTTTACTGTAGGAGGCTGTACGAGGCGATGACAACTGACATGCATCGTGACGTCGTTACCAAGGCAGTGACGTCATTACAGTGTGACCTCATGCAGATATTGTACTACAGTACAATACTCTTCCGCAACCTCTTTATGAAACCGGTTTAGGTTTGAAACCATAAAAATAACAAAAATACGCTATTTATGCATGTAAGACGTGGGTAATAAATAAAATACCACACTCGGTCTTATTTATGCAGGTAAGACGAGGGTAATAAATAAAATACCACACTCGGTCTCACTACATACGAATTATACGAAACTCGTGACCTTCGCTCGGTCAGATACCATAGGAAAGACACTCGTTTCGTATAATTCGTATGTAATGAGACCTCGTGTAGTATTCTCTATATATCACTACAAGGAAATTACATCACAAAGCTTTGCAGACCATTGTGACATAACCAGAAACCATGAAACTCTGCTCTACTGAAACTGGTATTTAACACAGAAGACAATGGTCAATGGATATTGCTGTTCTCCATTTAAAAACTGAAAAAATCCCAAACAAAAGATTTTAGGTAATACATGGTACATATCCAGTCGTTCAAGGGTTATTACAGCAGACATCAGCTCAATCACCTTGTTGATTCCACAGGTACTCTAACAGTACTACCTGGTTATATTACCACCCTGGATACAATGCCATATTTTCTCCTGGACAAACTGTGGCATTATATCCAGGGTATACTGTATTTAGAATCTCACTGATATTTTATGAATCAACTGAAACATAAACCTCCTTATGAAGACAGGTTGATATACAAGGGAGTCCGGTAATTCCGCGTGTCTGGTAATTCTGCGTAGCTGCAATAGCGTACTTCTGTATCGAGGTTAACATCGTCTGCTACCACATTTATGCTTGAAATCGGGACATTTCTACAAGGGACTGGCTTTTAATCACTAAAGGTAAGTAAATAACAGTAATTGACAGATAAATTGACAGTTTTATGAAAATTCGTTTTCTTCAGACTTTTAAACCTTTTTCTTCATTATTCACAATTGGATTTAATATGCAACACTCTTCCTTACATTGATGAAGTGATTTTTGAAAATTATCTGGCCCTAATACGCTTCCATACTTCGGATCCCCAGCTCGATGTTATGCGCATCAGTTGCTGCGCAGAATTACTGAACAGCAAGCGATGTCATCAGAACGCCGGTAAAGTCAACCATATGGCATAATGCAACATTAGAATCTTATAGTCGTCAATAAAACTTATATTTCTAGGTAAATATGATGCATACCAGCATGTTTAGGCAACATAAAACCACAAAAAATAAGAGACGTTAGTTGCCGTATTGCGATCGATGTGCTTAGGTGCGCGGAATTACCGGACGGCATTGTATACCACCAACATGGTATCAGATATACCATAGTGAGTCTGTGTGAGTCAAGTGTGAGGAGAGGGTGGCAAAACACAGACACAGGCATAATGTACAGTGATGAAAGACTGAGGCTGATACGGAGTTGGGGCCAAGTTTGTATGAATGGAAGCCACAAGATGCAGATTGCTAACATAAGAGCTGTGCCTTACACCACAATGATACCAGGGCCATCTGGGGTACATAGTATCAAGAGCACATCCTAAATAAAGGATTCTAAATTACTTATTTCAGACATAAGATTAAGAAACTTACATAAGTTTTGACTCCAGTGACAAGTCGGCATTGTTATTTTCATGTATTCTCTTCGTCGTGTCTGTCTTCACTTCTCTGTAAATGGAGATAAACATGGCAGGTTTACATTATGCAATGACTACTAACATCACATTTCAATATTCAAAGATTATAGGAATCACAGTCAATCAGTCATAAAATAGCAATAATGGAAGAGGTACCTGGAAGTGTCGACCCTCTGAACGCGCCTCTTCTGTGCCTCCATGTTGAGGGAGATGGCCAACTCGGCCAGCTCTTGCTTCAGCTTGTACTGCTCCACCTTGTGGGATGTAGAGAAAGAGAGACAGTCAAGGAGTACTGGTTAATGGACAAACATACAAGTGCCTTTGGTGACTCACTTAACAGATCTGTGTCAACACTAAACAATACAATGTCCATTAAAAAAAAAAAAATCAGCAAATTGCTCTTGGTGAAGACAATCCTTATCTTATCTGCTTTTATTCTTACCTCTTTCTCCCTCAACTTTGTTTCAAACTCCTGGCTAAAGCGTGACAGCTCCACCCTCTTGAGCTCCAGCTGGCTGAGTTTTGTCTGGTAGTCTCGCGCAACCGCATTTCTGGAAAGATCAGCAACAATATCATCAACATCCCCAGCATTGAGTCAGCATGAGTCTATCACTGATAAAAAGAGCGCTTAAGACAAAATATGGACACTTACTGATTATTTGAATAGCTTGCCATGCACTATCCATCTTGTGATGAGGACATTCTGAGTGTTCATGTGAAGACTGAACGAGACTGATCACTATGGTAAGTTGGCATGTGGGTCGTATTCGATATACCAGAAGAACTGACAAGTTTAAGAATGACTTTGAGTTGAAATTCAAGTCGACATAAGAAAATAATTACATCATCAGCTGTCCTCTGGGTTACTTTTCAGCATAAACTTTCAAAGGATTCCTATAAGACATTGAGAAGCATTTACACTTTGAATCTACTTTTCACTTAATATTATACTGAACAAAATATGGCAACTGATGCAATGATAGCAAAGGTTTCATGCAGAAAAATGTATGGAAACATAAGTTGGCCATGTAGGTCAATATCTGTGTGTTCACCATGATACATGCATTACAGCATACTGCTGTATATGGTTGCTTGTAAAGAGCTGTGCCAAGGTGGGCCAAGTTGACAGGTGCTTGGTCTCTGGTATACACTTTCAGCCTGAGAATATCCCACTATTTAGTATATGTCAAGGGAATTAGCAGATCAGTGCACTGACTGTATGCCCTCTAGTCAGAGAAAACCGGTGAATGACATCGTCATCTGGCTTTCAAAGAATTTTGCTGAAAATTCTTCCTAATGGAATTATGAAATGATTTCAAATTTCAGCAATAAATTGCTGTCCATTCAAATGTCCTTTCAAAATACCCCAAAAGTTTGTCTGTCATGTGGGATACAACCACACTCCATGACACTACCATACACATACTGATGACGGTCAAGAATTATTATTAATAATAATAATAGTGGATATTTGTAAAGCGCCAGTGTCCACCCACTCATGCATGCTCATGGCGCATTAAAACTATTTACAATAGAAGGGAAAATGTCAATTATAGCCTTTAGTAAAAAGGAATGTCTTTAGGTCCTTCTTAAAAGAGTATTACCCTGGTATACCAACATTTTCTAGTATCTGTGATAAAAGAATGTGGGCAGCTTTTGTGTATTTTGTGTCATAATGCATAAACAAGCAGTCTGTGTGGTAATAATTGTTGACATATCTATTTATTAGTTGACTTCAATATGTAAGTCTTTCCTTCATAGGTTTGGTTTGGTTATTGTTATACGCCGCACTCAGCAATATTCCAGCTATATGGCGGCGGTCTGTAAATAATCAAGTCTGGACCAGACAATCCAGTGATCAACATAATAAGCATCAATCATCGCATATCCATCATCTACATATATACCTACGTAAACATGATAAATATTGACATCAATTCTTAATTCCCTTGAGGTAGCTGACTGTACACAGTTGATCATACATCAATGTCTTCTGATTGTCTTCAATTAATACAAAACAGTTTTAATGTTCAGTACACCCTGTGACAGTGTTGCTACTGTAGGGTATAAAGTGCTGCATGGGGGGAATGTTCTGTCTCCAGAACCACAAATTAACTGCCAACAAGAACACTACTGAGATGACTTCACTCACTGTTTGACAAACACTTTCCGATCAATCTGTTTGGCACCTTGATCTCTTGACAAACTCAAACCTATTCTCTTTTTCGTTCTCTGAAAAATACAAATGATCCCTATATATGACATGTACAGCGTTGCAACAACTTGTCTTTATTCTACATGCTAACAATGTCCCAGATTCTACAGAAGTTGGGTATCTGAGTAGCCAAATGGATACATACATGTCGCTGTAGAAGGATGTTTGATCAGAACAAATGAAAAATTAAATGTTTATCAGTTGTTTATAGTTCTATAAATCTAGTGATACCATTTATAAACTAGTCATTGATGTACCTCTATCATCAATTACGAAGGTGGGTGGGCTGACACAGGATGGTGGGTGGACTGACAGGATGGAGGGTTGACTGACACAGGATGGTGGGTGGACTGACAGGATGGAGGGTTGACTGACACAGGATGGTGGGTGGACTGACAGGATGGAGGGTGGGCTGACACAGGATGGTGGGTGGACTGACAGGATGGAGGGTGGACTGACACAGGATGGTGGGTGGACTGACAGGATGGAGGGTGGGCTGACACAGGATGGGGTGGACTGACACAGGATAGGGTGGGCTGACAATGAGTGAGGGATTGGACCGACATAGAACGAAAGGTGGTATGACACAGGTCCAGGTGGACTGACACAGGATGGAAGGTGGACTGACACAGGATGGTGGGTGGACTGACACAGGATAGTGGGTGGACTGATTGGATGGAGGGTGGACAGACACAGGATAGGGTGGACTGACAATGAGTAAGGGATTGGACCGACATAGAACGGAAGGTGGAAAGACACAGCTTCAGGTGAACTGACACAGGATGGTGGGTGGACTGACACAGTATGGTGGGTGGACTGACACAGAGCGAGGGATTGGACCGACATAGAACGGAAGGTGGAATGATGTAGAACCTGGACTGACATTGAGTGGAAGGTGACAGGCATTAGGGTAGAGGGTGGACAGACACAGGATGGAGACGGATGGACATGAGGGTAGAGGGTGGACAGACACAGGAAGGAGACCGATGGACATGAGGGTAGAGGGTGGACTCACCTCTTCCTTCTTGTGAGTATGGTCTTGGGATATTTTGGTTAACTTCTCCAAAGCATGATTTAACTTCTTGTCCTCAGCCAGACGTTTCTTGTTGATTGCTGTAACAGATATGTCATTGTTTAGTTACCTGTCTTTGTGAAAGGAAAAGATAAAGGAGGGGCTCTGCTACAGCAAACTTGCCATTTCCAACATGAAAGATATTGATAATGACATTGTCTTTTGCCCCATTGATGGAAGAAAATTGACAAATCACTAGGAAACTCCTGAAATGAAAATTCTTTAGATTTTAAGTCAAACACAAGTTTTTCACCTTCAGGTATGTGAAGGTGAAGATGTGCTGTCACTAACTTGGTACAGAACTGAAGTCTAAAGATTTCACAGACTTTCAGCATTGTTAAGCGATCAGCTTAATTATTTTTTCTCAAAATAGTTCTATCAAAGAGTGTTAATTATGAAATTACTTGAAAACACCATCCCAAAACATCTGGTGTCTGGATCCCAGTCTACGTCTAGATGTTATAATTAGTGACTTGTGAGAAATTGAGACCCTGTTTGTGTGCAATGAGGGTAATGAAATACTAGAGTGACTGATATCCTTAAGTTTGAGTCAGCAGACAAGTCAGACTTAAACCTAACTTGTTGGGACTGACAACTGCACACCTTTCAACCCACCCATCATTTGTGGAAGACTCGCAATTCCATGATTGTGCATGTCTCTAGACATAACAGACTACTTCTCTTCCAAAACTGCATTTTTCAATTATTTAAAATTTGCCATCATTGTCCTGAAGAATAAAACAAAGGACAGCTTGTGGTTGATTACAAAAGTCTGAAAGCAAGTTTTCCAATTAAATCTGTATGTAATCGTCCATCTCTGCGTAACACATGGAGCATTTGGTTCCACATGATTATCAACCAAAACTGCTCAGCATTTCTTAAAAAATGATTTCAAAAATTATAATCATGGTGTTCGGATTAAAAATATAGATTGACTTTATTATGCCAACCAAATGCCCTGCCTATACAACACCTGGATCGACTTTGAAAAAGAAGAGATATGTTTGCAAGTATCCAGAAACCTGAAGGGAAGGTCTTCTCTTCCTTGCTCAAGGGAAACAGGACACATGAGTCCTTAATTACAACATGTTGTCAGGAGCATATTATTACTTGATGCAACACATTAACAGTGAAAGACAATCTCAGGTTGCAATGGCGAGTTCATCCTTACGATCAATAACATCATTAAGGCTTCAGGAAAACCCAGTTGCATACCAAGTGATGGTACTATCAGAACCTGTCTGTGATGGTGGTTGCAGAACTCAACTTATATTTAGTTTCACAGACCTTTCACTTAGAGGGTGCGGGGTGTTTCTGGACCATGAAACTGCTGAATAGTGTGGAAATACAACAGTGATGATGATCATAAAGAATGGCCTTCCCTGCATGTGCCTGTGTACAATCTCTAATCATCAGAGAAATAGTTTGAGGCCACTTACAGATGTTTTGAGCAAGTAAATGTTTAAGCATTTATTATTAAATTTAACTAACATTCATCATTAACAAACTGTGATAACCAAAATCATATGAAACCTATGCAACAGCATGGAAATACATTAAACAGAAAATGTATTATTCCAATATTGATGTGTTTCTATAAGTGATTTTAAATTGTTGTTTTAAAATATTTCTGTGCTCTTAATGAATTACTGTAATATCTGTAAATCGTATTGATATAATTAAATAGCTGTGTGTGTTCATTTTGCACATATAAATTACAAATAATGGGGAAAACTGCCAATTGTTTTGAAATTTGTTTTGACTTTGATTGTGAGTTAATTCAACAGAACTACACCACAACTAATTGCCCTTGTAATCTACTAACAGAGGCCATGACCTTGACTGGAAGAGCCTGATAGCCTATTGTTCTGACAGTGTAAATGTGATGGTTGGACATGCCTCTGGCTGTCAAGAATTAGGGAGAAGCGGCCAGCAGTGGTTGACCTTGGCTGTAACGCAAACTGGCATACGTGGTGATGAAGTCACAGAACAGTAAGGTACCCTTAGTGATTAACGTGTCCGTTCACACTGAATACTCGAGTTCGAATCCCAACATGGGTTCAATATGTGAAACCCATTTCTGTTGTCCCCTGCCATGATATTGCTGGAATATTGGTAAAATCTGCATAAGACCATACTCACTCACTGGTGATCAAGTCGGCTATCAAAAAACTCTCTGGTCAAAATGGTAACATGACTGGTAGTATTTCAATAATTATTTGTATATGTTAAAATATTCTTGTGAAACAGTGACTTTTATAAAACAGAAGTATTAACAATAATAAGACACTGTCGTCAGATTGTCTAGGAGTTGAAAAACTGAAAAATAGTATTATCTCAGTTTTCACAGTTTGCAGTACGAAGATTACAGTGTTTTACAATTCCTCTCAGGAGGTTTAGGATGAAGCCCACTCAGGACGGCTCAGCTGATCCTGGAACAGTGGCCAGACATTTCTTCCAATCACTCTAACATGCATGAAGTTGTATTTCCTGATAAAGTCAACGTTTGGGAGAAATGAAATTATCTGATGATAAAACTGGATGAGATGAGCAGTGATCAATGATAATTTAATAAATTTTGACTGATTTAACGTCATTAATTAGCTACAATTACACAATGTACGCAGATGAAGTGAAGGTGTGCGTCATGCTCACACACATGCAGAATCTGCTGGGGTAGTATCTGACAATGTTTGTCGAGAGTCAGATCATAAACCACTAACTAAAGACGAATTCACCGAACAGGAGAACAAGTTTTTTTGAAGATCTTGATTTGATCAACAGATCAACGGAGCAAGATCATCATTATACAATGTTCTGACATATGAGGCATACACAATGATTACAGCCATTAAACTTGGTTGCCCTTTATTAAAAACTCTACAGTGCACCTGATGAAGGAGTAAGAATATACCCTGAAATGTCCTATTCCTAAGAGTACTATGATGAAATCCATAAACGCCCTGATTTTGTGTACCACTTCCAAATGCCATTGTATACTGTGTATATTTTAGAAATATAAGACTGTTCTACCAGGTTACATTCTCACAATGATCAAGAAGCCTACATTTGGTAATGCAGTCCTATAAAATACTTGCTGGATCAACCTTGACCCTGGATGGCACCAACAGATTGAAGCATCTCCCTGCCCTGGACATCAAGTGCCAGGTTCAAACTCTGACACTGCTGACACTCAGATGTTCGAGTCAACCATGAAGAAGGTAAAGACAAACAGGAGATCCGAGCTGGGCAATTCCACCATTTGTGCTGCTCTGCTGATTTGCAAAGTGAATTGTAGGAACTGTGCTACTGCTCCTAATGCAATAGAATTCAGTAGAATTAGGAGAACTTTAAGTAAACCTAATTATACAACACAACTTAGACACTGAAATCTCTAAATAAACATCTGTTGTTGTTTATTAGATTTTTAAATACATCTAATCCAACGTGATATGACACTTTTTCTGAGCCTCATTAAACTTGTGAATTATCCGCTTCAAGTGTTATTGTCACTTTATAAAAAACTGACCCATTTTAAAAGCCAAAAATTGCCATGTTGACAGGTCTGGAATTGTCCCAAGCATAGCCCTTCTGTAAGAGACACTCAATGTGAAAGTCCAAGTAAAAGTGAGTGAGTGAGTGGTTGTGTCAACATGGAGACAGAACTGTTTCAGAGCAGTTTTAGCTTTATTGTTCCTCTCTCCTTGAATGCTGCAGAAGCAAGGCAGCTGTCCAGACAATGTATTCCTATGATATCTATAATGGTAAAAGCCACAAAGTTGGGCTCGCCAACAAGTTTATCAGAGATGGTGATATAAAAGTGACAGTGTGTTTGATGAGGGGACAGTAAGTGTCCCTGTAGCCTGCCACAATGGGGTAGCACCCTGCTGACCTGCACTGAAAAATCGTAGGTCAACAATGTCCACTCACAAAAAGGTCACATGGGTCATAACAATATTTCTGAAGTCCCATCTACTAAATTTTTAATCATCGTCCAGATAGTGTACTGTGAAACTGGCATTATGCGGGACCAGTAGAGAATGGCTTGCAAGACAGAGCTGGACTGCTAGGAGTTGGTCACAGGAAGAACATGTCACATTTACACAATTCATCTCCCATCAAGAGGAGGGGTTTTGATTGACAATGACTTAATTACCTTGCCCTTGTTTGCCTGATTACAGAGTTAATCGCCAGGTAAACATTAATATAAGGATTGCTAACATGCTAATCCCTGATCTGATCTGATGATCTGACAGCCACTCAGGGGTTGAATTTTTTTTCAAAACTCCACTGGACACAGGTCCAGTAAACTTTCAAAATCCACTTGACCAAATATTAATTTCACTTGACCACAATTAACAATTTGGTTTCTTTTGCAAATAATCTTTATCAATTGGTAGCAACTGCATTTTGTTTCATCATCAAAATACATATATCAAAACATTTCAGTAGTTTGGCACTACGGTACCACGGTAAAGTTTAATGTGGATATTTACTTGACCGACCGTAGAATTCCACACGACCCGGGCAATGGTATTTTTCAACCCCTGCCATGCTGTATGTAGAGATGTGACTTGGACAATTAGTACCAAGAATAAGATTTTTATAAAAAAATGTGTCCATAGAAGAAAGGGTAAGATTCAAATGGAGCGGAGTAAAATGGTAAATTGCTGAGGCAATCTGTTATGAATTGACAACCTCTTTATTACAATAGATACTAACACTGTTAGTGTTATCAAGCAAGTGATCACTTGCTTGATAACGGTGCTAGTATCAAGTCAGCGATACTGATTTACTACAGATCTACCATTAGGTAAAACATGTCGTCCACAAGGGATTGTCACCAGTCATACGACTGGGTTCCAGCTTTATGGGATGCAGTGGGGGATTCAGGTCCAAGAAACATATCACTTTGAGAAACTTACAAACCAGTGATCTTAATCACAGTTAACATGGGATTACAACCCATGATCTTGACATTACCAGGTCACTATCAATCAGGTGACATCTGAGTGTCACATTATACATAATTAAATCTTAATTACAGTAATGACTTCTTAAACAACATTCCAAGTAAATTTCTTCTTCCCCTACTATTAACTTAATGATCAGATGAATTTTAATGATCAATTATTTTAAGTTAGTTCCAGCCTGTTGCAGATCAGTGAGCATCTCTCCAGGGGAGAGGGCATCATGTAGAGCAGAGACTATATGTTCTCCGGGATGAGAACAGGTGCTCATCACAGACGACATGGGGAAGTCTCCACACCTGTCATCGACATACTTCACAGGCTTTCACACACATGCAAATTGTCACCAACATCTCAAAAGTATGCATTAATTGACACTGACCTCGGACTACTACCATTAATATTCTGTTAATGTGAACTTAAGCATGAGCTCGTATTTTTCACATTTGCACATAGAATTCATTAAGCAAATAGTCTGAGGTCTGTAATGCTTCCTCCCACTGTCTGGGTGTGGGGTGTGGGGAAACACATGTTCAGACAAGCTGTGATGAAGGAGAGCACCTAGCTGGTAGAACACTGACAAGTTGTGAGGCAACCATTAAGTAATAGAAAAACCTGAGTAAATCAATGTCTTCTCTCCTTCACATCACAACAGGGGTGTTGTTTATGTTGACAAACATCACAAGGGTTAAATTGCAGGTGTTAGTAGTTTTCATGCACCTGAGAATTTGTTGCAATCCTCTCATGAATAGTAATCAGCCGCTCATGTCCGTCCTGGAGGACAGGAGACACAGGTTATGCAGGTATGTGGGGGAAGGGGGTGTACTATTGGGGGCAGGAAATGGGGTCTGTTGGAGGGGACACTTAAAGGAGCACTTCTTGGGACATCAAGTGGGTCATTCATTGTGAGAACTGAATTACATTGGGTAGTCCATGGGACAGGGAGAGAGCACTGAGTTGAAACAAAAAACTGGGAATTGCAGTTTCAGGATGATGGACAATATTTGGGTGACGGAACATGTTGAACTATTTCGGGCACAGAACATGGGCCACTTTCCCATTTTGGAAATAACATCGGGCACAATGTGTGGGAAAGACAACAAGGGAACTTGAAGGGAAGGAGAAAGGGGAAGGACAAAACATAGGGCACAGTATGGTCAAAGAAAAAGGGGCACTCTTTTGGGAACGGAAAATAGGGCTCTTCGATAATGTTTAGGATCAGAACATGGTGCAATGTAAGGGGGGACACAACATGGGGCACTGTGGAGGGAATGTACATTGGTCACTGTATGTGGGACAACATGGGGCACATGGGGTGGGGGGTGGCAGCAGAACATGGGGAACTGTGTAGCGAACAGAACATAGGGCACTGTGTGTGGAACTGAACTTGGGGCACAGTGTGTAGGGGACAGAACATGGGGCACTGGCTGGGGGACAGAACATGGAGCACTGGGGGGGACAGAACATGAGACACTATGTGGAGGACAGAACATGGGGCACTGTGTGGGCAGAACATGAGACACTGTGTGGGCAGAACATGGGGCACTGTGTGTAGGGAACAGAACATAGAGCACTGTGTGTGGAACTGAACTTGGGGCACAGTGTGTAGGGGACAGAACATGGGGCACTGTGTGGGACAGAACATGGGGCACTGGGGTGGGGAAAGACAGAACATGGGGCACTGTGTGTGGAACAGAACTTGGGGCACTGAGTGTGGAACAGAACATGGGGCACTGGGGGGACAACATGGGGCACTGGGGGGAGACAGAACATGGAGCACTGTGTGGAGGACAGAACATGAGGCACTGTGTGGGGCAGAACATGGGGCACTTGGTGGAGGGAGGGGACAGAACATGGGGCACTGTGTGGAGGACAGAACATGGGGCACTGTGCGGGGCAGAACATGGGGCACTGTGTGTGGGCGCAGTACATTGGGCACTGAGTGTGACGGACAGAACATGGGGCACTGTGTGGAGGACAGAACATGAGGCACTGTGTGGGGCAGAACATGGGGCACTTGGTGGAGGGAGGGACAGAACATGGGGCACTGTGTGTGTGGGGACAGAACATGGGGCACTGTGGGGGGACAGAACATGGGGCACTGTGTGGGACAGAACATGGGGCACTGGGGTGGGGAAAAGACAGAACATGGGGCACTGTGTGGAACAGAACTTGGGGCACTGAGTGTGGAACAGAACATGGGGCACTGGGGGACAACATTGGGCACTGGGGGAGACAGAACATGGAGCACTGTGTGGAGGACAGAACATGAGGCACTGAGTGGGGCAGAACATGGGGCACTTGGTGGAGGGAGGGACAGAACATGGGGCACTGTGTGGAGAGGGCCGGAACATGGGGCACTGTGTGTAGGGGACAGAACATGGGGCACTGTGGGGGGGACAGAACATGGGGCACTGCGTGGGGGAAACATAACATGGGGCACTGTGGAGGACAGAACATGAGACACTGTGGAGGACAGAACATGGGGCACTATGTGGGGACAGAACATGGGGCACTGGGGGGGTGTGTAGAACATGGGGCACTGTGTGTGGGACAGAACATTGGGCACTTAGTGTGGGGGGGGCAGAACATGGGGCACTGTGTGGAGGACAGAACATGAGACACTGTGTGGAGGACAGAACATGGGGGCACTATGTGGGGGCAGAACATGGGGGCACTGGGGGGTAGAACATGGGGCACTGGGGGCAGAGAACATTGGGCACTTAGTGTGGGGTGGGGGGACAGAACATGGGGCACTGTGTGGAGGACAGAACATGGGGCACTGTGTGGAACGAACTTTGGGCACTGTGTGTAGAAAGAACTTTGGGCACTGTGTGTAGGGGACAGAACATGGGGCACTGTGTGTGGGGGGCAGAACATGGGGCACTGTGTGTGGGGGCAGAACATGGGGCACTGAGTGTGGGACAGAACATGGGGCACTGTGTGGAGGACAGAACATGGGGCACTGAGTGTGGGACAGAACATGGGGCTCTATGTGTGGGGGTACAGAACATGGGGCACTGTGTGTGGTACAGAACATGGGGCACTGAGTGTGGGACAGAACATGGGTCTCTGTGTGGTGGGGTAGAACATGTTGGCAGCTCATGATGAACGCCAAGGGGAAGATGGAATTTTCATATGGAATAAACTTCTTTCTTTGTTACCTGCATGATCATAACATGAACTCATGACCAGTGCACAAACAGATATTTTATGAGAGCTTCACAATAATTTCAGCTTATACATTTAATTGCCAATCTGCTCTTTATCATGAAAGAAACCTATAAACAAATAGAACTACATCAAGCAATAATTACTTTCAAATGATCAAATGCACGTGAGGAACTCAATTAACGACAGTTTACTGAATGCACATACCATCCCTAACATTATCTGCAATAAAACATGCATAGACCTCAAGATTCAGGTATCATAATTTCCCTACAACTATAACTAATAAACTAACAAAATCTTATCATGACTCTGTTGAAATAGACAGGTTATTTTTCATCAAACTACAGAAATTTAGAGTTATTTCAACCTACCCAGGGGTTCAAAATTTTCTTAAAAAGTAACTTGTCCTGACTAATTTTCCACTTGCCCTGATTTTATGAAATAATCATGATGATGTAATTATGAAAGAATAAATCAACATGGTATTTGATGCTAATGTTTACTGGACTATTTATTGAAAAGTGATAAATAACAAAGAAAGATAACTCTACTTCATTATCATTGCAAAATTTAATAGCTACATTTTGAGCAGATATGAATTTAAATCCAAGTTTATTTGCAGTTTGAAACCATAAGTGGAATTATCTAGTAGCCCATTTTTGAACCCCTGCTACCTAAGCCAAAACTTTATTGCTATATCTGAATGTGTATTATAGTATACAAGATACCTGGAACACAAGCACCCCAACAAGGATACAAAAACATTTTTATCGTCTAAGGAGATGCAATAACAATGAGACAACTGTGTTTTCCATATGCACCATGATGGATTTTCTTTGTAACTTTATCTCGTGAGTTTCATTTGTTTTTCCTAATGAGTAATGCCATGACAGAGCAGCACTCTGCTATTGTGGACACCGAATACCTAAGTGAGGTGACATGTTCAACCAGCTTGTGTCACCTTACAGCAGTCCAGTAGTACCACCTGACTGCCCTAACGACCCTCGGTAATCACTACCGCCACACATCGGCACCAGCCACAGCCACGGCACATCAGTCGAACTGCCGCCGCCTCTGTGACCGTGTCAGGTGTATAATCACCAACTACTCTGTTCCAGGGTTCCGGTGACAACTCCACATATGTCGTAATAACCACCTTGAGAGAGCTCAGAGCTTGGTTACTTAGTTCTCTGGGGTTACAGACATTTTGGACATACAAGAATAGAGAGTGTGTTATGGTGTGACTTTTAGTCAGTAATTAATGTGGAGGACTCTGGAATAGGAAAATATCGAAGCTACAACACAGCAGCCTGTAAATAATCCAGTCCATCAAAGACAAATACATTGAAGCAAGAGAAACATCTACTTTGTCCAAATACAAAGAAACACTGTCAATACCAGGTCATTATTGTTAACAGTTCTCACCATTTCAGCTGAATCCACAAAGTTATTCTGTGAAGAAACTAAGAAAGTGTTGTCAGTACTGACCATTTTCGAAGTCCCTGAGTGTGTGCCTGACTGAGCGATGGTTCTTGATGATGTCACCCTCCACCCTCTTCAGCTCCCTCTCCTCCTGCTTGTGCTGCCACATGTGGTCCTGGAAACACATGGACAGGTAGTGAGGACATGGCAGGGGACCATAACAGAAGTAGTGAGGGCATGGCAGGGGGACGGTAACAACCAAAACACATGTAGTGAGGACATGGTAGGGGACTATAACAGAAGTAGTGAGGACATGGCAGGGGGACGGTAACAACCAAAACACATGTAGTGAGGACATGGCAGGGGGACGGTAACAACCATAACACATGTAGTTAGAACATGGCAGGGGGGCGGTAACAACCATAACACAGGTAGTGAGGACATGGTAGGGGGACAGTCACAACCATAACACAGGAAGTGAGGACATGGTAGGGGGACGGTAACGACCATAACACAGGTAGTGAGGACAAGGCAGGGGGACGGTAACAACCAAAACACAGGTAGTGAGGACAAGGCAGGGGGACAGTCACAACCATAACACAGGTAGTGAGGACAAGGCAGGGGGACGGTAACAACCAAAACACAGGTAGTGAGGACATGGCAGGGGGACGGTAACGACCATAACACAGGCAGTGAGGACAAGGCAGGGGACAGTCACAACCAAAACACAGGTAGTGAGGACAAGGCAAGGGGACGGTAACAACCAAAACACAGGTAGTGAGGACATGGCAGGGGGACAGTCACAACCATAACACAGGCAGGGAGGACAAGGCAAGGGGACAGTCACAACCAAAACACAGGTAGTGAGGACAAGGCAGGGGGACAGTCACAACCATAACACAGGTAGTGAGGACAAGGCAGGGGGACGGTAACAACCAAAACACAGGTAGTGAGGACATGGCAGGGGGACGGTAACGACCATAACACAGGCAGTGAGGACAAGGCAAGGGGACAGTCGCAACCATAACACAGGTAGTGAGGACATGGCAGGGGGGTAACAATCATAACACAAGTAGTGAGGACATGGCAGTAACAACCATAACACAGGCAGTGAGGACAAGGCAGGGGACAGTCACAGCCATAACACAGGTGGTGAGGACAAGGCAGGGGGACAGTAGCAACCATAACACAGGCAGTGAGGACAAGGCAGGGGACAGTGCTGACCATAACACAGGCAGCAGTGAGGACAAGGCAGGGGACAGTAACGACCATAACACAGGCAGTGAGGACAAGGCAGGGGGACAGTAACAACCATAACACAGGCAGTGAGGACAAGGCAGGGGGACAGTCACAACCATAACACAGGCAGTGAGGACAAGGCAGGGGGGACAGTAACAACCATAACACAGGTAGTGAGGACATGGCAGGGGACAGTAACAACCATAACACAGGCAGTGAGGACAAGGCAGGGGACAGTCACAACCAAAACACAGGTAGTGAGGACAAGGCAGGGGACAGTAACAACCATAACACAGGTAGTGAGGACAAGGCAGGGGGACAGTAACGACCATAACACAGGTAGTGAGGACAAGGCAGGGGACAGTAACCACCATAACACAGGCAGTGAGGACAAGGCAACAGTCGAACCATAACACAGGTAGTGAGGACATGGCAGGGGGGCGGTAACAATCAAAACACAAGTAGTGAGGACATGGCAGGGGGACAGTCACAACCAAAACACAGGTAGTGAGGACATGGCAGGGGGACGGTAACAACCAAAACACAGGTAGTGAGGACATGGCAGGGGGACAGTCACAACCAAACCACAGGTAGTGAGGACATGGCAGGGGGACAGTAACGACCATAACACAGGCAGTGAGGACATAGCAGGGGGACAGTAACGACCATAACACAGGCAGTGAGGACAAGGCAGGGGGACAGTAACGACCATAACACAGGCAGTGAGGACATAGCAGGGGGACAGTAACAACCATAACACAGGCAGTGAGGACAAGGCAGGGGGACAGTAACGACCATAACACAGGCAGTGAGGACATAGCAGGGGGACAGTAACAACCATAACACAGGCAGTGAGGACATAGCAGGGGGACAGTAACAACCATAACACAGGCAGTGAGGACAAGGCAAGGGGACAGTAACGACCATAACACAGGCAGTGAGGACATAGCAGGGGGACAGTAACAACCATAACACAGGTAGTGAGGACATAGCAGGGGGACAGTAACAACCATAACACAGGCAGTGAGGACAAGGCAGGGGGACAGTAACGACCATAACACAGGCAGTGAGGACATAGCAGGGGGACGGTAACAACCAAAACACAGGTAGTGAGGACATGGCAGGGGGACAGTAACGACCAAATGACAGGTAAGGAGGACATGACATGGGGACAGTTACGACCAAAACACAGGTAGAAGACTTAATACAGCATTATCACACATCATTAAGCAAGCTTCAACCCAAACTCTATCCACAACATGTCAACACTTCATCATTTGGGACTGGATGTGTAACGATATGGCAATATAGTATTGTATCAAGATCAATTCTCACAATAATATACATTGACTCATTACTCCAGTATTGCAATACATATGATTCATTACAATACAAGTTATACTGATATGATTTCCTGGTTGGCTTTAATAGCAGAAGCTGCACAGTGCCCCCAAGATTATATGTTTCTCCTCTCCCCCTCTTTGCTATCTGACATTTGAAAAGAAACAATTCAGGATTGTCATTCACCTGCAAAAGGGATAGAATACAAACTTATGAAAATTAAAGTACTGCATCAGGATACAAATTGTATTGCATCTGTATCATTGAGATACGTATATCACACCCAAAGCTCTTACTGGGAGTTAACTAAAGTCAAGTTGGACTCACCTCGATCACCCTGATTCTTTTATCATAGTCCTTCTTGTCTCGCTCGACCCTGGATGTGAGGTTGACCACACTCGGCCGGTCGGAGTTGGACTGGGCGCGTTTCCGCAAGGGGTCATTCCGCAAAACGTAAGGGTGACCATACCGGGAGGAGTCCACGAAGCCATCTGGACCTACTTTCCTCTCCTGCTCTCTGCACAACAAAGTACAATAATGTGATGGGTAAACCATTTCACAGCATACGTTACATGTTCTGGAGGGAGGGCTTTGGCACGTTTAGAATGTTTTATTCATCATATCTTTTTTTGATATATATCATAGACTACAATTATCAGGCTGTGATTTTCTGATCTTCCTGAGGGCAGAGCTATAACATTTTCCTCACAATGCTTGATTGTATTCATGTCCAGGTTTAAACGCATTGATGTCATGGTTTCCACATGTTGAACCCACCTTTCCTGGTAATGTACAGTCAGTATTCCATAAATACAGCATTACAAGATTCAAAATGACAATGACGGATTGTAGCATTTTCAACTTCACATCCAGTACCTTGAGATATTTTTACAAGATGTGATATTCCTCACTCTAATAACCAAGTCTGACCACCCAATGCCTTCACTTGTTCCCCACGACAACTACAGCCTGCTGGGAAAGTGCCCTCATCCGGGAATTACCAAAGGGAAAAACATGGTTAACAGTGCTATAGTCTAGGGATGTCACGATACATAAGTTTCATGATTCGATACGTATCACGATACCTATTTTCGCAGCATTATGGCATAAATTTAGTTTCATTTTGAACATTAATACTTCATATTTTATAATTGTCCATGAAAACATCAACATTTTTTATTCTCAGAGATCAAAAAGTTCTAATTTCCCATCTTTGTGCATGAAAAATAATCATTTATGACTCGCATAACATAAAAAAAAACATGATACAATTGCAAAATGTAAATGATACACCAACATATTTAAACCGATACTTTCAAAACTAAATATCAATACAGCTTTGAATGTATCGATAATTGTATGGTCTTAGAAAATGTATCGATGCATCGATGTATTGTGGCATCCCTACTATAGTCTGTATGTGTCTTTCACTATGGTTAACTTGACATGCATTCAGAATTTCACGGGAACTCAAGGAACTTTCAAGTTTACATGTTATGCATAATTTCAAAAGTTCCAAAAGAAACTTTATTCACCAACACATACAATATATTGTAACATCTTATCAAAATTGGATGGTTGAAAATGGATGGTCTAATGCAAGCACAACTCAAAGAAACAATGGAATGCCCACAGCAA
Source organism: Haliotis rubra (assembly GCF_003918875.1). Classification (NCBI taxonomy): domain Eukaryota; kingdom Metazoa; phylum Mollusca; class Gastropoda; order Lepetellida; family Haliotidae; genus Haliotis; species Haliotis rubra. Next base: position 620,153 of record NW_025764948.1, on the reverse strand, counting down.
GGGGCATTTACATTGACTTGAACTAAACCTGTTGGTGTGATGTGTTGATTCTATAGCTACGTATGTGCAGTTACTTTGTGTGATTTACTAACAAGCACCAACATTCCTTTCTAGACACAACGTCAGAATCTGCAGGATTAAAGTATGAACATGTCTGCTGGTCTGGAAGACCCTGACAACTGAAGCCCTCATGTCCTCCTCTCACTCATGCTACACAGACTGAAAGGAGTTTAGGACATTGGACATAACTCAACAGAGTTGGAATCCAAGTATGAAGGTCCAGGAGCTGTGTCATAAACCTGATGTTAAACAATAAGACAGATGATGAACTACAATAAAATACTACAGCCAAAGTTCCAAATTCTTGGTATTATGTCAATGTCAGGAAATATTGTAAAGTAAAAAACATCTCACGCTTGATCTTATCACATAACTTCTTTTCAAAACATTCCTCATGATGACATATATTGTTCAGAGCCAATGTCACTCAAAAGTAATCTGTGCAAACATCTAAAATCTATAAACCAGCTTAATGCACAGCATAATTCCTAAAATATACCTGGGGATTCAAGAAGTTCTATTTCACTGACATGGAATAGGGGCCAACTTCAAGTTTATAACTACTTACTACCTTGTTATGTTCTTGTTTCCTCACTTACAATCCAAATAAAACACATAAACACCCCTGTGAACACCTTGTCGCACAATGGAGAAAAACATGTGTACCCTTGTAATCCTGGTAATAAACACAAACCTGAAGGCCTCCAGCACTCTCTGAAGTTTTATCAGTGTTTACAGGTTCTACCCTGGCTATGTCCATGTGACAACTACCTGACTGGCCAAGTGGACAACTATACACAAACATGCCTGAACAACGGAGCTAACACAGTACAAGTAAAGGGTGATAACATGTTGTGGTTCCTGCAGGTCACTGACTTGATCTTGTCAGTTTTGATAAATTTTGTTGTTATCCATTAAAACTACATTTGTTCCTTGAGACTTCTGAAAATATCCCTCTGAAATGAACAGTGAACCACAACAGATTATTTTAGGCCTATACTTGTGTTGGAATTGTTGTGGAATTGTTGGTGTACCCAAAATATCCAGGGATTGAACTGAAAAAACAGATGCATATATCACACATCATGACAATAACGATATGAGCATAAGGAATCGTATCACAATACTTGGATTAAACTGATAAACTCAGGGGTGGAAATAAGTTTAAAATTGCTAGTGTACTCCGGTACAGTGGCACATGTAAAGTCACTTGCCCTGAATGGGTTATTTCCACCCCTGAAACTGATTCTTCTAAAGCAGTCATGTCTAGGTAATTAAAGGGTTATCTCCCTTGCACTGCATGTTGACCATCTTGACTACACTTGCCTGTCTGACATACAAACAGACCTGAATGTACACACAGCATTTCTAAATTTAGTTCATTGCCAATATGAATTCATTTCACATTTGATTACAATATATATAAAATGATGTCATTTTACTTGGAAAAAGAAATGTGAGGTTCATACTTGAGAAATGCAGCATATCTCTTGTTTTCAGTGGTTGTGTCCCCCTCATCTGCGTTGCCAGGCGGGGCACTGTCTGGACGCCGGAGGAGGGTGTAGCGACTGTAGATGACAGGGCTGCGCTCAAATGGGAGATCAGTGAGAACCATGTTGGCAGGCTATGTTCACTCCACGTATCTGCAATGTAATGTCAGAACATATAGAATACATTTCATACCCTCCACCATGTTGTACAAGAGGCCAGAGAGGTTGAAGTTTCTTTAGAGCAGCCTAAAGGAAAGGGTTAATTCCCAAAATAAGCGATGTTTTCAAACAACACCAGTCAAGAAAAAATGTACCTCCATCAGCTGAGTTTTCTGTGCACCTCACCAACATTCAGAAATAAAATTGTAATGTGTGATGTGACTGTGGCAACATAATGATGTAATCTCCATAAGGCGTATCTCTCATACTGTCATTATGTTTTCACTGTGGCTTGAAACAATCCCCATCCCCCAGATTTGGTCAGTTTCAACTCAGAGTCTACTTCACAATCCAACATTTCCTGAAAGTAGTTTTTCCGTGGTAAAGTACAACCAAGCAGTGACGGATTGTGTAGGGGACGATCCATGTCACAGGATCTGACATCTTGGCTATTTCATAGGCCAGAGAGCAGTAGATTTTTACTGAGACAAGTAAAAGCAAATGAAATGGTAGTAAGTTTGCATAAAAATCTTGATTCAATAATTACATTTCTGTCACTATAATCAGTAAAAAGAAGGCTTTCTGCAACTCTTAGCATTGCATAAGAATGCAAGGTAATGACACAAAAAGCAGGAAATATCTCATCCTGTTTAGGTACCCAAAATTGGAAAAACATAGCCTTGATATATTATTTGACATGGATTATACCTTGGATTACTGATTTCATATTTAGCATATATTTATTGCTGTTTATCAAAAAGTATGTTATTGAGCTGTTTCAATTGAGTGGCCTGGCTAAGTATCAAGGTTGCATTTTGTCAAATGAACCCGAGTTTGCAAGCATAATTGTAAACAAAAAGAGAATAAATTTAAAATACAAAAATTAAAATTAAAACAGTATAGGTTCTTGAGAGGCATATAGAAGTTGGTAATCAAGTATAAGACGAAATATTATGGATGTCAACTTCTTCTTTATTGTATACACGTTTCTGGGCTATTCCTTGCCCCTTCGTCAGGTGAATGCTAACTAACAGATATACAGGATATATATACTAGTAATGTACATGAAGCCAGAGTGATTTTAAGCATGTATATACAATAAATAGGGGATTTTAAGATGAAAGATAATAAAATATACAAAAGCAGATATGGTGTTGTTACAGAGGATTAAGTTGGTAAGTGACAGAAGCCAATCAGTCTAATTGGTGTACAAAAGGGTGGCTGATAGTATACAAAAGGCAGCGTTGAGACTGTTACAGTGGATTAAGAGGTGATGGGTGAAGCCATGAACCTAATTGATTTCCCAGGCATTGGGTAGGTAAACCCCTTGATCCCTGTTCATCTGTGGTGCTAATCTTTTGATGCTGATAGACTCCGAAATCTTGCGTCTTCGCCAATCATGGATGTTGGATGCTATGATGGTTGTAGCTTGCCAGTCAATGGAGTGTGATGGATTGTTCACAATGTGTTCAGAAAGGGCTGACTTTAGATCTGATTTCTCTACTGAGGTTTTGTGCTCTTTGAGCCTGATGTCAATGGAGCGGGATGCCTCTCCAACATAGCTGCTGCCACAATCACACATTAGCTTGTAAATGCAACCCCTGGGCTTGTGACTGGTGTTGGTTGAGGTACCTCTACCATTGGCCTTCAGAATGGTTTTTAGTGTTTTGTCCGAGCTGAAGGTCACATCTATACCAGCAGTTTTCTTGAGCTGTCAGCTGATATGGTGGCTGATCTGACCTTGGTAGGGGATGTTTACTCTAATCGGGGATGGCTCAGGCTTGGGTTGGTGTTCTTCTTGCTGTTGGAGGGTCAATGCTATGGTTCTGTCCACAAGACGTTTGGGATAGGGGTTGAGGTTGATAAATGTGGTATTTAGATGGTCTATTTCTGCTTGGAGATGGTCAGGGTTGCAGATGGATTTAGGGTTGATACAATGGCGCGTTTGATCTGGGGGTGATGGTTGGAGAGGTAATGTATATACTGGTCAGTGTGGGTGGGTTTCTGTAGACGGAAAAGGTGATGTTGTCTGAGGAGTTCTGCAAGGCCACATCTAGGAACGGCAGTTTCTGTTGGTCTTCTATCTCCATCGTGAACTGAATGCGCAGGTGCTGCTTGTTGAGATGGTCAAGGAGGATGGCAGGGTCGTGGTCGGGATCTAGGATGGTGAAGGTGTCATCCACCTTTCTGTACCAGCAGAGTGGTTGGAAAGGGGATGTAGCCAGGGCTGTCTCTTCAAAGCTGGTCAAAGGTCACCAAAATAGACTGGGCCTTGCACTTTCCCTAGATGAAGCTTGGTGTCAAATATGAAGAAAATCCAGTGAATGCTTCTTGAGATATCTCGCTGACCATCTAACATGCAGGTTAACACACTGAAATCTTCAAAGTGTCACTGTGACCTTAAAATTAAGTGAAGGTCACCAAAATCAACTGGGCCCTGCGCCTTCCCTAGATGAAGCTTGGTGTCAAATATGAAGAAAATCCAGTGAATGGTTCTTGAGGTATCTCGCTGACAAGTATAACATGCAGGTTAATATGCTGATACATTCAAAGTGTCGCCATGACCTTGAAACTTCAGTGAAGGTCACCAAAATCAACTGGGCCTTGCGCCTTCCCTAAAAAAAGCTTGGTGTTCAATATGAAGAAAATCTAGTGAACGGTTCTTGAGATATCTCGCTCACAAGGGTAAAACGTTAAAGTCCCCTTGTGACCTTGAAATTAAGGTCAAGGTCACCAAACCTGACTGGGACCTTTCTTATACTGTGATGAACCTAGGTACTAAATATGAAAAGAATCTAGTCAACGGTTTTTAAGATATTTCAATTTGTACGTATGGACGGAGCCTAATACTATATCCACGCTTCGCACTAAACGCTCGGCGGGTGATAATAATATTGATGGGACTTTGTATTTCAATCATCAATATCAGAGGTCCGAAACAATGAGGTTTTAACATGTTTAAAGGTACAATGTCACACGCATTTCTCTGAAAATACATAATGCATTTCTCTCAATAATACTAACTATCAGCCCCCAGAGACGCTACCCTAAGATACGCTATTTACGTATTTAGATTACAAAATTAAATTAAAAAGTTCAAATGAATTAATGCAATGTTGCATTAAAACGACTCTCACGCCCTCTACCAGACGAACATCATTTCAAGCAAACGCCATAGAGTTATGTCCATTAGAGCTCTTGTTACGAATATCCTACGCACAACTTGTGATTGAAACCAGTTCGGCAAATGTCGACAAAACTGCGTGCGACAGTTTTCGATGTGCGGAGCAATCGTTTACATTCCATATATGGCAAGTTTTTTTTATTGGAAGCTGTTTGCCTCGAAGTTTCAACATCAATAAGAAGCTGAAGTGAGGGCATATGCCCCCAATGTATAAAATATAGGCAAAAATATTGTCGAAAAAGCCTGACATCATGCCTTTCAGCTTATTTAAACATTAACACTGAATGTAGCACGATGATAAAATACAATATACAATTTTAAACAAACTACCAATGTTTCTTCATTTTGTCTATCAAAGACACTTGTTTGAAATCTTAAATAAACTCCTGAAGTATCAACAATGGAACTGGCCATTTTTCAGATGCAAAAAAAAAATACTAAGCGGGAATGAGGTAGGTCTTATTCCCCACTAAATAATCAACAAGTCAAAGTAATGACGTCTAACATTTAATAAGGCAGAACAGACACAAAAAATACTCTTAAACCAATGAAAAATCCCCCACACTACACCTTCTATCAATTCCATGAAAGTGAATATTACAAGAATGGTATCATGACATAATGGAAGTTAATTTCCACATACTAATTCCTAACTGCTGACTGAAGTGTTATGGAAGTTTTCTCCCTCAGTGGCAATATTTCAAGTGACGATGTTAAGCTGTGCAACGATGTCATCAAATACAGAACATGAAAAGCACAAGATTTGCAAAACCATGTGCACACTGTGTAGCGACAGGTGTATTAGGGCGAGCTGACCCAATAAAGACAGAGAACAGCTGTTTCCTTCTGTTGAGTGTCAATCAAATTTTATCCTACTTCTAATGGTAGTCAATAACCTCAGCTCAGAATGTTTTTTTGGCTTTTTCCAGAACCGAACACAAGTTCTACTCATGTTATTTAGCAGCTAACATTTATGATATCCTAACATATTCCTGTATCAATGCAAACAGAGTGTAGGTAAACATATTGCTTGCTTGAGCCAAGCCATGACAGTAACATCATCCACACTACTGATGTTAATGTGATCCCCACACAAACTGCCTGACTTCTATACATACAGCTTACAGTTGAGTACACATTGTAATCTGAACAACACAATGTCATCATGACCCTTCACCTTAAGTTCTGGTTCAGAACATTCACAGAAATAACCACATCTCTCACTCACATCTTGGCTGAAATAAACAGTAATTCTCATTATGAGTGAGTATGGTTTTACAGAAATTACACTGCTTGGAGCAAAATTCTTGTTAAGGAAACCAGAAATGGGACTCATAAGAAAGTGTGGAATCGAACCAACACTTTCAGCAGAACAAGCAAACACCTTAACCATAAGACCACCCCCATCGTCTCATCAGGGACTACCTACATCATCAATCATATACAACTAGACACAGGCTGGTCCAAGGACTGAGGAAACCCTCCTGAGGTTACATATACTACTCACATGAAGTTAAGAACACTTTATCCTGGCATGATCGATTACCTGTAGTCATGAGAAAACCATAGGTGATCTTTAACGTATTTACAGTAGTGTATGTATGATAAAGTAAGGGAGTTCTTTTTAAAATATTTTCAAATTAGGCACTCCGGAAGATGTTTTGGTGTGCCCTTTCAAATTTAAGTGTACCAACAAGGGGACTATTTTTCAACTACCAAAGAGAAAGAGGTTAGAATTATGTCTATTATGAACATGCATGTTGCTATGGTCATTCATAATGACATTTCAAAAGTATTTCAGAGAGAGATTTACTTATATTCAAATGTCTGCATAGGTCCAAATGGTAGTCCAAAAGGAAACGGCATGAGTCCTTACTGAACTGTTCTCAAACACGTAGACCTAAGTTAACTTGAATGCTGCATTCTTGACTAACCTACTTGGACTGGGTCACAGTTGCCAAGCTACCTAGCATCTGGAGGAACTACTTCTCCCCTACCCTCGCTGTGTCATGTGAACCATCAGTCCATTGTGGATCATAACTCATGGTGTCTGCAGTACATCCCTGGAAAAGCCAACATCTTAGAACCATAAAGTTTTAATGTTTAATTTCCAGGAATCACCAAACAGACCAGAACATGCAAAACAGCTACACCGATACATTTAGGTGGACAATTTACATCCAGACAAAGATACTGGTTAGTGATGATCACAAAGAGATGCCCCATATGGTGAAGTATGTCTGGATCGGAACATACCTAATTGATTGAGTGTAGTACAACCACCAAACGCTCCCTGACTTCTGTCTACAGATACCAAGAAGCAGGATTTGTTAATAATACATGACAGTGGTGGGTTGGAGCAACTGATACCACATCTAAACGGAACACCTGTACAACTACAATCAATACTCAGATCCCATGGGTTTACACAACGAGCTGCTTAGTGTATCTCAAGATGTGTACTAAAACAATCTGCTGATTGTTGGTTTATTGAAACATGAATCCAAACTTGGTAGTAAATAATAGAAACAGATGCTGATTCAAGAACAATGTACCTCTAATATGTTACTATTTTAATATATTCATATATATCTATCAAATCTATTCAGAAGAAATTTCCAGTACCATCATTTAGGGGTGAAACGGTATGCTCTTACCACGATACGAATTGTGGAAAAAGTCCTACCTAGACAGATTTTGACAAAATGATTCAATTTCCAGGCACTTTGGAAAAGGTTTAAAAAGGTTAATAAAATGATGGTACGAAAACTGAAAATACCATATTTTTGGATTGCACCTCGGTAAAATGAACCAAATGGAAAATACTGTGGTATACCGTTTCACCCCTGCCATCACTTCTTGTATAAGCTGGCAAAAACATAGACTGGAAGAACAACTGGTTGACCAGGACCCTAGGGTACAGTCACATTTACAGTATATTCACATATCTTTCTCTAAAACTGTGGTTCAGTGGTAAAGGAAAATTAAACAAAGTTTATCAAAACTAATTCCATAGTCAAATTGCATGGTCAATCACGTCAGTCACAAAAGATGCATATTTCTTATCAGTCTCAGTGATGAGACATCAGACTACCTGGTCGTGTTAATACTGACCTTTCACACTACAACATCAGCCAACTCCAACATGAGAGATTATCAATATTGAGCAGAGTTAATTAAATGATAACAATTCTCACAGACTATCAAGTCGACAAAAAACATAACATAGCCAATTTCTTCCAAAATCTACATGAAAATTCTGGATATACTCAATTTGGCCAGTCTGTTTTAGTTTCACCTTTACATTCTGTTCAAAATGTTCAGTGAGTGTTTCTGAGAAGTATTTTCTGGATCATGTGCTTTTGTTTGTAACTAGGATCTTGAAACATGTCACACGTATCCCAGTCACTCTCACACCATGCTTAATTTACTGCTGAGCAGTGGCTGCAAAAAATACCCTTCCACATGAAAGCAAACCATCAAGTTTTGATACTTCATCTGTCACAAAGAATCCAAGATGTTAAATTTTACAAAAGATATCCCTGTGTTATTTCACATTAGGCCAAATAAACAAAATGTTGTGGTTCCGATTACACCTCTTTAAAATTTAGGTTAGGTAGGTCAGAAATAAAAAATTTTTACATATTTTTTTTAGAAGTAAAGTACAAACTAATAACACATTATCAATGTGTAATTGTTTATTCAATCAAGCATGTGGCCATCATATCGACTTTCTCTATCAGAATGACAGATATCTGTTGGTGCCGGCACAAAAACAATGTTATCTGAAAGCTTATTTTATTCATTCCGCTTAAAAACAATAGGGTCGGCACCAGAATTCAACGGTCGGTCGGGTTATCGGAACCACAACATATTTTTTTAGGCCTTAATTATATATCCCTGATTATTTTTGGAGACCAAAGTACATTAATACACCACACCAAAAGTAGGTACACTGTTTGTAGTCAGATAACATGTTGAAGTCAGAAGGCATACCATATTTCTACTGACATAGAGATTGACAACCATTCAGTAAACAAGCCATGCTACATTTTATTGGTCAATACCCAGTATATGCCCGAGAACAGCAGTGCTGCATTCTACATATAGTCTTTATCCACAGCCACTAGTCCTAAGCCGGGGTCTGGTTTGTTCAATTCTTTGTTGTTTAATGCCACAATCTTCCAGCTTTATGACACCAGTCAGTAAATAGTAGTCCAGAAGACCCAAACATTTGGAGTTTTCAAACTTTAATGTATGGGCATATATACATTAAATTGTGTTCAAAGAGAATTTTCGGAGATATAACTAGACATGCTTAGTGGCCGATATTTGGCCCCAAGCCTTTGGCAAATGACAAAAAATTTCTAATTTGAATTAAACGTTTCCCAATACATCTGAACTTACAAAAATACAATGGGTATAAACACCTAATCTTAAAAAATGTGGCTCTTTTCTTTTCAATAGTGATTTAGTTTGGAATCCTAAATATAAAATCTTAAAATTTCAACATGCCAGCACACAAATAATTTTAGTAAATAAACTCACACATGTCTGAGAGCAGAGACTATATAATAACATAATATATTGTCTCTGCTGAGAGTAAATTAAGGCATACAAGATGACTTAAACCATGCTGTTTATGCAATCATTTGTGAACTTTTCAGATCTGATAGAAAGAAACACATACAATGAATTAATTAAAAACACAAGATCAATTTGTTTACACGTGTGGCATGTATGAACTCTACATTCATGCAACCTAGTTACCATTTCTGACTCCAACTGAGTGAGCTAAAATATTATATTATGGGAAATTTTGAAAAGTATGTTACAGTATCTCAAATAACTCATAATCTGATAAAAGCCAAACATGTAACTGAAGAAAATGTGACAATTGCGAAGATACAACCAACACACTGACAGGCTGAAAAGATCTTGTCATGATATGCAAATTTCTCTGAACAGTTACTGAGTTAAATAGCAGGTGCCCTTTGTTAATAAAAGCAGGTGCCCTCTGTAAACAAACACTGAATACACGATATAAGGGCATAGGAGCTGAAGATACTTACATTTTATTGTCGCTGTTAAATAATCTAACAGAAAGACCCTAAGTTGTTGCTCCTTGCACGTGTTGATTTCTCCTCTAGTGACTACAAAACGGCAACTTTGACACTGTCCATAGCAGCCGACATGCAGCCACGGACTCAGAGCAGAGGTCGTCTTGGAGATAGTAATTCACAAAATATCAATTATTCTATCAAGATTTAAATGATACTATCGGGACGACATGTCAATTCAGTCCTTTCGCTATTTTGACATTCAAACTTTGGCGTCACCATCCCGCCAGTTTCCATGAAAACGTGACTCCATTCAGGTTGCTATGCAAAACTATATATCCTTACGCGAGTACCGGTATTATGTGTCGTCATTGAAACACAGCTATAAAAAGTATAAACGAGCTTTGTTTGCATGCTCTAAAGTTTATGTATGCAAAAATCACCAACCTTTATAAAATTGTATATGTAGTATGATTATATCATTGAAGAGATTAACATTTAATAATGCACTATTTTCTTTCACGTCGGTATATCCGTCGATTCCTTGTTGGCGAGAGGTCTCATGTAAACAATCTTCAGGATGGAGGAGGAGGTACCGAGTGGAAGTGACAATATTGTTACAGAATTCAGCACATATGAAGATTTTCTGGATTCACAGATAACGTCCTTGGATTTATATTATCTCGAGGTTGTATTTTTTATAACTTGGTAATCAGTATTGTTTTGTTTGGGGCTGCAAAGTTCGTTCTATAGTGAGATATGATTTGTCATGAGACGAATGTCTTTGGGTCAAAATTGAATTTTTCGTCAAGGCGATACATGATCTATTTTACTTTTCCACATCCTATTACAGATAAATCCTTCATTATTGTTCGTAATTCCGTTGCCTAACAAGTCGCCTGGGGATGGAGATCTCATTTTGTAATAATTATCCTCATACATAATGGGGTTTATTACAGGGTTCAGCTAAATGTACGTGTTTGTACACCTTAGTGGATAAGGAACCATTTTTTAGGAATGGAATGTGGTTTTCTTCCTCAATGGCCTGGCAAATAAATCACCCAGTGATGTTCCAACATGCATAATAATGACACTTTCTTCAATATTGTGCTCATACGTGCCATGATTAAGTTCGTACTTTTTCAGTTTTGATATTTTTACATGGCGGATGTAGTATTTACCTTGAAACAAGATTTTTAATTTTAACCATGACCATTTGGACTTGAGAAAGTCTCAAATTGCTGCAGTTGTTCACTTCCTACATTTGCTGGGAGTCTTTCTCATTGATGTTGATTTCTTTCATAGGATGAAGAACTTGCACGTCAATTGGTGGAACTGGGCTACAGGGCAGTGGAGAGGTTCTCAAGCGTGAGGAATTTGAGGCCAGAAAGAGGGCAGCAGAGGCTAGCAGACTTTCAAAACGCAGCCAACAGAAGTGTGTTTAGTATATATGATTTATTATATCTTACCCTTCAAGTTCAATGACCCACTGTCTGTTGATGATGCTAAATGAGACATTGTCCAAGAGGATGCTATAAATCTGAACTATATCATGATTTTTGCGTGTCTTGTGTTTTTCATCACATGTTTGTACATGTTAGTGATTAATGTTTAAGCATATTAAACCTGTTCACGTGTACCTGTTATACTCAATTCCTAATTTGCTGCGACATTCCATGATGATGTTCTATGTAAGGGTGCAGTAACCTCATGGCTTAGTGAAGGCTGAGGGTGCTATTCTCAATCTCCTTACCGTAAGCATTAAAAAAGTAGAAATTAATATATTTTTGGTTTGATATGTGACACTTTGTATGTGATGAACTGACTGTTAGTGGTATATAGACTAAAAGAAATCCCAGTACACAAACTTTGTATTGATCAGTGAAGACAAAATCATCCCAGTCAACATCCATCACATGCATTCTCTGCATCATTTTGAAAATGACAAAAGCAGTCACCAATATGAAAACAAAACATAAGGCTTATGATGCTTAAGTTGACATTTGATGATCAATTATTGTGATTACTCACTCTGCTGTTATGTTGTCACAGAACACTTGCAAGCTCTGGCAAGGACCTGAAAGATCCTTTCTCAAAAGCTCTGGCTCAGAGAGAGGAAGCCAACAGAAGTGGCAAGATGACAGTAAGTTAGCCATCCACCTACTTCTTTGATACTTGAACTGTGGAACATAGAAAGGCTGCGTGGGCAGTGTAGAATATTAGGGACACCTAGCTAGAAACAAGACGAGAATCAGATACAAGCCTTGCATACCATGAGGGTTCACAATGCCAATGATATACCTATCCATGTCACTGGCAGATCCAAGAGGGGTACAGGGGGTACAAACAGACACACATAGACACATGGACAAACAAATCAGCAAGTGTGACCAACCAATCATTTTACTCGCCTATCTACCAGAGACCATAAAATATTACACTTTTGTTTAAAGTTCATCTTGGTTTATCAAAGTATTGAATGTTGCATTGTTGACCTGTACTGAGTCTGAAATACATTTGCATATTGGGAATGGCTCACTTTAATGTATTGTGCACATTTGCATCCCTTAGGTTGTGGTTTGAAATCCAATATTTGCACAGTTACAATTCTTTGTAATTTTATTAGTCATTCAGCTGAAACTGCATCTACAATCTGCCTCTTCATCTCAGTTTGGTTTTAGTGCAACATGAAGCTGACACATAATGATGTAACTGAAGAAGTACTGTGGATTTAGATTTCTACAGCTTCATCCGTTATGTGTATATAAGTATGTCATTGTTTAACAATTGTCAACTTTCAGACAATTATATTCATCCGCGACAAAAAATGCCAGAGGCCAGGAGATTTCTGGATACATAGACTACGCTCATCGTTTGAAGACTGAGGATTTCGAGCCTTATTTTGGAGGTCGCAAGAGATTGTTGCCTCGACCATCAGACCTGAGGGACATTACAGCCTAAAATGTCTGTAACTCACATATAGTTTGACACAAATTGGTTATGTTTGAATTACAGTCTAAGGACAGACCTTTTATTATTTCATGTTTACATTAGGTTTGGAAAAACTAAATATTTAAAATCTGAATAAGACTTTTCAATTTGTGTAGTTGGTTTTATCTTCTGAAACTAAGGGAAAAGGTTGTGTAGCTTCTTGTGTGTAACAATGGATATGTTGTGTAGCTTCTGAATTTTGACAACGGATACATGTTGTATAGTTTCTGATTGTAACAAAGGATATATGTTATGCAGCTGTACCATGTAACAAAAGATATATGTAGTGTAGCTTCTGATCAGTGAAAATTGATATAAATTGTGTAGCTTCTTATAAAGTGCACTTATTACCTAGCTTCTACAACTGGGAAACTCAGACGTCCACCTCCAACCCAACACCCAACTACCAGGTCATAGCTGAAAATGCCTCAGGTTTGCTCTTCAAGAACAAGAGAGACCGGAAAATTATCAATGTTGATCCAAAGGTGAGTTGAACATTTTTCATCCAAAAACACTATCAATACCCCATAACTTGAGTGAAATTGGCATTGTTGGTCAGGGAATTGCGAACCATTGCTGGTCGGGTCACAAGTTAAAAAGCATCGGTGTATACATGAGCACAAACTAGAATCAGTCTTTTCCTGAATCTTTCACATGACAAAGAATTTACAAATCCAAAAATAAGTTTCTTGAAATTTAGAAAATACAAAGAGATGATTACACAAAACTAGCATAACTTTAGAAGTTGTTGAGACTCAGTGATCCGTACTGCTTAGACCTATATATAGTATACTGTACTTGAGCATAGGCGACCATGAATATTGGGGGGGGGGAAGAGAGTGTAATGGAAAATTGTTCAGTATATATGTTATGCTGTTATTTGGATTCAGCTGTTTCGTACTATTCTTCAAAATTTCAGTATGGTAATTAGCAGATTAGTAATTTCATTTTCAATTCCTACAGAATTGATATATTGGTACACAAAAATCATTCCTGAGCCAGTGTTAAATATTTTATAAAGATAGCTGGGCTGATAATTCACAAAGGTTACCCATCCGGTTTACAAATAATGAATGAAAATGAATGGTCTAATATCTGTTATCACATTGTTGACATTATTGATTACTTCAATCATTTTCAGCATAGTGTCCAAGGCAGATAAATATGAATACATCAACAAATCTTAAATGTTAAATTGGCTACAGTAAGATCATTTGCCTTCACAAATGAATCTCAGTATCCATAGATCATCATGTGAGCTTATATGAGTTTTAATGTTCTTTATTCATATATTTTACAAATGCAGTTTGAAACATCATATTTTCTAAAGTTTCTATTGCAATAAATCAGAATAGAGAGAAACGTACCTCAGGATGAGCCCATTCTGCATTCTTGATCGGAACTGTCATGCTGTTGTATTTTATTGTGTTATATAAGAAAGGAGCATACACAGTAGGGAATATTTCCTGATGCACAATACCGCTCACACCCAGTTGAACAGGAACAACTATATTCGGTTTCAGTTTTGGGATGTGGAAAATGGACCCGTTTAGAGTACCGGGTACGTTTCTGTATTGTGACGGGTTTTTTACCTTGGGTACAATTCTGTAGTAACTACCCCTTTTTACTGTTATTTTGAGGGGTCAGTTTTATTGAGATTGCAATGAAGTGTGTTCAATTTATGTTTTTCCATGGCAATGTGTTTCAGGCTCAGACTCCAGGAGACAATTCTACGCGGACAGTGGTAGAGACACCAAGATTCATCCAAGTTGTCATCTATGATCACATTACAAGGAGAAAAACATAAGATGTCAACATGATTGATTACTTTTTTGTATATACCTAAACTTGTGAAGTCATACTTTGTGTATGTGTAAATATATATTCATCATTACAAGACTTTATTGTCTTTTAAATTCACAGGGGTACAGTTTGTGTTCTGGAATCCCACACCATGATATTTAACTCAGTCAATCATTCTTGTTACCCTTTCTTGGCGCAGATAAGGATTATCTCCCTTAGTACATCAAGGGACTTTTGCCCCCGAAAGTAGAGATCAAATGAAGAGAGACCTATCAGTATTGGCTATTAATAATCTGCCATTTGTTGTAACTTCTATTATATACTCTTATAAAAAATTTATACTTGACATTGACTTTCAAAGTTTAATAACAAAACTGTTAAACAAGATACAAGCAACAAAAGATCATGACACTATAATAACACTAGACATGTATCTCTGGTAAACCACATGAAACATTTACACAGACGTGAGTGACATATGGGTGGTCAAAATGTCAGTATTGTTTATGACCACCATGAGCCCAGATGATGACGCATGGAAGCAATCAAACATTGCACAATATGCGAAGTGTTCTGTCACTCATGCTGCGGTGTCATAAGAAGTTGCGGCTGTGTCAGATTAGCTGCGGTGTCATAAGAAGTTGCGGCTGTGTCAGATTATCGCCAGACTGTCGTCATAAACCTAGAAAGTCGCTGGGTGCGACAAAGAAACAAATGTGCTGAGATCCTTTGACAGCAGGAAACGTGGCAGTGAATGTTCTCCCCAAGTTAAAGCAAGCAGATGTAAAGTAAAGTGAATATTTTATTTACGTGAAATGAAATTACCACTTGTTACAATGACGTGTATATAATAAATGAATTAACATGAAATCATACATACAGATAATTTACCCATCATAACATTAATTATTGTAATGTTCATCTCTGCAAGTACTGTCATTGCCCTTTCCACAAACCTGTCTTAAAGGATTGTAAATGGGGCTCTCTTCTGTCTGTTAATACATTATTGAATAAGCCATAGTAAACAGTCTAAATCAGTTGATATCTAACAGAACAGGGTCTCTGGCTGAAGGTTATGCAGGTCCTTCCAGCAACCACCCACTGAGTGGCGTCTTTAGCATGGTGATGGCACATCAAACACCGACGTGTTAGAAACCGGGGTTGAGAATCCGTTGAAGAACAGAGTCAAATTAACATAAGCTGAAACAATATAAGACATTGATGTAGAAATTGATATTTCCAAATAATTGCTAAAATCTTTCATTTAGGTAAAGACAATACTAGAAATGAATGACTAGTTCGAAGTTTCATTATGATAACTGATATCAACCCAAGAGAAGCATCCATGTGTAGGACAGTTTTGAAAGACAGACCTATTAGCAGAGGAGAGTTGCATCCCTTAACATGTGGTTATCCACAATTTGGTAAAAGTCCAAGGAAAGTGAAACTTTGAGCTCTCATCCCACAGTAAATTCAGTACTGTTATGTCACTGAAATGCTGGTCAGTTAGATATGTCTGATCATTTAACTGTTTAATGAGAATGATGAAATTAAAAGAGTAACAAATCAATGCACAACACGTGAACTTACGACCACTGATATCCTCGAAGATGGGAGTACAACTGTCTTGTGCCACGGTGATGGTGATGTTCATCTTGTAAGGATCCAGTGAAAATTTCCAGGCGTTAAAGGCAGTACCGTATTTGGGGAGACCAACATAGCTTTCTCCCAAGGAATGTTGCGGAATCTGAAAGAGGGCAATATATGCAGTCATCAACCTCTGGTCTTCTTGCTTTGTCACCATCACCAACATTGGAAGCAGTTCTTAATTGTTCTGTTGAATAATTGAATGGTAGATCAGATATTTAGTGGTTTAAATTGAACTCACTGGGCTGCATTATTTAAACTACTTACATGCATCTGCAGTACATGTGAAACCCCTTGTTTGGTTGCTTAGCTGCCATATTGTCTTAATATTGCTCAATGTGACGTAAAAACATCATCATGCTGCCAACCTTATAAACTCCGGGAGTCTGTGTCATTTCCTTATGGATGCTCACCTGGGATACAAGCGATCATAGGGACAGGGTTAGCAAACGATGTGCACTTGCCGGCTGGAGAGATCCTGTATGTTTTCCGCTGAAGATATACACGTAAACATTGGGGGATTAGGTTTTATACCTCACTCAATATAGGCTGTGGATGTTAGTCTGACGTACTTGGGTTTTTCCCAAGGGTGGTCAGAGTGTGATAAAATGCCACTGGCCTGACCTGTTACATGATGTAACCATCCAGGCTGAGGTGGACATGTCTGTAGGTCCTGTCTGATCCACATAGCCACAAACATTTACACTCCCAACTATTATAGCAATGACGCATCATGGTCGAATCACTATGACTGCTTTGTGGTACATGGGTTTATTATGTTCCATAATTCTTTTGGACTGAAACGAAAGACATGCATGTTGACAGCAGTGTCTACATGCACATTTAGGACTATTAACAATTTACACATACAGTGCTGCACACTGTCAACAACTTACCCATCACCAAATCAGTGCATGCACACACACACCAAGTGTGTTTGACAACAATGCAAGGCTGAAATTATCGCATTTGCCATTTGGCAACAAATCACAAACAGTTATCCAGATTATAATTTGCCATGTACCTTCTGTATCAATCTCTGACAAAAGAAATGTTTCACGCCACTGACAATATTTATCTGTGCATATGAAATAGTATGTTTCAAACACTATACAGTCTATTACCTGTTTTCCTAGCAATGACAGTGACACAATGTCTATACAAAACATGTTAAATATGAAGACTTACTTTGTTGTGGTCGGTGACGGTCCTAAAGCCTGCAACAGGGGCAGATCCGGGTTTCAGCAGCATTTCCTGCTGGGCTTCCTTCTTCAGGGTGAAATCGGAGTAGAATATAGAGTAGGGCTGCAGTGAAGTAAACAGATAATAATATAAACAATGGTTAAAGAAGGGGTGCAGGCTGAGTAAACAGACAATAATATAAGTGTTTAAAGATGGACTGTCAGTCAAGGAAACAGAATATTGAGAAAGCAGTGATCAGGAAAGAGCTGCAAGTCATGTAAATGGACATAACAGAACAGTATTTAAAGCAGCTGAAAATCGAGTAAACTAATTGTAGAGGAAGTAGTGATGAGAGACTGGCTCTAAGTCAAGCAAAACAAAGGAAGTAATATCTAAAGAAGGACTGGAAGTGAAGTAAAACTGTAGCAGAGTAAGTAGTGTACATCGATTATCAGTGATGAGTAAATAGATTGTTGTGGAGGCAGTGTTTTAAGATTCGAAGCATGTTTGTGTAAACAATCTATAGTTGACATACCTTCTAGAGTCACGAACTGAATGCTTGAATAAGATCATTCTGTTTGGGGATCACTACGTTTGGGCAAGACTTCTGCCCGTATTCCCCCTAAAGTTTAACGATGAGGAACAATTTCTTTCGGTGGCAAACATAAGTTTGATATGTCTTTAAGTATGTTCAGATACAATTAAAGAAACATGTTAAAACACACCCTTATCACATGAGGAATATATATTCAGGTGATATAATTTAACTAGAAGGAAATTTAAGGGAGGGGATACGGGCGGAAGTCTTTCCTATGTTTGTTTGTCACACATTGACAGAGTAGTTATATTTACTGGTACTTATAGTTATAGCTCAAAGTCCTACAAAGATGATTACATGTTCTGCAAATAACAGATGAAGTTTGAATGCCATAAAGCTTCTCTCTGTATATCTGAAATATGAGCATATTCTAAATGCATCATCGACCATGTTCACTTCTAAATGTCATGCTTCCAAAAGAAGCAGTCTAGTTCCCTGTGATTTAGAAATATCGCTCCTCCCTTATTGCCATTCAGTCACACAGACATGTCCTAGAATCTATCAGGAAACATTTGGAGAGGTATTACAATGTTCAATGACAGAAAAGTGTTTGAATACCATCTCGGTATTAATAAATCGTCCTCCTTGCATGGGCTTTCTGCTTACCAATGGGTCTTGGTTGAGTCTGCCACCTTGTGCAGTGTAAGCTTGCCAACTGTTGGGGAGACAACATTTGCGTGGATCTTGGGCCACAACACACGACACCACGCAGATCAGGAAGATGTAGGTTGCAACCATCTTGGAGATACCCTGAGCAGGAAGAGGTTTTGAATTTGCAATTAGTGGTGTTGCATTTATACTGGTATGAACATCTAGGTCACGTGCCCTTGGGGACACATACGGTGTATGTGTAGGTGGATATAAATAGCTCTTGAGTCGCTGTCACATGTGTTGATTTTACACAATAGACAATCACATGATCACAAAGTCATCTGACCTAGCTTGCCTTTTTATCCACATTCCTTCTACTCCCCACACGGCTGGTGATACAAACAGGGTGTGCATTATCTTCGTCACTGTGCACCATGTTTAGCTTGATCCAGTTCCTCTCATGGTGAAAGTCCCGAATGGGATTCAGCCTAAAAATGTACGTGAATCTGGACTTGGACTTTGCTGAGAAAGTATAATCCCATTGTAAATATATTCATATACAATGTATTAGAATGCTTTATTCACTAAATGCCGGCACGACACGGAAGCTCCACCATGTTGCTGTTGTTATGAACATGGGGGTCATATCAAAGATATTTGATGGTATTATTGCAGGGTGAGATAAGGGATGGTCCCCGGTGCCAGAGTGAAATAAGAACTGAAAACGACATGTTAAAATGATCATTCATTATCGTGTTCCTAGTGACATTACTGACAATGTCATCATTGGTATTGATAGTGGCAGTAGAGCTAGAATTTGAACAAATCTTATGGATAATTTTCAAGCTCCTTCTTTTGATAAACCACAAGTATTGTCCAACTATTTAAAAATATATTACGCTGCTGCAGTATGCCTACTTGACATCCTGACAAGAGTAATGTTAGAGTTTATATACCCTGCACGGGATTTGATTGATTGAACAGAACAGTTTATGTGATATGTACAGTGAATTGTAGTTCACTTAACCAGTTCTTTAAATTTACCCCAAAATGCTTGCATGCTTGTGAGATGGTCCCCCGATCATCTATCGTATAACCAATCAGCATGCTTCACTGGTTTGCCTGCTTAAACAATATAGGAGACAGCATCCAGGGAATCCCCATTAATTTAATTATTATTTTCACTTAGGCTCATTTAGACCTAGCCCCCGGCCAAGCATGTTGTCACAATTCACTTCCATGCAAACAGAAATACGTCAACAATATCAGTGCCTGTTCAGTTAGAAGAATTATGTACTCCCCCATGTCTAGACATTCATTCGTAGTAGGACACGCCCCATTTTGTATTTTTACTCGGCTTGTTATGGGATAACAATTTTTAATCCTTGAAATGAAATGTAGAATTCCTCAAGTCAAGGAGATGTTTCAATAAATACTGTGCGGTCAAGTGCGTTATACATAAATGCATAAAATATCTCAAAACAATAATCTTATATACACTTTTTGATGGGAAATTAAAATCCGAATAAGCATCTCAAATGGTAGAGCTTGTAGGCATAACAATTATAATACTTCTTCTTTCAACCTAACATCATATAATAATAATTCGGGGACCATTCACAGAAATCATTTTAACAAATATCTCAATTATACCTCAGCTGTCGTTATATAAATCATACATTAATTATATTTGCCACTGAACCAAATATTTATTAGTTCACAATCAGCATATTAGTAATGTAAAATACATTTAGTGTGTCCATACATGGGTGCAATATAGGCACAACTAGCCACGACAACAGATCTAATTAACTTACATATTCAATAACGACTGAGATTTTATGCATGACAATGTTCATGTAAGTACACTATGTACATCGTAATATCAAGAATTTAACCATATATTGTGCACTGTCACAGTACCATCATCGATATAGCACATCAACTGAACCATCAAGTTCAAAACCTCATTAAAACTACCACAACAGAACAAAACTTTTATTACGCTCAGCTCGTGATACTTTTGAAGATAGGTACGAATAAGAATACATAGTGTCCCGGGACGGTTTCCATGGAAGATTGTACAGTTTTCATGATTGTAATACATAATGAACATAGATTTTTTAAAACACTCATTTATTTCCATTTAAACAATTCCTTACATTTTAACACACTGAGGTTGTTTTCTATCGTAATGGGTTGGGATATACATGTACTAGTATTGTTTGTTGTTTAACGCAGCGGTCAGCAATATTCCAGCTATATGACAGCTGTACAGTACAACCAGAAATTATTGAGAATTTTAATACTCTCGTATTAAATGTGAATATTAGCAGAACATAACTCCAGATTCAAAGACAGGTAAACAGTTAGTATTTTGTCAAGTCACCATGGGCAGCAATGCAGGCTTCAATGCGGCGGGGCTTACTACTGATCAAAGAAGTTAGAAAGTCGTGGTCCATGCTGTCCCAATATCGGACCACCTCTTCTTTCATTTCAGCAATATATATTTGTCAGATTTTTTTTATTGACACCAAACATTTTCTATTGGATTTAGGTCAGGGCTATAGCTTGGCCAATCTAATAATGTCATATTTTGGGTCCGAAACCAGGCCTTTGCATGCTTTGAATGATGTTTTGGGTCGTTGTCCTGCTGGAAAATCCAAACTTTCCATAGAACACGTGAGCAGATGGAAGTAAATGTCCCTCGAGAATATCTGTGTACCGCTCACTGTTCATATTCCCTTCAAATACACAGAGGGGCGTTGCCCCTAACACAGATATGCCACCCCACACGTTAAATTTCGGACTGTACTTTGGGCGCTGATACAAAGGTTTTTTCAGTTTGTTTGGTCCATAATTTCAGTGTATTAGGAAACGGCCATACAGAACTTTCATCTGAGAAAATCACATTGTCCCAGTTAAAATTTCTATGCTGTAAGCACCAGTTCAACCTTCGCTCCTTTTGTTCAGGTTTCATGATCGGTGATGGAATTCCTCGACTTTTCTGCCAACCCATTGCATGCAGCTCAATTTTAATTGTCTCCTTATAGACAGCCACAGTTCCTCTATCAATCATATCCAGCCTTAAGTTTTCTAAACTCCTTCGTTTGTTTTTAGAAACAAGAATACCAATAAGCCGCCTCCTGTCACAGACAGTCAATTTTCTGGGCCTACCTGCGCCTCCCTGGTGCTCAATGCCATATCCATTTGCAATATTTTTCAAAACACGATAAACAGTGGACAAAGGGATGCCTGTTCTACTTGAAATCACTTTAGCTGATCTGATGTCCTTGTTATAATACTCTAAAATCAACTTCCTCTTCTCTAAATCATCCATACTGAGGATCACTGAAAATGTCGTCTGCTAGCAAGTAAACAAAGGGGGATAACTCTTCACAAACTAATGAAAAGGGATTAACGGAGTTGTCTCTCTTGAATGAAACCAAGCACTTGATAGCTGGTCAAGGTTGTTTATACTAGAAATCCAATTAAACATATTCTTAAATTTCTCAATAATTTCTGGTCATACTATAAATAATCGAGTCTGAACAAGACAATCCAGTGATCAGCATGGACCTACGAAATTGGGATATGATGACATGTGTCAACCAAATCAGGGAGTCTGACCACCCGATTCCGTAAATTGCCTCTAACGACAAGCATGGGTTGCTGAAGACTTCGGTTTTTTACTTTTCTTTTCATCTCATGTTTTAAACGTTTCCATTCCAAATTCATCTAGGTTAAAGCCCCTACATTTACATTTTTTTGGGCATGGTGGTTTATTCCCTATTACCAGTTATTCATAATTTAATGTTAAACCCCACCTGCCCCGTCGGCGAAATTGGCGCCCGCCAGAAGCCGACGTTAAACCATCTAATTAGTCGTCGACAGCAGATACTACTAGATCTACTAATCTAATGTTCCAACCTTTAAAAACACCAACCTACGATTGTGCATGTTGAATGTCAGGTCAGTCAAGACACATGTCACCACAAACGACAAGGCACAGGACATCCATGATCTTATCCTTCAACATAATCTTGACATTTTGGCACTTACCGAAACATGGCTAAGAGATGACGGCTCCGACAATATTGCAATATGTAAACTGACACCAAATGGTTACAAATTGGCACAAATCGCAAGGAAAGGAAAAAAGGGTGGAGGAACAGCAGTTGTTTATCGAAACAGCTTCACATGTTCGGATCTTATTGTTACTAACTCAAATACTACCTATGAAATCATCGGATTACAGATGAAGTTGGATGCGGAAGTCTTAAATTTGCTCACAGTTTACAGACCACCAAGAAGAACCAACATCTTCTTTGATGAATTCTCTGAACTTCTGAATTCTCTGACAACCATAAGTGGAAAACTTGTGATCTGTGGAAGATTTTAACTACCACGTTGAAAATGCTCAGAACAAGGATGCTGCAAAGTTCCTAGAGCTTGTCGACACCCACAACCTGCTCCAACACATCACAGACCCAACGTTCCTCAGTACGTGGTACAATGATGATATTAGAAAAGCAAAACGTAATCATCGTCAGTTGGAGAAAAGGATGCGGAAGACAGGTCTTGCTGTAGATTCACAACTCCTATAGACTTCATGTCACAGCCTTAGTGGAATTCTCTAAACGTGAATATTTCAATAGTGTTTTGGAAAATGTATCTGGACAGAAAGCTGTGTTCAAGGGATCAAACAAACTACTCTACAAGCAAAAGACTAAATCCCTTCCATCACACTCATCTCTAGCAAATCTGTGCGACCAGTTCTCAAACTTTCTTACAAATAAGATCCTGAAAATCCGAACATCTCTCAGCTCACCCACAGTTCAGGCCCCGGGATCATGAAAAAATCTTAAGTCTAAAATTTGCTTAGCACAAAAATATCTTAAGTCTAAATTATTTTGCTTAGCTAAGATTTTAGATAAGACTGGATCATGAAACTGTCTCAGCCAAATCTTAGCTAAGACTAAGACTAAGACAGTTACCATGGAAATTTTAGAATGATGTAATCATGTCCGGTCACTCTTAAATAATTGAGGAGAATAGTTTAGTACCAGGCACCTGCTGAAATGTTCCAAACAAGTCAACTGACGCTTTTATCCCTGCCGCGGTGACTTTTAGTGTCTTTAAGGTTGGGATGTTTTCTAAATACACCAACACGAACGCCTAAATGCGCTTTCTGCCATATTGCATTGGATAGTGTTTTCAAAATCACGTTTCGCGAAGGCCGGTATTGAGACGCCTATTACATCACGTATATTTCCTTTTCATCTGTGACAAATACATCACTGAATTCCTCATACATTTTAGTATCAAATAAGAAATGGTCTTTGTCACTAAAACCAAGTGTCTAGGTGATATGAAACGAACGCTGTGTGAGAAAGACAGCACTTGTTGAAATGTAAACAAAGAAACATTGAGACTTTACACTGTGTACTGCATTTTCTCAAATTTCAGACACCCATTCGTCTATTCGTAGCATGCATAGGCTCAATACTTTTAGAACATACATGGAAATAGTATCGTAGCAAAAAATAATAGATACAATACAGTAATGTGATATGTTTATACGAAATTGTCAAAGTTTCTGTGCAGCGTAACGTCATGACTGACGGAAAATCTCGCAGAACAACAACGGTAATGATCGGCATATCTGGCTTCTTCTCTTACTTGCAATGAAAACGATAAAACATGTAACAATACACAGATAGTCAGAATCATTCTGATTACTCACATCACACATTTATGTACAAACGATCCCCGAATCAAAGGAAAGGTCCTCGCAAAATCCTGTATACCCATGTCACCGAAGCCGCCATTTTGTAAGAAATCGGTCACGGGTTGTGACGTCATATACGTCAACATTGTTGTTACATATTTGGCAATTTCTTTGAGGTGAAGGTCGGTTGAATAACAGTAAACACAATCGCCATGTTCCACCGATTACACTTTCAGTGTATATTTTGAGTATCTTTCAGATATTTTTCATGAAACTATAATTTCATTATCTACATTTACCCTTGTTCTATATCATATCCTTGGATATAGGGTATACGGTTTTCATTCTTTCAAGGGTTTTGTTTGTTTGAATAATATTTACATAAGAAATTGATATACTGAGTGTAGTACACCATATTTTAAATCCTTAAACAAGTTTTAAAAGAACAAACGAAGGCGTAACTGCAACATGTACTTAAATAGTTCATGTATCATGTGCAATATTCGCCATTCGGACCAATATTACAGTTGCATATGAACAGGTTATGAATAGCGATTTAACTTTCATGACCCGGGGCCAGGGTTGTGAAATATTCTGTTTAATTTACGTCAAATTGATGCCAAACAGGTGCGTGTGTTGTTCATATTAAGATACAAAGTCAAACCGTCTAATTATGGATCTATTCAGGACATTATTTAAATGGTAAAATCAGTCATTTTAAGTTCTGTCACAAGAGTGTTAAATTCAGACATAGAAACCAAAACCTTTTACACAATTCATGGATATTATGTGAGATATATACTGATCAGCATACCAGTGCCGTTTTTCCGACGTCGCAAAATACATAAAACAAGCAATGACGTCTACTACAATTTTGTAATCTTTTCAGTAATTTCATTATATTTGAAGATATGGCTAGTACTCAGTAAATAATGATGCAAAATCAGTCAAAATACATCTACACAAACAGGAGAATATGTGAATTTAAGAACTAATTTACATATCGGATAGGGCCATCAAAATCGCTTTTACGTGCTTTCTCATGTAGTACATTGTCATCTTTTCTTATAACTTGTGAAACTACTAAAACGTATCCGCTCACATTGGGGAACTTTGTATTGGAATACATGTAGTTTGGTTCACGGTGAACAAAACATAAGGAAAATATAGCGTCCGTATCCACAACGAATTCTCTCCAAGTGATATGAGTTACATTGACCTAGTGTTAAGCATAGCGGAGTTATGCCCCCCTTATCTTTATACGCGTATGACCTCTCTGTCGTCCTTTGACGTCATAGAAGAAAATCCATTTTTGACATTTATTGCGAGTCATTTTTAATGTTGAGCGTACAACGTTATGCATAAGCAAATAAACCCATTTCATATATACTTATGTCGTTCAGATATCAGGCTGTAATATATTCGCTCACACTTTCTGTAAAGATGCCAAATTAAAAAAAATCGTAGCACAGTGCTTTTACCGGTGCACGATCAAAAGCGGAGAAATTTACTGTTTTTGAATGCATAGCAAAATTTTGGACATCATTTAGCAGTGTTTATTTCTCAAACCGCCGAGGTATTTGCATTTATACTTATACCAACGGATAGGAAATTTAATATTCCACATTTCTGTGTAATTTTATAGCTGTACGCAGATACAGGACCACGCGAGCACAAATCTCGCACAACGTTCACTTTTCAAACCTTATGAAATTGTGCGCCAGAAAAAAAACCTCGGCATCAAAAAGGACTTAAGACTGGTAGGTAGCAGTCTCAGGATTTAAGACAAAAAATGATCTCAGTCTTAACTTTTAAGACTAAAAAATGTACGTGATCCCCGATTTAAGACAATTTTTGGGACTTAAGATCAAAATGACAGACTTAAGCAAATTTTAGACTTAAGTCACTTTCATGACCCCGGGGCCAGGACAACTGTACATCCCAGGATGAAGAGAAAGTGTTACTTGAAGTGTTTCGACCAGCAAGCGAGATAGAGGTGTCAAGGGTTATCAAACAGAGCCCTGAAACTTCTTGCAGTCTGGATCCCATGCCCACCTGGATTTTCAAGAAGTGCATCAGCACCATTGTCCCTATAATGACTGACATAGTTAATGCATCGCTCAGTGAAGGGTGTCTTCCTGTGTCACTCAAAGAAGCCATCATTGAACGTGTGGTTGCTACAAGACTGAAAGAACATCTCACTACTCACAGCCATCTTGAACCACTGCAATCAGCATACCGTGAATATCACAGTACTGAAACCGCCCTTCTCAAAGTGCAAAGTGACATCCTGGAAGCAGTGGGTTTGACCGGAGCAGCCGTTCTTGTTCTCTTAGACCTGTCAGCTGCATTTGACACCATTGATCATCGCATGTTGCTTGACATCTTGCAATACAGAATATGGATCACTGGGCAAGTTCTGGGTTGATTTGATTCATATATGACTGACAGACGACAACGTGTTGTCATTGATGGTCATTCCTCCGAGTCATCAGATTTGCTGTATGGTGTGCCGCAGGGCTCAGTGTTGGGGCCCATACTGTCCACCATCTACACTTCACCACTGACTCATCAGATTTACTGTATGGTGTGCCGCAGGGCTCAGTGTTGGGGCCCATACTGTCCACCATCTACACTTCACCACTGACTCATCAGATTTACTGTATGGTGTGCCGCAGGGCTCAGTGTTGGGGCCCATACTGTCCACCATCTACACTTCACCACTGACTCATCAGATTTACTGTATGGTGTGCCGCAGGGCTCATTGTTGGGGCCCATACTGTCCACCATCTACACTTCACCACTGACTCATCAGATTTACTGTATGGTGTGCCGCAAGGCTCAGTGTTGGGGCCCATTCTGTTCACAGTCTACACTTCACCACTGACTCATCAGATTTACTGTATGGTGTGCCGCAAGGCTCAGTGTTGGGGCCCATTCTGTTCACCATCTACACTTCACCACTCGGTGACATCGCACGATCACATGGACTCTCGTTCCATCTATACGCAGACGACACTCAGCTATACATGGCATTCAAACCGTCGGTGAAGGCATTCATTTCTGTCACCTTCACAGTGCTGGAAACATGCATGGACGAGATAAAAGAATGGATGACATCCCATTATCTAAAGCTGAATGGAGACAAAACCGAGTTTCTTATCATAATGCCCAAACATTCATGTCACGACATTGTATTACCAGATTTCCACATCGGCAACCATAAGATCAGCCCAAGCAAACAGGCCCGAAATCTCGGTGTCATTTTCGATGCAAACATGACACTTGAGTCTCACATAAACTCTGTCTGCAGGAAATCTTATTTTCATATCCGCAACATTGCCTTGGTACGAAGGTACATGAACAAAAGAACCGCCATCTCCTTGATCCATGCCTGTGTGTTGTCACGCATTGACTACTGTATCTCACTCCTGCAAGGTTTGCCATCATGTCTGATCAGGAAGTTACAAGTTGTACAAAACTCAGCAGCCCGAGTCGCAACAAGAACAGCGAGACATGATCACATCACACCAATTCTCCAACATCTACACTGGTTGCCAGTGCCACAGCGGATCAAATACAAACTTGTCCTGCTTGTCTTCAAGTGTCTCCACAATCAAGCCCCTCAGTATCTCTCCAGCATGATAACCAAATATCAACCTGTCAGATCTCTTCGATCCTCTCACCAGTTTCTCCTTCAGCCACCTGCACTAAAAACCAGTCGCATCACCAGCCGTTGTGGAATCAACACCTGAGATCTAACCACGACCTGGACTCATTCAAATCACAGCTAAAGACTCATTACTTCCGTGAAGCATACAAAAACTAACTTTCCATCAGAGTCTCAAGCACTGCAGAGCAGTTTATTTCTGGATATGGCGCTATATAAGTTTTTCCATAGATAGATAGATAGATGGATGGATGGATGGATGGATGGATGGATGGATGGATGGATAGATAGATAGATAGATGGCTTCAGATACAGACTCAATAACCGACGACAGACCTGCGTACACTGAAAGTGTGTTCATGGAGGCTGCCTTGGTAAGTGCACCACAGTTGGACAGTTTGTTTGAAATCAGGCCCCTTACAACCATCCACAGGAACGCTGATGAGACCGTCTTCCCCAACTGTGACATCCGTGGCTGCTACTTCCACTACACACAGGTTCTCTGGAGGAAGGTTCAGACTCTCGGCTTCAGTGAAGCCTACCAGCAGGATCCTGAAGTCAACAGTTGGGTGAGAAGAACAGCAGAAGGCCCGAGGACGAACAATCATCTCGAGGGTTGGCATTCACATCTCAACAAGACTGTCCAGGGAGCTCACCCTAACATTTTCGCTTAAATAGCGAAAGTGCTTCAGAAGTTGGAGAAAACTGAGAGGAACAAGTTAGTGCAGATGTCGAAATTTGTAACCACTGGTGCGTAAAATTGTTTATTTAAGACTGTAGACGTTATTCCCTGTAGGCATTAGTAGACTCCACCAAATTAAT
The DNA here is from genome assembly GCF_003918875.1 of Haliotis rubra. Taxonomy (NCBI): domain Eukaryota; kingdom Metazoa; phylum Mollusca; class Gastropoda; order Lepetellida; family Haliotidae; genus Haliotis; species Haliotis rubra. The sequence goes on along the minus strand of NW_025764948.1, from coordinate 591,165 downwards.
GAGAGATTTTCCCCTTGACGGACACTATACATTGGCCGAACTAAATCACCATACTGACCCTGTCTGTATTATCAGTGGTTGGAGAAGCAGGAATGTGTATAAAAAGGCCAGATCAGATGACTTTGTGATCATGTGATTGTCTACTGTGTAAACTCAACTATGACACAGGGAGCTGACTCAAGAGCTATTTGGAGCAAACCACACATATACAGTTGACAATCTTACACTCCACAAGGTGGTAGACTAAACCAAGACCCGTTGATAAGCAGAGAGCCCATGCAAAGAAGGACGATTTATTAATGTAGAGACATTTGTCTTGACAGACATGATGGTATTTTGGCACTTGTCTCTGACTGGCACTTTTCCATCATTGAAAGTTGTAATATGGACATATCTCTCACTAAGAAAGCTCAGGGGGATCAAAATGGGTTTTTTTTAATTTTCTGGGGACGATATTATACAATTATAGACTCTTGTAGAGGTCGATATCGGTTTTATTGATCTGAGTAAAACAATATCGACCGAGCTTGCGAGGTCGATATTGTTTTTCTCAGGTCAATAAAAACCGATATCGACCTCTGCAAGAGTCTATAATTGTTTTATTATATAATGAAAGAGAAACGGGTTTTAACATAAACTTTTAATGCACACACTGTGCCATCTATCCGAGTGATCTGATTGGCTGAAAAGCGGGGGAGGCCCCTTCGTACGGGATTCCTTGTCTATTTTTAGTAACCCAAGTCAATATCGTAATTTATCAGAAAACTCAAGTCAATATCGTGTTTTGTAGTCAATCATGTGACGGTCTTTTGACCAATCGTGGTACAGGAAAAATACTACCTATATAATAAAATGGTTTACAGTTATGATGTGACAATGCTAATTACTCTCTGTCACAATGGTATTAGACCCTGCTTGACTAGCGGAAAGCTGAGAGTCACCACACTGTAGGCAGTTTCTATCAATTTATGTTGGAGAGTAATGAACAGAATACTAAACTCGCTTTTGCTCGTTTGATATCATTAACTCGTTTAAAAAAAAAGGTATCATACGGAAGGTCGTTTAGTATCCTCTTTTTATTTAAACGAGTAAGTTAAGCAATCAAAAAATGAAAATGCACAAAATAAACTCAAGATTTGGACAAGACATTCCTGTAATGAACAAAATTGTAAGCTGTGGATTTTCTTTAATACCGAAGCTGAAAATGATACATGTGTATCTAGATATTCTGAAATGATTAAGATATATTTATAGAAACTATATGCAAACTTAAATGCATCAATCAATTCATGGCGTTATTTTTTAAAATGGCAAAAATGTACATAACATTTAGTATGTACAATGAAAGTTCAACTGTGATATTAAAAGATTATTTTAAAACGCATGAAATGAATATAAATAAGAATAGGTAAAATTTAAAAGTTCTATATAATTTACTTGTTTCAAAAGTGGTATTTACCAGAAAAAAGTGGTAATTACCAGTTTCAGAAGTGGTATTTAACAGAAAAAGTTTGCAATTACCAGTTTCAAATATTTTAATTACCAGAAAAAAGTGGTATTTAACAGAAAAAGTGGTAATTACCAGAAAAAAAGTGGTTATTACTACTTGTGGAAAAGAAAATTCAAAACACCATTTTGACCCCTCTGTGCTTTCGTACTCTGGGCCTTCCTACTAAAACAAAGTATGTGAGTGGCAATAAGAGAGGAGCATTATTTGTAACTTGTACATTTGTCTAGACAGGGAACTCAGGCTATTTCTCCAGAAAGCAAAACATTTAGAAACGATCACCCTCCATGATGTATTTAGAATATGCTCATATCTCTTGCGGGTGATATCAATTATTATGATAAAGCTATTCATTCATTTCTGTGGTATAGCATTTTTTGGAAATATCTATTTCTGTATCAGACAATGTCTTATATTGTTTCAGCTTATGTTGACATGACTCTGTTCTTCAACGGATTCTCAACCCCGGTTTCTAACATGTCGGGGGAAGGATAACCTTCACCCAGAGACCCTGTTCTGTCAGATATTGACTGATTTAGACTCTCTAATTCAATAAGGTATTGACAGACCCATTTACAATCCTTTAAGACAGGTTTGTGTAAAGGGCAATGACAGTACTTGCAGAGATCAACATTACAATAATTTATGTTTTGATGGGTAAATTATCTGTATGTATGATTTCATGTTAATTCTTTTATCATACACACATGTCATTGTAACAAGTGGTAATTCCATTTCACGTAAATAAAATATCTACTTTACTTTACATCTGCTTGCTTTCATTTGGGGAAAACATTCACAGCTATTTTTGGTGCTGATAAAGGGTCTTTGTTGTTTAACATCACACTCAGCAAGTTTCCATGTATATGACGGTGGTCTGTAATTATTCTGGACCAGACACTCTAGTGATTGACATCATGAGCATCAATCTATCCAGTTATGATACGCTGACAGGTGTCAGCCAAATCAACCGGCCTGACCACCCAATCACTTTAGTTGCCTCTTGCATTGTTGCTGAAGACCATTTCTAACCTGGATCTTCACGGCAGGGATGTTTGCTTAGAGGCATGTACAATGTAACATTCTGTCCCCACATCACTTAGGGACCATTCATAATTTATGGCTATGTGTGTGTGTGCGCGTGCGTTGATCTGTGTTTCAATTCAAAATAAATCAAACACCAGAATATCTTCAGAATGAATTTATTCATAACAAAATGATAACATGAAGTATCTTTATAAACAAAAATAATACAACATGTGTGTATAATGCTGGACAGAACAACTTTCACAGATTTGGTAACAATTAACGCATGTACAATGATGTAGTGATTACAAATGGAGCCAAAAAAGATATACTGTGGTTCCAATCACTGAAAATTAGTGAAACCTCAATCAAAACCACATTAATTCACTTAGATACAGGGATGTTAACAGGTATAGTAACAATCTTCCATGAAGTCTCATTGATATTTATAACTTATTAAATAGGCTACAACAATAATATTTAAACTTCAAAATACTTTCTATATGTATAAAATACTGTTTGATGAAGTGCGATGCCAAGACATTAGGCATAAAAAGGAACATGGTACAAACCTAAGAAACATACATTCCTTTCCAGAATTATTTCCCTTCAATTGCCTGGTGAATGAAAGGGCAATATGTCTGCTTGGGAGATTCAATATAACTAAAGCACTATGAACACAACCACCATAACACAACACACTATCTGCATACAGAACAGATTCAATATTATAAGGAAGGCTAAAACAAGCTTTCTGTGTAACAGTATAAAAATAACTGACATGCTGGTCAATACATGAGATGGTCATGTTTTGGTATTGCCATGGAATTTCACACATGCTGTATTATTTTGTTCCTATCCAATTACCAGATTTTTTAATAGCTTTCTTCCCTTTTCTGTTTGTTCTGATAGGTTCATTGTAACTGTTGAAAATTATACACATGTGTACAATAAATCAACTTGACTGCACTTGAATCCATTGGAATTGCCTTTGTTTCATTTAAAACATACACTCATCAAATCTATGCCAAGTCCAAATAATCAAAAGGTGATATAGGTGAAGTAGACAAACATAAAGATTAAATAAGCAATGTGATGCAGTGGACAGACATGAAACATGTACTGCAACCAATACTGCAAGCATCTCAAGAATGGAAGAAACATATTTGCTTAATCAGCAAACAAAAATCGACAAGTTTCCCCATGGCAAATCGTACTACTGAAATGAAATCAAGGATCACCCGACATTATCAATCAAACATCATACAATCCATGTAAATTCCAGGTTTGTTGGATTGAACATCTGGTTAAAGGTTCACTGCAGATAACAGATTATAAGGGAGAGAATACATGGATGTTTACTTTTGTATTATGAGGATCACAACATTTTGGAATGTAAGTTTCTGCTACAATGCAGAGCATGTATATGTGCATGTATTAAAGAACAGCAAAAGTAATAAGATACATCACAATACATATGACTTCATAAACTTTACTGTAACAACAGAACTTGTAGTGCAACTTGTGAGTGGAAATGTGAAATGAGCATGAAACACTGACAAATGACAATATATTCTCACTATCCCAAAACCATTGAGATGACAGGGTCAAATTTCGTGTGGTTTATAAATTCTGTGATCACAGTCATGCTCGAAGCAAACATATTGTCAGGCTACAGGCAGTTCCTGGTATAGTTTTTGTCTATCTTCTTGTTGTAGTGTATACACTGACAGGCAGACCAGATGGAAGAGCTTTGTCCAGGTCACATTACAAATGAGGACATGGCATGTGCATGCTGATATGGGAGACAACTCTCTATGCACTGTAGTACCATGGATGAGCACATCCTCATGACATGGCACACAACTTGATACAGTCATCAGCTCCAGCCACAGCAAACAGCCTCCCTCCCATGGTGGTGTCAAGGGCCTGCACAGGCTTGATCATCTTCACCTCACCAATCACCTGCCACAAAAACACATTTAACTCATACATCATATTAAACGGTAAGCTATAATATCTGTAGAATCTTTTTTCTCTAAATATAGTTATTTTTATAATGCGGAATTCAGCTATCAAGACTTGCATTGTATTTAATCTAGATTGGTATTGATTAAATTAATCGCAGATACTTCACTATCACAGTCAACAGCCATGGTGAAAGAGGCATGTAGACTTGCACACCTTACCTATCACCTGTCACAAACACATACTCTTATGCAATGCATTATAACTCATGTTATAACTCACATTAAAATGTGGCTAGGGTTGGGTAAATTGGCTAAGAACCACAACATTCTTTTACAAATGAACAATAGTAATGTGAAAGAATCATGTGGTCCTCAACTTCATTGAGTAATATATTTATTTTCCATGTGTATGACATTTGTCACCTGAAAATACACTTGGTTAATAATTTCTAGTTAGCAGTTAGGTGTATTACTTAGAAAAAATGTTTCATTTTCTGTAATAACTAGGGATGCCACGATACATAAGTTTCATGAATCGATACGTATCACAATCTTCTGACCTATTTCTTTTGTTAAATGAATCAGAATTTCTGGACAGACTGGGTAAGTTCCACAAAATGATCTCAGCAACCCATAATGTACTTGGCGTCTTGGTTAATTGCATGTCATGGAACTCTGATGGTGTGGGACATTGCTATACATATCAATCACTGGCCTGTCTGGTCCAGTCTTTATCATCTACAAGTTTCAATCATATTGCTGAAATACTGTTGAATCAGCATTGTAAAACAAACAAATAGAAGTCTAGCGGTTTAAAGAATCAATAACTTGAACTTCCTATTGTTCAGTAAAGGCCACCTTACAAATACAGCAGTTTTTGTTCTAAATAAAAACTAAGTAAATAGTTTTACAGCTATCATTAACGAATCTTAGAGACCCACTATCTTGAACTTTACACACTGGGGTTATGGCAAGGACCCCTTGATTTGGTGACATGTTGAATTCATGATCTACAGGACTCATGTTGTTATTAATTAATTAAGTAATGTATGAAATATTGATAATATTATAATAGGTCCATTGACCAATGTGCATCTTTTAGAATAGGAACATTCTAGATATTAAGTCATGGTAAAACATGACTATCCACAAATACAAATGGAAACACTTGTTAAAACACCAGACTAAATAACACATGCTCCAAAACTTAAAAATACTCCAGCTGCTTGAATGTATGCACACAACCATACTCACCTCATTGGTGTCCATATTGATTGCCTTAGCACTGTTAGTCCCACTTCCCCCTGCCAGCACCACATTGTTGTCACAGAACTGAGCACAATACAGGTAGGCACCCTTAGGGCCTGGGAATTTCACCGTCTTCTTGGGTTTGCCATCAGTGTAATTCCACACCTTTAAAGCATCTTCAGCTACCCATGATCCAGTCAGAATGTCATACCCCTGAATAGTAGGGAAGAATTATTGCTTAGATGAACACATGTACACAAAATCTGTGCCAAAACAGAACCCCCAGCTTAAATTAGATCTTTTACTCTGATGTGGGAGTCAAAGATCTGATTTGAATGAGATTGGATGTGGGATTTGAATGATTACTAACAGTCCACAGTTCACTCAAACAGCTTAACCAGTTACCTCTATTATGCTTGTAAATAACTCGATGGTTATAAGTGTGACATTGACCTTTTCAATATTTCAACATAACAATATAGAGACAAATGCACTGAAATTTGTGAACTGTATGTTTGTATATGAATATTATAAACCCATCACAGAAGCTACAAATGCTGTTTAGGGCAATAGTTCTGAATGTTCATAACATAGGGATTTAGCACCATATCAGTAATTATTACCCTCAGATCCAAACTGTCTCCACAAATGTGAGGTCCCCATATCTGTCGCTTGATTCCATCTGTTGATCGAGAATCCCAGATCTGAAAACAACCATAAACATTAAATGTGTCTTGGACATCTTTACCTATCATACCTTTCAAAGCTTGAAGAATTGATTTCATGGGCAAAGCTGATAGCATATACAGAGGTGTTGAACCGTGTTCTATACAGACATATCCTGTAACGTCACAGCCACCATTCTAATTAACTAACATATGACACATGTGTTTCATGCACTGTCATCAATCACACATTAAAACTTCCAAAATGAATTTCTCTTTAGTTTGTTACACCAGTACTTCATTGCTCAACATCTCTGAAGAAAGCATTTATATATTTTACATAAGAAACCTAGCATCCTTCAAGAGGTAACTGGTCAGCAATATTCAAGATGGTCTTAACTGCACTGTTCCTTATGAAGGGATATGGATCAAGGTTTTAAGATTGAAAGCCTAGGTTATGGTTTTGCACCAAAAAAATGCTGTGCATATAATGTGCCTAACTGTCTGAGGTCTAAAAGCCAAAACTTCATTTTCTGTCATTGTTATTAGATTATTACCAGCTGAGCTTACTGGACCAAGCATTATTTACTAGACTGAGGCTAAACTGGCTAAAGTCACACAGTGACAGGTATGAATATCAAAAACATTAACAACATCAACACAACAATACTTGTTGGGGTGCTTTACAGATTGACCAGATTAAAGTTAACATTAGAAACATAATATAAATAGATTCACTTACAGAGGGAAAGAATTGAGTACAATGTATACGTATTACTATATTTTAGAAAATGGTCATGGTTTTGAGCTGCTAACCTTGACATGGTTGTCCCATCCACCAGTCAGAAATATGTCGTTGTACTCGGGGTGGTATTTCAAAGCAAAGACTCTCTGTGTATTTCCCAAGCACTTCATATCTGAAGGATCTTTAGAGTTGTCATAGCCATCATATTCATTCACCAACTGCAATGTGGAATATTCAACATCATCTGGGAGTTCTGTCTTATTGTGTATTGATAATGTAGCCTATTCATAATAGAAAACAAATTACACAAACATTTACGATATGTTCCTCAAAGCGATCATAGCACTTAGCAACAGTCATAAGTCTATGTTAAAGTATAGGAGTTACGATTATCTTAGTGCTACGAACGCTTTGTGGAACAGGACCCAGAATCATAAACCAAATAATAAATGTAACAAAACATTTAGATGTGCAACAAAACTAACAGTAATAACAAATGCAAGAGGCTTTATGGAATTGTCATCCATAAAGCATCTTGCCTGTGTTATTGATACTTACTAATCAACTCTAAAATGTCAATCAAAGAGATTAAATGAACGGTGATCCATTGAATACTGTTTCTTTGAATGTGACAAACAACACTAATGTTTGGATCCATGGGGATATAACACAATGAGACATTACCTGGCAAGTTTTGGTATCATATATTCTGACTGCAAGGTCTTTGCCTGAGGTAGCAAAGTTGTACCCATCTTCACAGAAATCAAGACAGTTAATTTCATTATTCTTTTCTGAAAGAAAATAGACACAAAATATATGATAATGTTTCAGCTGAAAACTAACACTTTCAAACTGAAATGGAACTTAAGTAAAATATATAACGACACTGACAAATGTATAACAAGGCAATATTCACTGTCCGACTATTTTGTCGACACAAAAGACATAGAATGGTTGATATTAATATGTTGATCTTATCAGCTGATTGAAGTGAATGAGCGAGTGTGAAGTCAAAAGTATCATAATACATGTAGAAATGCACATGTACTGTCACACTAAAGTGGGTACAATTCATTTGGTTACTCAAAGGAAAAATTAGGATACCCAAATGAGATGAACACAAGCGAGTACATAACTCAATGACCCAAAAAGTTATCTGTAACTCTGTACCTTAATTATTGAATATTATCATTTTTTGTCAAATGCATAGTATTGTACATTCTTGGCACACATTACATATTCTTGTCTGCGGTCATTCTATACATTTGTGTGTACAGGACACACATTTCTGTGTCACGTAAAACCATGAACACAGACACACACACACACACACATATATATATACATGTATATATATAAACAGGTCAAGATAATGACCACTGTGAATGAGGAGTGTTGAAGGTTTATTATTTAAGACCTGTCATTGTACCAGTGCTAGGCATAAAAGTCAAGGGGTCCTTGTCATTACCCTAATGTTACACTGTAAAGATTTAGGGGTCCCAGATTCTCGAAGAGGCAATGCCCAAGGACCCCAGGATCCCCCTTAATTTCAAAACACTGCCTTAAATGATATATGTATTCTACCGTGTTGTGTGTTAGAAGGTTCAAGAAGCCATAATAAGGATACTCAAGATTAGAAGTGTCTTTTTCACTGACAGAAGTCGGTTTATGGCTGTCCAGAACATGCATGTAGGATGTATCACAAGGAGAATAAAATTTTTACTGCTGACTCATTATTTTAAACAAAGAATAAAATTTTATCTTTGCTAAACTAAAACTACCATATTCATTGTATTAACCCCTGACCAAACTCATGATATTCATACTCATACTGGTTTTTTCTAAGAATACCAACAGTGCAGGACTGGGTGCAGTTTCTACCTTTCTTTTTTGTATAGTGGAAATATTATCATGTTCATGTTAACAAACTTTAATAATATGTCAACAGATCTCATTTGAGGGCAGCCATTTAGATGCTTTAAGACAAACATTATATTAGGTAACCGACAATGTATAACATTTATTTACATATTTTATACAGCAGTAATTATTCAACAGTTAAAAGTGTGTAGCAAAAGTATTACCTGACAGAATAAAGTTTCATCAATGTTTGATCAAACTTTGTTCTCTACTGCACAATCTGACATGAAATTCAACTCTGTATATTTTTATCACACTTTATAAGTCTCAGGGGTGTTTATGTATTATAGTGGATACGATGCATGATTAATTCTATTTCAAATAATCTGATTATGCTTACAAAATATGTCTAAACAAAGATAATATTGGTTCCTTATACAAAAAAGTATAATGCTTCAAAAACATTTTAAAACAAGATCTAAGTTGTCTACAGAACACAGTTGACATCCGCATGTTAAGAATATTATTTCTAGGGTATTATTTAGTGATAAAAGTAACCAAAATATGCTTTGGGGCACACACATAGCAGGTGTAAAGCTTTTGTCTATCAAACAAATACATGGTATTTTGGTGGAGACAATCCTCTTTGTGTATGTTTGTAGGCTTAGTCTATGGGAATTAGCTTAAGAGCAGGCTTACTGCCAAGGGCTAGGGGTTTCTGACAGGTAGGCAGGAGAATTCCACCAGTCTGTCAACATACAATGCCTATGTTTTAATTCATTTGTCAACAATTTATTGTAAATATCTGTACAAATATGGATGAATATTTTTACCTAAATGTCCTCACACATTTAAGGCCTACCAAAAGCAAATACAATGTATAACCATTTCACTTTACAATTTTGTGAGTAGAAATATTTGGAAGTTTATACACTCTTCAAACAAGAAAACTTGTGTCCAGGGACACGGATGCCCCCGCTGACATTCATAAGACATATAAAGATCAATAATTGAACAAAATTCACAAACAAGTTCAATAAACATCTATGCAACTAATGCTAACTATGAGATGCACACCTTTCAAGTCCCAATGAAATACATCTATAAGCTTAATCAATTCTGTTGAGCAGTTTTTGTTGAGAAGTGGATAGACTTACTCCTCCCAGATTGTATCTGATATAGGCCCCCTATTTCACTATCATCAAAGAGAAATTCAACAAAATGTATCTAAGTTCAAATGTCTCTAAACATACAAAAAACTACAATATACAAAAACAAAATATGAGATGCACACCTTTAGAGTCTCTATAAAAGACATATGTAAGCTAAATGAGTTTTGTGCAGTGGTTTTTGAGGAGAAGTCGATAAAGTACACCCCCTGTTGTATGGGACGAACAGGATGAATAGAACCAAATTCAACTAAGTTCAAACATCTGTAGAAGTGACAAAATTAAGAAATTAGATGAACAAGGTATGAGATGGACACCTTTAGAGTCCCAATGAAACACACGTAGAAGCTCAATCAATTCTGTTGAGCAGCTTTTGTGGAGAAGTGGATAGACTTCATCCCCTATAACACTATATCGATTTGCTACAGCAACAAAAAACTGCAGGACATGTCCCTGCTCTTCTAAGAATTTCAGACCAAACCATCAGAAATCGTCTGAGAGAAGTGGGAATTTGAGCATACTGACCAAAAGTTGGACCTGTCCTGACACAACTACACCGACAACGACGTGTCCAATGGTGCAACAGGGTACAGGCATGGAACCTGGGGAACTGGCGACGAATTTAGTTCAGTGATGAATTGCGTTTCCTCCTGCAATGACGGGTTGGGAGACAATGTTTCTATCAACATCGACACGAGCATTCTGCGCCGAACTGTGTTTGACAGGTGGACAGATTTGGTGGAGGAAGCATCAAGGTGTGGGGAGCCATGTCTTACACTGGTAGATCAGAGCTTGTGGTCGTTCAAGGCAATCTTACAGCAAATCACTACATTGACCAAATCCTGCGACCTCACTTCCTCACTCTTTTTTTATGCTTGACAATGCTTGACCCCATACAGCTTGTGTAACAGGTGCTTATCTCTCTGATGCAAGCGTCAGTGTCCTTTCCTGGCCTTCCAAATCACCTGATCTGACCCCGATTGACCATCTATGAGATGAACTTGATAGATGCGTCCATAAATGTCATCGTCTTCCTCAACTTGCTAACACGTTGCAGGAGGAATGGCAAAGAATTCCCCTAGCAAAAATCCAAAGACTTGAGCAATCCCTTCCAAGGCAGTGTCGAGCAGTGACGACTGCAAGGGGTAGTGTGGCATGGTACTGACCTAAATGCCCCCTTGTATCTACACATGTGCAGTGAGTAAACTAATTAATGCTACAATGACAACAATACATATGTTCATCCGTGTGTCAATTAGTGGTGTTCTGATTAATTAATATAATCGAAGATTGGTCGCAGTGACCAAACGACCAAGCCATCGATCACATTTTTTACAAGCGAACACAAATGATTTTGGGAACTACTGTTTCAGTGTTTGAAACACTTCACAATGGAACATATCTTCAAAGTTGTCAGGGCCTGAAAACGTGTTTAATTCTTAGAAAACTCACTTCACTTACTAAAAAGTCATGACTCCAGGAAGTCCAAATGTTCATGATATATCAGTCATCACTTTAAAATAGAATCATTTTACATTTGATGTGAAGTTTGCAAATGCGGAATCGCTCAGTTTTTACAGGAAACAAAAAACAACAGAGAACCATGTTATACTTATCTGCAATAAGAACCTGAATAGGAAAATCTGAAAAAAGACGCCTACCAATTTTTTTTCGATGATTGCTCGTTGGTAGTGTACATTATTTTTGGTCTGTGTGGGTGGGTTTTTTTTAACAGTTTATAAATAATCTCTGCATTTGCTTTTATGGAGATACTTTCTTCATAGAGGGTCATTATGGGAATTGTCATGACATATGGACAAGTACAATGTATGTGTGAGCACTGACTTGGGGTAATCATTATGATGCCTAATTATTATAATATGATAACATACTAAACTTGCCAGTCATTTCAAAAGCTGATGGGCCATACTCATTTGATATTTTTTTGCTATATGTGACATATGTAACATGTGTAGGAAGCAGTCTGCCAACAGAATGTCTGTCGAATGATAACAGTTAATTTTCACCAAAATATCACATGCCTCTGTAATTTGTGTGCAAGAGCAATAAAAGTGTCAGTCAAGCTCATACATCCCTAATGAAGGTTCTGATGCCTGGAGAGCATGGTGAAGTTGATCAATGTCAATGTGTTTGCACTCACATTTGTTAATGCACTGACAGAATCAATATTTTAACAAAGAATTATATTCCAACAATGTAAATGAATTCATGTGATTTACTGCTATTGATCAACAACCAAGTAGTATGTTGAACAATTCTTATTCTTAGAAATTTAGATTGCAGAAACACCAAACATTGACAATCAATTATAAGGGTTGCTAAAGAGAGGATGAAATATTTATACAAGATTAACCCTTCAGCAGTTGTGCAGCAGCTGTGCATGCTGTTGCTATAGTGTCAGTCTGTGCGAAAACCTTTCAGGCAACTAGCCACAATATTTAAGCCCAGAAATTATTGTTATCATATTTGTTTCTGCAACCATTACTTCATGAAATATGTTTTTAACTAGTGTCAAAACCACCTTTAGCATGCCTAAGGTTGTGAAACACATGTGAACAACAAAGTAACAGTTTAAAGTTTGGAAATGAAAACATCCAAATGCATATCAAATTATATGCCAATTACATTCATCTAGTTTATCATTCACAACAAACCTTTCAAAACAGTGAAATAATTGAAACTAGTCACATCCAAGTCTGAAACTGAAACAAATATATCCAATACAGCCCATGCAAGTCTGCAATATTTGGCTTGTCTTTATTGCTAAAGTTTCAGGATTATTTTCTTTAAATGAATACAACCTCTTGGCTCCTTTTAATTATAATTTCATTAGTAAAACTATTTATCATCTAATGTAGGGTGTTATTGGTGCAATAAAGCAATCTGATAAACTTGCAAATTACGTCAATCCACAAACTACTTTCTCAAAACTCCATACATGCCATGCAAACCCTAAAACATTTAACATTTCATTGATGACGTTGTCGCGAGTTTACATAGCATGGACGGGTTTGTAAACAAACATGGCTGCCCCCATTATCCAAATTGGTGATTCTGTACGGATTGATGACAGAGGTTCTGGAGTCGTTACTGCAGTAATTGACTTTGGAAAACATGAAACGGAGAACTTCGTTCAAACTGAAGGTACGGATTATGTAGCACGAGTGACAGGCTATCGTCTAAGAAAAACACCAACCAAGGATTTCAATCCATCGGTCACAACAAAAAAAGATGACGAATCGATTCCATCAGCTATCAGAAACTGATACTGATGAGGGGATTACCCACAATGAAAATAGAAACACTACCAAGAAAACCCTGCCTAATTTTGTTGTTCTTTTTAGACAGAAAGATATTATTTTAGGCATCAGTTATGTTTGCACTGTATTAGCGACTAGTCACAACCATATGCTTCCGTCAAGAACGACCTTCACCTTGGTGTACCGCTAAGCATTCTTAAGTGAATGCTCGATTCTCTTCATATATAAATTCACGTACAATTCGCCAAAGGCTCGCATAATACAATTTTTATTCCTAAGATATGATATTAATGATACGGAAACACACAAGGTTAAAGGTCACATGCAACGTAAAACACAACTTTGCAGATTCTGATACCTTTCGGTATGGACTTACCGAAAAAAAGCGTCAAAAATGCAAATTCAACTTATAAAGTTGAAAAATAACGCGATGAAAAAAAACGCGTGAAATCGGAGTTCAAACGTTTCACTAATTTTCCCCAGACTTTTCTGGGGAATACGGGTTTCAACAGCTGGCTGCGCTCATAGCACGTGCGCAGTGAAATAGGTTCACGCAACTTGGAAGCGGGCTGTCTGGTGAATACTCAGTGAAGGCTTTGGTGTGAGCTAGTTTCATAATGTTTTGTTGATATCTCACAGGCGCGAGCTTTTTGTATGTTATGACAGTAAATAAACTGTTTATATAATTTCATTTATCTATTTCACCACACGTTCTTCTTACCGAGTCACTTTCTCAGTTCGATACTTAAAAGCAATGTCATTATTTAGAGTTGACACGATTTCTAACTGTGATATAGATATGTCGCTGTCACAGACAAAACTCAATGTCTTGTTTTATTGACACCAGTGTGTGTGTCTGCCTGCCTGTCTGCTAATGACAATATTCAATACACAACTGTGATCACTGACCACATGCAATTTGAACTTAACACCAATCAGGCTATACACCATAAACAAAACACATTGATTTATGGCCCGAGTTCGGTCTCTGTCACATTATGTAATTACACAGACAGGCAGGTGTGATACTTGAACACATGACATGTTATGATGTCTGTTGATTGCAAAATGTCATACACAAAAAATGAGCATGTATTTACAAAACCCAACTTTCTATATATACACACACAATGACCCGTGAAGGCGGCATCTGCTAATGAACCAGCCGTTACACTTGAGTGCACACCCACCCGCTCTGACTGGGTTCGTTTCGAGGGAGGTAAACCCAAGTACAAAATATTGCACTTTTGATTTGCGATTATACGCTTATAATTTTGTTTATTTGTTTTTTCATAATCAGCAATGCATATTATATGTCATGAAGAAGTGATAATTGTGTTTTAATTATGTTTGATTTTTTGGTTGCATGTGACCTTTAATAATCTCTATGTATCATCTGGGTGGGATGGGGGGTTTGTTGTTGATTTGTTTTTTCTATAAAATTTATTCCTTTTGTAGACTAGATATAAGTCGTCTTAAAAATGTAAATGACAGTTTGTAAGACAATAAATCAGAAAAAAATAGACTACTTGTGATGCCCTTTCTCATAAGCTGCCCAAGAATCAATTGCTTTTATTATTCCAGTCCTTGTGCTGCCATGGTTGAAGCATCAATAGTTTTATGACCTGGGCAGATTTCCTGATTATACTAAAAAGTATGGTGTTACTTGAGAACATGTTCTAATTGCTTCCAAAAGCTGTATTTATTTCTCATTTTGCACTTAACAGTATTATATCAGACGCAGTGGATTTTCTCTATCATATTATGGCTATGCAAATGTGCCATAAGAAAACAGTTCAGTTTGAGATTGAAGCTTAGTCTGCCTGATACTATTGACATCACAAAGAAGCACGCATCACCTATGGATTAGTTCTTTCAGCACAACATTATCCACCGTTAAAATTATTACCTTTTCACACAAGACAGATTACAGGTCATGTGTTCACTTCACAAATTATGATACACAACAGCTAAATTATTGAAAATAACCTATCAATTTAGATCCTCCAAAAGTAAGTGTTTCCTAATTTAAGACATGGCAAAAAATACTCATTTGAAACTTTTACCACTGCAAAGAAACCACTGTCTAGTCTAAATTGTTCTGGTCTTGTAAACTCAAATACTAACAGTCAATACCTTTTCAACTGTATCGACCTTCTAGTGAAAAGTCTGCGCTAACAAACTCAGATTGTGAAAGCCTTGTGAATATAAATGCATTTATAATATGCAAGCATGGCGTACCTGTGAGCACCTGCTTGTGAGTGCCATCCTCTGTGTTACATGCATACACATACCCCTCAGAAGTGCTAGCTAGCAAGATGTGGTGCTCTTTGGTGTGAAACTGCATGCACATTACAGCATAGCCTCCATGTCTTGTTTTTCGTATCTCCTTGATCATTTTCCCCGTGCGTGATGATAACAACTAACAACAGCCAGCAAACATCATGCAACACATACAGCTGAGAGCACACATTGATCAGTAATGCTTTCACATTCGACAATAAGAATTAAAGAAAATTAATAAATGTATAAAGAAATTACTTAATGAAAAGAGTTGTTTTCTGTCATTTTCAACTTGTTCATCTGTAATATATATGTTCTGTTGTAACATGTCTTTTGTGTTTTTCCATTGATTAAAACAACAATTAATTTCTGTCATCATCAAAACGCATAGTGAAATTAATATTCAATGTTATTTACGAAAACATATGTCATTACACATTTAACTAAATCATGTTATGTTCAGTTCCTACCTGAATTGCACCATTTCTGAATCCGACTGCAAGCATTTCTCCATCATATGAGTATCTCACAGCAAAAACACCACCTAACGTTGCATCCAGTTTCACTTCCTTCAGGACTTCTACTTTAGTGAATTCTCCTTCAAATTCAGAATACAAAATACATCTATAGTGAGAGCGTGAGGGCAAGATTCAGCCCTGTTATGACTTGAGGGTGACAAGTTATACACATATACAAAATTTATATTAGTAACTGTCATCAAAGGACAGTATAATAACAAGAAATTTGTTACAGATGTTAAATCTAGCTGGAGAACATAAAAATATGTGTCGAGACAGCTCAATATATAAATGGATCTTTATAGACAGAAATGCAATAATGCATTGACACATACATTTTTAGATACATTCTGGATGAGTATCCATAAGACTAGTAGAAACTGCTTCAAGTTTAATGGTTTTCACATATACATCATCATCAGAGCCCATAGCTAAAAATATATTGTATCTAAATGTAATGTTTATTCAGCATGGAAATAATGATGTGGAAATAAATCAAATTATAAGTAACATATGTTAAACAACAATGTGTAAGTGCTGGTAATAATGATGTGGAAATAAATCAAATTATAAGTAATATATATCAAACAACAATGTGTAAGAATAGAAAATAATGAAGCTTACCTTTATCCATGGCCTTCCCTGCCTCCAAGGCATCTTCCAGCCTTTTTTTGTACACACTCTCTATCTGTCTGCGTGCCATTGTTACCCTGCTGCCACTGTCTCCGACTCAAAGTGACCAACACACGGAAGTGAACTGACAGGTGAGATAATATCTCCTGGCAATGTGATCACAGCTTAGCTGTCAGGAAGCTGGATCAGAAAAAAAGCATGGCTTGCTATAGCAACATGACGATCCATACTGAGCCTCTCTAGGGGCAGGAGGGTGGAGATGGTGGGAGCATCACACAACAAGACTCAAACATTACATACAATGCCAGTAGGAAGCACAGTGCTCAATCAGGTTCACCAAAATGAGCAATATGCCACAATTCTCAATAAGTATTTAACCTAGAACATATGGTTCTAACGGCTTTTTGGTCAAACAAACAAAATGCCACAAGATGAAACTAGTCAGACTGTAACATTTTAATATTGGTGGCATTGCATACAAACAAATAATTATGAACAGTTACGTGTATAAGGTGCCTCAACACACTTTCAGATGAGTTCAATATTGTGTGTAAATTTGCAAATCTGACATTATTTATGGACTTCCACCAACATTTTATTTCCATAGCCAGACTGAACTTACTGTCAAACAAAAGATTACTGTATTCTAGCATACCAGAATATAAATCAATCTATTTAATTGTAAAATAATTCATTTAATTACTTTTTTCCTGTAGAACAACAAATTAAAGTGTGCAATCTGTAGTTTTAGCCACAAGTTTGATGTCCAAGTCTAGTAACATTCTGTTTGAAAGAGTTAGCTCAACTAATTAAAGTTCATATAATAATGCTAAGCTCATGTTCAGGCAAACAGTGGCCAACCACAGACTAAATGCATACAATACCAGAATACTGACTGACCAAGACCCACATCCAGGTTCCCAGGTAGTGTTGAACAAGTAATAATACCTAAAGCAGAAAATGTGTATTGATTGTGTGTTGATTGTGAACCTGCACCCTGTGTTATTGACTATATTAGCTATAGTGTGGACAGAAATACCTCATCTTCTTGACCATGTCAGTGTAATTAGTAATGCATAGACCCTTATAATTAGTAATGTCTCTCCTGTTGTTGTCAGTACAGTGGGTATTTTACTACTCTGGATTCACTGGCTCCACAATGGAGATTGTTCTGAAGGGACTAAAATAGCACTGGCCAATCTAGAGGGTGTGTCCAAAGGGTGGGCAACCCTACCTTGTTATCAAAAACCACAGTGTCAAGTTACTGTCAACCAGTGTCAGTCTTGCTATGTGACATAGGTTTGCATTATCTGCTTTTTAGAATCCAGAATCAACATCTGAATAGTTCTATGCTGGAGTCATTTCATAAACAGCTGGCAGTCCCCAATAAACTAGTACGTGTATGTCAAATTCAATTTATTTATAGGCTATACATGACTGATACAACTTGCCTACACTTGCAACAAAACACTCAATGGCAGAATACTTCAGCTAGTGTTCACTCATACTTCGATACAAGATTTTAGCTTTAATCTACTATGCCTCAACTACTTGGAATAGATCTCAAATGCTTTGTATAGAATTACAGGTGTAGATTTATCAACTGGCAACAACACCCTCCTCATATAGCACTCCAACATTGAAAGGAACCTGACAGCCCCATTCATGATAACATGTTGATGAGCGTTCCTGTAACCTGCCTGAGTGCTAAACACTTCTTTGGAAGACTGGTATTAAAGTGTAGTTAAATAAGAGCTAGATATCCATTACATTTTATTTAATAATTGAAATATACCCATTATATCGTATGCAGCTACTTGTTTCAGTGCATTCTTGTACATGTTAGAGACACAATGATTAACAATGAATTCTTGTATAATCCTATACAACTTACAAAAAGCAAGTGAACTCCATTTGAATGAAGCTGTTGTTGAGGTGGACATTTACTAGGGCTATGTGTTCAAAAAGGAATTGTATTGCAAAGGTGTTTGACACTGATTGAACATGCATGTCCAATTTTCTACACACTTAGATCCCCTCAACTACAACAACCATTTAAAAATTTAAAAAATTGTTATGGTTCCGATAACAGCAGTCTGAAAATTAGGGGATATGATTCTTAATTTCTATTTCAATGATTCATAATATGAAGGAACAGTACATGATGTACAAACACATCCATTCTGCTCCTGTGGTCACCCCTATGAGGATACTTTACATTACTTCTTTACTTGTCCTAATTATTCCAATGTCAGATGTCACATGTATTTTTACGAACGTGGATATAATGTTAATTCTGTCCTAAATGGTAATCCAAACAAAAATAAACTTATAAATTCTTTTATACTAAAATCTGTCCATACTTTTATAATAAATTCGCATAGGTTTGATAAATAATTAATGATGTTCAATACGCAGGTTGCTTGCTTTCCTATCATACTGCATATTATTTAATATTTGTTTTATTCATGTATCAATGAAATGGAGAGGTATTCAAATAATCCATTACAGGTTGTTTACCAATCCTAGTTCAATATATTGTGAATAAAATATGTTTACACTAAGCACACAGAAGCCATAGTGTGAGAGGCTGAAGGAGAACCCAGTGTCAATAATGCAACTGAGCAAAGCACATACATAAAATGCCTCAAAAACAGTATCTCAATAAAAAGGCAAAATGGTGGACAGTAGGTAAAATAGAGCAGAGGATGTCAATATCCCAAGTTGCCTCAGTGTTTTTCAAAGCAAAAAGTGTCATTTCTTGACTGTGTGAAAAGTATCGTCCAACAGTTTGGGTGGCAATGAGACCTGGATGTGGTCGGCTCAAAACCAAGCAAGACTCATATCTGCTCCTGTTATCAATAGTGAATTCTGCACAATAACAGGAAGACGAATTATAACATACAATTCGAAAATGTCTGTGAGGAGCTTGTCTGAAAGCAAAGTGTTCTAAGAAGGGTGTCACCCTAGAATTATCAGCAGAAATTTTGAACTGCATGATGACAATGCCAGATCATAAATTACCCAGGTTGTCTCTAACAGGAAGGCATACAGACATTATCCTGGCCTGCTAAATCATTTTCATTACAGAATGTATGCCAGAGCTCCAACCAAAGTGTCTCATCCTGGGGAAGCTCTATGGGCAGAATAGCATGCATGACCAAGTGCAACTATATGGAAGTTAATCCACAGTATGAAATCAAGCCATCATGCATATATTTGCCAACATGGTGGACAGACCAGATATTGATCTACCTGCCTGAAAAGAATTTTATAGATATTTATCGTCTGTACACCTTCACTACCATTTAATCAGTTCCCTTATTTTTGTCAGTAGTAAATATACATGGGGTTGCTGTAAGGTTCTGGGTAGTAAATGATAATGTTAGGTCAATAGCTTGCTGTATATAAAAGTTTGCTTAATACAGGTAAACAAGTACTAAATATACATGTATGAAGCACAATGTGCCAGTGAAAGTTGTTGTTGTATTGGTTCCCAAGAGCACCTTGTCTTACTGAAGTGAGAATAAGAGCGAGCCTTTCTTATTGTTTGTCTCTGGACCAAGGCCTAGCTATCTAACAGTGAGTGAGTGAGTGAGTGAATTTTAGTTTTACGCCGCTTTTAGCAATATCCCAGCAATATCATGGCAGGGGACACCAGAAACTGTCCAACAGTAATAATGAGAAGAGAAGTGATGTTATGGCTGAAGGGTAATTAGTCTTTGGATATAAATCGAATTGAAATTTTAATTAAAAAATGTATCATTTTGTGTGAATTTAATCTGAAATTATTTCCTTTAAAACCATTCACTATTGAATAACAATGTCCTCAGGACAATCAATATATGTCAGTTTCTATCTGCATCATTCATTTCATTAGTTTTGATTATTTCATCAATGATATGAAAATGTGACATAAAAATATAATTTTTTGAAAATATAAATACCAAAGCTATAAATATCATCATTACAAACACTGAATTGTTGACTTAATTCCTCAACAATATTCAACAGAGTTTTTAGTTTTCCTCAACAAGTACCACCAGGATGAGTGGATATGGATTTTTTTCACCATGTCTGTCAGTTCGCTCTTGAAAAAGCTCCCAAATGCAAGTGTTGTAAGGTCAGCAGAATTACTGTACTAACTGTAGACGTATTCAGTGTTGTTAAAGAGCATAAAACTCCCATACACATCCCTATTAGCATTTCCTTCAAGGCCAATACATTACATGGCATATCATTTCACCTAGTTGTCAAAGCTTTACTATGTGTATTATTGCCAATTGTGTGGCCTGACCCATGTTGCTTCAATATACACAGGACTAGGTTAGCTGATCTATTCAACCATATGAAATGACAGATTATCTGCTGATATATTCAGCTGTTATACATGTACTTGTGTTAACACGGTAATAACATTGATGACAGCTATTCCGTGATTAGCATTCTTGTTTTCCAATAAGATATTATCATATCCTTTCAAATGGTTTTTACTGTAATCCAGAAATATCATGATACCTGTATTACCACTGTAATATCTTTGGATAAAAGGCATTTTGTGATTATCAAAATCAATCTTCATTTCAAATAAGATGTTATCATATCATTTGAGATTGATTTATTGAAATCCAGAAATATAATGATACTTTTGTTAACACTGCAATGTCATATAATAAAAGGCATTCAAAGAGTAGCAAAATCAATCTTCATTTTCAATAAGATATTATCATATCATTTTAGATGGTATTCATTGCAATCTAGAACAGTAACATAACATTACTTGATGCAAAATATTGCACTGGGTGACCCAGTACACGGAAATAATGAAAACATACACATAATATGCACTGGAACACCACTGGGTCGCAGAATTTCTGTTTGAAATATATAAACTAGCTCACTTGTAGTGTGCTCTGTAAAATAAAAGAGGCACTGATGTTGTCTTTGTCATGGATAAACAGATGATATCCCAGTAATCTTGTCTTGTTTGCGACTTTTGTGGATAGCATAAAGGTGTATCTTCACACAGATCAACAAAAATGAAATACAGTTTAGTCTTGGAATTAATAAGAACATGTAGACATATTTTGGGTCGCAGTGGAAATGGTGGTAAAGTTCCGATAAATCACTTGCCCCGTAGTCTGTGACTTATGATTATGACAATTCCAAACATTTTCACTTCTGATTTCATCTTATTGATTGAAAATGATAGTACTAAAGAGAATGAATGTCAATGGTCAACTTACATTTTTCTCCTTTTCGGTCCTTTTGAATCTCTTATGAAATGTTTGTGAATCTGTTCAATAAATTAAGTTTTCCATTCACTTTGTCTGATGACTGATATACTAGTATTTAGAATAGAAATATTATCGACTACTTAAGTGAATCATACTTTACACGCTGACTAAACATATACACATGTACAAATGAAAAGGCTTGCGAAAACTATGACTTAGTGTTATCTCTCTCACTTCACTTCTCACTCCAAACAATAACGCAAATTAAGCACAGTGATTCTATTCAATCTACAGCAAACATCGTAATTACAACAAACAAAATTATGTGTATAACATTAAGCAGTTATTGGTACCTTTGTTGAGGAGTGTTTCCATAAATTACCAGATGAAGGAATAATATTCCATACATCTGCAACTGTACAAAGGAACTTTTCAATGTCACATGTCTTTGTAAGAATCCAACAGTTTATAAAATATACTCTCCCCAAAAAGAAACGCATCATGAAAATAGCAATTTCATGTAGCAATGAATTAAAACGTGATTCATTTTACAAAAGGTTTTGCACTGTTTATGAGTCCTATGGTGTTTATGTTTTGAAACATCACAACAAAACGCACCATCCGTAAAATACCCGTATTTAACAGCATGATTTTCAATTTCGGCGTGTAGTGTCACAGAATACACAATTCACATGCAATGCACCTGAAAGTTGGGGATCAGATAGTCTCAATGATGGGTATAAAAGGTTGATCGCTGTCTGTTGATTATTCACTGTATTTAGACTATTGTTGACGAACGCAAAATGCCACGTCTAAGTGAAGCCAACCGTCATATCGCCATTGGTTTGCTTGCAGTTGCCCGACGCATGAATGTTCATGAAAGCACCATTTCACGGCTCTGGGAGAGATATTGCCGGCAGAATTCAGTAGCAGATGCCCCTCGTAGTGGGCGACCTCGAGCGACCACTGCGGCGCAGGATCGCTACATCTGGGTACATCACCTGCGTCATCAAACAGCTACGACAAATACCCGGATTGAGGAGGCTTTCTGCACAGACCGTCAGGAACAGGTTGAGAGAGGCTGGTTTACGTGCAAGAAGACCTTATTTTGGCCCTGTGCTTCAACAAGAACATCGTCGACATCGAGTTCAATTGTGCACCAACGTTCAGGCCTGGAACCTACCGAATTGGCATAGAATCTGTTTCAGTGATTAATCACGATTTCTATTGGAACGACGCAATGGAAGAATGCGGGTGTACAGACGTCGACGTGAACGTTTCGCCGACGCTTGCGTTCCCCAGGTGGACAGATTCGGCTGGGGCAGTGTTATGATGTGGGCAGCGATCACCTGCCATAGGAGAAGTGATTTGGTACGGTGACGAAATCCTACGTCCACACCTCCTTCCAATCATTGATCGCCAGAGGGAGTTGTTTCAACAGGACAATGCCAGGCCCCACACAGCACGTCACACTAGAGACTTCCTCCAGAACCACAACATCAATGTGCTCCCCTGGCCCTCAAGATCACCGGACTTAAACCCGATCGAACATCTGTGGGATGCCCTGGACAGACGGGTGCGACGCCGTAATCCTCAGCCCCAGACACTTCAGCAACTCGCACAGGCACTACAGGCAGAGTGGCCTGCGATTGGGCAACACGAGATTCTGAGACTTATTCGTTCGATGCCGAGGCGATGCCGTGCAGTTCTGGATGCCCACGGTGGTCACACGAGGTATTGACTTCAGCGCCACCACACGTCTCCATGTGGCACTCAAACTGACTTTCCTCGAGTTGGTGCCAAAGACGGATAAGTCTGCATTCCCGGTGTGCAATTTCGCTATATTTCATTGACTCATAAAGCCTACAAGATGTTTCAAAATAAACATAAAAATACAGTTGAAATTCCTATATGCGTTTCTTTTTTGGGAGAGTATATTACATATGATGTTATAACTCATGTTCATTTCTCAACATATCACATAAGTTTGTTTCAGGTGTTTTATATAGGAGTTAGGTCTCACTGGTTAGCTGAGATAACACATGACAACTCTGTTCATGATGTCCACAGTTCTCTGAAAATATCCATGGTCAGATACCAATGAGCAATTGTTCAACATATTCTCACCTAACTCTTTGAATAAAGTTACTTCCCTTCTATTTCAGAAAATATTTCGTCTGCTTTAGCAAACCTACATTTATAAACATTCACTTTTGACAAACCCATCATGCATGATAACAGTGATTAATCAATCATTATCAGTTAATCCTTTGATAAATGTATTTTTGGGGGTACCTGTACTAATCATTCCTCTCTGGCTGCACTGCAACATGCATATTTTTCATAAACTTCACCATATCAGACCACAAGGAATTAAAGACTTTCATCAACAAGAATGGTATAACACAGTTTGTTAATCTGGAAAATTGATGCCTATCAAGGAATTTAATTATTCTGAAATACAGAATATTACCTGTCTGCCAGCTGCAGTGGCTGAGCGGCTGACTTTGTGTACTGGCGATTAGGTGTCTGACTCTGAGGGTGTGGGTTCGAATCCAAGATGGAACTCAACCAGTGTGCAAATTAGCCACTGGCCCGCTAGCCCATGGCTAGTAAAAATCCAGTTGGGCCAGTAAATCTCCACAGTCACTGGCCCAACTGGCTAGTGAATTTTCATGGGGTCATTTTGTAAATATATCACTCTCTCCGACTTGTTAAGTTATAATACACTTTTAAATCATGCAAGATTATGGGCTGATAAAAATGTTCATCATATTAGCAGCTTAATGATGACTTATTTGAGCATACACAAAATATTTCAGACATGTGTTTTCGTATTTGTTTTTGATGGTATTTTACCTTTTTGTAATCTATTGCTTAGTCTCTACATTCAAATTTCAGGCTAGTGAATTATTTTGTGTGCTAGTAACTTTCAGGCATAGGTAGTCCAACTGGCTAGCAAAATTTGGAAACTATTTTGATCACTGGACTCAACCCAACAAAAGTACTAGAATCTGTACTTTACAAAATGAGAAAATGTAATCACAAATATAACATATGTTACGTTTCTGAATTGTCTTCTCTTAATCAATTTCATTTTTAATGCAAAAACTTGCCAAACATAATTTCATAACTACTATAATAATATCACTAAACTGTATCAAAACAATAAATGTTTCATTAGACGCACAGCAAACAAAGCATGCTCTCTTACAGGTGAGTATTATCAATACCACGATAGACTACTGACAAAGACAAAATGAAACTAATTGTGTTGTTCACAGCACCTTGGTATACAAAGGATCACTGATTATGCTGAAGTTATTCCTAATCAGCACACTTTCCTCCTCGTAACTGGACTCATACCATAACTGTATCTTCTGACAATATACATGCTGATGACATGAAATGTTCACATGAATATTTTGTCATTCTCACATTGTCTCAGAAATGGTTTTTTAAGGTTACATACAAGGAGCAGTAATGATATTTTGAGGTTACAGCGAGTGTATGAGGACTGAAATATGGGTCCCTTCACTTCTCTTGATAACGCATGTGATCATACATACCTCAGGAATGAGCCTCTTACTGATAAACTCCCTTGACACGCTATGAGTTCAATCCACTATGCGACCTCAGGTTTTATTTACTTGTGCACATTAGCAGCTCTATGTACAGGCACCAGGAATTCACTTAAAGTAAACAGTGCCGATAAACAAGTTTAGGAAATTAATCTACCTGGACATAATGCACACTCACCTTACGCCCATGTGGATCAGGCTCTTTATACCATATAGAGACAGATGTAATTTGATGAAGAAATCGACTTGCTTTACAGTACACCAACCTTCCTTACTTGATGCCTTGCATAAAATCTTTGGAACGGTTCGACAGTCACATATTTATAATCACATTTACATTCACGGTCCAAAACACACAGTGTTTACAAGCTGAGCCTGGAGACAGAGAGAATCAACCAGCCTGGACTTGAATCTGTTCAGCTGAGGATTACTTTGTGTCCATAAGGTCAGGGGTTATTAGCTGCTTTCACTCCAACACAGTGCTTTACAATGTACGTCAGTAATATCCAATTTAACACTAGGAATATAGAAATATGATTGTCCATTGATTACTTGTATTCTTTTTACATGTTTTTCAAGAGAATGACGCTTTCATACGTATGTCTAAATCTTTGACTCCTTTTGTGTGTAAATATATAGATACATGAAACCTCAATTGCAACATCAAGAGAAACTAATTCTATATTGTATCATTTGTAACTGAACACTAATTAAAAGGCAATTAAGGTGCATTTTGAGATTCCGGTATTAAAATTATAAAGCATGATGAAAAAAAATGTGAAGTTTCAAAATACAATTTCCTTTATTTAAGAATTTATATTTTTCCAAAGAATTGTTTTGTTTGAGGTTTCAGTTTTTCATTGGTAACCTTAATCTAAACATTCATTTCAATATAATGAAAAAGGGTAAATATTTTTTATTTACCAATACTCGGAGAAACAAAACATAAAAGTGGTATCCTCTATATTGTTTTTTAGTGGCTCTTACAGAAACCTTTTGAGTGAGTAATTTATGTTTTAAAGTAGACAGAAACTGTGAGGGCTGCAAAAAATATTGAAAACACCGATTGACTAATCCAAACACTTTCATCTTTTTAACACCAAATGGCCAAAATGAATGATAATATCACCAAATGAATTCTGATAATTCATTTAGTTTTAAAAAACAGAGTGTGAAATTCAAGACTGGAAAGATTTCATCTGGATTGTGAATTGTGTCTGCAAAGTTAGTAAAGAATAATAAGTAGATCTATTTCCATACTACAGAGCTACTATCCACTTCACACATATAGTACTCTTCATCAAACTAAATATTGCATGTACAAATTGGAATTATTTACTTGCAGATCTGGATTATTAACATCCTCGATAATCTCCAGGGTATATGTTCTGATAAATCTCCACTATACCCTGGATGCGTCTATGGTTCAAGTTGATGATTGTATTACCTTCATTTGCTGGCTCCGCATTCTCACAGTAGCCAATCAGATAAGCTGCCGTTACAACTGAGCTTGCCAGTGTCAACAAAGATAGCGGTTGCAGCCGTGAAAATTTGTTCGCATTGCGACTCAGATTTTTGGGGAAAACATACAGACAAATTGACAGGTCTGAAACCTTAAAACAATATATGCAAGAACTCCTTCTACCTCTTTCAGAGTACCTCTGCAACAATATATTATTGTGTTGCCAAGTTTAATCTGTAAGATAATCTAAAAAGTGAAAATGAGTTGTGATTGGTATGTTTAACTTCCCAGCGTAGACACCGGATTCAATCAGCTGATTGGATGAAAAGCCAACCAAGGGAGGTAGTAAAATCATTGGCTCGAGCCGCAGATGCATCCAGGGTAAAGTGGAGATTTATCGGAACGTCTACCCAGGAGATTATCGAGCATGGACTATTAATAGCCTAAAATTGCTCAATATATTGAAAATGACCTTGTAAATCTGAATATACATGTAATAACTGAACGTTGTCGAAGTAAAATTCTGGTTTTCAGTCCGTGAAAATAATATAGCGTTAGAACAGATGTCCCTTTATCACACTGGCATTTGAAATAACTCATTTCAGTGCTCTTTGAACCATTGGATTAATTAATAGATTCAATTAATATTTCAGTAATAATTCAAAATATAATTGTGCCATATACATTTTCCGAATTACAACCCATTTTGATGCATACACTTATACATGTACTATATCATATTATATTGGTGCGCCAAGCAAATGACCCCATTGCAAATAAATAATTATAATTCAAAACTTTTTCAAATGATTTTGTTGGGCAATTGCTGTTTGAAATTGATATGATAATATTTTAATATTTTAATAGACCCTTATATGTCTTTTACGATCATGTATCATTTAGTCACCAATATTGTCAATAGAATCATGTGTGGTCACCAAGTCGGTGTCTTGTACCTGTCCTGTTTGACTTCTTGTTTCTCCAGCTTCAACAGTTTGCTCTCGTATTTTCTAGGGAAAAGGAGAACGAACCTTCCACAACTAAAAAGAATTTCTTTGCTTTGAATATGACTTATAGAACAAATACAAAGTTATGCGATAAAGGCCCAAATGAAAGTATTACTGAAACTGGCGTTTGTCTCCACTAGCAGACGAAAAGTTTCAGCTGGATCGGCAGCCGACGATTCGTTGTAAAAGCAAATATGATTGGTCAATCTGTGATTGACATGCGTACATTTTCCGGAAGTCTGTAAAGAAAATGGCGATGGTTTTCGGAAATCATGTGAAGTAGAGAAAAAACCCTTAGGTTACAACGATAAATGAAAATAATGTCGAAAATATAGTTTGCAAGATTGCAAGTTTTCTCTTAGATAAATATAATTCAAATTTTGATTCTGAATCGACCAAGGGTTTTAGTCGTTATCCCTATTCATCAAAATGTGACACCGTACATCCACTTTGCCCTTGAAAAGTTACGGAATATATTTATTGCAATTATTAACGTTCTCCGTCAGTCATCATGGGATCAAGAAGAGACGTGAGAATATTACTTGTGGGAGATGGTAAGTTGCCATGTTTACACACCCCTGAAGATTAACCCATAATCAACTTATGGCCATGGTACTTTCATTTAAACGTCATGCACAACTTCGCCACAAGCCTACTGTGAACTCTCTGTCGAGAGAAGATCTTTAGAATCCACAATTCAAGATTGTATGTCTAAGTATGGGCTAATTTGACACAACCAGTCTCATCCTGAAAGGTCTTTGTTTCATAAACATGATGCGGTGGGTCAAACAGCAGTTTTATGTAACTTTTCCTGAACCACACTGCTTACTATGTTAGTTGTGATTTCTGGAAATAGATCTTTATACCACTGATCTTCATCAAAGTGAAATTTATGAATCATGTCTCCCCACTTTCAAGACTTATTCTAGAGGTTCGGATTTGGGAATCTTTGGATGATTTGGTACATAGACTCACAGTTGTGTACCAATTTGCATTCTTATGTCGTATATTGTTTAAATTCTACACTAATCATAACTTGGTCAACTAAAACTAGTTCCATCATCACTGGTACATCTTGACTTAGCGTGTCACAAAATACGAAAGATATTTTCCAAACCTTTTTTTTCCCTCTATTCTAGTAAATTTCGAGGGATATGCCTCCTAGTGTGTTTATAACAGAAAACATTTGTTATGTCAGTCTTATTCATACCATCACTTTTTCGTATTGTTCCCTGTGCTTATGGTATTGTTTTTTTTCTAATTCATGGGTATCTATTTGTGCAAGACAAAATTTCATTCAGTGAAATGAACATTCAGCATATTCAGTACCACTTTGATATAACGGGCGATGGGGAAGCCCGGTGGGGTAGCCCAGTGGGTTAAGTGTTCACTCATCACACCAAATACCTGGGTTCGATTCCCCACATGGGTACAATGTGTAAAGCCCATTTCTGGTGTCCCCTGCCGTGATATTGCTGGAATATTGCTAAAAGAGACGTAAAACCCAACTCACTCACTCACTCACACGCTTTTATCTAACAAAAGGTCAGAAATACTGAGGTATTTCACAGTGAAAGACAGAAGTAGGAGGAATAGATTTGATATGTAACAATATCTCTTGAGCTTTTTGATAAGGTGTACAAAATAAGTCTGTATGTTATGACAGTTTATTAAACTTGTTAATCATGTTATGTTAACTGTTCAATAATAAACGTAGAGCAAAAGCATGTGCAGTGTTAATGAAAGTGGGGATTGTGTTTAGGAACGGGGTTTTACTAGTGGTGGTCCAATTAATTGAAATAATCGAAGATTGGTCGCAATGACTAAACGACCAAGCAATCGATCATGTTTTCTAATAATCGAACACAAACAATTCTGGAACACTTGTTTGCATTTAACAATATTTTTCACAAGGTTGGTTTTGTCTGTTACATTTTTCATAAACATTACAAGCTCGTTCCAAGTCAGGATTGAATTTATCTTGAAGACTCCAGGAAATTATGTTCCTAACATATTAGTCATCCATTAAAGATGTTATATTTGCACATGCATTTTGTGGAATTTGCAAAAAGACTCATAAGAACTACATGTACATGTTTTTTCTTTGTTTTTTGTACAGTAACAAACATAACCAGAAAAATTTGATCAATGATGCTGACCAATTATTTTCGATGATTGATCGGTTGTAATGAACCAATCATCAATTATGAGATTTTATCCAATTCCCAACACTAGTTTTTACTCAACTGTATATGAATTTTGGATTGAACTTACCCTATTTTAAACACAGTACATATTGAATGACCATGAGGTCGTAACAGCTGACATGTTCATGACTGATCTTCTCAAATATAGCAGACTGGTGAGCTTAAATGTTAAAAATTTTGCTTAAGACTGAAAGGAATGCCATAAGATAGGTTCATGTTGTCTTAGTGACTTGCTGATATGACATTCTTTAACATCTTGACTTATGGGAACAAGAATGTTAAGGATATTTTGAATGTCAGTCATTCGGTGATCCAGAATCGGAATCGATCTAAAACCCTCATTACAAATATTTCCTTTCAGCTGGGGTTGGCAAAACATCCTTGATACTGTCACTTGTTAGTGAAGAGTTCGCTGAAGATGTGAGTATATTATGTGTATTGATCAACAATGTGCAGCAATAATATGTTTTGATTCACATCAAATGTATAATAGCTGCCAAATTTATAGAGGAAGTCTGTGTAGATCTACTGTTATCTGAACTCTACATACTGTTATAATGGTTATGTTATGGAATATGTAATAAAAGAAATGTTCAATTTTGTTGAATGTCAAAATTAGTCAAATACTTGTTACATTTACTTGAAATAATGTTTTTGATCTGTTCTTGAAGTACACAATTGATGTTTTTTTTTGAATGTATGATGTGCATTGTGAATACTCCTGAGAAACCTTTTCATATTTACAAAGGTACCATCCCGTGCAGAGGAGATCACCATCCCAGCTGATGTAACACCTGAACACGTACCTACGCACATCGTAGACTACTCAGGTTGGTTGTCACTTTGTAAAAAGAACATAATAATGATCTTGCATCATGTTCATTGAATTATGATGCAACCTATCATCTATATATCCAGAGCTGGAATTTGGTAAACCTGCTTTATCAGACTGACAGGTAAAAGAAGCCCACAAATATTGTTTCAACAGAAAGGATGTCTTTATGTCCTAAGACTTGTGATGGTTTCTGTTTCTAGATGATATAAGTTACCTCGTACTCTTTCCTTATGTCAGCATTTGATTGGTCAGTAAAATATTAATGAAAATCAAGGGTGGGTAATTTGCAGTGACAAGAACCACATGAATTGATCCAGGGGTTAGTGTAGGTAAAACAAAATGCAAGGTCTGGAGATGTAGAGGATGGATGTGACTTGATGGGAAGTATAATGTATTTGTGCATGGATCAGTATCAAAGGTTCACTTTTGGCTCACAAGGCTACTTACCTGCATGATGAAACTGAGGTGGTGGCTTTGTGTGATATGTATCACATTTGGGTCCAGAGGGGATGGGAAATGTTCAGAATAACACAGGTTTTTTCATCAAAACGTAAACATTATTGTACATGAGGACGGTATCCATTGCTGTAATGGGATATTGGTAGGATCTCATTAAATCTTAAAATATCTCACTCATGTGAATCCATGAGAGCTATTCTCTCAGTGGCAAGGCAAATCCCTGAAACCACCAACCATCCCTTTTAAGAAAGATCCTTTATACTATGGTATATCATTGCAGACAATGAGCTGTTAGTCATAATGTCTGTTTACTCAGGTATATTCTGCTTCAATGAAAATATCAACTTGAATGTTCCTAGTGCACAATTGGTAGTAAACATGTTGTCCAAGAGTTATTTCCTTTACCAAAGACAATCATACACATATTGTTGTTTGCAGCACAAGAACAAGATGAAAATGTGCTTCAAGAAGAGATTCTTAAGGTGTGTTCACTAAGTATACATTTTATTGTTATACATGTGGTTTATGGAAGTGTTAAGGTCAGTGACAAGAAGCAGATTTGATTAGGTTTGTTAAAGAAACGGTAATGGAAATGGTGTTGTGAAACATTACAGTTTACTCAGTATATGACAGCTCAGATGATTTCTGAATAATTTCACAAGGCTCAGGAAACAAATGGCCAGAACATATATATTCAACAATACAAATTATGCTTTTCACTTGTAATTTACCCCTCATATCTGTGTTTTTGTTCCAGGCGAGTGTCATCTGTGTGGTGTATTCTGTCACAGACGAGGATTCCATTCAGAGGGTAGGTGCAGCTATAACACCCTTGTATATGAATGTACTTCCAGATTTAGAAATTGTTAAATGTTTTAAAATTAATATTTTGTACAATTTCAAGGAATATAACATGTCATTAACTGGTGCCAGTTCTTTTGTCACAACCTCAGTTCTATGATTGTGGGAGATGCAACAGGTGAAATTTATGCAGGATGAAATTATCAAAAAGTCATCACATAGACATGTGAATGGATTGTGGCTCAAAAGCTCACACATATTAAAGGAAATGCAGTTCAGTTGTTCGTAAGAGTTATGTCACGTTTGCAAATAATGTATATATTACAGTTCTCTAAAGCCTTTTAAAATATATGTTTCCCTTCCATTTTAGCTGACCATGTACTGGTTGCCATTACTTCGTGCAAGTTTAGGGGATGAGCACCGAACCCCAGTCATTCTGGTGGGGAACAAAGTTGATCTAGCAGACTTCCCATCTCTAGAGGTAGGACATAGACCAAGAGTTACCTCCCTTATGTGAAACCTTGAGCAAGTTGTGAATCTGGCTTTGATATGTTAATGAAAGTTTCATACTTTGCTCAATTAAAATAACTAACACTACCCTTTTAGGAAAGGTTTGTTGTATTTTCTCACACAGTACCTTATGTATTTAAGTGCAGTGAATGTTGCTTGGGCATTGTGTGTTTGTTGTAGCTGAATCTTTTGTGATTACACAATGCCATTTAGAAAGTGGTCAAATGCAACATATGTTATATTTGGGATTACACTTTCTTAGTAAAGGACAAATTCTATTACTTTTTTGGGTTGAGTCCCATCCGGTATTCGAACCCACACCCTCAGAATCAGGCACCAAATCGCCAGCACACAAAGTCAGCCGCCTAACCCGCTCAGCCACCACGACTTCCACAAAAATGGAAGTCAGACAACTGGTAGTCTAGACTGCGGACTTTGTGTACCCCTCTGATAAGTGTAAATTGGCACGGCTCCCACGGCCGAAAGTTATGATAACACAATGCCATTTAGAAAGTGGTCAAATGCAACATATGTTATAATTTGGGATTACACTTTCTTAGTAAAGGACAAATTCTAGTATTTTGTTTGTTGAGTCCCATCTGATTCAAACCCACACCCTCAGAATCAGGCACCAAATCAGGCGGCTGACTTTGTGTGCTAGCGATTTGGTGCCTGACTCTCAGGGTGTGGGTTCAAATCCCAGATGGGACTCAACCCCAAAAAGTACTAGAATTTGTACTTTTGTAGTAACAGTGGTTATTATTTATTATGAATACAATTTTATCGTTTGTCAGACTGATCAGTTGATTACTTTTGTATCTAATAAGCCAGTTAGCTTTTAACAGAAAAATGTAGCAACTGAAGCACAGTGCTGTGTCTACACAGATTCATACCTATCAAAACATTACGTCATCATGGAGTGACATGTTTTCAACAAGATAAAGTAACTAGTTTGGGCAGACAAACCCAAATTGTTCCTCCAATTATGTGCCACCATTTTTCTATTTCAAGTGCCCCCTCCCAGAAAATGTTGTGTACCCAATCTCACTAAGAAGCTATGTCTGTGCTTGAAAAGTGTTTCACTTTGACTTGTTGACAGTGTTCAGCACGCACCCTGAAGAACATCAGCGAGGTGTTCTACTACGCCCAGAAGGCCGTCCTCCACCCCACAGCCCCTGTATACAACCCTGAAGAGAAGGAGGTAGGTACTGGTAGGTCGCAGGCAGGCAGGCAGGAGTAGTGTTCCAGTATCAGCTAGCTGTTGTGTGTCATCATGACCCAACCACATTGATGGATGCTCATGCTGTCAATCACTTGTTTGTCTAATCCTAGTTCATTGAGCTGCTGTGATACAACTAGAATATTATTGGTCTGAAAGTCACGAAACACTCACACTACTAGTTTTATCATGGTGGGTTCTACTCGAATGTTTGCCTTTTTAGTCATTAACCTTTTAACATATCACTTTTTGAAATATCAGGAAATCGATTGGTGCCATCAGGTCAGTTAAATCTTCATTCTGTCTGGTTGAAAACTTATTCAATACAATTATTTATTTTCAGTTGACACCTGCTTGCAGAAAGGCTTTAACAAGGATTTTCAGGGTAAGTGTGTTTTTGACATTATGTTGGAAGTATTAAAGTAAATGTGGATGTTATTATCTAACCCTGGTTGTCAGTAAGGTGTTAAATGTTTCCTCTATATTTTGTACTAATAAATCACCAAGTAAACTGAATATCTTATTATTAAATATTTATATTTCAGATTTGTGATTTGGACAATGATAACAATCTGAATGATGAAGAAGTTAACGCCTTCCAGGTAGGAATGAACAGGATCAAGTAGCTGGAGGCTAACATCACATATAGGCCGAAAACTATTCTTCTTTGTCCATGCAAACCAGGCATCTTCACAACTTTCTCCCCTAAGTGAAAAGTAGATACATGTGCATGTAAATCTCTGTGAGCTCAACACTTTTAGATGTGACATTAAAGCATATTTTACCTCAACCACCACCTAAAAACTTGGGCAAAACTCTGCTATTTGTGTGTAGAGGTTATGTTTTGATTTAGTTAATGATTATATTTGAAGAATAGATCAGTAATAAATTATTTATCATATGTCATCAACGCAAGTATCTTTGAAGAGCAAAGACTCCACTTATTAACTCTAATATATCTGGTTTAAATCGTAAATGTTTTTTGGGTTGTTTTTTTTTCAGCAAAAATGTTTCAATGCACCCTTACACCCACAAGCATTAGAGGATGTGAAGGCTATCGTCAGTCGGCACACCAGCGAGGGCATTTGTGATGATGGCATTTCACTCAAAGGTAACCAGCACCATGTTGTGTAGATCTTCAGAAACTAGGCCAGGCTTATTGACTGTCCTGAATATTGACAGATGTTCTCGTTGAAACAGGTATAGTTGAGAAGTAGAAACAAACAGAGGTATAGTTGAGAAGTAGAAAGGTATAGTTGAGAAGTAGAAACAAACAGAGGTATAGTTGAGAAGTAGAATGATAATGAATGAGTCAATGCCATGATTCTGTTGTGTTGTCGTCAGCTGTGTATCTGTCTATCATAAGCTCAACAGACATGTGACTCTGTCTTACCCAGATATGTTGCACATCCTCTGTACCTCTACAGTAAACATGTGGTATATATACATTGTTTATATGCTGCATATCTGTGTATATATAATATGGACCATTTTGCACATACAATACTGGCTGTCTGCATATGTCCATATTGACCACCCAGGCCGAAAATACATATCAGCCATATCAGCACTAGGGCCCGAGAATCAGCCATATTGCTTGGCTACTAAACTGGTACGTAATGAATTCATGCGAACCCTCGAAACTTCAATAGACGGAGACAACTTTATTTTAGAGTTATGTCCCTTTTAGTGGTATATGATAAAAAGGTTATGATATGACAGTTTCCCTTTCGCCAGTCATATCAGCCCAAGAGTACAATATCAGCCCTCGGGGGCTTCGACTCTTGGGCTGATAATGGTAGTCTTGGACTGATATGACTGGTGAAAGGAAAACTGTCATGTATGAACCTCTTAATACATGCATATAAGATGTGTATTTGTGTACATGTATGTGTGCTGCATATCTGTATACATGTTGTATACATGGTGCATGTCTGTATACATGTTGTATACATGCTGCATATCTGTATACATGTTGTATACATGCTGCATGTCTGTATACATGTTGTATACATGGTGCATGTCTGTATACATGTTGTATACATGCTGCATATCTGTATACATGTTGTATACATGCTGCATGTCTCTACATCTCCAGTGCATTTCTTTTATTTCTTACCTGTGAAGATCCAGGTTAAAATATTGATCTTCAGTAACCCATGCTTGTCATAAGAGGCAACAAACGGGATCGGGTGGTCAGACTCACTGATTTGGTTGACACATGTCATCATATCTCAAATGCATAGATCGATGATCATGCTGTTGACCACTGGATTGTCTGGTCCAGACTTGATTATAGACAAACTGCCGCCCTATAACTGGAATATTGCTGAGTGTGGCGTAAAACTAAACTCACTCACTCCTATATTTCTGCTGTATATGGTTCCCCCCAAGTTTCACAACCATGTTTGTGGGTTTCACCCAAGTGGTAATGACTGAGACCTGCATCACTTCAGACTTGAAGCTGCGGTATGTGTGCTGTATTTTTCATGTTGTATATCTCCTGCATATACTGGTACATATTCCAGGTCTTTTAACTCTGCTGTTTATTTGTTGCAGGGTTTTTATTTCTACATACACTATTCATACAGAAGGGTAGACATGAAACAACATGGACAGTGCTACGCAAGTTTGGATATGATGACAACCTGCAGTTGACTAAAGATTTCATTGCACCTAGGTCAGACCATTACCTAAACATTACAGATCTAAACCACAAAACATAGTCAAAATATTACATCCCATAATAGAGACCTGATGTCTTTTAAAATGACATAACCTTCCAGAACATTAATGTTAATGTACAGTAGAACCCTGTCAATCTGGAAAACCTGCTTAAGAGACCATTGCTTTTAACAAGGGTACATACCTCTAAAATCATGATTCCTTAGTTATGCCTTGATTGATTCCACTGAACTAATCCAGCCCATAATGACTGTGAATGATGTTGGGATTATTTACAAACTGTGGTTCATTATCCAGGTTACAAGTGGGTCCAGGGAGCACAACAGAACTGACACACCAAGGGTATTCCTTCCTAACTCACCTGTTTGACAAGTATGATGAGGTGAGCCATTACATTGTATGCCTTGCAACATTCTAATGCTTAGATCAATCGCTGGAGGACTTTATATGAATCATGACCTATGGCAGTTGTGCCTTCTGTAGAATTTTGCCCTTTTAACCCAGTGAGATGCAATCTGTAAGATGAAAATCATTTGTACTTTTGGGTTTTACAGAGCAGAATTGGCCGCAGGTTCCCAAGCTTGTCAGATGAGCTGACTTCTTAGGAATGTGTGGCGTGAATGATTGTATCAAGAAGTCATGATTGTGTGCTTTGTGTTCATGCTGTGACTGGTTTGTCAGAACTGACTGGATTATTTACTGTCTTTCCTTCACTTGACATGTGAGACTTGAAAATCTTTGAAATCATCCATGTGTGGATTATTTAGATAGTCTAAAGTTTTATTTTTGCTAGTAGGCCTGCCTCATCATGGTTCAGGCATCAGTCCTTCCCTGCAGAATGTATGAAGTCTCCTTTCCCACTGTGATAGTACAGGAATAGTGGCTTACATTCATCAGAATTTAACAACAGATGCAGCCCATACTCTCGGCAAGTCTCTTGTTCTATCTAGACTGGATTATTCAAACAGCATTCTGTTTGGACTCAGCTCTTCACACTTGACAAAACTCCAGAAAATCCCAAGTTTAGCAGCTCATATCGTATCCTTAACATCTAAAAGATCTAATATAACCCCTGTCCTAAAGTCTCTTCTATGGTTGCCCATTCAAGCGAGAATCGAATTCAAGACCTTGACCATTGTGTTCAAATGTCTGCATGACCTAGCGCCTCAGTACTTCTCTAAACTCATCTCAGTGTACACTTCCACCACGACAGTTGAGGTCACACCAGCAGTTCCTCCTAACAACACCCCCTGTTTATCTCAAGAACTAGGGGCGGTGGGGTAGCCTAGTGGTTAAAGCGTCCGCTCATCATGCCGAAGACCCGGGTTCGAATCCCTACAAGGGTACAATGTGTGAAGCCCATTTCTGGTGTCCCCCGCCGTGATATTGCTGGAATATTGCTGGAATATTGCTAAAAGCGGCGTAAAGCCAAACTCACTCACTCACTCACTCACTCACTCACTCACTCACTCACTCACTCAAGAACTGTGGTCACAGATCATTCAGCTTTGCTGCTCCTTCACTGTGGAACAGTCTTACCATAACCATCAAAACAGCAACCTCCTTGACTCATTCAAATCTTCATTGAAGACCCATCATTTCAGGAAATATGAGTGACTTGTACAACTGCTGCAGCTTTTACCAGTACACACAAGGCGCCATGCATACACTTGTGTGTGGATATGGCGCCATACAAATGGACATTATTATTATAGGTGTACTCAATATCATATTCACAGCCAGTGTTTCCGTTCTCCGGTATATACCTGAAAATTGCCGGTAAAATTCGTTGGGGACCGGTAAATTGAAAGCCAGCCGAACACTGTGTCCGGTAAATAATCATGTATTAAAATAAAATATGTAACATCTGTCCCTATGCTAATAAAAAAAAAATTTCATGGTTAAGCAAAATCACAGCCTTGGCTGTGATTTCACTGACGCAAAAAAATTATGTTTTGGAAATACCCAGACTAAAAATAACTTTAAAATGAGTACTTACAGTATGGTAATAGGATATGACCGGCAAATTTCTTTTATGACCGGTAAATTGTTAGGTTGCCAGACACAGTGTCCGATAAATAATGAAGTCAGCGGAAACACTGACAGCTGTGTATGTTTTAACATTAGTCCATAGTTTGATGACCTTATGATTCCCGTGCCCTCTGCTGCAGGACTGTGATGGTTGCCTGAACCCCACAGAGCTGCAGAATTTGTTCAGCACCTGTCCCATCATGCCTTGGGGGCCCGACGTGAACAACACTGTGTGTACCAACAGCGAGGGCTGGATCGCCCTGCAGGGCTACCTCGCACAGTGGACGTGAGTAACAACTATATCTTCAGTACTTTGTATTTGAAGACACTGATAGAACTTGAGGATTGTGTTTGGCATTATCAAAAGGTTTCCATAAAGACAGCATCGTTTATGTTATGGTGTGTCATTGTATTTGGTGGCACATGGTTCTGTGTACCGCGCCGATATCAATTGTAAGGCAGAGTTAACTAATGTTAGTTTCATGGCTGACCATCTTGGGCAGTTTGTCTCCTGAGAATTTCTAGAAATTCTTTCTTGCACCACACTGAAACACGTTACCTGTGGTGCCACCTTAAGGCAAGTACTTTATCATACAGTGGAAGCTGTCAAAACCGGCAGCTGTCCAATCTGGCAAGTTGTCAACATCGGCATAAAATGACTTTCCTGTCCGTGGCTAGTACATTAATCATCATTTAAAAGCTCTGCAATCCGGCAGCTGTCAATTCTGGATCTTGGCATGAAATGAGCCGCCCGAATATGAGTTTATACAGTAATCAACTCTGTCTAATCCGGCACCTGGTGAGGAGCCGACCGGACGTGTGTTAATCCTGCGTTGAAATAAGAAGGGATTATGAGCGTGCTGCAGTCATCACAAGTGTAGTAACTACATGGTTGCTGACAAAGATAACTTGATCTTAGTTCAGTATGGGTATACTTGTACATGTAATTATGTGTTGATTTATCATGTTTATATTATGAAGTGAATATGAGCTCAGTTCTAGTTGTAGGTAACTGTGTAAGCTCTACAATCCTGACGAGTGCCGGTTTAGCCAGCTTCCACTGTAAATATGCCTCTGTTCACTCAGTAGTAGATGGGAAGAGATGGAAATATGACTGTTAATCTCGTAGCACTAACAGGTGTACTTGACTTTTCACGCAAACTTAACTGTATCTGATACATTTACTTCAGATTAACAACATTATTAGATGTTCCAAGGACTCTAGAATATCTTGGACACCTGGGCTACCATTACCACCATGAAACTCAGCTGTCAGCCATACAAGGTAATAAACCAACTCAATTCATGGGAATGTTCCAGGTTAGAATTGGTCCTCAGAAATCTGTTGTTTGTGGGAGGCAACGGAATAGACTGAATAGTTTTGTGACGTTGTTGATAAAAAGTCTTCATATCCCAACAGTCTGGATCGTTGCTCCCAATATGAGTCACGTATTATGTTAAGGCCACTGTCATGCATCTGGAATGTTCACTGATACACACACATGATCAGGATGAAGAGGTTTGATTGATTGAATGCAGGGATGGATATAACTTTAAAATTGCTAGTGTACTCCGGTACAGTGGCACATGTAAAATCACTTGCCCTGATCATTTTTCCACTGTACCAGCTTGTTGATTTTTTAAATGTTCAACTGAACACTGGTACATCGTGATATACAAATTTGCTTGCCAGACAGAAAAAAACACTTGACTGGGACATCAGGGAATTGGTTATTTCCACCCTTGGAATGCTTGCCACTGTGCTTTGATTGCATTGGTAGCTCATGCTTTCAATACTGGTTTTTCTGTTCCAGGTTTGTTTACTTATAGCGAGATTATATAGATTTAATATAGCATAAAACAGCATGCACTCATTATTGTCATTGTTCTTCTCATCTTTGCAGTGACACGAGACAAGAAAATTGACTTAGAAAAAAGACAAACAACAAGAAATGTATTTCGATGTCATGTATTGGGGTCAAAGAATGTGGGAAAGGTAGGCACTATAGTGTTTCAATCTATTACAGCAAACAGCAATGGATTACAAAACGATAATGTATAACAAATATACCAATGTTTTACTCGACACAGATTGTGCTTCCAGTGTGCATCAATGTAATAGATGGATGCAGCAAAAATATTATTCACTGTTCCAAATTCTTGACAATGTATATTAAGGTCATGTAATTAAAGTAGATATATAAACTTAAAGTACTGTACATTTTTACCATTTCATTACTTTAGGGCCATGATATTTCTTGTAAGGAAAATTTTTTTACAAGGTCCCCTAGTTTTGGAGGTTACGGTAAAACTCTGTATACTCTGATGGACCTCACATTTTTCAGTCAAAACATGAATATAATAATTAATAAGACATACACATTAATATGTGTCAGGTGAATGGTATTAATCATCCCACCTCTACAAGGCCACTTACAGTATCAGCTTACTTGACCTCATGTATGTTATATTTGTAGACATCATTACGCCAAGGGCTGTTGAGTCGGAACCTGAGGTATGTGGCCACTCTGAACAAACACTTGCTGTCCAGCTTCACCATGAACACTGTGCAGGTGCTAACAATGGCCAGGAGAAGTATCTTATGGTGAGCAGCCTCTCTTATACTATCTCCCCTGTCACATATACTGGGGATCACAAGCCAGATACTTTTAACATTTAAACTTATCCTGTCCTTAACACTGTGGCAGGCAGTCTTTGTCCATGGTCTTATTATATGTAAGGAAAATTTTTACAGGGTCCCCTAGTTTTGGAGGTTAAGGTAAAACCTCTGAGTTTTTCAGGAATATAATAATTAATAAGACATACACATTAATATGTGTAATGGTATTAATCATCCCACCTCTACATTTCCACTTACAGTATCAGCTTACTTGACCTCATGTATGTTATATTTGTAGACATCATGTATAGAAGTATCTCATGGTGGCCTTTATCTGATGGACCTCACATTTTTCAGTCAAAACATGAATATAATAATTAATAAGACATACACATTAATATGTGTCAGGTGAATGGTATTAATCATCCCACCTCTACAAGGCCACTTACAGTATCAGCTTACTTGACCTCATGTATGTTATATTTGTAGACATCATTACTGCAAGGGCTGTTGAGTCGGAACCTGAGGTATGTGGCCACTCTGAACAAACACTTGCTGTCCAGCTTCACCATGAACACTGTGCAGGTGTACGGCCAGGAGAAGTATCTTATGGTGAGCAGCCTCTCTTATACTATCTCCCCTGTCACATATACTGGGGATCACAAGCCAGATACTTTTAACATTTAAACTTATCCTGTCCTTAACACTGTGGCAGGCAGTCTTTGTCCATGGTCTTATTATACTGATGGAAATGAATGAAAGTTCAAGTGTTCCAGATTTTCATCTTCAGTGCAAAACCAAGCGTGCAAAGAAACCTGGAAAAGAATATAGGAATATACATTTTCAAGTTTTCACTTATTCATTTCCACCAGTAAATGTTAGATCAGCAGCTGTCTTTGGCCTTCAGAAGTTACTCTATAGTTAAGTATATTATTTGTGTAAATTGTTTTTAGTTTCATAGCTTGTTACATAGCGGATGAATTTGTATGGGTCATGGACATCCTTTTACTACTTGCCAGTATCAGAAACGCATCTCTAATGTAGACATCTGATGTGCACTTTGCTTTGCAGCTCCATGAAGTCGATGTTGCCATGTGTGAGATGTTGACGCCGACGGAGCTAGACTGTGATGTGGCATGTCTGGTGTATGATGTCACCAATCCACGGTCGTTTGAATTCTGTGCTAGGATGTACTTGGTAAGACACAGGTTATTTATAGCTTGGACTTGCATCTGTTTGTGACCCCAGACAGTTCAACATAACTTGTCATTTCTGGGAGCCAGGACCTGAAAGAATGCTCACCTGTTTTGTTTGTAAAAAGTATCACAAAAATGACAAAAGGGAAAATATTACAAGAGAATAGAAATATTTCAGTTGTAACATTATTGTTGCTTCCTTCCTTCTCTAGGTTACAGTACTGTTTTGATCATGGGTTGCCTTTAAGATAAAACACAAGGTAAAATACCTATTGAATCCACTGGATGGATGTGAATAATGAAAAGGTATCTCATCTGAAGCTATTGAGCAGCGTTAGTGACAGGACCCGTTTATGCACCTGGATCTTCAATCACCTGTGGGCATTCCAGGGTAGAATAGGTCTCCAGTAGTCTATGTTTGTTGTAAGAGGCAAACCAGTGTAGATCAGGTAGGCAGACTTGGATACTTGTTTGATTCCATGTCGTCATACCACAACTGACAAGGTGCACATATATTTATCACTATTTTGTTTAGTCCAGACTTGATTATTTTCAGACCGCTTTGATATGACAGCAATATTGCTAACTGCACATGAATACCACAGACAACTGTTCCCACAACAGCTGTATGTGGCAATATTTAGCTGATAAACAGATACATGATGTATTTAGATGGCTAGTTGGTCTCCTTGTCAGTTTACTTTAGTTGTTATGACTCTCTTCCAGAAACATTTCATCGATAGTAAGATCCCCACCCTCATAGTGGCCTGTAAGGCTGAGCACCCTGAGGTTCGTCAGGACTATGAGTTCACCCCGGCACAGTTCTGTAGTCGCTACAAGCTGCCCCCAC
The DNA here is from genome assembly GCF_003918875.1 of Haliotis rubra. Classification (NCBI taxonomy): domain Eukaryota; kingdom Metazoa; phylum Mollusca; class Gastropoda; order Lepetellida; family Haliotidae; genus Haliotis; species Haliotis rubra. The sequence goes on along the minus strand of NW_025764948.1, from coordinate 547,560 downwards.
CTCAATACTTCACCTGCATCGACAAAGTCAACTGGGATGTTTACGTCAAACTTGCCACCATGGCTGCATATCCGTAAGTCAACCATCTCTCTTTACATTTTAATTATGATGTCTATTTTTCCTCAGATATCTAATCTTTTGTTCTTTTAGGAGTCACTAATGTCACCAGCATGTTCCTGTTGGTCAAACTTTATCACGTCCACACTTGCCTCTAAGCTTTCTTCTGTTGGTTAACTCTACTGTTTACAACCTAGAGGACAACCTGTTAGATGAACACACCCTAAACTTGTACAATAACGTAGAACATCCAGGTGTCAGTCCTAACCGTCCAGATAGTTGTGCTTCGTGTGTTTCGGATACTGAATAATGCAGTTGTAGACTTTATTCTGTGTTTCACTCCTCCATTAATCATTTTTTGAATTAATGTGGTTTTGGCCAATTCATTTGCATTGATATTTTGCGGGGTGAAACGTTTCTCTTTGATAAGATACATTGTTATTTTCATTTCATTAATGTTAACATTTTTATTTCAGCAAAGGCACATAATGAGTTGTACATGTAACCGTGATCCTGACCCTTGAATGAATGTGGTTGTGGGAGGTTACAGAGGGATGAATAACCAACCAGTGCTCCTGGGTGGGGGTCTCTTAGCTAGATGAACATGTACAGGTGACGGAGATGGTGACCCTTTTGCTTTCAGGGGTTTGGGGAAGCCTTTATAGTTAAAGCTAAGAACCAGGTACTGGTGGAATATTTTGCAAAGTGACTAAAACCCTACCTTTTATCATTAATAAGGTGGGCTGGGATAGCAAGGTGGTTACAGGGTTTGCTCATCCTGCCAAATCCCTGGGTTAGATCCCCCCACATGGGTACGGTAATTAAGCTTGTTTCTGGTGTCACCTGCTATGGTGTTGCTGGAATATTACAAAAACCAAAATATACCAACTCACTCTCTCACTTTGTCACTGTTATTAAGGAAGAGATATACAAATAGAACCAATCCTGTTTTTCAAGAAGACATCGTGTTCATACCCACTGAATCCATGAACCAGCTCTATTGATTCTGTGTCACATTTCATGTGCTCATGTTTCGTCAAACTGCAGGAGATGACTTCTCTGGATGCCATCATTACATGGGCATACATGCTACATGCCACATCTCTCCCTCATCTAAAGTTTCTCATACTCTGCTGTGGTATCATATGTCCTTGTGTACATGATATTCCCGCTCCTCTCTCCTGACACCAGTGTAGTATGGTCCTGGTTGTGTTTTTCAGCAATCTGAAACGTCTAGTACACATGCTGTTGGTCCATCAGAAGTCTCTCTGGCTGGAGGAGAAGTTCAGGTTCTTCCCCCTTTCCCAACTTCTCATAACATGTCACCTCTTTAACATAGACCCACTTCATGGACATGCTGTCTCCTTACAATAATCTACTGTATTCCTCGATGCAGCTCTCTCAAAACCTATTGTGTGACATACTAAACATGCTTAAGCTTGCATATTCACATTAGTATTGTAACTGTAATAGTGACCTTTAGAAATATGATACTTGGAATTCTTTTGGATCATTATTGAAGTTCACCATGTATATGAAAGCATCTCCATGAGTGTCCCTATACTCTCAGTCTAACAGCATGGGGTTCCTTGTAGCATTTGTTTTCAGTCTGTGGTGTACATATTTGTTTCATTTTATTTCTTTATTTCCTTTGTAGGCTTTGTACTCACAGTGGGTGTTTTTGTTGATGTTTTGGCACTCTTGTTTCAGGGATGTGTAATTAGAAACCATGTCCTGCCTCTTCGCAGTTGGACAATGTGGGATGTAATGCATAAACCATGCTTCAGTCATTCTAAGACCGTAAACAATCAATGGTTGTAGGAGTTTTGTGTATCACAATTTTTGGGAGGGTTTGCTACTGTGATTTGCATCATTGTGGGTTCTGATGGGCTGCTGCGCACCCATGTTTACACTGTCTGACTGGGATTCAAACACATAATAGAGAAGGGTCCTCATAGAGAAGGTCCTTTTATAACATGTGTACAATGTCAACCACGAGAAAGGACTGTGGGGTAGCCTTGTGGTTTATGCATTTGCTTGTCAAACCAAGGATCCTGGTTCAACTCCCCACATGGGTGCAATGTGTGGAGCCGATTTCTGGTGTTCTCTGCCATGATATTGCTAAAAATGGCATAAAACCATACTCGCTCACTCAGGGAAAAGGTTTGTAAACTATCTTGCCTATATTTAAACTGGCAGATGGTGTGACAAATTGCAGTCCACTATGAAGCCAACATAGGTAGAGAGAATTATGCTTGTGTTCCGAATGTACTGGTAGATGCTCGTACAGTGTCAGCCTGTCCCAGGAGTATTCAGAGAGTCTGTAGAAACTTAACCCTGTGCACCTTCTCAACTAATCCAAGGCCTGGTTCCACAAAGCTACGACAGTGGAAATGTGTTACAATGTGGAAATCACTGCCTGCACTTGGATCACTTTGTGGAGCACGGCCGAGGAATACAATATTCTGTTGTGGCACACTTCTCTGTAGATGCAAATCGTGGCTATGTACTGCTCTGCTATTACTGTCCAACATGCACTGGTCACTCAAACTTTGTATGATTCATGCCATTATGACATTCTGCTAAAGTCTGATGCTGATTTTGCTTCAGCTTCGCACCATCTGTCAAGTGCAAATTACAGAATATATTTGGACAAGTATGATTTTGACACTTTATCGAAACTTAAGTATTTGATCATGTTCAGAATCCATACGTGCAAGTGTAGGAAAGAAAAAAAAAGCCTACTGGCCTGCTGTTTAAATCCTGTTTCAATATTTCTGAGTTTTGTACAATGTTTAAGATTTGACATTCTCAGTGAGCCAAAATGATCCTTATCATACAGTATACTCCCTTCTAAAGGAAATGTGTTGCTCTGTTCAGACGTAAATATTTTATTAACAAAAGGCTGTCAGCTTGTCCGTAATATTCTGGAATTTCCACTCAGATGAAGCTTGTTGCAAAATCCTCATGAGATGTTGGTAGAACATTATGAAGGGGTGAATCATAGCTATCAGTGGATGTTATATTGAAAAGGCAGAACAGCACATAGCTACCATTTAACAGCTAACTTATATACATACCATTAACATCATGCATGCAACTATACTGGTTAACCCTTACTGGTCTCTGTGGATATGATGTTGTCATGTGCAAACATTTTGTTGGTCTTTCTTTTCTTTCATCCTTTCTGCACTGATGGAATGAAGTCACCAGTAATTAGTGTCACTTGAATAGATAAACATCCTTTTTGATACTCTGACCTGCTGAAAAGTGATGTTGATCCATTTGTTAGAATGCTGAAAGCAGTTCTAGGCATTATGAGGAAAGAAGTCAGCTTGTTGTTGGATCAGTTATCAGTAATAAGTTCTTGTGCATGTCTGGAAGAGTTTGACTACGCTAATTCCAATCTCAAAGATTTTATGAGCAAACACCAAACTTATCCTTGAGCGGACACACAAGCTTGCAGTATTTTTAAAACAGGCTTTCATGACGTTTCATATAGTTCAAGTCTCAGGAGTGGTGAATTTGTGAGGCTTGAAATTATACATGTGTATGTGTTTAGGTAGTGAGTGAAAAGCCCCTAAAAATGACCCATTGACAAACTTATTTTGTTTATGAATTCAAAGATGATGGCACACATGTTGCTTGTATCACTACTGACAAATGATCAATAAGTTGGTAGTAGAGCAGATACTCCAACATGCTTTTACATCTTAGTAAGATGAACATATACTGTAGCAGCATAGATTTCAATCCCCTTTTTAGAATCAAATTATTTCACTTGTCGTACCTCGAGTTCTCTGTACTTGAGGTCTGTGTATTTCCACCCCAGTCAAAATGTTTTCGTTTTCATTCTTTTCCCATCAGGATGTTATTTCCTCTGCTTGAACATTGCTGTTTTCATTTCAGCATTTGCCTGCATTTTGTTATTTTTCATGTTTTTCTGCAGAATGACTTGCATTTGGTTGATGTTTTGGCTTATTTTTTCAGTTGAGATTAATTTCCTACCTTTCTATAAGCCACCATGTTATTTAGTGTTGTGTGTTAATTAATAAAAATATAAATCTATTAATACAGAAAAAAAAACTGTTCAAAATATAATGTAACTAAAATTCTTGATGAGATAATCGTTTTGGTCTTTTTAATTAATATCTGTTTGTTTCAACTTAATTTTTACATCTATATCTGACCACTGATAAATACAAAGAGAGACTTTTGTTCAGATACGTCAGGGAACCATGTGAGTTGTAAGACCTGTTAGCCATGTCTAACCATCAGCTCTCTGTTTCCAGGCATCTGAAGGGCTTGTACACTGACGAGAACAAGGTGTACATCAGGCTAGGGATTGGCCTTGTTGCACTCACTGGAATGGGGTTTGCCATGTATAAAATACTCAGAGCATTAAGATGAGGACTCATGTTACTAGGATTTTAGCACAAATATACCTTGTGATGAAGAGAAAATGGACTCTTGTTGAAGTGAAGACCTGCCGTATCAAAGATTACCTGCACAACCCTCCAAGTTTCTTGTTTAGATTTCAAGCTTATATTCTCAGTACAGACATTGCTGGCGACTTTTCAGGATGTATTTCATTTCGTGTCAAGTATTTATCATCTAATGAGGAAGAAGCAAGGACAGTCTGTGTTAACCTAAGGGATGTCACTCTGTGTTAGTTTGACAAGAGGTCATGGTGTATTTCCTAGATGAGGGTCATGAGAAGTAGCACCGGGGACTGACATCACAGTCATGACAAGGGTAAACAGGTGTGTATGTAACCTGCTGCTAGTGGTGTCATAGGGATCCGGCATCAGTGGAGCTGAAGACAGCAGGTGAGACAATTCACAAGCCATCTGTGGAGGTATTGTCTCACCCCATCTATCTGTATCCCAGTGGCTAGCGTTTTGTAAACCTACACCAACACCAGGATTCTTTCCCTTGGTTATTGTGATCTCAAATTACCTGCCACCCGTGAAGGTCCGGGTTAAAATATTGATCTTCAGTAACCCATGCTTGTCGTAAGAGGTGACTAACGCGATCGGGTGGTCAGGCTCGCTGGTTTGGTCGACACATGTCATCGGTTCCCAATTGCGTAGATCGATGCTCAGGCTGTTGATCACTGGATTGTCTGGTCCAGACCTGATTATTTACAGACCGGTGCCATATAGCTGGAATATGGCTGAGTGCGGCGTAAAACTAAACTCACTCATTCACTCACTCAAATTACCTACCCTTGATTTCCATGTATCAGTTTCTGGGCAATACGTGTTCTGTGTTTTGTCGATATTTGACTGGTCTGTAAAATAGTTAAAAAAGATCACAAGACCTTTGGAAAAGGATCGAGATATTGGCTTAGGTTTACTCAAATGCCAGCTGTGGATATAGAGGATGATCATCACCCTGAGGGCTACGAACTCATCAGCAACCTGTGCTTTTCGTAAATAACTCAATGACAGCCTTTTAGTAAGTCACAGTATACCCAGCCTCTTCAGTTACGAACAGTACTCACCACACAAAGTTTTATATGTTCTGTGTTAGTGTGTTTGTTTTCCCTGTTCTGCAACAACGGCTTTACAAACTTTCTGAACAACCTTTCACACTGCTTGTTGAATTTACATACATACTTTAACTGTAGTTTTGAATATTTGGCAATGATTGTTGATTTTGTGCTTGGTACATGAATAAGTTTATATTTTGTTTGTTTTACAAATGCTTGTATAAGTGACTTCAAGCTTCAGGCAAGCTTCTGCAAGACTGTATGTACCCGGTGGGTGGGGTTGGGGGTGGGTTTTGCCTGAGTAAGCTCCATGTGATCAGCAAGGTCACTGCCACCAAAGACTGCTCCATATATGTCAGCTTATCCCTTGTGTAACGTCCCTTGAAAGTCCCTGATAACTACATATTCTCTGGGAGTGACTGATTTTAGGGTAGGGTAGCAGATTTAAAGGAGAAAATGTTCCCAAATATTCTGGCTCCCCCACCCCCAAAATAACATTTGTGATACTGGACAATTGTTTTGGACTGCCCCAAACCAGAAAATGTTTGTTCATAATTGGTCCTAATTCTAGACTCATCCCACAGAAAAGAACATTTCCAATTCAGTTACATGTAGTGAATCCATGGTTTTGTGTATGAAGTATGATTTAAGATATAAATGTCATTAAACAGCAGGATTGTGTTACAAGGTACATATATTACACAATTGATGGCATTTATGTGATAGCCAAACTGGACTGGTTTCATGTCACGCTGGGTACATGGTGTATGTAGAAAGGTACTGGGGTGTCTAGCAAGGGGTACATGTCTGTAGTAACAATGATGACAGTCCCAAAAATAACCTGCATTGTTTTGCTGTTTAGTCCTTTTCCAGCAAAGAATGTATGGTTATATCCTGTGAACATGAGTAGGTCTATTGCAGTAGTTCCCATGAAATATTTACTCTCAGGTATTTCGCAGTCATTCTGATGCAGAATGGGTAGTTCTGAAGGTGTAGTTTCGAGGTAGAGTAACTCCTGAGTCATGGGTCCATGGTCATCTAGGTAGCTCAGTAAGTCAAAATGGGCATTTTATTATCATTTACTGGCATTGTGTAAGGTTCAGCTGTTCTTCTACCTGCCCATCATGAAGAACAGCCATTGATTTATTTAATCAAGAGTCATTTTGTTACATATGTCATAGTTCATTGTCATCACCTATAGATAATGTTAATGTTGAGGATGGCAGATTCAAATCCTTCGATGGGTAATACTTAAGTGACATTTGTCATTCACATGTTAACTTTGAAAGTGAGAATAAAAGGGATACTTTGTAGAACTAGTTCTTTTACTCATTAGAAGAAATGTAGAAGATTGACTAGGTAATTTTCTAGGTAACTTTTACTCTGTAATGTTACTTTTCGTGTACAGTTGTGTAAATACTTCTGTTGTGGTGTTGTGTACTCAGTTTTCTTTCCACAAAGTGCAATGCTTTATTTAATCGTGATGGAGAAGGCTCTGTCTTTTTTGTCAGACTAGTCTCCTGTTTCTGTTTATACACTTGCTTCAAAAGTATTGGTGAGCTTGTGTGTGTGACAGACCAAGGGTGCAGCATTTACTAGGTAACAAACTAAATTTGAACAGTGTTGTTAAGGATGTTAGCTGTTGAAAATGGAAGCCCCACTGGTTTGAGGTTTGGCTGTGCATTGTTATGTCCCTGATCCACTAACTATACTGAGCATATAGTACAGATTTTGATGCTTCTCTGTAATCTTGTGGGTTTCACCAAACAGGGTAACATGTGCGACCTGCATCACTTTGAATTGTTCAGGTATGATGTGATAATGGCCATAACACGAAGGGTTTTTACAATTATCCAATAGATAGTCATGCATTTCAGATTTGGCACAACTGAACATAAGCATTTTCATTATTGTGAGGTTAATCAAAGTATATAATGCCTTTGACCTACATCAAGCTTGTGAGATAACATGGATATCCTGTTCAAACAGAAATACGTAAAAAAAACAGTAACTGCATGTAAACTGCTATACTATACCAGGTGCCTCTAAGACATGACAAGTAGGGGTGAAACGGTATACCACGGTATTAGTAGAACTGCTGTATTTTGCCTTAGGTTCGGTATACCGTAGTGCAATCCAAAAGTTCAGTATTTTCAGTTTTCGTACCATCATTTTAAACCTTTTCTAAAATGTCTAGAAATCGAAGCATTTTGTCAAAATCTATGCATTTCTTTGCTAGATGGTCGCTATTTTCCTGGAAGTAAGTTCTCATATACCGAACCAAAGGCCTTGTATCGCAATACATACCGTACCATGGTAAGAGCATTCCGTTTCACCTCAGACAGAAGCCTGGTTCAAATCCCAAAATCAGCCTGATTACAATTCTTGGTGAGTACCACACCTGTGCTTGTTGATTTCACCATGGCCTACAACCTGGTCAGTTTGGGCATTCTTCCCACATTCAGCCGATATGCTGTGATATGAGTGAAGTTCTTTTCAAAGAAATGTTGTATTTAATTCACCGACACTAGGTAAAACATTTGGCTCTCCTACTGAGGACCTAGCTTGACTTAGTTGAACAGATACTGCTGTCCCTGAATGGTGTACATACAGAGGTCTTGTACCGGCTGCCCCTGTGTGAGAGATGTGTTGTGACAAATGCATTGTAATGTAGATTTTATTCCAGATGTGCAAGAAAATCTTGAAAGTGCATTAAATATCATGACAACTATCTGTTTTGTTGTTGTTTTGTTTCAATAATCATTTGCCTCAATCTGAAACAAGTGGTGCTGCTTTCTTGGTCATGCAATGTTATGCCTTGAGAGATCTTAAGTCATAGTTCTGCCAGCACTGTGCTCAAACTTCCTCATCAAGATATGACAGAAACACTAGATGTGACTATAAATCTTAACTCCCTCACACACTCAAACATTATTTGAGGTGGCACAGGTGGTCCTTGTAGGCATCCTTTACCCTGTGCAGTGTTGCAAGCCATGTTCATACCAGAATCTGATGATTGCAAGCAAGGTCCTTCATTGTGCTGTCCTTTGTGGTGTTACTTCACTTTCACAACCTGGCATTGTGGAGGTGATTGAAGTATAGGAATTTGGTTCACTGGCTTTATCCCAGATTGCTGCAGATAATAATGCTTGGTTTGTCACAACCTTACCTGCTCTTGGTTGTTTCACTAAAGGATTAAAACTGCATAACTTAGCACAGGGAAAACACCATTACCCACTCGTCTCTCAGCCATGAGAGTCCTGGCCCCGATTTCTCAAAACAAACTTAAGTTATTACTTAAATTTCAAACTGAGTTTGACAATTTGAAAAAGCTGAATTTTTTACTCAACTGCATTTTAAAAATAAACAAGAAGACAAAGTCATCAATATCCCCCGCAATGGCAAAATACTCCATGATTATGTCTACGAGTTATGATTATGTCAAATATTTAGGTGGGTATATAGAAAAGTGGAAGGAGAGTATTGAAAGGTTTTTAAAGTTCTGCTCCAGAAAGGAGCACTATCACCAATTTCAGTCTATGTTAAACTTGTTGCCATGGAAATGCCAAAAATATTTTATTCAGAATTCCAAAACTACCAAAAGGCACCAGTACACCACCAGATCTATGTATGTGCTTAGGTTGGTGAAGAAACATTGAACGGTTTTAGAGTTCTGCTCCGGAAAAGTGCACAACCACTAATTTCTGTTTTAGTCAAATTGTTGCCATGGAAATGCCAAAATATTTTATTCAGAATTCCAAAACTACCAAAAAGGAACCAGTACACCACCAGATCTATCTATGTGCCAAGTTTGGTGAAGAAATAGTGAACGGTTTTAGAGTTCTGCTCCGGAAAGGGGCACTACCACCAATTTCAGTCTATGTCAAACTTGTTGCCACGGAAAAGCCAAAAATATTTTATTCAGAATTCCAAAACTACCAAAAGGCACCAGTACACCACCAGATCTATCTATGTGCCAAGTTTGGTGAAGAAATAGTGAACGGTTTTAGAGTTCTGCTCCGGAAAAGAGCACTACCACCAATTTCATTCTAAGTCAAACTTGTTGCCATGGAAACGCCAAAAATATTTTATTCAGAATTCCAAAACTACCAAAAGGCACCAGTACACCACCAGATCTATCTATGTGCCAAGTTTGGTGAAGAAATAGTGAACGGTTTTAGAGTTCTGCTCCGGAAAAGAGCACTACCACCAATTTCATTCTAAGTCAAACTTGTTGCCATGGAAACGCCAAAAATATTTTATTCAGAATTCCAAAACTACCAAAAGGCACCAGTACACCACCAGATCTATCTATGTGCCAAGTTTGGTGAAGAAATAGTGAACGGTTTTAGAGTTCTGCTCCGGAAAAGACAAATGTGCACGTTCGGACGGACGGACGCACGGGCGGAGTCTATTTTAATACCCCCCGCAAAACGCGTTGCGGGGGGGGGAGGGGGGGGATAAAAAGCCCCAACAACTTTAGTAATCTATCCACGAAACTCAAATTGTCTAATATGTTTGAGTTTAATATCGATTTCAGTTCATTCTGGGAAATGCATTTTGTCAAATTTGAGTAAAAACTCTTTAAGTCAAAACCTTAGACTTAAGTTTGTTTCGAAAAATCGGGGCCTGGGGGTGAAGATCATCACAAGAATCACTTGATGGCAGAATAATCAGGGGAAGATAAATGTGTTGTCAATTCCATAAGCTGAAAATTGGGTAGGTTGTGCTGAGATCAGTTGTTCACTTTCAAGGTAGATATCCTTGACACCGAACACCAGACTCGAGAGTGTTTGACCTTCAGTTCCAGGATCCATTACTATGTGGATATGTAGAGCTGCTTGTTAGCCACATAGTCCATGGTAAGGCAACGCATGGTTCTCAGCCTCTAATAAGTCAAGGTTAAAGGTGGGGTGAGGTGAAATGGGGTTTTAACACCATGCTTAGAATATTTGGCTCATATGAGGATGACCCGTGAAGGTCCGGGTTAGAATTGATCTTCAGTAACCCATGCTTGTCGTAAGAGGCGACTAACGGGATCGGGTGGTCAGGCTCGCTGACTGGGTTGACACATGTCATCGTATCCCAATTGGGTAGATTGATGTTCATGCTGTTGATCCCTGGATTTTCTGGTCCAGACTTGATTCTTTACAGACTGCCGTTATATAGCTGGAATATTGCTGAGTGCGGCGTAAAACTAAATTCACTCACTCATATGAGGATGTGCGTGCGTGTGTATGTGCGACTGCTTGTACTAGCCAAGACTTAAGCTGGTTTTATAGTGCTAGCTCACTGAGATACCATGCCGCAGTTCAGCATGAATACCCCACTCAGACACATTATACTCCGAACTGACCAGTCCATGCCAAGTGCCAGGCAAGGAACAACAAGCACCATACTTTAACGTCTTTTGGTATGAAGCAACCGAGGATCGAACTCACGACCTTCCGCTCTCCAGGCAGACACTCTTACCAGTACACCACAGAGGCGGTCCAGGTTAATGAATTAAGGAACCTTGTAAGGCTAAGATCGTTTGATTGAAGAGGACCCCGAGTTTGAAAGACATTTGGTGACTATCATGAGGTGTAGGACGATCCTCTGGGCTGTGACTTCTATCTTTGTCATATTCTCTCGAAAGCTCTGCAACAAACAGCTGTGCTAAAAAGTCTCATTCAAAACATTTGTATTGGCTCTAAATAGAGCGAGGGTTGGTAGAAATGGACAAATGTTTCAATGGTACATTGAACCAAAATTGCTGTAAACAAACAACAGCAAAGGGAATTTGACATCTTCACTGTATTGTTCATTTTAAGAGCATAAATCATGAGACAATCTTCAAAAAAAACTATGTATGTCACAAACACTCGTATTATTAATTGTAGTTCTATGTTATAAACAAAACAATGATTCATCTTGTTATTCGTATTAAAATTTACACCGAGAGAGTAGACGGAAAACTTTCAGTTTTAGTGTTTAACTATGATAATGTCTTGATTGGCATTTTAGAAGATGATATTTGATGAACATAGAGATTTTTTCTGGGTTACATCTTCTTTTTATTCTGAATAAATCTCTATGTTCATATGATAATGTCACTGAAAACAAAAGCAAAAAGATTTCCTGAAACTGATGACTCACGAATGGAGAAATAGGTTCTGTCAGCTTAACTGGCTTTTCTTTGACCGAAAGATCTGTTTCGGCATTAGCCATGGCATTAAAGTGTGTGGGGACTCCAGTCTGACATTCATATCCCAGCAACCTATGCTTGTATGAGGTGACTGACTTGAACGGGTGTAACATGACATGGCTTACAATCACTTGTCTGGTCCAGCTTGCACAAAGCGATCTCAAGGCCATCTTAGACCATGTTAGTGTTGTGCTGAGATCGCCTTGAGTGAGGTGACCTTGGCCCAGACTTCTGTTATTTCTGGGAGAATGCTGTAGATTATCCCCAGTTATTTACAGACTGTCGTTTTCAAAGCTGAATCCAGAGACCAAATTTTTTTATTATTATATTGTGCTTAGACAACAAATTCAGACAAACGCACATGACTTAGCAATTTATGTGTGGTGCCCGTGGAAATAATGCAGTTCTGTGAGTCAACCCAAGTATCGTTTTACGCCGCTTCAAGCAATATTCCAACAATATCGTGGGGAATCGAAACACACGTCTTTGTCGTGAACGCCTTCGTAGGCTAAATATGTTAGTTAGTAAACAACATTGATTCGGTGAATTTATTAGCTGAAATAACCTGGCATATAATATCTATATACTGAGAAAGAAATCATAAAACAAAATTCCATTACAAATCATACTACTATTTTCACAAGCGAGATAAACTGCATCTTGACTTTGCAGTGACAAGTAAAACTCTGCGCAACAGTTCGCTGGCAGTTATACGGGACTGGGCCCAGACTGGTTTCATGTCTACCTAAACGATTAAAAGCGCTTGCTCTGAGTTCGTGCACCAGCAATGGAACCTGTTTAAAGTTGCAGAGTTATCTACCTTCTTTCGTAGGCGGCGTAGGGGGATAGCCACGCAAGCCGGGCAAGAGGACAGGCTGGTGTATGTGGAACTGTCAAAACACGTTATGACGATAGATCTCACAGGTGGCGATGGGGTAATTATACTGTTTTTTTAGCAGCTGGCGTGTCTGATGTGTACAAACAGAAAAAGCCGGCCGTACCATTTAATAACTTCGGCTTAACTTCCTTTCAAAACAAATCATTTAATGGCGAAAAGAAACAAGTTTCCGACTAGGCCTGAACATGTGCTATTCATTATAACAAAATTAAAATCAATGTTTGTATAGACATCGACTTTACATTTCCATGCATATCTAGCAATTGTTTTGATGTCAACATGTATTCATTGGTGATGGGTTTTTTCCGTTTTCGTGGTCGCTAATGCCTCGTGTTTTGGTAGCGTAGTTACTAATGCCTGCTTGTGAAATACATATATTGAACCTTTGTGAAGAGATTGTTTTATACTCACGATAAGTTTCTATATTTTGATTGCCTTAATTCTTAAAAGGGGCACAGTTTCATCTGTCTTCATTTACCTTGTCCAGTATTGCAGGTAAGTTTCAAAGCATGACCCATCTTTTGTCGCTTTATACTTTCAATTATATACAAGCGAGTCCGGTAATTCCGCGCAATAGTGTACTTCCGTATCGAGGTAAACATCGTCTGCTACCACATTTACGCTTGAAATCGGGACATTTCTACAAGGGTCTGGCTTTTAATCACTAAAGGTAAGTAGATAACAGTAGTTGACAGATAAATTGACAGTTTTATGAAAATTCGTTTTCATCGGACTTTTAAACCTTATTCTTCATTATTCATAACTGGATTTAATATGAAACACTCTTCCTTACATTGATGAAGTGATTTTTGAAAATAATCTGGCCCTAATACGCTTACATATTTCGGATCTCGATCTGGATGTTATGCGAATCAGTTGTTGCGCAGAATTTTTGGACAGCAAGCGATGTCGTCAGAACGCCGTTGAGGTCAACCGTATGGCATAATGCAACATTAGAATCTCAAAGTCGTCAATATAACTTATATTTCTAGGTAAATATGATGCATACCAGCATATTTACTCATGTAAACCACAAAAAATAAGAGATGTTAGTTGCCCTGTTGCGATCGATGTGCTTAGGTGCGCGGAATTACCGGTCGGCATTGTATATTTTGTAGGGGTGATATTGGGGAGAGTGTAACCAGTATATGAACTGACACACCAGCTTAATATATTTTGATGTTCAAAAGTGTATTGGTTATACAAGTTAAGACTTTGAAAGACAATGAACTTTTTTATTTGAATGAAGGCCACTGGCCCATAGGTCTATTCAAAGAAAGTGCATATGTGCATATTATGGTGATAGATAACTTCATACAAAATATACCTTACGTATACGTTATTCCAGTGTTAAGATATATATTTACATAAACTGTAGTTTTCTATGTAACTACATAGGTTTCTAAGTAACAGCACATCATTCGATGAGAGGGCATTTTAAGTTTATACATTTTCAGATTATGACAATACATGTACCTGAAAATGTATGTTGCAATCTTTATATTTTGTTGTGTAAATGGCAGATTTGTTGTTAAAGTTAAAGAAAACCAACTCAGGAACAGGAGTTGAATGGTTTTGTCAAGTAACTCTTCATTTCAGTTGTGATTTGGTTTCATGGACATCTGATCTACCAAAGTACTGTACACTTCACTTCAAATAAGTCAAGCTTTTTCCCTTATAAATGTAGGTAAGTGTTGACACTTGAACACAACTATGTGTGTACACAGTTTTCGTATTAAGATAATTGTCCTTCATATTTTTACAGAACTTTCATTGTTGAGACTGTCAGAGGGTAAGGTTATCATGATGAGATGCACTTGAGTTGAAGACATAACCACTAGAGTATGTAACATGCTCAGGAGACAGATGATTAAAGTGCACTATGGTGTATGATTTATTTTTACTGGTTGTAATTTCTCTACTTCAGCATATATGATAGCTGCGGTTAGTGATGTAAGAGTGTCATCAAACTTCAGCATCCCACGAAGAACACCTACAGCATGTCCAGCAACAACAATGTTGTGATTGAAATGAAGGGGGAACCCATATCCAGCATGTCAACAACAGCCAAAGGGATGCTTGCAGCCTTGTTTTATGGAGTCTGCTCTGTAGGCACAGCATTTATCAACAAGGCCCTCATGACATCAATGAAGTTTGACTTCCCAGTATTCATCATGGTTGTGCAGATGATGTTCACAATCATCCTTTTGGAGACTCTCAGTTTTTGTAGAGTGCTTGACATACCCAGATACACTTTGGCCCGAGCCAAGAAGTTTGTTTGGCCAGCAGTATTCTATGGAGCTAATGCAGTGCTTGCTCTTACGGCACTGGCCCACATGAACATTGCCATGTATGGAGTAATGAAGCGTTGTGTACCTATCTCCACCATGCTTCTTGCTGTCGTAATCCTCAAGAAAGGCTTTCCGTCCCGTCTGACCCTTGTGGCAGTTGTCATGCTCTCCATGGGCTGTGTTGTTGCGGGTGAGTTTCATTCATGTTATCTTGTCACAAATCACATTCCTCGGCTGTATATAATGAATTATACTTTTTTCTTTTTCTTATTTTATTATTCATCTTTTTTTAGGTACAAGATCATGACATCAAATGACAACCAAAATAAATCATGCATTTGTATGCAGAGTTTAGCGGTATATCACATTGTCAAACATTATAACAAATCCCATAATGAAAGTGGGTCGGCTGTACGTCAATATAAATCAAACAATTGATGGCAATCAGACCTGAATCCAACAAATTGGGTAAAATTACAAGAAGAGATGGCATGTGTAAACAAATGTTACAATATCGAATTATATTTATTGATATCCACTGTTTTATCTGATGCTTAGGGCACTCCAGTCTTCTAAGGTGCTGCAATGCTAAGTGGAGTTTCATCCCCTCATCATACATGATTCTGAGATCACAGGTTTGGACCTGGATTTTCCTGATTATATTTCACAGGCAGTGGGGTATCCAAATGGTTACTGCATTTGCTCGTCATGCTGAAGATCCAAGTTTGATTCCCCTAATGGGTACAATGTGTGAAGCCCATTTCTGTTGTCCCGTCGTGATATTGCTGGAATATTGCTAAAAGCGACGTAAAACCTCACTCACTGATTGTGTTTCTGGGTTTGTCAGCAATGTTACAAATACTATTAGCTTCAGCAAAGTGATACCTATCAAAGACCTGCATCATTTCGGTCATATCAAGCTCTGCTAGAACTGAAATATTGTTTTTGTGGTAAACCAAACTCATTTACTTGATAAACTGATGCTGAAATATTACCGTACTAATTTGCACCTCTAACTTGATCTTTTGGCACATGATTGTCTTTCGCTGAACCAGCTGATCATGCTAACTTAGATACATAGATGAATATCTTAAAATGTGATTAAGAAATTTATAATGAGGTATTTTCAAGTAATTGATTTTTTTAATGTTCGGTAGATTTTCGTTGAAGTTTTTTGCCTAGAGAAGGTTTATCATTCTGCTTCACCACCAGCAGCAGCAGCTGTCATTCACTCCAGCTTGGCTGGTCATACACAGAGCATAGAGGACAATCAGGTGTCTGACTTTCCTAATGACAAATCAATCAAATATCAATAGGGTTTCAATGTATGTTAGTGTAAGTTGATGTTGAGGGACTGTTTGATATAGTCCCAGAGAAAATCTTTACCAGCATTGAAAGTCGGATCGATTTCGCTCTGTCCAGCAGAGGCCCAGATAAGCTGCTTATCCGGGTAAAAGACGCATAGAAAATTTCCAGTTACGCATTGAAAAATAATTGTTGCGTACCAATTACGCATTTAAAATGTTAGATACGCAAAAAGTTTAAAACAAATGCGTATGGAATATATTTATAAAAATCGCTTGTGTAAAGAAAAAGACATCGATTGCTGTACTGTACTGTTAGTATAGGACTAGTGTTGTACTGTCAGTATAGGATGAGTGATTTTTTATGAAATCATTTCCATTATATTTAAGTTGGTTTTGATTAGATATGACATAAGGCAGGACATACCTGCTTAGTAAACTTACTCAATGACATATACTTAGGTGAGTAAAATGACTGAAATACACACATATTTGAAAGCAGTGGGTAACGGAAAATGAAATACCCACTCAACATTCATAATACCCACTCCAACAAAATACAGTGGGTACAGTACCCACATGAGCTAAATCTTATCTGGAGCTCTGGAGCTCTGGTCCAGGCTGTATCAGTGTAGGTATCTTTTTCCAACACAGGTGCATGACAGTAGTTTGATTGGTGTAAAGTTCCATTATTACATATGTGCTCTCCTATTGTTTGTATCAGGTGTATTAATTAACTGAACTCCCCAAAATGTCTGTTTTCATGTTTATAGATCGCATAAATAGAAAACCCACTGTACACATTCTTGTGACATTTCTTGTAAGGTCAGATGTCACTGTGTAAAACATCATTTGTAATCATGGTAATGGTGGACAAGCTGAGTTTGCCACTTAGAAACGAAATCAAATTTAGAATGAAAAATTCAGTTAATAAAGCCACACTCTATCAATACACCCTTTCAAACATCGAGTTATGTGTAATCTGAAGTTGGTTGTGAATATCCTTCTCAGTCTGCTGATAAAGAATCGTCTATTGTCAATGTCAGTGATGAAATTGTTCATAACATGGGGCAGGCAATATTTTGATGGTGTATCCTGATTACTTCCCTTGGTTGCACCTTACGCAGAATGCGAAAAAAAAGTGAAATCGTACCGTCTGACAGTAAGAAATTGCATACTTTTATAACACAGTTGTTTTTTTCTGACACAGCTCATATTCATTGTCAGTCCAGACTGTAGCTTCTAGCAATTCACTGAATTAATTAGTTTAGCTTTCCTGGTGTGTCATGTTAGTCAGTCTGGATTGATCAATTGTCCATTCACTTTTGTCTGTGCATAAAGCCACCGCAAGAGCTGTTGGAGATAGAAGCACTTCTGTTTCGTCATGTCACTACCTTGTACTTGTGTACTTTGAATTCACATTGGGAACTGGTGGTTTATTATAACATGTTGGGGGGGCTTCATGAAAAGATTATTTCTTATAGTTATAAGTTTAGTACATTATTAAGGGACTGGGCACCTTGTAACAGAGATGTTTGAAAAAAGATTTAAGGATATGAAAGCTGAACAAACAAAATTTTCTGAAAAGTCTTATGGATCATTTAGATGACCCAGTTTCTGTGGCGGTACTTCCCATGGACTATGGAAAGGTTTCCTTGTTTTAAATGTTTATCATTTTGATCAAAGGGTATAGATTGATGATAATTTTGTCAGTCAGTCATGCAGACCCAAAGTGTTATTGTGGAATGCTTCCTATAACTAATAGTATTAGTCTTTTCAAGGTTGATTAGAAAACACATGCAGACATGATCTCATAAACAGTCCTCTGACTGGTCGATTAGAAGTTGGTCTGACTTCCTTTATTGGGGTGGTGGTGGGGTAGCTTAGTGGTTAAAGCATTGGCTCGTCACGCCGAAGACCCGTGTTCGATTCCCCACATGGGCACAATGTGTTAAGCCCATTTCTGGTGTCCCCTGCCGTGATATTGCTGGAATATTGCTAAAAGCGGCGTAAAACTAAACTCAGTCAGTCAGTCCTTTATTGGGATATCCTCATATCTATGTGTAGCAGTAGCAAGCACAAGATGTGAATTGAATGACATCCACCATATCCACAATGATCCAGACACATGTTCTTTTTTTGATTGCCTCAACAAACTTCCGACTATGTAACCATGGCCTGTAAAACTCTAGCTTAGAGAAACCAGTGATGTATATCAGAAGTGATGCATGTCATTTGAAGCAGGATGAAAGGCTATCAACCACGGCACCAGGATGTCTGAAAACCTTTGTTAATGTGTTGTTATTTGCACCTGTTGTAAAGTAAACTTAGGCTCAGTATTATTCATTACACTGCTATACTGAGTCTAACAAACCCTAGTAGAATGTCGCGTCAACGAACCTTTGAATTGACCAATCAAAACACAGCTTACCAAATTGCAAAATGTTAACAATCGCACATACCGTTTGTACTTTTACCTCAAACGATTCTGAATGCTATTTTCCGCACAATCTCTTTTGAGTTATACACATGGAGGATGCCATTATTTACAACAGTGAGTAAACAGTCGCTGAAAATAGCATTTTTGTCAATATTCCAGGATGTCATCTTGTGGAAATATAAGTTGATAGTAAACATGTCATCATAAACCCCTAAGCCTTCATATTGCAGGTCAAATATCTGAGTTTCTTTGTTGAGAGATCAGTGTCACTGACTGTGAAAGAGAAAATCCAAAAACTATTTTGTAAGTCCCGCCAAACCCTAAATAGTAATTGTTGTCTGGTTAGTTAAATACTTTCATCCGTCTTGTGTTTGATTGGATGGTCATAGGTCACTCAAAGGTTAGCTGACCCAACCTTCTAGTAGGGTTTGTTAGACTCAGTATAGCAGTGAAACGATTAATATTGAGTCTACTTAAACTGACCCATTGTGACCTGAGTCACACATAATATTTACTTGATTTAAAGTTTGTTGAATAAAAAACAAAATTCTGAATTTGCCACTGTTTTCATCGTGCAGATACACTGTTTTGGCACACAAATACACATTTGTGCCCTGAACTGATTGTAATGGTGCAGGTGGTAACACTTCAAAATCTAAACAATATTCTCAATTGATATGTAAAGTTTGCATAAAGCTGTTTTGCAGGCTCTTCCTGCCTTGTTAAACTGTTTTTTTGTTTTTTATATTGTCATCATGAAATTATGGGAAGACAGGAAAACAAATTAGCTCTTCCTTTTTTAATTCCCGCCTAACAGGTATTTGTTTCAAATAAATATGTAGAGAATTTTATAAAGTATTGTGGATTATATGTTTTCAGACAGCAGTATTATACACACTATAACAAAGTGGGCTGTGTCACACTTGCACATTGTTAATGCTTTTGTTTAAGATAAAATTGTCTTTTGTAAGTAATATGTATTATAGTTGTCCATGTGATTAACAAGAAAAAAGAGTATTCTAAAGTGTCCAAATACCCCATATGTGAGGATATTTATTATCTCTGTTACTGAACGTTTCATGTCAGCTGCATGTTGCTTCTCTCCCTGCAGGTTATGGAGACCTGTTCTTCCACCTGAATGGCTACTTGTGTGGCATCTGCAGCAACTTCACACAAGCCATGTACCTGTTGCTGGTACAGAAGTATTCTGAGAAGGAGCAGTCGACCGTGGACACGCTGCAGCTCAACAGCTTCAACACCCTACCATTCCTCATCGTCGCCTGCATTGTAAACGGGGAGCTGTCTTCTCTGCCAGAGTACGACCAGTTCAACCAGCCGCTGTTCTACGTGGTGCTGCTGGTGGCTGTGGCTTCTGGGTGCCTGCTCAACTACTCGCTGTTCCTGTGTACGGGCCTCACCTCAGCCCTCACAACCAGTGTGGTAGGAGGTCTTAAGGCCATGGTGCAGACAATCATCGGCCTGTTCACCTTTGGAGGCGTTAGTCATAACTTATCAACATTCATTGGCATCTCGATGAACCTATCGGGAGGAATGCTATACATTTATGCCAAGTACAAACAGAACAAGCAGAAAATATCAGGGGACTTAAAAAAAGTGATGAGCTTTTCATCATCAGATGCTTTACAGCAACTGGCCAGTGTGAAACCAGGTCACAGGCATGTTTCTAATGGAAATGTTGCTTATTACCAGAGTACAGATGATAACACTTCTCGCACAGAGTCATGATGGCGGTAGTCGACAGAACACCTGACTAATATGAATAATATAATAATCCCAAGATCATTCACTTTATGCTGAACTGAAAAAGACTTAACAGCTGAGGTATATAAGTTAATAAGTGAATCGAAGAAAATAACAAAATATCAATTTGGAAATGTAAGATGGGAAAAGAGGTCTGAAATTTACATGCAAGTCAAAGCAATAACAAATGCTTTGAAATATATGTGTATCATAACAATGATCATGATTATTGTAGCAATTAAAAAAATAGTTAATTGTTTGTGTTGAACTTCATGTAAACAGAGAACATAGAATACCACTGATAAAGGTTAATGTTTTTACAACAGATGAAATGCTACAAAAAGGGAATGGGAATTTGAAGAAATTATATTTTGGTGAACTTGATTTGGGAACACTGTATTATTCTCACCAAATAGTTTTCCAATATGTGCATGGTTATTTTATAAACATTTTAAAGGAATACATGTGTGCATTAGAACAATAACTCAGCATTACTGGTGTAAGTAATATACCAAGATGAAATGTGTATATGTGCTAGTTTTAAAGAAATGATCATAGGAAGTCCAAAATGATTTGAGGAAGTCCATCATTTACACTTGCCTGTCTTGTGGCTCAATATTTTAGGAGCCGTCTACTCAGACCTACATTAGTGGCTCTGAAACTATGCAGTATGTTGGCAATGCAAGAGTTTTATTTTCAAAGGATTCTAGATTTTTACTGCGAATGGCAAGATTTCTGAATGAAGAGTTTGTTCAGAGATGCCAATAAAGGATGGTTTGTTGGCATTGGTGAACCAAATGAATAAAAATAATTGTGGAAAACTCCCAAATGCCAACTTTTTTTTTTCTTAATAGGGACATCAACTACAACTGATGCACACTAGATTGGTGAAAGCTGAAAAAGATCATCCCAAATACACCAGTCATTTAATGCAATACTTGTTCACTGAACAGATGCTTCTATCAAGGATTTGATTTGATTTGATTTCCCACATGGAAAATTCGCAAGAAAGTCTATACACCAAGAAATAAAAACTCTTGCCTTTATCGTATATATGGTTGATCGTCAGCCATTATGTGTCATGGTTTATATACATAACAATTGTACATAGGGAAATATATATATAATTTAGACAAAATTGTGGTGTGTGATGTTATTTTGCTGCCTGTAGAATGTGCTTACAGGGAATTTCTGTGGTGGGGAAGTCCCAGGAGGGGCTCTCAGGAATACAGTCCGATGTTCCTGGCAGTATTAGTACCTTGGTTGATCACTGTGACCTGCTGGGTGTGACAATAAGCTCATGGCAAATGGACTACCAAGCATTTTGTTGACATTTCATACATAATAGATATAACATGCCAGTTCAGGAACCCTGTGTTAAATATAGATATGATAGCGGGGAATTCCTTGTGAAGAATGTCATCGGTGATTGAATGGAGAAAATCAGAATTGGATAGTCTGAATCTTTGATTGTACTTCTCATGCTTCAACAGAATTAATTTGTAATTTTGCATACAGCAAAATGTTCATATTATTTGTGTCCATTCTCAGTTTTTAAGTTTGAAACTGTGCTATTTTGTGTCTATGACTACCATTTGTTATACAGCTCTGTGATAAATCTGAGTTTACATGTGGCTGGAGCACCCCCCCAGAGATAATAAGGACTTTGTGATAATCAGGATCTGGTGGGTTATGCTACATGATCAAATCTTTATTTTGTATAACCACATATTGCAGCTGTCATGACTCACTGTGTATTCATGCAGAGGCATGACGAGAGGGTGTATGTTTTGTCCATTAATATGTGTTAACCCTTCCAAAATGTGACTATCATCAAGACAAGATGGCCAGTCTTTCAAATTGCCATCATGTTGGCCTGTTATGTCACCACCTCAACAATTGTGTGTTGAATGATTGTTGGACAAACATAAATTACTTATGTTATGTTATATGTGGGAGATATGTTTGGGTTTAAGGAGTTGATAATAAGTTGATGGGAGGCAGTGTAGAGTGTAATCATTGTAATGGGTTGGAAATCTGGGACAACTGTAGTGTTGAAATAGATGGTTTATTACTTCAGGAGACGTCAAAAGTTAATCTCTTGAACCATAAAGGAAATCCCAAGTACACAACAATTTATGCCTTGGTAACCTCAAAAAGACCAACATCACATCACATGACAATCTCCCACATCACACAACAATAATCTCACATTACATGACAATTTTCCACATAACATGACATTTGTCCACATGACTTTCTCCCACATCACATGATAGCTTTCATGTCATGTGGGGCAGTGGGGTAGCCTAGTGGTTAAAGCGTCCGCTCGTCACGACGAAGGCCTGGGTTCGATTCTCCACGTGATATTGCTGGAATATTGCTAAAAAGGTGCCGTAAAACCATTCTCACTCACTCGTTCATGTCATGTAACAATCTCTCACGCATAACTATCTTGCAAATTGGATGTCAACCTTCAACATCACATGATAACCTCCCAACATAACATGACATTCTTTCACATCACATGACACCAAAATCTCCCACAACATAGGCTAAAAATGACATTTTATGGAAATTTGGCAAAATGTAACTTGTTAACCCTTGCTTTTATATTTATAACTATTTTAGCATTACATTTAATGCATTAATACAGAAAGTGTACAGCCATTTTTCTTCAGTGGTCCTGTAAGTAGTCATGAAATACAAGCCATCCACTACAACTTGACCAACAATCTTTTTAATATGTGACCATAATAAGTATCTTATGGAATATAACCAATTTAATCCAATACACTACATAATGGTTACTACTACATGGTACTGTTGGTGGTGTTTTACTAGTACTTATCTTCGGTGTGCATTGTCTGTTGGGGTTAGACCAATTTATGGAGGTGTCCAATGGGATTGTTTTTTTCTCAACTGATTTAAAGAGTTGATAGTGTAATGGTAATATTCTCAGATAAATGTCAATTATATGGACATAATATATGACTGTTCTGCAGACAGGGGAAAGATCTCATATTCCTTTTTGTTGGTATAGCTTAGGCTATGCAATGTTGAATTATTCTTGGAAACATGTATCTGTCAACTTGTATGTTTTGTAAGGTCTGTAAGCAGTGGTCAATTTATTTTATTTGTTGTTGTAATTGTATGCTGCAAAATATGATGATAGATTGCTCAAAAGCAAAATTATATATATTTTTAAAGAGTTCACATAGTTGCCGATTAGTTGACAGTTCTCTTCATGCTGGGCCAAGGTGTAACCTAAATGCTGACCCTTTGGTTTTTGATGAGATGGAGAACTATGTTCCTGCATGGGCCTGTTGGCCAGAAGCCACTAATTGTGGGTCGCTATCACAGATTCATGTCCGGCCTGTGGGTTTCACCTATGTGGTCTCCGACCTGCATTACTTTGGGCCATAATGTTACTGAAATACTGTTCAAAGCAGCCTTAAACCCAACTCACTCCATCATATATTTGGCAAAACCATACTAATGAGTGAATTCCTCTTGGATTTCTTTGTGTCTCAAAGGGCATGGGTTCATTTCTCATGGATAATACAGTGAACTATGTTCTTGACAAACATGCCTACAGTGAGCTATGTTTGACAAACATGCCTACAGTGAACTATGTTTATGACAAACATGCCTACAGTGAACTATGTTTACGACAAACATGCCTACAGTGAACTATGTTTACGACAAACATGCCTACAGTGAACTATGTTTACGACAAACATGCTTACAGTGAACCATGTTTACGACAAACATGCCAACAGTGAACTATGTTTACGACAAACATGCTTACAGTGAACCATGTTTACGACAAACATGCCTACAGTGAGCTATGTTTGACAAACATGCCTACAGTGAACTATGTTTATGACAAACATGCCTACAGTGAACTATGTTTATGACAGACATGCAAACAGTGAACTATGTTTACGACAAATATGCCTACAGTGAACTATGTTTACAACAAATATGCCTACAGTGAACCATGTTTATGACAAACATGCCTACAGTGAACTATGTTTATGAAAGACATGCCTACAGTGAACTATGTTTACGACAAACATGCCTACAGTGAACTATGTTTATGACAAACATGCCTTCAGTGAACCATGTTTATGACAAACAAGCCTACAGTGAACTATGTTTATGACAAACATGCCAACAGTGAACTGTTTACGACAAACATGCCTAGAGTGAACTATGTTTACGGCAAACATGCCTACAGAGAACTATGTTTACGACAAACATGCCTACAGTGAACTATGTTTACGACAAACATGCCTACAGTGAACTATGTTTATGACAAACATGCCAACAGTGAACTATGTTTATGACAAACATGCCTACAGTGAACCATGTTTATGACAAACATGCCTACTGTGAACTGTTTATGACAAACATGCCTGCAGTGAACTGAAGGATGTAATGAACTAAGTTTGGCCCTGACCACTTGCTGTATATTTTAGTTGAAATGCCTGTAGCAACCTTCAGTTATAACAAACTACAATAAGTAGGCCCTTTGAGTTTGTTGTAACCATAGTTTACTCTAGTATCCATGAGAAATGGAACCATGCTCTTCGGACACTAAGAAAGTCAACTGACTCTATTTTATAAACTGCAGCCTATGAAGATCCGGGTTAGAATTGATCTTCTGTAACCCATGCTTGTCTCCCATGAAGATCCGGGTTAGAATTGATCTTTAGTAACCCATGCTTGTCGCAAGAGGTGGGCGGTCAGGCTCGCTGACTTAGTTGACACATGTCATCATATCCCAGTTCGTAGAACGATGCTCATGCTGTTGATCACTGGACTGTTTATCCAGATTTGATTATTGGCAGACCACCGCCATATAGCTGGAATACTGCTGAGTGTGGCGTAAAACTAAACTCACTTAAAAACTGCTTGTATAAGTATGCTTGTCATTTTAAAGGTCCAGTTTACCCCCAAGGTACCTATTTTTGAAGTCCACGACTGGTTTCTTCCAGTGTTTTATTCCTTGTATTATTGCTGAAAGAGCATAAATCCTAACTGGTCAATGAAATCCCTCTCTAATGTACGGAGATAACCAAACCAAATATCGTTGTATCATATCTCGGATTGGCAGGGCTGTTGTTTCTGTCTTTTTAGTTTTACCAACACTTGTACATATGCACTGGTCCGTGTACAGCTGAGGACCCTAGTGTCCAGGGCCATCACGGTGGCTACTGCACAATGGTTATGTAACTTATTGAAATATTATCAAATTGTGGAAGTTATTCAAAGAGGGTTAAATATTTTTAATAAAAGAATTTACATATGTGTTTTGCTCTTTAAGTTTTATCACTGCCAGGCGTTTAGGGATGGAACAGATTACAGCTGGATGTACTTTAAGGTCCAGGTTGAAGTCACGGGAAACGTGGACGTGGTGACCTTGGATATCAAGGTGACAACATGGCGGTCGCACGTGGTGAATTCAGGAGTAGCAACACCTCGCGACCTATCAAGATCTGTGTGAATAGTAAATACCAGCTTTTCAACCAGTAACCAAGAAGATTATGTATACAAGAAATCAAGTCTGTATCGCGTCATTTGGCAAATCGATTAGATTGTAGGAGGCATACAAAGTTTAAGCTTTGTACATATGGTTTGAAAAACGAGCAATGAATGGCGGTGGTTTCTAAGTTTGTGCAATATAGCTACACTTTGGGGCGACAAAGTAATACCACGATACACAAGGCTATGGTTCTCATCGGAATGCAGTTTGATGTAACAGCAGTACTCGTATATTGTCCAAACTGCAGGACTGACATTGACAATACATCTCTCCAGTTTGACTATGTGAAGTGATCATGCAGATCCGATTGTAAACCACACCTTGATTGCCCCAAACAGGCACAAACCTTCAGAACGAGCCCTGGTGTTAGCTCGGCCATTGCACTCAGCCCGAATTTTGAGGAACAAGAAAAGCAGTCTGTAGAAGGGGGGTCGTCTTATCCATGGGTTATGCTTTCGTCAAACTTTTTTCCAGGGGTAAGAAAACAACATCGTATCACATCGCGTGAACAAACAACAGAAGAAGACTTTGTCAGTAGAGACGTAAAATTTGCAATTAAACATCACTAGACAAGATTATTTACCTTTTAAGTTCTAAGTTGTTTTTGCTGGGCATTGTATAATTTGCAGGGATTACGATTACCGTGTGTATCTGAGCTGGAAATAGCAGTCAGCTGTGCACATGTTTCCCGGCGATCAAGTTCAAACATGCACAGATAATTATAACGGGACGAATTCTGACGCAGTCATCAGTAAAATATAATACAGAATACTATTATTTAACCCAAAGAAATATATCCTAGCATTGTGTAATTTTAGTTACAGTTTTTTTGCTCTATAAATTAATTAAAATTAAGATTACCATGTGTATTTGAGTCGGAATCGCCGGGGATCGACTTATGCACGAAACATACCATTTTGACACTGATTTCAAGGGTCAAGTTTGGGGGTCGTCTTATCCATGGGGTCGTCTTATAGACGGTCATATACGGTAAGATAGTAGAGGTTAGGTGCTGTCACTGGGTCTGTCTAGGACAATTCCCACCCGGACAATTCCCACCTAGGACAATTCCCACCCGGACAATTCCCACCCCAAAATAAAGATAACATGATACTCTAATACTCTTTACCTATTTCATATTTTTGTTTACCTTTTTAATTCGGCATCCCATTCAAATTTCCCTTACTACTCAGTTGTTGGGTTTTTGGGGGGTAGTAAGTAACACCACTCTTTCAAAATTTCTAATTTTTGTTCCCCTCATTTCTTAATAAGTGTACCGTCGCCGAAATACCTTAGTTGTGCGTGCGACATTAAATAAAGCAAAAAACTACTACTACCTTACTCCAAACGACACATCGCTTCTTCATTGATAATTGGGCTGTTCCATTATTCTACAGGGCAAAAAATCATTTCCCACGCTGCCTACAATATTTTTGTTGGCAGTTTGGTATGTAGGCAGATTGCAACTGTAGGCAGTATGGGACCTAACCGATCTGCCTAGCACTTGCTCACAATACAAATTCGTCAATGTTATTTTATTAAATAGGTCTTATGTTTGCACTTAAGTTCAAATTTCATCAAGTTGATATTTTATCAAAGTCAATATTACATCAATGTAAAAAAGTCAATTTGTTTTAATGTCAAAATTTTATCAAAGTCAATATTACATCAAAGTGAAAAATTCATCAAAGTTAAATTTCTTTTATGTCAAAATTTCAATATTTTATCATTTTCAATATTAGACCAAAGTCAATATTTCAATATTTCAAAGTCTGGGTGGGAATTGTCATCATTATAGTGAAAATAACTGGGTGGGAATTGTCCTGCTCCCGCTGTCATTATCACTGAAAAGGTCACGAACGCCCGTGATAAGCAGGCAGCCCGGTGTAACGAAAGGTCCGCAGAATATATATTACAGTGTCGCCTGGATTTGGCCTTAGTTTAAAGCAATACAAGACGCCAAATTACGTATGGAGTCACACGATTTTGGTATGCGGTTTTACAGAGTAAAACACTTAGTATTAGCATAACACATTTGTACCTGAAAGTTCAAGCTACTGATTGATAAAAACAATATATACAAGTCAATTCTATATACAAGCATAAAGTCGTTGACTCCTACATAACATCTTTCTTCCAATATTAATTTAGTAGTTGCACACATTTAGGTGAGGTGAGGTGAAATTGGGTTTTACGTCGTGCTCGAGAATATTTCGCTCATATGACGATGTGCATGCGTGTGTATGTGTATGTGCGGATGCTTGTACTAGCCCAGACTTAAGCTGGTTTTACAGTGCTAGCCCACTGAGATACCATGTCGCTGTGAAGCATGAATACCCCACTCAGACACATTATACTGACTCCGAGCCGACCAGTCCTTGTTGTACCCATTAATGCCGAGCGCCAGGCAGGGACTAGACTAACAACTAGTCTCTGAAATGAACATGTTTTACTGAAAAAAGTTCATAATAAAAAAATATAAAATATAATGAAAAGGAGCCCTGAGACTTTCTTCATTTTCAGAAGCTGAGAATATCTAGACTTGCCACATTTTCTAGACTTGTGTGGGCTTTCTTGGATATATTTGCTTCAGTGTCTGTACGACAGACTAGGCAGGGACCAACAAGTACCATATTTTAACGTCTTTTGGTATGACGCGGTCGGGGATCGAACCCGCGACCTTCCGCTCTCCGGGCGGACGCTCTAACCACTACACCACGGAGGCGGTCTGCACACATTTAACGGCTGGTTAAAATTTTGAACAATTTCAGTGGATTGGTTTCAAAACTGTCTAGAAAAATTTTCACCAGATAAAGCGTTCCTTTCTGTCAAGGACAATAAATCAATATCCATGTTGACCCCGTCAGAAGGTAGATACCGTGGCGAGGTCCGCTACACCTCTGACAGGACGACCAGTAAACGTGCGCAGTAGTCTGAAGAACGCACCAAACGTGTATGCATGTCATTTGAAGGACAATCTTGCACGCCAGTAAGATATGGGGCTGATGACCGCTGTAGGATGTTCGGATTGGAGATAACACGGATTTGGGCAAGGGTAGACTTCCACCTCTGTGACCCAACTGATAGTGAGGTCTTCACATTTTGTCATGCTTCGTCATGACTGCGCCGGGGTGGGGCGCATGGGAACACCTCCTTAATTGTGAAACTGTTGACATCCCGTCTTCGATGTTAGAATAGTTAAAAGAAATTTGGAAAAGCAATTTGGATCCGAAATTATACTCGAATTATAAAAAAAATAGAATCTGATTTGATAATAAGGTATAAGTATGACCATGTCGAGATTAACATGCCTGATGTCACGAGATTGAGTTGATTGAAATGTCGCTGATGGATGTTGCACGGTGTTCAGTGTATGAGATGCGTGATAACATACCAGAGTGGTGGGTGAGAGTAGACCCAGAGGTCAGTGACCGAGCGGATAGGGTTTTTTGTACGTGAAACACCTTATAGTGAAACTGTTATGGCAAAGTTTATACTCTCGCTTGATGTAAAGGTTAAGAGGGAAATGTAGGAAATCGATTGAAACAGTAAAAATATAATCATATTTAAAGGCGAAGTTTACGACCGATGTCGTATTTACAGTCGCTGGTGACAGGCGTAAGTGTTTTAAAACCAAATGTTACATTTAGCCCTACAATAAATATACAGAAAAACCACGAGGGTTTTAATATTTACACAGCAAGAACGCTCTACTGGTTGATATGATCACGTGGTTTGCTCCTGTTTAGGGACAGGTCGGGTACTTGTTCCTGCAGGATAAACGTTTCTGAAGCCCGTACGCGATGTGTCGTTTCTGAAGCCCACAAGGTAGGTGTCGTATTATTTGTTGGTAACTATTTGATAAATTCACAATGTCGATACATTTATGTTGTGAAGATAACGTGAAATGTGGAAGCACGTTGATGACCATGTTTGCTGGGAGTCATAAATCTACTAGGAACGTTATGTATTCATGGAGAAGGCTAAGCACCAACTTTGTGTGTTTATGTCCTGAACTTCTATGTATATTTACTTCATCTACATTAATCTTTATTGCTGACCTGATTTTGATTAATGTAAAAGATATACCATGTGTATGTAAGACGGTTTATATTCCTTTAGGTGGTCGGAACCATGACAGACAGATTTATTTCGTAGAGTGGCCATGAGGCCAATAGTACAGTGACATTTTGACATCATGTTCTTTGGAGCGCAGGCATGAGAAGTACACTGGCATTTATAAGTATCATAAAACGTTATGAATTTTGTTTACAAATATGGCTAGGCGTAAAATAATATTTGCATTTTGGGTGTTAAGTAAATTTACAAACTTCTCTATGTTGGGATTTACACAATAATATTGTGGTATATACCTGATGCGTAAATCAGAAAAAACAGGACATTGTAACAGAACATGGTACTCGTCCTGGACAATATTGACGCAATGAGCGCACATGGCAGAACTGATATCATCATCTTTGGATCTTCTATAGGTTTGTACATTCAGTTTACTGATGCCACATCTAAATTTTGTAAGAGATCTGCGGAGTTGCACAGAGGATAATACTTCTAGATATGTTTCATGGACAGTGTCATGTTTAAATAGTGAATATGCATACAAATATTTGGAGCTTGCAATATCGGATGACCATTCTTGGTAATATATATCTCTACAGCGTTGTTTGAATAGCTTTAAGAACATATTAGGATCTCCAACTGTTTGGTGGATCCATACATGTGCATAACCGTATTGAAATAACAATGTTCTAACTGAAGAGGTCCAGTTAGTATCTCCATTATCATCTAGATTTTTCATCATATTATAGCAACGTTTAGAGTGTCTTGTGGCTGGCTGGCTAAGTAGTCGTAACCAGTATGATATAACTCTTGTTTTATAATTGACTTGGAGTGGATATCTTCCACATTCCGCTAAAACAGCTTTATTAGGAGAGCGATAACCAACTCCTAGGACAAATTTGCAAAACTTAGAGTGGACTTTTTCAATGTTATGACGATACATTGTTCCCCAAATTTCTGAGCCGTAGAGCAAGATTGGTTGAATTTTGCCATCAAAATCTTAAGGCATGTATCTGGGGAAGAGATTTAAATCGACATATAAATTTTTGATAGGATATAACGCCTTCTCGGCTTGTTTACACAGAACCTCACAAGCTCTTGAAAACAGGTTCCGGCATGAAAACACTATTCCGAGATATTTGTAATAGGAAACAGATTCCAGTCTTTCAGAGCCAATAAACCATTTTTCATTTTTTGAAAGTCCACCACCTTTTTTAAATACGACAATCTTAGTCTTTTCGGTATTAATCGACAGTCCCCATTTTTTGCAATATGAACATCTATTTTCTTCTGCAAGTTTATGACACTATCTCCAAATATGGCGACGTCGTCCGCAAATAATAAGATAGATAATGCATCTACAGTTTCATCAATGAATGCACCACTGTATTCGCTATTCACAATATCGTTTACGAGTTCCTCTATATATAGAATAAATAAAACGGGAGACAGTATACAACCCTGTCGGACTCCGGCTGTCGACTTAAATACATCAGTCATAGTCTGCTTACTGCATCTCACAGCTGCTCTCACATTCGAATACATATTGCGAAGCATGTATTGCTAAGAAACCAATGTTTCACTTAAAAGTGATATCACAAGACCACTAACGTGGGCTTTATACATATTTGCAAAGTAGTATACCATTTCGGTCTCAGCATTTCTGTAAATATTATATTTTTGTCAACAAAAACGGATTATGTTACGTTTGCAAGTATACACGATGCAATTTTCGGCAATGGCTTCATGGAAATATCTCGTTGTAGAACAGAAAAAACGTGCAAGTCTGTATGACACCATATGGAAAATCAAATGCTACATTAAACCTGTGTAGAAAGGTTCATATATATTTGGACTCACACATAGTATCCGCAAGCCTTATCTAACTAGCGAGCCTTTTCAAAACAGTGTTCGTGATGGAATTTGTCGATACAGTAGACCTCAGTCTCACCTCATATATACAGTAAAAGTACACGTAGAATTGGGAAAATATAGCAGTATAAGGAATGTTCTGAAAACTATGAACCGATTAAGAATGATAAATAGGACACTGCGTGCGCCACAGACAAAATTATTCACTATGTATGTTGAATAAAATATTTTTATCAGGCCATTGTTGAAGTCCAGATTGAAAACCGTACTTAATAGTGTGTAAAAATGTTTTTTGAAAAGAGTGGGGGCACTTTTAGGGGCGGGCAAGAAAAACAACTAAGACGTTTTGAAACATTAGGAAAAGGTTCACCAATCTATAATTTCACCATAACAATTTTAGATCTGTTTGTAAGGAAATTGTGTGCATTGAAGGAGAGTGGGTCGGGAGTGCTCAGTACAATTTGATTTTCCCCGTGCAACTGTACCCAAAAAACTTTTAATGTACTGAGTGAGTGTGTGAGTTTAGTTTTACGCCGCACTCAGCAATATTCCAGCTATATGGCGGCGGTCGTAAATAATCGAGTCTGGACCAGACAATCCAGTGATCAACAGCATGAGCATCGATCTGCGCAATTGGTAACCGATGACGTGTGTCAACCAAGTCAGCGAGCCTGACCACCCGATCCAGTTAGACGCCTCTTACGACAATTCTAGTAATTCCTGCAAAATCACCATGTCGGCTACCGGATGTCAAACAATAATTGTCATTGAGTATAATTCTCAGAATACTTCAGCTGACTTGTGGTATCAACTACCCTTGCAGGGCCTTGCTTACCCTGTGACCATGGCAACCTCATCTCCTTGGTCATATAAGATAACAAGAGGCGGTTCCCATACCTTCCATGTTCTTCGGTGTCTGTAAGGTAGAATATCTGGGCTCGCTGGACTTAGTGAAGACACTAATGCAACTTTGATAAGATCTGGCATTGAGTACATTATATTGTTCTTGCCTACAAAATGGCAGATACCTAAGTATGGCTTTACTCCAATGGTGATCATTAGTGACTTGGAAGAAACCAATAACTATCAGAATGATAACACAATCTGTCTGTTCTACCTTCTTGACGACATTTGTTTAGGAGAGACCAAGGAGAGAATGCGTAGCAAAAAACACACATCCAGTTCAACGATAGCACTTTTGCAGATCTCGTACTGGACTGGCGTAAACTTCGAGTTTGCTGTTCGGGCTGGTGTTTAAACGATCCTGCTGATGAGTGTCCGATTTATCTACTACTCACACGTTGATAAGGATCACAAAAATTCACAACTTTACTTAAACGTAGATATATTGAAATTGTGTCCATTTAAAACTGGATAAATAATGACATGGTTACCCCTCTTAAGGCAAACAGCCACTTTAATCTAACCTTATGCACTTGATACATGAGTAACCATAAAAATGGTTTTCATGGCACCAATCATTGATTTTGCAAATCAACAAATAAACAACACCTGTCAATAGCAGGTATGGGATCAACAAGATGCAATGACATACTGAAACCTAGCATCCATGCTAACAATAAGCTTAGATATTTAACCCAAATTTGACCCCACATCACAGTTTTCTGTTGAATCCATGATTTGATCCTTAGCAAAGTGTGAGTAGTATATAATCCGAATCCAGAGACCCTTCTGTACGAACCAAAAGTTATTTGTCAGATTTCTCTTATTGACATTTCCTTCATAAGTCCCCAAACATTTTCTATTGGATTTAGGTCAGGGCTATAGCTTGGCCAATCTAATGTCATATTTTGGGTCCGAAACCAGGCCTGTGAATGCTTTGAACGATGTTTTGGGTCGTTGTCCTGCTGGAAAATCCAAACTTTCCATAGAACACGTGAGCAGATGGAAGTAAATGTCCCTCGAGAATATATGTGTACCGCTCACTGTTCATATTCCCTTCAAATACACAGAGGGGCGTTGCCCCTAACACAGGTATGCCACCCCCACACGTTAAATTTCGGACTGTACTTGGGCGCTGATACAAAGGTTTTTCAGTTTGTTTGGTCCAGAATTTCAGTGTATTAGGAAACAGCCACACAGAACTTTCATCTGAGAAAATCACATTGTCCCAGTTAAAATTTCTATGCTGTAAGCACCAGTTCAACCTTCGCTCCTTTTGTTCAGGTTTCATGATCGGTGATGGAATTCCTCGACTTTTCTGCCAACCCATTGCATGCAGCTCAGTTCTAATTGTCTCCTTACAGACAGACACAGTTCCTCCATCAATGATATCCAGCATTAAGTTTTCTAAACTCCTTCGTTTGTTTTTAGAAACAAGAATACCAAGCCGCCTCCTGCCACCGACAGTCAATTTTCTTGGCCTACCTGCGCCTCCCTGATGCTCAGTGCCATATCCATTTGCAATATTTTTTAAAACACGATAAACAGTGGACAAAGGGATGCCTGTTCTACTTGAAATCACTTTAGCTGATCTGATGTCCTTGTTATAATACTCTAAAATCAACTTCCTCTTCTCTAAATCATCCATACTGAGGATCACTGAAAATGTCGTCTGCTAGCAAATAAACAAAGGGGGATAACTCTTCACAAACTAATGAAAAAGGATTAACGGAGTTGTCTCTCTTGAATGAAACCAAGCACTAAATTTGATAGCTGGTCAAGGTTGTTTATATTAGAAATCCAACTAAACATATTCCTAAAATTCTCAATAATTTCTGGTCATACTATATATCTCACTGCCCCCAGATATACTGAACATCATTTGAAACGCACCACCTGTAAATTTTGAAATATGGTAATAGGATTGTTTTGAGAGTGAAAATGAACGTTGGAAATGTTGTTAACAACACAAAAGACAATAAATAATGCTGTACAGTAAAGAACGGATTGCCCGAACACATCATGGAACACATCACATGACAACAACAAAATTCATGCACAACACACACGAAAAGCACACATTGCATGCTGATTAGGGGTGTCACCAGAGGAACGAGAACGGGCGTTGGGCATGTCGCAGGTTGGCACATCAAGCAGGATTATTGCCAGACGATTTGGTTGCCATCATTCCACCACCATAAGGCTTGCCAACAGGTACCAACAAACAGGAACCACCAGGGACCGCCAACGTCCTGGCCAGGCACGTGTTACCACCCCTCGCCAAGATCGAGACATTGTTCGGCGCCATATTCGGGATCGTACGTTGTCGGCTGCCAGAACCGCCAACGCTGTCCAAGGCCGACGTGGTTTGATCAGTGCTTCCACCGTCCGACGCCGTCTCCGTGCGGCAGGATTACGGTGTCGACTCCCTAATGTTGGACCTATCCTGACTGATAGACATCGCCGTGAACGCCGACGATGGGCTGAACAGCATCGTTTGTGATTGTTACGACGTTGGCATGGTGTAGTGTTCTCCGACGAGTCACGTTTTCACTTGCGAAATGCTGACGGGCGTCGACGGGGAGAACGTTACCATCAGGACTGTGTTGTGCAAACAGATCGGTGGGGTGGAGGCAGCATTATGGTGTGGCGAGGGATCAGTTATCTTCACAAAACCGCTCTGGTAGTTTGTCGTGGCAGAGTGAATGCCCTTTACTACCGTGACACCATTCAACGTCGTTCCCTTCTTTAACCAACATCAAGATCTGCACTGCACACATTCAAGCAGGACAATGCTCGAGCGCACACTGCACGCGTTGCAACACAGTTTCTGGCAAACAACAACATTCCTCTACTTCCATGGCCTGCATTGTCACCAGATTTGTCTCCTATTGAACACTTGTGGGATTACATCGGCCAACGCCTCTCACGTCGCCCACAGATCAACAACCTTGGGGAACTTGAGAATGCATTGCAACAAGAGTGGAATGCATTGCCTCAAAACATTATTCACAGACTTATCAGTTCAATGAGGAGGAGACGTTGCACAGCCTGTGTTGCTGCTAACGGTGGTCATACACGTTACTGACTTTCCAATTTGACTCCATCTTTCTTTCATGGTCAGCTGAATTAAAACTTCACTGTTTTGCAGGATTGGTTCTTGTTTCTTTTCTTTACGAATCATTAGACTACAAAAGTATGTAAAATTTACACCGATTGCTGATTTATGCTTTTCGAAATCCAAACTTATACAGGTGGTGCGTTTTCAGTGATGTTCAGTATATATGCTACTCCAGAAGCGTTGTACGTCATGGTTGATGTAGTCAATGGCTTCATGTAATGCGAGCTAGGAAAATGACCTATATATTCCTAAAATGTAGGTGAAGAGAAAATGTAGTGTTGCACCATCCACTTGAGTGTCATTACCTATTTTGGACACATTAGTCAAAAGATAAGTCCTTAGGTGGAAATGTAGGCAATGTCAATTGCAGAGAATAGGCAAAGAATTAATTCTAATTTGATCCGTCCTTTAAGGTTGAATCGGAAATTCCAAGTCGAAAGATCTTGTGTTTATTCAATACATTAAACAGCATCCCCAGACACAACATCCAACACCTGTAAGATCTGATGGGGTCTATTTAGAACCGGCAAATCATGCCTTTTTGCTTTCTTTTGCTTGAGGTGATCTAGTCTGCCTCACAGCCCCTTTACCTCAGTATTTTCCCTGCTGCCTTGCCCTCCAATGCTAAAGCCCTAAATCAAGCAAGTCTAGATTTCCTCAGGTTCAGGATCTCTGGTCTCCCTAGGTCTCCTTTTCAATTTGAATGGGTTTATTTGTTACTTTCAACATTATATATATTCAGAGACTAGGCGTTAGTGTAACAGTGACCCTGTGCTGTAATTGCCAGCACACAAAGTCAGCCATCTAACCCACTCAGCCAGCGCTGCTTCCACAAAACTAGAAGTTGGGCAACTGGTAGTCTAGATCTTTGTGTACCCTCTGACAAGTGTAAATTGGCACGGCTCCCACGGCCGAAAGCTATGGATAACAAGTACAAAACAAGTGTGTAACAAATACAAGTGTGTAACAAGTACAAAATATTCAAATAGTCAAATGTTCTGGAAAAGCAATCTATTTTAATGTC
This sequence comes from Haliotis rubra, assembly GCF_003918875.1. Classification (NCBI taxonomy): domain Eukaryota; kingdom Metazoa; phylum Mollusca; class Gastropoda; order Lepetellida; family Haliotidae; genus Haliotis; species Haliotis rubra. The sequence goes on along the minus strand of NW_025764948.1, from coordinate 510,580 downwards.
TTGTCTTATGTTCTTGTTTGGAATCAATTCATAACACCTTAAACAATAATACAATTGTCAGTGAAAAGGTTTACATTTTCACAAGTCCATGATTTATTTATAGTCACCACTGGGTCATGGGTCAAAAGTAGTTCCTATGCAAATTAGCCAAGTCTTAATGAGGTCAGGTCTGCTGTCTTGTCCTTGGTTTTTATTGGCTGAAGATGTGCAGCATCTTGATTGGATGTTGAATTTAGTTGCATTTGGAAAGTGTAAAGTTCGTTCACTTGCTGTCTTTCTCCTAACCTGGCAAGGTGGTTTGAAAGTCATGGATGGAGGATTTTGACTTTGGTGAATTACAGGTTAGTTACACTTGGTTTTATATAAAACTACAAAAATATGTTTAATTGCTGAAAGGTTAATTCAGTATTTATTGTAACTGAATTTATGCATTTGGTGGAGGTATATTTTGACCTATGGTTAGAAATTGTTGGTGTCAATAATTTCACTTACAATTGATTCAGATTAGTGGTAATGTTTGAGTCCAAACAGATTGTACGTTTACTTACTGGTGAGAATTAGCATTTCCATGCTAATTAAAACATACATATTTTAGGTTCTTGGTGCCTCACAACATGTGGCCAGTTTGAAGCAAGTTGTCCCATAGATGGTAAGACACGTTGATGTTTCATTGTTTTGAAGATGCCAAATGTGTTCCATAATTCCTAAGGATCTTGATATGAAACTGAACCATCCCCGTTACAGATACACAATGCCGTTTAGACACTGGTCAAATGTAACATAATGTATATTTGGGATTACACTTTCCCAGAAAAGAACAGATTCTAGAACTTTTAGGGTTGAGTCCCATCCAGGATTCGAACCCACACTCAGATTCAGGCACCTAATCGCCAGGGTTCGAATCCCGGAAGAGGCTCAACCCTAAAAGTACTAGAGTCTGTAGGTACCTGAGAAAGTGTAACCTGTTATATCATCCATGCAGCTCATCCCTTTGGTGGTGGTATAGGGTTACGTTTGACCGCCTGCATGTACACTTATGTGCTGAAAAGTACCCGTACATAAATAAGATGTATACATAGGTCAGATTAGGTCGGGTTACTTTTAAAGTGTAGATTATCTACGGAACTGTGCCCCCAAGTCTATTCTGAAAACACCCTGAACCATAGCGCAGATTCTAAATCTACGTCACTGTCTTACACAAGTAAGTCGCACAGAACAATCAGCAACATGCCACCTGTATAACGGCCATTTGCATAATTGGGGCTGGAGTGACGTACACAGTAGACCTGTCTGCTAGAGAATGGGTCACACGTGGTATTCAGCGTGGGTTCGTATCCTTGATCGTTCCGATTGTTTCTGAGTTTATTACCACTTTCACCCGTGCCCATTGCTCAAATCTGCATGATGTCGGACTTTCCTCTCTAAAGCCGACACTCACTGGCCTAAGTTGAAAACTACCCAAATCGACGTTAAACCAACCCACTTACTCACTTATTATGACTAGATTTAAAATAGTGAGTTTCGTGAACCTACCTCAAAGACTCTAAACATTCACACGTCAGCGTCCCAGCTATTTATTTAAACCAGGACCATCATTCAAACAATCCCAAGTGCCTATATAGTGTATAACAACATTCATGCCGAAAAATTCCCAACTGCGCAGTCTGGTCTAGACTCGATTATTTACAGACCACCGCCATATAGCTGGAATATTGCTGAGTGTGGCGTAAAACTAAACTCACTCACTCATGCCGAAAAATGTGGGAAAGGCTCATTAACTCCCCGACCGTGACTCCCAACGTCAGCAGAAGGACAATTAATAATGATTATGCTCTCTATAAACAAAGAAGCCATTGCTCAAATCTGAAAACAAATTTGACATAGACACCAAGAGACGTAATCTGTGCTAGTTGTTGATAAAGTTAAAGATAAATAAATATACCCTTGCCTTGCACCTCACCTATAGATATGGAGGGTCATCCCTAAATCTGAAACAATCCTTCAAATGTGTTCAGGTTCTTGGCTGAACCAACATTCCCTAGGGTTTCCATGTTCAAAATACGTAAATTGATATGAAAATCGGAAGCAAACGTTGCACTGCACGTCTCCTTTAGACGAAGTTAATGGTCCCTGAATTTGAAAGCATCCCAACCAATAGTTTTCAAGTTGTTGGTCGACAAAAATGCCTTCGGACGGACGTAATTCCTTGGTACAACAATATATCCCAAACCTTTTAAGGTGGGGGATATGACAAGATTTGTTCACAGTTGTAAGAATACTGCGTCTCCTCAGCATGGCGCCCGTGAAATATGTGCCTGTGGCACCTGCCTCTCGCTCTTTGACGATGCGGGTTAGGAAATGCATGTCCTTGGACATACGAATAATTCATATTGGGGCAACTTGAGGATATCAGTCACTTCATATCATTTGCGCGTGTTTATCAGCTAAACAGGACCAATCGTACCCGTGTTCAAGACAAGAGTAGTTCTGGGGCTCCTTTCACGAAGCAACCTTTACTAAGGTTAACCTTAACTCCCATCCTTTAACATTGCACTAAGGTTACCTTAGTGACTTACGATCACCTTAGTGCTTTTGAAAGGAGGCCGTGACGAATAACTCTTCATCTTAGTAAATACGTCACAGGGGCGTTGGAAAGAGGGGGGGCGGAGACTTTTTTTCAAGACGAAACCATATCTACCTTACCATAACTACAATTTCATTTTGATTTTTAATACTTTACATTAATAACTCATTTATTGATGACAAAATGAATTACCCTATAACAAAATGAACACAAGATACAACACAATAAGATATTGATTACTCCAGTAGATATATCATATTGGTTATGTTCTCTGTCACACTGATTATCTTACACCTGGCCTCGAGGTTTCATTGATTACTCCAGATCATTGAACTGCATTCATGTGATATGACTGTGTCAGCTCACTGTTGAAGTCATTTCAACAACAGATTTCACAACAATACATTGATTACTCCAGATGATACATCACACTGGCTATGTTCTGTCACACTGATTATCTTACACCTGGCCTTGAGGTTACATTGATTTGTTCAGCTGGGGAAACAAGTATTGTCAGCTCACATGAATATATCTGGAACATATCTGGAACCTGGATATTTCACCTCCTTTTAGCCACAGGTATGTTGGTTGGTTGGTTGGTTGGTTGGTTGCCTCAGCAGTATTCCAGCTATATGTTGGCAGTGTGTAGTAATTAGCAGTAGAAGTCTGTTGTTTAACACCGCACTCAGCAGTATTCCAGCTATATGTTGGCAGTGTGTAGTAATTAGCAGTAGAAGTCTGTTGTTTAACACCGCACTCAGCAGTATTCCAGCTATATGTTGGCAGTGTGTAGTAATTAGCAGTAGAAGTCTGTCAGCAGTATTCCAGCTATATGTTGGCAGTGTGTAGTAATTAGCAGTAGAAGTCTGTTGTTTAACACCGCACTCTGCAGTATTCCAGCTATATGATGGCAGTTTGTAAATAATCAAGCCTGGACCAGACAATCCAGTGATCAACATTATGAGCACAGATCTATGCATAGATCGTATTGGGATACGATGACAAGTGTCCGATCTTCAGGGACTTGTAAAAAGACCTCTCTTTAAAAAAATTCCAATCTAAAGGGTCATTATACACGTGACATCAAGTGCATAAAAAGTACCATGGGCCATCAAAATAAAATCACCTGTGCACTAGATTACATCTCAGTACATACCAACTGCCTGTGTATAGAGGTTTCTGCTAAACATGAACTGACAGTTGTAGTATGTGAGTACCCCAGCTATGTCACGGTGGGTCAGCTTGATGACAGACCCAATCAAGGGACTTTTTACCACTTGGATGAAACCAACAAGCTCTGGGATCACAAGTTGGAAACATAACCAATGTGAAACCATGATGGGTTTCTGGTGTGCCGATGTCACAACTGCACAATGAATTGAAGATGCTCAGACATCTAGGCATTTTTATATTAGTTTTGTACATGTTATAGGGCAAATTTTGTTTATTGTTTTATTGAAATTGCACTTCAGGCTATTTCTTATCCCGTCATCAAGCAAAATAGTGAATTTGCACAGGGATTAAATATCCATAATTTCTGTTATAGCAAGGGGATTTACAACAGAAAAGACAATCGATCATATACGCTTTTCATTTCAAATTATATGTAAACAAAATATATAAAATGTCAATACAGAATATCTGGCTTTAGCTCTGTTGTATACACATCAAAACTGACACAAATCATGCTCCCAGGATGTGTTGCCGGGTTTCCCTGTGACCCTCAGACAACATGTGGTTAAACCCCCAAGTGATCAGTTCCATAGTTCAATGTCCGGGATATTTTTGGAACCAAGGAATGTGATCATTTGTTTTGGGAACCACCACACTACACACACTGAAAGGATTTCCAAACATGAAGGTCAGACATCACAGTAGCATTGTACATTTATTTCTTGTACCTCTGACAGCCTCCTTGGTTATACCGGGGAATTATGTATCCTTTTGATTATGATCAATGTCCTGTTCCCACCTGCTTCCATAGCTTCACAAGTCCTCATAGACAATAGCTGTCAGTATGAACACAGGACCTTCACTGGACTCTGGACCCACATCTAGACCCGTGAGCCTAGTTAGGAGTACCACAGACCTTAAACCCTGAGTCAATGAACATACAACCTTGCCAAGTGGCAGCTCGGAATCATGGCCTTTTACCAAAGGCACTTGTCATTGTCACATCAGACACAATACCTCATGCCCCAGACAAATGATCAGTCCTTGGCAATAAACTGGATCCCTGTCCACTAACCCTTGTCAGTGGCACCCCAAACCCCGACCATTACCCTTGTCAGTGGCATACTGGACACTTGACCATTTACCCTTGTCAGTGGCACACTGGACACTTGACCATTTACCCTTGTCAGTGGCACACTGGACCATTTACCCTTGTCAGACCATTTACCCTTGTCAGTGGCACACACTTGACCATTTACCCTAAACATTTACCCTTGTCAGTAAATGGGAAACCCAGGACCATGAAACACTGAGCATACATACATATAAATAAATAAAATTTTCTGAAGGATTTTCTGTCAATGGATTTCAGCATGATTTGTATACAAAACACAAATAGAAACAACAACAAAGAACACATTATAACAAATCTTGATTAAATATCACAGAAACAAATACTGCATAGTTTACACCATTCTCTTCCCATAGAGGTTACTCAAGTCAAGATATGACTTGAGTAACCTCTGTTGAAAGAATGAGTTTCATCCCTTGCCATAACACAGGTCTTTCGGCTCCATGGATGCCCCCCCCCCCCCGACATTAGACACCTGTGTTATACATAACATGGAATAAGGGCAAACTAACATAATATTTTGCTACAGGTAGCAATAGCAATCTGCAATCTTTATGAATAAAGGTGTCTTATATAAGTTAGTACAATGTTCCAATGCTTGTGTGTTGAGCATGGAGTCTGCCATTAGCAGAGAATTTAGGTACATTGTAGTTAATATTTGCATCATGATTAACTTGAACCCAACAGCAGATTTGTTGATAGGCTATTTCTGATGTTTCGATGACATGGAATCCAGTTATTACCTCGCAGTTTAACTTAAGCCAAGTTATCGCAAAGGGTGTTAGCAAGGGATATACTTACATCCTGACTGATGGCAATCTTGAAGCAATGCATGGCTTGTAAAATACTAAAGGATCTTTAGGACCTTGTAATGTTGTAAAAAATATTTGTATAAGTATATGGATTTCTTGACTACTCAAATAAATGATAATAAATGATTGAAGATGTTTCAGGTTCCAGGGTAACTGGCTACAGCCTAATGGTGTCGATGTTAGACTCCTCTTGTCTGCTGCCATTTAACTCATCCTCTTGACCAGATACATCTTCCTTCTGGATGCACCCTGAGTCCGCTGTACTTGACTCATCCTGTACAGAGAACACAGGATTGTTTTGTCCCTGTAGGTCATGTGATCGTCTGTCTCCAACGTCCCCATCCTGAATGTTTTCTGTCTTCTTCAGCAGCCGAGGTCCGAAGATGGTGACCAGAGCAGCGCCAATGGGAGCAGTGATCAGGATGGCCAACACAGCAATGGTCAGGATCTGTCACGGACAGGAGTTTGTATTAGTGTATGTTCTGCTGTAGGTATGGCCAGTAAAACCTCATTAATCCAGATGCTAGTACCCAAATGTAATTTTCAGGGCTAAAAGATCATTGGGAAGGAGCAATGTTCATTTGATTACATAATACATCACATTCACGACTCTCAATGGGTTAACAGAGACAAGATTAACAAGGTTTCACTCTAAACAGTGTAACAATACAAAGGTAATTAGGACTTAACAATAAACTATATTTCATAATATTGTGACACAGTGCACAAGAAAACTGAAGATGAGCTAATGTAATCTTTCTACAATTCACATACTGTCAGGAAATGGAATGTTTATCACCAGTATTGATCAATTCAATATGCCCTCTTTAACATACATGTGTAGATACATGTCCTCATACAGGACTTGTAACATGCACTGTGGAGCCTGCCATTGATATTCTTGAGGGAGGGACCCGGGCTGTTTTGTCAGAAAGAGCATATTTTTTGGGATAATTTTTACTTTCTTCTTTTTTCTCTGTTAGAAGCACTAAGAGGATATTTACAGGAATTCCAACAAACCAAATAGAAATTGTAAAACTTTCTCTGTTGCCTGTGTCAAAATCAAAACATTTCTAGGCGGCTGAGGTCTCCTCCACATCAGAATATCACATGAACAGTCATGAAGTTTGGCGATACACACCAGTATTAGTCTTTCCAGCCCTGTGTGGTGAAATAACAGAATTGTAAAAAAAAAGGTGTGAAAACATGTGGCACCGGGATTATCTGCATCACTCAAGGTCCCGGACTGGATGCAGACAGCAGACCATGTGATCCAGGTGAAGCCGTGATCTGATATGATTTACTGTTCAAGCCATCACAACATATATTTGTACGAGTTCACAATGCAGGAGCATATAAAAACATGAAAAATGTTATGTTGGACAGGATTGGAGGTTACAAGTATCTGAAAATTAAATTCAAATAAACTGCAAAATGGCAAAGAAATATATATATATATTGAATAAAGGAATATTCTAGATAATAATATAAGTTTTTATTTAAGTTGTATTTTTATGATAAGTTATACAAGATTGAAGGAAGACTCCACTGTAAAGCAGGGAAATGGGGTTGATCAGTTTTGGCATAACGTGATGTGTGGGACAGACAAGCACAAGGCTGCCTAGCCTGTGAGTACAATACATGCAACCTGTCTCGGCAGTATGGGAAACGGGGGAAAGACTGAATGACAACCATAGGAGAAAACTGAAGGCAAACACAAAGATACAAGTTGTTTGATGGGCATTCTAGAAGTTGGTGACTCAAAAATGAAACATCCAACTTTATGGATGACAACTTCTTATTTATTGCATAGAGCGACGTTTTGATGTAGATTCTTACATCGTTATCAAGCTAAAAGTGAATACAACCAGATGTTGTATGTTTCATTTTCACAAAGATACAAGGTACAGATAACTGCCTGCGGTGCTCAGCAACTGTTAAACTGCTGCACTGTGGTGCTCACAAGCCTGGAAGAAGAAAAAGTCTAGAGACAGACCTGGGCAGAAGTTGGGCTTGTTATCAGAAAATGTACGACAAAATTGCCACCTGTAGCTCAGCTTGACAATATACATATATATAGGAAAACAAAACAGTGGTCCGATGCTCTACAACAGTCTCATTGAACAGCACTCATTGCAATAAAGAAGTTGACTATCCATACAAATCAGTTTTCCTTCTACAACAGTCGGTGGAGGGAAGGTGAACGGACGGTGGAGGGAAGGTGAACGGACGGTGGAGGAAAGGTGAACGGACGGTGGAGGAAAGGTGAACGGACGGTGGAGGAAAGGTGAACGGACGGTGGAGGAAAGGTGAACGGACGGTGGAGGAAAGGTGAACGGACGGTGGAGGAAAGGTGAACGGACGGTGGAGGAAAGGTGAACGGACGGTGGAGGAAAGGTGAACGGACGGTGGAGGAAAGGTGAACGGACGGTGGAGGAAAGGTGAACGGACGGTGGAGGAAAGGTGAACGGACGGTGGAGGAAAGGTGAACGGACGGTGGAGGAAAGGTGAACGGACGGTGGAGGAAAGGGTGGAGGAAAGGTGAACAGACGGTGGAGGAAAGGTGAACAGACGGTGGAGGAAAGGTGAACAGACGGTGGAGGAAAGGTGAACAGGTAAGTGTTGGTACAGGGAAATGGAGGTGATAGTGTTGGGATGGAGAATTGTTTATCAGCATTGGTTTGATGCCTTCTGTTCCCACTGTAATATTTCTGGTGTCTGTTTTCAGGTATCAGTGACTCCTGAACACTCTTCCAGGTGGACAAGGAGTATGTGTTGCTGCACAAGAATCCCATTTCCACATTTTCAGTTATAACACTGTTATAATGGGCCTCTTTACTATCAAATATCCTTCTCCGTAGTTAGAGAGAGAGAGGGGGGGAAAAGCTTTACAATTCTCAGGAATCTAAAGCTCTGATTCCTGTAGCTGGTGTTGTGGCCATTGTTAGAGCACATGGGTAGTTGGGATGCAACTCAGGGTTAAAGGGTGGGTGTGGTTTGCATAGGTATAGTGAAAAGGCATTTGGGACATGCCACCAGGACGAGGGCAGGGGCATGAACTGTGGTGCACAAGGGTGGTTGTGACACACTTCTATTACAAATGTGGGTGGGGCTTAAATTGTGGTCCGGAAGGGTGATAGGGACACATTTCTATTACAAAAGTGGGTGGGTGGAAGGGACTTAATCGGGGTCCAGATGGGTGGTTGTGACACACCTCTAGTACAAAGGTGGGTGGGGCTTGAATTGTTGTCCAGAAGGGTGGTTGTGACACACCTCTAGTACAAAGGTGAGTAGGGCTTGAATGGTGGTCCATAAGGGTGATAGGGGCACATTTCTATTACAAAGGTGGGTGGGGCTTGAATGGGGGCCCAGACGGGTGACAGGGACACACCTCTATTACAGATGTGGTTGGGGCTTGAATGGTGGTCCACAATGGTGGTTATGACACACCTCTAGTACAAATGTGGGTTGGTGGGGCTGAATTGAATTGTGGTCCAGAAGGATGGTTGTGACACCTCTATTACAAAGGTGGGTGGGGCTTGAATTGTGGTCCAGAAGGGTGGTTGTGACACCTCTATTACAAAGGTGGGTGGGGCTTGAATTCCGGTCCAGAAGGGTGGTTGTGACACACCTCTAGTACAAGAGTGGGTGGGGCTTGAATTGTGGTCCAGAAGGGTGGTTGTGACACACCTCTATTACAAAGGTGGGTGGGGCTTGAATGGTGGTCCACAATGGTGGTTGTGACACACCTCTAGTACAAATGTGGGTGGGTGGGGCTGAATTGAATTGTGGTCCAGAAGGATGATAGTGACACACTTCTATTACAAAAGTGGGTGGTCGGGGGCTGGAATGGTGGACACATTGGGGATGGGGATATACCATTTAGGACAAAGGATAGTGAGGCTTGGATGAAGGTGCATCTAGGGGTTAGACCATTCCTTTAAGACAAGGGTTATCAACTATTGAGTTTTTACAAGACACTGTTGCACACTTACACTATGCAGAGTGTCTGACCTACATTGGAAACATTGTTGTACACTTGCACTATGCAGAGTGTCTGACCTACATTGGAAACATTGTTGTACACAGCTATTGTTCCTTCAATAGCATGGATAATACTTATATTGCTTTCATACCAAGCATCATCAGAAGATGGCACATCCCTCATTCCTCACTAACATGAACAAACAGTGAGTGTCTTGTCAAACCAATTCCATGGGATTAGGATACAGAACTTTGTAGTTGTATGTCAGGTCCTGTTTGTTGCCAAGATATGAGTCACAATATGGTACAACATCCTGTGTGTGTCACTATATATATGAATCATCATGACAATGTGATACAAACTTATGGTGACATAGAAAGAAACAGGTTTACTAAATTCAAAATTTCATGAAAGAATACCCATATGTTTCAGAGAATTGTTTTGTTTTATTTTGAACAGACTGATGAACAGACAGACAAGCTAATACATTGATTGATATTGAGCAACATCCCAAGAACACAATGAACCAACATGACACCTTGATCCAATTACTCACAGCAGATGTCACTGGGAACAATTTCTTTGTGGTTTAAAAACAATTTTTCAAATGTTTACACTTTTCTACTTGAGTTATTCATGTTTGTAGTTTGAGGCATTGCATGAAATGATCAACAAAATATGAGGGAGCCCATCAACAGTCCACTGGAAAAAAAACTTAACACATTAATAAAAGGGAGTGAGTAAATATTGCTTTATGCTGCATCAGGAATATGGCAGCTATTCGTGGTGAGTATCAGTGAAAGTTTGGCTCCAGCAGACGTCTCCAAAGGTACCCTCAGTTATCTCCCCTTGTCTTACATATGGAGGATGAAAGTTAAACATTTCTGCTATAATCAATAATTCAGAATTTGTATCTACACTGAAAGAAATATAAACTCAGTTGTTATGAGAGTTACACAATGAGTAAGTGAATCAATATAGTTTTATGGCGCTTTTGGATATATTCCAGTCATGTCTCAGCAGGGGGTTCCAAAATGAAGTAAAAAACATAAGTCATACACAAAATATACAATAACCCAACACTGATACACAACATCAAATCTCAAACACAAGTCATTATAGAAGAGGTCATGTAACTATACACAATATGGCTAAAAATCTGCATGGGACACCAAGAACAGGCTGAAACAACGGTCCCATGTAGACAACGTAGACTGGAGTACCCTCAAGACAAAGCTCATAGTAAAGCCCTTGATATCTTGGTGAGCTACATGGCCTATCGGGCTTTGTGTGATGTGTATTTTCTCATGAAATAAATCAGAAGAATACAAAGTTTTGATTTGCAAAATGAAATTTTATGAGATTTTACATAAATCGCATTTCTTCATAAAATTTCATTGTTTAAATCAGAACTATCAATTTCTGTGGATAAACCGAGTCTTATGTAGTTTATTGTGGAATCCAGACACATCAAGATGGGAGAGTGGTAACCCAAGAAGAGGGAATGGACCTTCACATCCTCCATGTCAGGCAGTGAATGAATGCTTGAGTTTGGTTTTACTCCATTTTTAGCAATAACCCAGCAATAGCACGGTGGGAAACACCGGGATGGGCTTCATACATTGTAGCCATGTGGCAAGAATGGACTATTTGGCAAAAATGCGTACCAAAATTTAAGCCAAAACTATTGTTGGTTTGAGGTTTGAAATAACTTGTGCTCCAGCTTTTGATATAAAAGCAAGTGTCGGGAAGGAGTAGCCTAGCTAGGCCAGAATTCCACACACCCCTTTTACTAGAAAACAGAACAAAATATCCTAGTTTGAACAGGGGGGGGAAAACTTGGAGGAGGGACCTTTAACCTAGCCCAAACTTTCCCCAGGGTAAGATATATCCTAGGACAAAACTTCCCCTAGGACAAAACTTCCCCCGGGTTAAGTTTGGCCTAGGTCAGATTCTCCCCGGGGATAGTTTAGACCAGGGAAGAAATGGCCTGCTACACCGGGTATTCTGTGTGAGAAGCGAATGTTTTAACCAGTAAGCTACCCCACCGCTCCTGTCAGGCAGTGAGTGAGCTGGGGTTAAATTACATTTGTGACGTCATTCCATTGTCTGTTCGCTCCATTACTTTTCAGGAATGGAGCGATGTGTACCAGTTTAAAAACAAACCCCTTCATTTTGTCACTTTGACATTTAATTTTGATAACAGAAATATTCCCAATACTTTGAATGTAATTTAAGTAGGGTAATATCCTCGTAACTCTCCATTCCTTAAAAATAATGTGCCTCGGCCCCTTGGATGAGTATGTCCATTTTCAACTAAAACTGGATAATTATCTACTGGCCTGCAGACCCCTGAACATTGTATCCCAGTTGTGTAGATCGATGCTAATGGTGTTAGTCACTGGATTGTCTGGTCCAAACTAGCTTAGAATTACCATAAAGGGTACAGGGATAGAAAACTAGATTACAATGCCAGTTTAAAACGCAGACATGATTTTGCTGTCCGAAACTGGGCATCTTACATTGAGCAATATTGGAACTGTAAAATAGTGAGTGAGTTTAATAATTTTTTAATATATTTATGTACTCAATTGCTGTACATGTGTACAAAATTGATGACCCCTCTACCTCCCCAGAACAAAATGGGTGACACCCCCTCCCTAAAATCATCATACACACCTCTTTCTCATCTTCTTCCCACCATAAATTATGAAGGTGTCCACCCATTACGCACGCAGGCAGTTCGCAGACACCTTAAAACAACATTTACGGTTCAATGAGCAGATTAGCTACTACCCGTTACCTACACATTATAATGGAATAGCCCAAATAAGAACGCAAGAAGAAAACTGAAGCTGTATTATTTAATTTGAAAGATGGCCGAAAACACATTTGAATGCTGCTGCTGCTGCAAAAAACAAAATAAAACCAACTTGATTTTCATAAACATTCCGCTTTAACCTTCTCGTCTAATGACATCTAAAATGATTGGAGCATTTCAGAAATTAAAGTTCCGACTAAACAGAACACCACCAGTTTTTCTTCAGGACTTACTCCCACCTGTAGTAGGCAACCAGATAAGTTATGAATTAAGAAACTCCAATAATTTTAGCCAACCATGTACAAGACTGAGGTACTCAACATCATCTTTTATTCGATCAGCAGTTAAAATATGGAACAATAATCCCATAGCTATTAGGAATTGCAACTCTGTTGCATCATTTAAATCTGATATCCATGTGAAAGAAAAGTGTGCACCTAAATATTATTTCATATGGAATAAAGAAGTTAAATGTTTTGCACACAAGATTAAGATATATATGACAAATAGTCAGTTAACTATGATTTATTTATAAAATATAAAAAGTGACGCATCATGTCATTGTTTACTAATCAAAGTTAAAATCTTTAGAAAGTATTGTTAAAATTAGAACATTGACTGGTCTTAATCTTACCTTTCATGGCAATGCAGGTCTCTCATTAATTGAAAAGCAGAATGTTCTCAAATATGTACATATCTCTCTGCCATTTATCTATATCTCTCAAACAAAAAGTACCTCAGTTAACTTCTGTTGTACATATCCTATTTTTTGGACAGGGCTTTTCTTAGTTGGATAAGTTGTGCCCAAACCTTTTCTTGAATGCATAAAATGTTTCAAACAATAAACACAATCAAACCTCTCAGTGAAAAAAACCTGATTTTATATTCGATAATAATTGATAGTAAAAATAATTTTGAGAAGAGAAGAGCGATTATCATTTAATCACAACAATGTTCTATTTACCCACAATCAAACTTCTCAGTAACGAACCTGTTTCAGGCTCACCCTGCTCTACTCACTAGACAGTGGACTGTTTCATTATACCGGTAGGTGTTACCCTAATTAACCTTCTAGTTCAGTGTCTGTCAGCTGGCTGGCTGTCAATTGGGAGATAACCATTATGAATGGTCCCTTAAAGATTTTTCACATGTGGGAACTGGAAGATTAAAAATAGAAGCTAAATATACCTATTTCTATTTCTTCAAGCATTACTGAAATATTGACAAAAATTGTTACCCAAACAAGATGTGTTTAGTTTGTGATTTGACTGATACACCTGCAGACCAACCATATCGATCTGTCATCAGCACAGCATAGGAAAGGAAGTAAGTACTGTCATTACCAATTGCTTCAGACAGTGTTTCTTTCACTTCAGTTTATATGCTTGATCTGAATTGGTTTGAAGCCACCTTTCTTACAGGAAATCTCACCTCACAAAAATACTATTAATTCTAAATCCAGCCACAGACCACATACTTCTGAACTGGATCCTGCTCAACAAAGCAACATTAGCACCCAGTTACAACAGTCATACCAAGTGGCCTATGTCTAGTGTGACGTGTAATGGCCATGGAGTGGTCGTTTAATGGAGGTCAACACAGGAAACCAAGGTCACTGTAGCTAATTCCCTATAAAGGGTTGAAATAATTTGATATATAGCAAATCACTTGACAGATGTGATCAATAACATTCACAAATACAATAGACATACTGACATGCTATACACTTTGTACAAGATACAGGGCAATACTGTTACAGATATACTACCGAAAAAAAATAAGGGAACTAAGAATTTGAATGCAGCTAACGTTGAGGTGAATGTGTGCAAGCTGAACGCAACATCCAATCACAATGACATTCCACATGATGCATGAACAACACATGATGCACGTGCACTCAGAAGCTAAACTGTATCCACCTATTGGAGAACTCACAATCACTACTGCTATTGAGGTGAACACACGCTGAAAAATGTCTCCGAGGCAGTACCTCAATGAACAGACAAAATGGAGAATTGTGGGTATGATAGAGGGGGGGAACACCACTGTGCCAAGTTGCCCGAATGTTGGGTAAATCAAAAAGTGTAATTTCACACCTGTGGTACAAGTACCGTCAAATGAGACCTGGGCGTGGTAGACCAAAATCAACGATACCTAGACCGTATCGTCTCATTACATTAGTGGCCCTACGCAATAGGTTCAAATCAGCACCTGCTATCAATAGGGAATTCCATACAATAACTGGACGACAAGAATTCCAGTATCAACGGTTAAGAACCGACTCTATCAAGCCCGTCTGAAAGCAAGGTAGGCCAGTAAAGGGTGTCACCCTCACAGCTCACCATAGGCACCAAAGATTGGTGTGGACTAGGCAGCATCTGGGACGGGCTTTGCGCCATTGGCGTTACACCAGGTTCTCAGATGAGTCAAGGTTTTGCCTCCAACTCACAGATGGCAGAAAAGCGGTGAGCGGTATGCCAGAGTGGCAATTATTGACCATGATTGGTATTGGGGCGGTAGTGTCATGGTGTGGGGCATTATTACACATGACAGGCGATTGGATCTGGTCAGCGATATGTTGACGGAATTTTGCGTCCTGTCGTGGCTCCACTGGCCAGACTTATCGGCAGGAATTTTGAATTCCAAGATGATAATGCCAGACCACATCGTGCCCAAGTAATCACCGCTTATTTCGACGAGGGAATATAGACATTGGACTGGCCCTCTAAATCCCCAGACATGTCCCCAATTGAGCATCTGTGGGACGTTCTCGGCCGGAGGGTGTATGCCAGGGACCCCGCACCCGTCAACATGGCCCAGCTTGGGGTAGCTCTTCAGGCGGAATGGAGGGCAATATACTATGGGCAACCAGCGGAGGTTAGTCAACAGTATGCCATCAAGGTGTCATGTATGTGTCGCCTAACATGATGGACACACCAGATATTGAACTTCACACCCAAAACTGACTTTGTGGACATTTAGAGCAATTATACATTCACTGTGATTTTATCAGTTCCCTTATTTTTGGTCGGTAGTATAGATGACCCAGTTAATCTGCATCAACAGAACAACAAGACAGAAACTTCTCACAATCTTTATTCTGTTCATCACTTGCTTGATAACGGAGTTTGAATCTACACTGAAACTTCGCTCCCACTGTAATAAAGAAGTTGTTCTACCACAATGTTCCAACTTCAAACTGCCTCTCAAAGAAGAAACACCTGGTCCCTTATACTTACTTACCTTATTAAGTCAGACAAAGTATTTTCTCAATATAAAAGTCTGGATCAGATATTCCAGTGATCAATAGCATGACCATCATCTATGCAATTGGGAAATGATGACGTGTCAACCATCCTGTTAGTCTTGTCTTAAGACAAGCATGGGTTACTGAAGATAAATTCTAACCCACGTGTGTATGATAGACATGAATAGTAGGTAGATAACATATGCAAGAAATCCGTATTTTTACCGTATTTCCGTAGGGCAAAGGAAATGTTGGTCATGACTTCTTGATACACCCTGGATTTACTTTAAGCCATCATTATTCACACAAAGTTGTATTTTTATCCAAAAAGTGTTTTTTGAGAATACACAATGATTTGTGCAAAATACGATCCCTTCATTCAGTGGCACATACACAGCAAATGTCTGATTCAGTAGCCAGGAATGAATACAAGATCAGTTTCAGGATCACCTGTGGTCACAGGCACAGGCCCTCGTGTCTTTGCGAGGATTAAAGATGTTAAAAAAATAAAACATTTGAAATGACCCCCGACTCGAAATGCTTCACAGTACAATGCATTATGACAAGGCCGGATACTTCGGTGTACCTGCCTGCTTTGCCAATCGCTACGCTACCATCGCATGCAATGGATTAAAACTTAATGTGAACATAATCATGGATGATTGGCCTATTGAGCTCCACTCATGACACCTACCAATTCTTTATTGTTATTTCTGCAAGTCGATTGAAACCCGATTTTCACTCTCAACTAAACGATCTTGACACAAATGGATGACGATGTGTCCGCACAAAACGGGGGTGTGGTCAAAGCAAGCCATCACGGTAAATAGCAAACATAAATGCCAGAGAATAACCAGTCTCAATTATCCAAGGAACAGATTGTACTAAGAAAATCAGTGATGACACACGATGTTTGTGGACAATATGAGCATATCTTGACCTACTGGTAGGATGCACCTCTCTTGCAAAGTGCATAACAGCATGAGTCAGTCAGAAACTCCTCTTATGAAAACAAGTTTTAGAAATTTGATTAAAGAAATGTGTATCAAGAAAACAGTGAGAAACACTTGATCTTCAATATGTTTATTTCATTCATTCTCATGTATTTGGAAATATTCTTAAAATCATTCTAAAATTATATTTTTAAAGAGCAAAAAATTTCAATCTAAATCTATATTACTTTGGAGCTCTTAAAACTACTGGCACCTTAGTCAGGTTGAGTGGCCATATTACTTGGAGTTTGTCAGTCTTACAACCTGTCCTTCACTGCAGCAGCTCAGTGTTCTGTGACTGTTGATCAAACCAGGAGCAACACAGAGTTAGCTCCCCTGCCATGTTGGCTACCCTGTGACAGCAAGCTGACTGTGCTAACGGCTAAATTAACTACATTCAGCAATGAGGACCTAATCTGTCAAAATTGTAGTGTGACAGGGTGTTTAAGGTTTATCTTTCCCTACATACTTAAGGTAATGGGGAGATTCCTTTAAGACACATGGGCTAGTGTTTGGGGATAAAGCTATAAATACTTGTCATCTGGGGTTAGCTTAAGCAGAGACCTGTCTCATAATAGATGGTCTCTGCAGGCCCTAAATAAGGCACCTCGGTTCAGGACAAGGGTCTCCCCTAGCATTGGTCCAGAGGAAAGATCTACTGATAAGAGAGAGGGACTAAGCCTTAGTCTAGGGTCGCCCCAGCATGAGAGTTTAAGACAAAGACAGAGTGGGTGTGAGAGCAGAGAGAGAGAGAGAGAAGCTAAACTGAGTGGCTGCTCCATGTGCTTCATCACACAGAAAGTTATGGAATACAGAATGAACTGGATACTCTCTTGTGTGATATGTTGGTAGACGAACCCCCAATTGGTCACAGTGAGAAAGACTTCCGTCTGTATCCCACTTCTAGTCAAATCATAGTCAAATCAAAGTACCTGAATATATCTATATCTTTTTCCTGATACATTCAGCTGAAATAGTGTATGTATACTACTCAAACAAGTTAAGGAACATCAGATTTGTTCATACATATGACTACAGCTGGTGGGTAACACAGTATTCTCACAATGGTCTTGGTTTGAGTAGTATACAGTGATCACATGTTATTTGATCAGCCATTTAAATTAGAATGAGTAAAGGGGTTATAATTATATGTAGTTCTAATTTGGGAGATAAGATCATCACAGCAAGTGGATTGTCCCAGTACACTTCATGATGCAACAACTCTATATCACACTCAGCCCGTTCATATATTCACAGGGACACTCCAGACACGATCCGCAGCAGATGTGAGCAGTGAGTGAACTATACCAGGGTTAGACAGCATCACTAGTCCACCTGCCTGCTAGTAAATTCTGGAAGTGATAATCTTTTTCTCTTACAATCTAGCTGTGCACGAACTATAAGTGAGCTGTGGACTAGTTTTAAGCCTTGTGTCTGCCCCTGGTTACTGTAGCATGTGCCAGAAGGTTTTGAGGACACATGCCCAAAGAGGTCATCTTCTTTATCACAAGCTGTGCCCAACAGACTCAAAGAAATATAACTAAACTTGATCTGTGTACTACTGGCAAAATTTGCAGACAAATAGTGAGCCATGTTGTCATAGTAGCCTGCAGATTCAACAAGAAACGGTGGTTGATGGTGTGACCCAAACATGATGATTGGGAAACATATGTGAAACAGCCATTTCATATTCATGTCACCCTGGGATGTTTTAATACAATATTTGTTCCAGAAATTACTGACAGAACTAATAGTAATAACTTAAAGTAATTGTTCATCTTTTTTTCCTGAGAAGAGCTTGTAGGTCTTGTAGCCGTGATGAATCAGGTGGTGGCAGATCCTCTGAGAAGTTCCCCAGTATGACCAGTACTGAAATCTGGAGCCCTTTCTGGACCCGACTTCAGCAGATGAATGTCATCAAGCTCTTTGTTCAGGACAGAGCTTCAGCCAGTATTCTAACCAGATATGACCAGATTTTCTTCAGGACGGAACTTCAGCTTGTGTTCTAACTAGATATGACCACACTCTCTTCATGGCTTCCTTATTGAAGCATTTTCTCCCTGAGGCCGCCTTCTTCCTCTGCCTCCTTCTCTTCTTCATCATCCCTCAGAGTTAAAGCAACTTCAGCAACCTCAACATCAGCCCCGTTGCCTTTTGGTGTCTGATTCAGCAACCGTGGCCCACTAATGGACACAATGGCTGCCCCAAGGGGTGCCGTCACCAAAATGGATAACACAGCCAGTTGTAAAACCTGAATGTGTAACACATCAACCCCACAGCAGGATATCAATTTGAATTCAAATTTCAACACAGGATTCAAAACATGCAGTAAATATGAAGGTAAAAGAATGAATGGAACAATTACAGAGGTTTAGTCAACATATCAGCAGGATGCATTTGAAAAATAGTATCCATAAAACATGAGCATATTACCAAGAAATCAATTTTAAGAAATCACACAACATAATGAGTGTAAATGACACAAAATGAAGACAAGGTAGATGCAAAAGCAGAAGTGATTTCAAAAGCAGCGAATGCATAAAAAAAAGTTGTGAATTCATAAAAAACATGATGAATACATATGTTGTAACAATATGCAAACAGAATAAACAAGCCATATACAGACGAGGTTTTCCAGGAATATCCAAGTGTGCCACAGTTGGAGATAAGATCATTGAAGGTCACAGATGGGTTGAAGGTCAAGTTGTTGTCCGGATCATCAGAAATGCAGAGTGGAAAGAAAAGGTGTTAATAAACATGATTTCAGAATGTTGTATACTCGTTACAATCACTAACAATCAATTATGAGTCAAAGTTTCATTATTGGTTATCCTCAGGGAAAACAGTTCAAATGATGCACCATAAAAATGGTGCCTAGATAATGCTGTTAGACATTACTGATACCTTTGATCATGCCTCAAATATATAACAGATAGAAATGGGTATGTTATAGTTCTCATATGAAAACACAAAGAAACCACAAATAGCAACGTATGCATTGATCTGTACAATAAAAGGTGATAATTCAATTTATAGTTCTGCCATTGGTCCTTTTGTGCACATATTTACATATTAGCATACTGACTGACTGAGTTTTGGTTTTATGCCGCTTTTAGCAATATTCCAGCAACATCACGGCGGGGGACACCAGAAATGGGCTTCACACATTGTGCCCATGTGGGGATTCGAATCCGGGTCTTCGGCGTGACGAGCCAACGCTTTAACCATTAGGCTACCCCACCGCCCCACATATTAGCATACACTATTCCATCAGTATGGACATATTATTTTTTGTTATTGTTAGGTGTGTTAATGTTGCTTTACAAAGAAAACCATAAAATTAAACATACCCAACTGAACATTCTGAGCGTGCAATGACCCACAGTGAGTGTTGCATGCTGAACAATGTTATGACAGTATCACAAGCTGAGACAAGCACCGATACACTTAGAAGATTGATCAAAAGAAGGGTGCTTATTACAACACAACAAAAAATTCATATCAAACTGTAGAGAGCACAGTAGCCAACTTAAAAACCCTGGAAGATGTAAATCTACCTGGGGTAGCATGTCGGAAGCAACAGTACTGCAAGTCCTGCAATGGTGCTCTAACTTCAGATGCTGATGGTCTAGGACTTTTTGTCATTTCTTAAAAGTCAAATCAATGATATCCTCGTCTCATTGTCAAACACTGACAGGTTTTATATGCTATAAATGTCCAACTTATTCTATACATGACATATGGCTGAAATACTGCCTGAAAACTGGAAAAGATAGATTTGGACAATAAGTAATCGCAACTATGATCAGTTTATAGTCAAGATGACAATGGGTACATTTTTTTAAAGGAATGTTAGAAAATAATCAAAACTTAAGCTGAAAGTAAAGTACAAAACCAAAAAATCAGTGGAAGCAAAGTATCGGCTGTGCTGAAAGTGACACAAAACAGTTAATGGCGCACATGAAGTGTTAAAGCCAAAACTGAAATAAGCAAGAATGCAATCAGTGGTAAATGTATATCTCTGCATGTACACACTTGTTACAACATAAAGCATGCTAAAAACCAAACAAGGGAGTACTATTCTTAAGCTGAACGTTTTGGTTTGTCCTTCCTAATGAGTGTATCAGCAAGCACAATATACGGTGAACAGTTAGTGTTAAGCCTTGGCCCTGACATTAGTTATTCAACTTTCCAACCATTCTTGTGCTAAGTTAAGAAATAAAACACAAAATGCATGAAATGGTCAAACAATAAGCAACAACATCAACCCCACCTATGACCAATCATTAGTCCCACTTCCCTTCCCAATCCCAGCATGCAATGTTTATGGACCCTCATACAAAAGGGAGACAATTCTTACTGACCTGTTTGCCTAAATTCTCCAGCTCTGGTTTTCCTTCAGAAACAGCCATTTCATAGGCTTTGGCACCAATAGCAGCCTGCAGAAAAACAATACTTATTTCAAAACAACATATTCATACAGTTCTTTGAAAGTAGTATCGTTTAGATTACAAACACTAGAATGTAAATGTGAATGCTAACAATACATTACAGTCCTTTCTTGTACATGTCTTTGGGATCCATGTCAGATCTGTTTCCAAAATAATGGAGCTGAGATCTAAAATTGTTATGGAATAAAACAAAGTGAAGCAGAAATCAAATTGTGGAGATTAATTTAGCCAAAAGCGTCTCCAAACAGCTAAATCACAACTCACAAACACAATTTGCATTCCCAGGTCATTCACTAGTGTGGACACCTATTCCCCTCATTCTCAGACCAATGTGGGGAAAATAGCCATTTAAATCAAGGTCCATTTGTTACCAAATACAAAGCTCTGACAAATCACCAGAGAATGATCACTGACGTATCGTCTGCTGCAATCAGTCACCCACCCACCTGGACTGTAGCTTTGGGAAGCCATGCAAATGGAATGAACATCCTCTCCTTTTTGTTGAGAGGGGTGAAGAACACTGCCAGGAAGGACACCACCATCCGTACTGCCAACCCGATTCCAAGAGTGGCTAGGCCAAGACCTAAGGAATACAACACATCTGGATAAATAACTCAGAAGCACTACAGCAGGAGATCCTCTTATCAAATAATTAAACAAAGCTAATAATTGTGGTCTTGTTGATATTCTCCACACAAATCTACTGATGTTGTTCATGTTTATGTTCTCTACACAGCAGAACCTACCAATGGTGTTCTTGTCAATAGTCGCGATCTCCACCTCAGCTCCAATCAGACCAAACAGTAATGGTTGAAAGATCATCCATAAGACTCCCACCACACCCTCAATCGGATTCTGGAAACATTCAATTTCACGACATCACAATCCCAAAACGTCTGCTGCAATGTCAATAAACATGCAAACACATAAGAACCTCTCTCCATAAGAAGCAAGAGATAAACGTTCTTTCTAACAAGCAAACCTTACAAACACATGGCAAGTGATGAACATATGGACACACAATACTAGGGTTTCAGAGCCTGAAGAGAGAATATCAGTCTCAATAGAAAGGAAGTGGACAAATGTTCTAAATGAATTAGTTACTGACTCACCTGTTCACCCTCCTTGAACTCTTTCCTCCATTTCAGTGCAGCCACAAATCCGAGAGTGAGGCACCCCAGGGGCCCAGACCCCGCCCACTTGAGGTAAGTGGAGAGGAAGATGGCCATCAGACCGAACCCAACCAACATCACGGACCGAAACAACACCAGGTTTTTCTGCAACAACATTGAAGTCTGTAATCCTCAACTCACACTGTTCTCTGTATATATTGACTCTTTATGGTCCCGGATTTAACGTACTCATTGGTCATCAACGGTTATTGTTTTTACCCAGATTTCCCTCCCTCCAGCTTCTGGACTGAAATTATGGGATGGAAGATTGTATTATATAATTGATGCTCTCATCTAGATTAACTTATCACAAGTCTCAGGTAAGCTGTTCTCACACATCTCAGCACCAAATCACTAGGGGACCATTCATAAATTATGGCTAGGGTGGGTGATGATGATGAATATGGAGAAGCATGTAAAATGTGGACCCGCCTGCATGTCAAGTACGAAATCAATGTCTTCCTCCCCCCTCCCCAGAACAAATTAGGTAACCCCCCTTAAAATCATCATCAGCCCCCTTCACCATAAATCAAATTATGAACGGTCCCAAGGTAAAATAATGTGGACTGAATATAGATGCACAGGCAGAGATAATATTGTGGAATCTGTTGACATAACCATAAAACAGCTCAAACAGGGACATTTGATAAAGAACTGCCTTCCTTTCTCACATTGATACTTCTACTGGTCATGTGATCTCCTAGTTCTGTGAAGGAATGGGAGGAGGTGCCAAATAACACACATTCAAATGAGACAAACAGATGAAAATGTGATGACTGCATATTTTTTTATGGTTATGTTTTCCACCATCTTTTGTATGTAATGTTATCTGTAGACTATGCATAGCCATGACCACTGTCACAGTTCCTAAATGCCATTGCTAGGATTAGGTTTGTGCATTTACTTTAAAACCGGGTGTCAGCCTTTCTGAAGGAATATCATTTACGTATAGTTGAACACATTCACACATCATAACTACTGTCTGTTCATTTTGCATGAGTGACCAGGTACATAACTCTTCTGTCTAACCAGGCCTGATGTCTAAATTGGACAGAGACTCCAGTCTCAATCAGTGTGGACAGATTCAACTCTTCAACTCTTCAACAATCTTTCATGTTTTTTAAATGAGATCACTTGCAGTTACACGTATTCTACTGGTGTTAATGGATTGTAACTTATTACGATTTGAAATGATGCATGAACAGTCCTTTACCCAGTCTTAACTTGAAACCTGAAGATTCAACATTACAACAACACATCTCTATAAAACAAAGACACCTTTGTATTTCAGGTACAGTGCATAGTTTAAATATTACCATATTTACATGAACCAGTAATGAGGAGGAGGTGTACACCAGGGTCAACTTACACTGCTGCGTTGTGGGAAGTACCAGAGTATGACCCCAGCCACAACACCCAGGGCGACGCCCACCACGGCTTCCAAGGGGCCCTTCAGCAGGGTCCACACCAAGTTGCCTAGAGGTAAACAGAACAGTGCATGGCCAGTGAAAATTCAGGAGCAGTTAGATAGTAAACTAGATCCTGCATACAGCAATAAGGTAACAAATGAATGGACAAGTTTTCTGTTAATAACACATAAACAATTATAATGTGTGGATAAGAAATCAGATCTGGAAAGGACAAACCAGTGCTTCATAATGTCCTGATCCCTGGCAATGAGGGGACATAACTTGCCACATCGAACTGTAACCATCAACTGCCACTTGTCAATGGTTTCACACATTGAGGATCCCTGGCAATGATGGGACATAACTAGCCACATCGGACTGTAACCATCAACTGTCACTTGTCAATGGTTTCACACAGAGAGGATCCCTGGCAATGATGGGACATAACTTGCCACATCACACTGTAACCATCAACTGTCACTTGTCAATGGTTTAACACAGTGAGGATCCCTGGCAATGATGGGGCATAACTAGCCACATCACACTGTAACCATCAACTGCCACTAGTCAATGGTTTCACACAGTGAGGATCCCTGGCAATGATGGGACATAACTAGCCACATCACACTGTAACCATCAACTGCCACTTGTCAATGGTTTCACACAGTGAGGATCCCTGGCAATGATGGGACATAACTAGCCACATCACACTGAAACCATCAACTGTCACCATCAACGGTCACTTGTCAATGGTTTCACACAGTGAGGATCCCTGGCAATGATGGGACATAACTAGCCACATCACACTGTAACCATCAACTGTCACTTGTCAATGGTTTAACACAGAGAGGATTCCTGGTTAAAACTGGTTCCAGTTACCTATGACAGTTTTAAGAGGTGCTCATAGCACAAATCACTGATTCATATTCATTTATTTACAGACAGGAATATTGCTTCATTATTCTCAAGTGCAGTGTTAAACATAAAACGCATTTTAAATGGTCCTTAAGACAAGCACAAGTTCATGAGGATCTATTCAACCCTGCAGTCCCAGAGATTCTGAGGTCCGAGGGTGACTGTTATTAAACTGTGTCATCAATATAAGTTATCAAGTCTGGATCCGATGAATCTGTATTTGGGAACACATATATGAAACTGTTGAAGAGTGTAGTCAGACAAGGTACGCACCTTGTGAGAAGGCAATACCCATCACAACACCGAAGCCAGTGATGGCAAGAACATCATCAATACTGGCCGCTCGCGATGACGAGGGTGGGGATGCCCTTGTCCACTCCATACCCCTGTTCCTGCAATGCCAGCAGACAAGGGACCACCACCGCTGGGGACACTGCAGCAATCACAAACCTGAAACACACATTATGTAATTTTTTTAGTAAAATTGATATTTTATACTTATCCTGACTCATGCTTATTTGCTTTCTCTTCCTTCTATTCCTTCTATGCGAATGGTAGTGGAACACTTGAATCCCTTGTAGTTCCCTGAAGAGGACGTAAAAGTTCTCTCACCCACGAGTTGCCTCCCTTTTCCCGTCATGTGACCTGCCATTCTTGTCACTCTCTCCTGAAGCCCATGCACCTTGGTGGCTGGAAAACCCGAAGTGTCTTCTGCGGGGAGGCTGGGAGGGCTTGACATCATGAGTCAGGATAAGTATAAAATATCAATTTTACTCAAAAAATTACATATTTTTCCTTATCCTGACTCATGCTTATTTGCTTCCAGTATCCGACGGATTGGTGGTGGGTCAAGCCACTTCGTGGATTCATCAGCTGTCCTTAGATACGTTCTGTATTCCCCAAATGGGAACTGTGTAACAGCACTTCCTGGATCCTGTTCTTCTAACTTCCGCTGTCAGCTAAGGGGGACCACATCTTGTCATACTTCTCTAAAACAAGTGAATCTTTTTAGATTCATGTGGATTTCAGATATACTAGTATCTTCTTACTAGTTATCTATAAACAACCCATAGATTATGATAAGATCGTTACCATAAATGAGTTGCGACCCCTTATCGTATAGGTAAGTCTTAATCAGTCCTGCTAATCTGGTGTAGACGGAGCGCATGGACTCTCAACCAAAACTCTCCAGAGTGAAGGTTATCAACAAGTCAACGTGATAAAGGGTGAGATTCCCAACTCAGCGCCTTTGTGGAACCGTTAGTTGTAGTGCTACAACAAGTAGCCCAAACTGGTGAATGCCAGAGACGTCCTCGGCGGTGATGTCTCTAAGGTAGAGGTTGGCAAACTCCGTGTCCGACTCCCAAAAGCAGCCCTCCATTATAGCTGATATCTAGCAGCTTCCGTGCAGAGCGAGTGTGGACGCTAGTGCTCTGACTTCGTATGGGTTGGAAGCTCTTGGAGGTTCTAGTCCTGCTGCTTTGTCAGCTCACATTCAAAATAATATTGTTGTCTTCGAGACTTCTACAGTCTTGTCTGCTGACAAAAGGGGATGAATAGGCGCTTGGTTACCCATGTCGAATCTAGTTCGTCCAAAGTCCAGCGCATATATCTCTGACATCCGAGCTGCCGAGGCTAAGGCGAGGATCCCAAACTGGTGCTCTGAATTTCTTCTGCTGGTCTTCTAGCTTGAAGGAGCATAGTAGAGCAAGTAGTTCTGGCACTTTCGTCAGCTTGATGCTTATCTTCATCATGACGACTGTACTGATAGCTGCCAGGTATGTAGATAATGTCGAATCTTTCAATCGTCTCATATATCTAAAGTGACATAGATATTCCGATATTTGAGAATGATTCACTTTCATTGCTGTGAAGCCTTTCCGCGCACTGCTAACTGTTCAACTCTCTGCCACTTGTCGTCGTACAAGTTGATCTGCGTAGTACTAGGGTTACTCCTTTCACTGCTCTGGCGGAGTATCCTCTTTTCTTCGAGCAAATCTAGACACGATCCTTACGTGTAGCTGGAACGTTAACAGGTTCCCCATGAGCTTGCTTGGTGTGCAGATGTACGAACAGGTTCGTCCACTCTGGTAGTTTCATGGTTGGACTTCCGAGTTCTTCTATAAGAATCTGGGAACCAGACTCTCTCTCTGGCCAGTAGAGTGCGACCAAAGTCAATTGTAGCACTTGGGTCTGCTTGATCTTCAATAGTACTTGAAGTAGTAGAACCGGTGGTGGGAACGCGAACATGCGGTTAGTCCTTCCCAGGATATGCTCAGTGCATCTGTTGCCCAGGCTTGAGGATCTGGTACTGGTGAGACGAATGTCTGTAGTTGTTTGTTGAACCTTGTGGCGAACAGGTCTATGAAGGGAGAACCTCTTTCCATTATGATGAGCCGGAACTTCTCTGAGTGGAGCATCCATTCCATGAGTGATGGATGAAGTGGGCGAGATGGAGCCTCTGCTAGCATGTTGATTGCAGCTTTCATCTCTAACTGGTTGATGTGACGATGTTGTTCTTGTTTCAACCACTTCCCTGATGCCACTTCATTGTCGAGATGCGCGCTCCCCATCTTTGTAGTAAAGTATCTATGTAGAGGTGCGTGTCGAAGACCGGCTCTTCTAAATAGGTCCCTCTGCAGATATTCGACTTGTGAGTCCACCAGAACAGATACGTCTTGAGACTGGTAGAAAAATCACGTCCGTGCTGTCCAGGTGTCTTGCCAGAAATCGTTGCATCGGACACAGTTGAAGTCTCCCTCTGCAAGTCAAGTCTTGGTCTGAAGTGAGTAGACCAAGGAGGTACTGCCATGTTCGTAGAGGTAACGGAGAGATGACTGTTTCTGGAATCATGGCTTGAATCTTGACTCATCGATTGACAACAAATCTTGCTAACTGCAACGCTTCCACCAGATACACAGCACAACGCCTGTTTGTTGTCGAGGCGCGCTCCAATCAGCTGATTACTCATGTAAAACAGTTATATGGTTGAGGTAATTCCAACCAGGTACATGCTTCTGCGGTTAAGAAGATGTTATTACCGGAATCTCGATGATATGCAGCAATGATGCATCATTCTTCGTCTTCAAATCGCCAACGATCTATGTTGAAAGCGAGCTGACATCGATGTGAAGTCTATTTATAGTAGACTGGTTCCCGCGAACAGAAACCATCTGTCACTTGTTACTGCGAGCCCCCAGATAAAGAACTTTTAATCTGCTGTCAGAAGAAGACCTCTATGCATCCCGTGAAGACGATGGAACCACGTTGTACACTGCTATCTAGACTGTAGATGAAGTCTTTCCACGTTGGAAGGGTTGACTTCCTGGTACGTGAACTGCGACCACCTTCTGCGCAGGGCGTTGTCTCTCATGGACCAATCAGATTCCAGCTATGTGACGTCACCGGTGTTGCAGCAAATTGATCATCATGAAATCTTGTGCAGTCGTTGGTTCCTTCGTCATCACTCGGTCTTGTCCGTAACCTCGCTTATTCGGCTTGTCCCAGAATAACACAAGTGAACACGGATGTAGTTGGTTGAGTAAAAGCGAGAGAAATTATTATCCACTTAGTGCTGATGTAAGTAGACTATCACTCTGGCAGTTGCGTCTATATTCTTCAACTTCTTATTATTGGGCAGCTGTCGTAACTGCATCGTCTCACCGATGAATACTGTGTGTGAACGTAATCGTTGGTCTTAAATTCTAGATGAACGTCTACTTCGCCGGGGGTATGATGTCTTTTTTAACCGACCTAAACTCTGGTTCGATGGGCGGGATCGTGAGAGAGCCGAAATCCTCATTCAACATCTTGTACGATTACTTCATTCGCTCTTTGGATGGAGGGGCAGTGGGGTAGCCTAGTGGTTAAAGCGCTGGCTATTCGTCCGCGCTCGAAATCCTTCGATTCACACACAATGTGTTAAGCCCATTTCTGGTGTCCCCCTGCGTGATATTGCTTGAATATTGCTAAAAGCGGCGAAAACTAAACTCAGTCAGTCTCTTTGGATGGAGACGCTAAAGTCCAGACCACTCGTGATCCAGGATGTAACTTCCGAATCCGAAAGGATGCCATCACTTTCTTCATCTGATTCTCGCTCTGACTGATTTCATGAGTGCATTCACGAAAGTGTGCATTCGCGAGTGCATTCGGTTACCGGCATTACCAGCAGTGACTTGAGATGACTTCCTCTCCTGGTCTATCGCTCGTCTATAGATATAAGATAAATAATGATTAAATTGCAAATCTGATAATTTAATACAGTATCTGCAACGCAAGCTGGAAGAACATGGATTAATGCATGACGGGCATTGGGGGAGAAAACTCAGCCGCTGATAGACGGTACCTGCAATCACTACAAGATTTCATCAAATGTAAACAAACTACACTATGATGAATAAATGTCACAAAATATGAATAATTTTTCCAAAATTTTGGCATACGATGAAAACTAAATATAACCAAAATCATACACAGCTTAATTTGAATACAGGATCTAAATATTTAAGGATATGGTGCCGTATACACGGGACTCTAGTGCTCACCCAACCATCCGCTTGGGCGATGAAGGAGAGAGTGACAAGGTGGTGGTGGAATTGGGTTTAATGTTGTGCTTGAGAATGTTTCGCTCATATGACGAAGAGAGTGTCAAGGATGGCAGGTCACGTGACTGTTGCGTGGGAAAAGGGAGGCAACTCGTGGGTGAGAGAACTTTTACGTCCTCTTCAGGGAACTACAAGGGATTCAAGTGTTCCACTACCATTTGCATAGAAGGAATAGAAGGAAGAGAAAGCAAATAAGCATGAGTCAGGATGAGGAAAAATAAACATACTTTATGTGACCACTGCTTTAATATGTGCTGAACTATATTCACATACTTGCTCACTCTCATTCACACTCTGAAACAAAAAGTATTGTTACCCATCAATTGTTACCCAAACTGGATACATACCATCTTGACAATACTTTACACCTAGAGTTACCTCCCTTAACAGTTTGATGTCTTCAAATACAAGAACACTTTGTTCACCTACGTGGAATACAACGCACTGCATTTATCATGTTGTAGCAGAAATGTATTTACCTGCACATGAAGTCCCATTGCCATGTATTTCACCTGCACATGAAGCCCAATCTCCCTCTATTTCACCTGCACATGAAGCCCAATCTCCCTCTATTTACCTGCACATGAAGCCCAATCTCCCTCTATTTACCTGCACATGAAGCCCAATCTCCCTCTATTTACCTGCACATGAAGCCCAATCTCCCTCTATTTACCGAACATGATGATTTACTCCGCCCAATCTCCCTCTATTTACCTGAACATGAAGCTCAATCTCCCCATTTACCTGAACATAAAGCCCAATCTCCTCTCCTGGAACCTGCACATGAAGCCCAATCTACCTCTATTTACCTGAGCATGAAGCCCAATCTCCCTCTATTTACCTGCACATGAAGCCCAATCTCCCTCTATTTACCTGCACATGAAGCCCAATCTCCCTCTATTTACCTGCACATGAAGCCCAATCTCCCTCTATTTACCTGCACATGAAGCCCAATCTCCCTCTATTTACCTGCACATGAAGCCCAATCTCCCTCTATTTACCTGCACATGAAGCCCAATCTCCCTCTATTTACCTGCACATGAAGCCCAATCTCCCTCTATTTACAGTCCGTTTGAGACAAAATGATACCGATGAATTGCAAACTAACACAAAACAAATAGACATAAAAGAATCAAACCAACACGGAATGCAATAAAAAACCAGACCAACTCTAGATTAAAAATTGCATAATTTTTGTCACAAAAGATGTTGTTTAAGAAACTGTCATCATTCCAAGTTTCTTACAAGGGCGCATTGGCAACTAAAGGAACAAAAAGCGAAAATGAGATGCGATGCATTAGTGGCGTCCAGAGACATGTGATTACTGCTGATTGACAAAGTGAGAGAAAATGAAAGTCTATAATTTACAAAGTCTATGATTTCTTCAAGGATGAAATGACTGTGCAGCTGGGTGCGTGTCATCTCACCAGCTCAAAAATTTGTTGAGAACCCGTTAACGACGCAAGTGCAACTCGCTTTTCGCTGTTCCTTTAGTTGCCAATGCACCCTTGTAACAAACTGGGAAAATGCACAGATAAATGATGACAGTTTCTTAAACAACTTTATTATTTTGTGACACAAAATTATGCAATTTTTTCTAAAGTTGGTCTGTTGTTTCTCATTGCACTCCGGTTGGTTTGATTCTTTTATGTCTATTTGTTTTGTGTTAGTTTGCAATTCATCAGTATCATTTTGTCTCAAACGGACTGTACCTGAACATGAAGCCCAATCTCCCTCTATTTACCTGCACATGAAGCCCAATCTCCCTCTATTTACCTGCACATGAAGCCCAATCTCCCTCTATTTACCTGCACATGAAGCCCAATCTCCCTCTATTTACCTGCACATGAAGCTCAATCTCCCCTATTTACCTGCACATGAAGCCCAATTTCCCTCTATTTACCTGCACACGGCCCAATCTACCTCTATTTACCTGCACAAAAAGCCCAATCTCCCTCTATTTACCTGCACACGAAGCCCAATCTCCCTCTATTTACCTGCACATGAAGCCCAATCTCCCTCTATTTACCTGCACATGAAGCCCAATCTCCCTCTATTTACCTGCACATGAAGCCCAATCTCCCTCTATTTACCTGCACATGAAGCCCAATCTCCCTCTATTTACCTGCACATGAAGCCCAATCTACCTCTATTTACCTGCACAAAAAGCCAAATCTCCCTCTATTTACCTGCACACGAAGCTCAATCTCACCCTATTCACCTGCACATGAAGCACATGAAATAAAGCTCCCGTGTATTTACTCAAGCAGATGCTACCAAGCTTTGGTCCAATGCATTTATCAAAGCTTGAAGCACCACTCATGTGTATTTACCCCCACATGAAACCACCCACCCATGTATATACCCAAGCATGAAGGCAGCTCTTGTGTATTTACTGTGTGCGTGAGCATGCATGTATTTAACCACACATGAAACATCGCTCCCACGATAATGAAATCCACTTCCCGTGTATTTACCCGAAAGCATAAAGCCCCATTCCCGTGTATTTACCCGAGCATGAAGCCCCATCCCTGTGTATTTACCTGAGCATGAAGCCCCATTCCTGTGTCTTTACCCAAGAATGAAGTCCCATTCCTGTATTTACCCGGGCATGAAGCCCCATCCCTGTGTATTTACCCGAGCATGAAGCCCCATTCCCAGTATTTTTACCAAGAATGAAGCCCCATTCCCGTATTTACCCGAGCATGAAGCCCAATTCCCGTGTATTTACCCGAGCATGAAGCCCCATTCCCAGGGAAATCCAAGCAGGAGATGTGCTGCAACTGCATCAGCAACCGTCTCCATCAGACACGGTGAGAAGGCCAGCCTGAAGACGACAAAAGAGAGCTTCCTGAGAGCAGACGGGTCAAGCCCGAGTCCGGCTCGCAGTAGGATGATGCCCAGAGCCATATTCCTGGAACATAAACGTCATAACATTAACATCACTAGGAAAAGCGCTGACATGTTAGCTTCTCAGAACTGTACTGAAGGCTTAGAAACTATGAATGTTCAGTTGGTTCCAAATCAAAATTTATTTCCTCTCACTATCAACCTATTTCAACCTACAATTATTTCTAGTTACATAACCATAAACACTTAGCTGTTAAAAACATGAAACGTTTCTTGAATATGAATATACTATTTGTAATTTCTTCACATAGTGTTACAGCAGGCATGTAGCCAGTGATTACAACATACAATCTGGTCAAGGGTTAAACTTGCTGGACTTTTATTCAGGTACCCTAGAACTAATTTCCTTACTCTCTAAAATAATGCATTATATTCCTTACCCTGTTTTCAGTTTTCACATTTTGTTTGTTTTTAGAACAGATTGAACTACCCACCATTTTCCAGCAATGGTTTCCCTACAGGGAATCTGGGTAAGGATTGGTCCCATACATGCTATGCTGGTCATAAGAGGGAACTTAATGGGTCTGTTGATTGGACTTGATCAACTGGTTGATTGAGAGTCATCACATCCCAACAGCATGGATCATTACTTGTAATATCAATCTGACCCAGACCTAAATATATATGCAGGTCACCATGTTATAGCCAGTATCCTGCTTTCCTAACAACAAACAAACAGTGTGTGACAACCTACCGGGCTCCTGATGACCAGGCTGGGTGTATATCAGTGGAGATGGCAATGTGGGGAACATTTCGCAGGATTCCTCCTACAATCAACATGCCTGGAAGGAAAATAGCGCTTCATCATTAAAATGATTTATATTGGATATTTTTCTTAGTAGTTCCTTTAAAATCATAGCATTATCAGCATGATTTTCATTTCACTTTTCCAGCCTAGTTAGCTAATTTCATTCAATATATTAACACTTCAATCTTCTGAAAACACTGCCAAAATGTTCAAGCTAGCTAACTCAAGTCAAAGGACAGCTCAAGTCAAGAAAAATCGAGGGCACACATCATCACCATTTACAACTTACCTAGCAACGGTGGAAGGGGCAGGAAAGGGATGATGTTTTTAACCAGTGACACCAAATATCCACCAAACCAACAGGCAACAAACAACACAAGCAATGCAAACAGGTTGCCACCTGGAAGAGCCTCCGCCCCAGTCAATGAGATCAAGACTGCGAGCCACACCCCAAACATGAACAGCAACAGCAGAAAGCCTCCTACTTTCCCATGGGGCGGACACATAAAAAAATATTTCACTTTTTGACCAAGCGTGGCATTTTCTGGCAATGGATTGTAGTGTGTTTGAATGGGTTTGAAGGTCCTATGGCAGCAAGTCCGTAGAGCAAGGCACTTCTTTGGTTGTTCGGACTTTGGGAGTTCTTCTGTGACTTCAAGCTGCACCTCTCCATCTTGATCCATGGTTGCAGAGCCTTCCGAAAACATGTCAGTTTTTGACAGCTTAGCCGAGCTGTTATTGTGGCTCTGCATAGCTAGGCCGTCTGCTTCCTTGGCCTTGTTCACCTGCCCTTCTGACATGGCTGCTTACACAGTGTTTCTGTCACCTGACAACAAAAGGTATTGTGTTATGATTGTAAACCAGCAGAAATGGTCTGATTTAGGTTGAGGGGGTTCTAATTTTTTAGGATTTACAGATTAAATTATTCAAATATGTGGATCTGTCACAACAGATAGCTGGTATTTATTGCTTTTATGCTATTTTCCTCTATTTTGCCATATCTATATTTTACAGTAACATAAAATAAGATTTCAATTACAGTGAAACCTGTCTAAACAGGGACCGAAATAAACTGCTGGTTTAGACAGGGTGCCGGTGTAACAGGCCAAACTTTCCCCCTGGCCAAACCTTCCCCGGGGAAACTTTGGCCTAGGACAAACAGTAGTATATACAATGATTGTCCGAGATCAAGTCCAACAAAAGCCTCTGCAAAGCCTTATTTCACAAATAAGGCTTTGGTCGGACCCTTGATCCAGCTACCATTACCCCTACTATAAAAAAGTTTGAGGCGCTAGTGGGATACGAACCCCACATGTATACCTCACAGCTGCACCACTTAACCGACTGAGCTACCGGGGACATGGCTGAAGTATGTCGGTTTAACGGGTCTATCCTGGGATTGCATCATCCAAAGCTTGGCTACGTCTATAATAGCTCCACGTGCCGCTATGACACGTTGACATCGATGAAACAGTTTAATGTGAATCGCCTATGATCTCTTTGGTGTTCGTAATGAAGGCTTGCTGGGCTTTTTGTATCCCCTGTTCTATGTACTTTTTTTTCTCGTCCTCGCTGATAGCAGACTTACGAGACTTGGATCGAATCTCGTTTCATTTTGTTATATTTTGTGAGTTCAGAGAGGATTGAACGAAACTCCTCCTCTGAGATCTTACTGTCAGTGAGTGCCGTGGAAATACGCTCACTTACCGTGTTAAGCTTTGCTTCGGACAGAACTCTGATCTCGTCGTGTTTCAACGCCTTACGATGCAGTCTGCGTGATGCAAACTTAAGCACCAACCCTAACACCCCTGTCACCCCAGCTGTTATTTCGAGACCTAGCACTACAGGTGCAGCCACGATGGTAGCTAACAACCCAACACCTGCCGCCCCTAGTCCCATGCTGGTTGCCATAAGGGCAGTATCAGTCCGTCCGCGGCATTGAAAGCTCTATGGTACTTCTTATATAGTGCTTTCCGGCGTGTCGCGGTCTTGTTCTAGTTGGCGTTTTACATCACATAACTGCCTCAAGCGGAACCCGTCTACAGTTTCCAGGGCCTTCGCTACTTCCTCTACGACTGGGTACAGCCCCATCCTATAATATATATTACAAAAGATATTTTAATTGGGTTTCATTTAACCTTCGATTAATGTACTTAAAGCTGATAATGCTTAGATTAGCGTGCGTGTAAAAAAGCAGGGTCTTAAATCTAAGTCCATTAAGGAGACGAACTCCATCAAGGCTTGCTAAAGGTTCGTTTCCCGATACCTTAGTAATACGACAACGTTGGTTATTACACCTGTCTTCCCAACCTATCACCATATCATCTATAATGTAACTATAACCATCAACGGTAAAACTCATATCTCCGAGATAGACGTCTATGATTAATGTGTAGTTTTCCGCGACACTTCTAGTTAATCGGTAACTGAGAAATTTGATCTCTGTCTTTACATTCTCACTGGAAGTTAACATGTTACCTGAGTGGTCTGGTATTGGTGCGCCTCGTACACTAGATTCCGGAACGAACGATCCTAGAATTATGCCGTTGTTCTTAATCTCGGAGATAGTATTATTTTGATTCAAGGAGATATAAGGTGAGGCGAGGGTTAAGTTGACTAACCATTCAGGCTCTTTAAAATCTGATAACGGCATCCGCCTATACACGTTGTCTTTGAAGTGCAGGATGTATAAGGTGTCTTCCTCACCAGGCTGATCGAATCCCTCCATGTCCCCTAGGTCGTTAAGCGTGGCGTTGGGGTGATGACTGGTCATTGCTATAATACTATTACGAGATAATTTCCAACTGGTTTTCTGATAATAGTTCAGGGGTGCACTTCACCCCCATGAAGTGTATGTTGTCGGGTAGGAAGATCTTGAGTTAGTGATATCGTGTCTTCCACGATCACACGTGACACCCTGCAGACTGGTTTTGGAGTCGACACCCACCCGCCGCGTAAGCGTTGCAAACGTGATACTGTTGTTGTTTCCCCACGGAGTTTGACCCCTTCACGATCTCGACATCATCCCGCGATGGTTCCCCTAGGTAGACTTGGATGACCAGTGTTGAGTTCGCCGGTAGACTCTCCAGGATCTTGACCATGCCTTCAATTCAGACACCAACTGCAATACCGTTTTGCATACCCGGTTTACCCAATAGCATATGGGCTGCCATACTGGCGACTGGGCTGATGACTACGCTTCGTCTCTGAGTCGGGGCGTAAGCCACTAGCAGGTTTCCGTTGTTCCGCGACTTTGTTTAGGTGGTTGTCTTTGTTATCCGTGAACACGTAGGGGAGCCGAGCCTAATATTGAGAAACCAGTCGGCTTTATCGGGTAATAACACCCACTTG
Source organism: Haliotis rubra (assembly GCF_003918875.1). Taxonomy (NCBI): domain Eukaryota; kingdom Metazoa; phylum Mollusca; class Gastropoda; order Lepetellida; family Haliotidae; genus Haliotis; species Haliotis rubra. Next base: position 474,274 of record NW_025764948.1, on the reverse strand, counting down.
TCATCTTCGGGTGAAGGCGGTGTATATGGCTTGTTTGAGGCGACGGTAGTGCTCTCAACATCAGTTAAGTCGAACAGTTTGCCCCGAGCGATGGGTATATTATCCATTTATCATCCCCTATGGTGACTAGGGTGTACCGAGTGTTGACTACGCGCTCTTGTGGTATCTACTATATCACTTAGGTTGTTAGTACCACCGATGGAGGGACTTCAACGCGTTTGTAAATACTGTTTTTTAAGCTGCAAAGTACAATTTACCATCTACTCGAGTCGTCGAATCCGCGTGTGTCCCGAGGTCGGATATCCCCGCATTGACACATTTTTTCACCTTCATTCCGGGGCCTTGTGCGCTGGTCATTTTATGTGCAGCGTTATGCTGAGGTATCCTATATTCACGGGATTATGATTTATATCTAACACCGATATTATCAGCTCAGGGATATTGCCCTGTGTCAACCTCTTATACTGCCGCGGTGAAAACGACTCAGTTCTACCGTCGTTGTATTTCTCCGTTTTCACCGGTATGTGGAAGGGTGACCCCCTTGAATGTTGTCCGTTGTGCTCACCTGGTTGAGATGAATGCACAGCTCTCGGTACGGTACTAGGTCGGGTAACTTCGTGCCTGTGGCGGTAGTCGTTGGTTTTATCTCGTCCGGCGGCATACCGAGTGTCCTCGCCAATGGTCGGCTGAGCCTCAAGGGGTTTCTTCCGTTGTTGATTAACATCACTGTGCCATTTGAGTCGTTAATCTTGAGTCCGGCTCCCAGGGGCTTGAAGACCTCGTCACTTAGCGAGCACAAGCTGTAGTAGCCGTGAGTTATCTGGTTATGCGAAGCCACCGACGATCAGCTTATTGTTGTTGGCGTTGATGTTAGTCCATCGCGGTAGGTAGGTGATATCGCACAGTGCTACTTCGAGTTGACCCGACGTGTTATCGATCGCGTGCGTCAGCTGAACGGACTCGCCGCTCATTATTCCTGGAAGTGTTATGTACATGTTAGAGTATATATGCTCATTATATAATAGTTTTAAAATGTACTCCCCTGGAGTGTTTTACCCTAAACTGGGCATAGATTTCCCCCACATGAAGATCGTGGTCGCTGATGGGTTGTATTTCAACGCCCAGTTCATAGATGTGTTCGACCAGTATAGGTTTTCGGTGACTAACGCTAAGGTAGTTCACGCTTGGTTCAACAAACCGATGCAGTTCTGGCAGAATCAACTCAACTTTGCTGTGTGGTGCGCTACAACGGGGTGTGGTGTGACATTGACCGACACTCGGCGTGGACCGCTGAGTCAGTCTGTGTTCACGCTTTCACGTGTACTACCAGGTCAGGCATATCCTCAAAGAGATCAGCTCCCGCTCCCCACAGGAAAAGCGTGGAACCCAGTAAACAACCAGTACGATAGACAGGCCTACGAACGTATTTGCAACGAATTCGAACTAAACCCGAAGACGGATTGGCGTTTGTCGGGCCCGAACCACGGGTTGGGTATCCCCATCGTTCACAACATGCCCCTCGTGGAAGCCAGCGAGAAGTTGAAAGAATGGGGATACAAGTCGTATCATCACCTCACAACCAACGAGTGGGATGACCGTTACATGGCTTTCGACAACAGCAAGGATTACCAAGTCTGGAGGTTCGAGCAGGGGGCAGCGGATGACTGGAAAATGTTCATGCTGGACACGTCGAAAGGGTTCACTCGTGCCAGGGTAATCGGGTTAAACGACTTCGATTGAGCGTGCGTGTGAAGGCTGTTGGGTGCGCAGATGCAAACGCAGCGTTCCAACATCCTCGGCAAGGGACTGCTTACGGCGGCTCAGAAACAGTTCGTTGTCAACGTTGAGGATGCTATCAATTCTCCAGTTGATCTCCCGAGTGCCATCAAACGCTACCAAGACGTGTTGGAATATGCCAGGTCGAAAGTCGACTACGTCTTCGACGTGGGGTTGTACATGGCTCCGAGCGATATGCAACTGAGGGTAAAAAAAGTGGTGGGCTACAACAACGAAATAGTCATAGCCACGGCGGACCAAAAGTTGGCCGTCAACCTCGATGTAAACACCCCCACGTCCCACCACCCACGACCGGTGAAACGGGTATAGTGGCGCCACCCCCGGAGCCTAGGGTTCAACACACACCCCCACAGCCCCAGCCTGCACACGTTCAGGCGTCCAATCAGCAGCACATCGATCGTAAAACGGCCCTGGTGGTTGGCGGGGTCGCGGTCGGGGTGGGGCTTATTTGGTTAAAAATTCCTTAGCCGCTACGTACACCAAACCCACCACGGCGACGATGGCTGCCCACAGGTTTTGACTGAGCCATGTGGCAGTTTTAGCCAGAGCGCTCAGCAGCCACGAGACGATGCTACCCAGGATGCCGGGCAGGGCTTCGGCAGCCTTACTAGCCAGTTTAGCCAGGGCTTCCCCGAGGGATTTCAGGTGTTTTTTTACCCAGTCTTTGACGCCACCTGTGGGTGTTGGTGCAGGCGTGGGGGTACCCCCTGTCAATGACACCACCAGGTTTGATATGATGAAGCCCAATGCAGTCACAATGCTGGCGATGGTGATGCCTTGCTCTCGGAAGAGGATTCGGATCCTGTCAGCTAAGCGTGGTGTCTTGATTTAGGACTCGATCGATGGTTTCCGATACATGACTGATCTGGGATCGAGGGCTTCCCGGTTCGAGGAAGCGATTCCAACCAAGTCTGTCTCGTCTTCCAAGTTTTTATTCTCTCCTCGATCACCGTTTCATATCATCGTCCTCCGTTTGGTGAGTTTTATTTTCTCGCGAGCGATGCGCTCGTCGACTTCGTTCAGTTTCCCCATGTTGTTAACGAGTTCTCTGCGTACATGTTTCAAGGCTTCGTCTAGGCCTCGCAGTTCCCTCAGGGGAAATTCGAGCCCCGGCAAGGGTTTGTTATGGTACGTGGCCAATATTGTTTCGATACTGTCCGATGTTTCTTTAGCATCCCCAGTATTGGCCCTGGCTGCTTGCAGATCTTGGACGACATTCGGGGGAAGCTTAGATCTGGCACCACCGTAATCTATGAAGCCTAGTTCCTCACGGAGCAGTTGACTCCCACCAGGTCGACTGGTGCGTGTTGACAAAGCATATGGCTTCCCGTCTTTTTTCATGATATCGACCCCCGGGTGAGCCTTCAATCGCAGCGTGCCCTTCTTATCGACGGTAAACTTGGCATAGTCTCGTACCAACGGCTTGATGTTGTCTCTATTTTCAACTGCATCGTAATAATCGTCGACAGCCGGCTGTACAAGTTCAGCACTTAAGGGGTTGTTTGTGAATGTGGTGTCATCTTCCCCGAACGCCTGGGCACTATCATCCCACATATCCTCCATAGGGATGTACTCGGCCATTATTTAGTATTAAAACTTATATATTTCATTTATATAACAATGTATGGTAGAAAACTAGATCCTTCGAGAAGATCAAGAGAGCCTCTAGGCATCAGAGCCGTGCCTCAGTCGGTGACCATCACCAACAATCCCAGCAAGACAGACCAGAACCAAACGCTGCTGGTTAGATTCCCAAACCTTGGCGAGAATGACCTCATTGTACCAGGCACGGTTCGACTGGCGTTCAACCTCACGCTGACCTCCGACAACGACAAACGCGAGCTAGTGCGGAACGTAGGTCGAGCCATCATCAAGAAAACCACCATCAAGATCAGCGGTAACGAGGTGCTGAGCATCGACGACAGCGACGTCTTTCACTGCTACGGGTACCTCTGGAAAAGCGAGGGAGAACGCGTCAATGACGTGTACCAGGGCATCAGCAAATCAACCCGGTTGCGCATTGGGTATGGCTTCACTCAAGACCAGCTAGACAAGATATCGGACGGTGACAAGGCCATCATGCCGCGTATGGGAACAGGTTCTGCATGCGCGCTCCGCTTCGAGTTGCTCCGTCACGTCACACAGCGCCATTTTACCAGGCCGCTGGGGATAGGCTTGAATCACGAGCTCAGCGTTTAACGACTACAGCAAAGTAGTGCGTCGCCCGAGCGGTGATGAGGCCAGTTACGTCATAGACAACATCTCTGGAGTTTGACATGGTCACTAGTCCGAAGCTGGCCAGGCAGGTTTGAAACCAGTACTTTTCGGGGAAGGTGGCCATCCTGTACGATCGCATACTGAGGCATAGATCGGTCGCGGCGGGATAAGAGCGACACTGTGTGGAATATCAACCTGAGCGTTCGGTAGCGATCGATGAAAGGCATCCTGGTCGTCCCAGTGGAGGATTACGAGCCGTTCGAAAGGACAGCGAAAGTTTTCAACCCGAGATTGAAAACGTGGAAGTGACCATCGAGGGCGTGCCCAACCAGCTGTTCAGTCATGGTATGAGGGCATACCAGCAGTGGGATGAGATAAAAAAGCTACCTGCCATCAAACAACACCCATACATAACCAAAGACCTGGACCTATCCTCCGTGCAGATCGACGAATACCTGACCACCAAGTACGCGCTGTGGTCCACGGATGACGATAAACTACACGGTAGCGGTCGCCGCATAGACAACGGCAGCGAGGGGATAACAATCCAGATTACCAAGAAGGCTCAACCCGCTGGCAAGTTGAAATTATATCTGTACGTGATTATGGACGCGCAACTTAATATAGACAATGGGAGATTCGTGCAAGCCATCTACTGATTTGCCCCGCGACCAACACTGCGCCATAGTGTGTGGGCAGACTGGCTGTGGGAAGACCGTTTTCGTGTTGGATATGTTGGAGGTGTACTACAGGGATGTGTTCGACAACATCGTTATCATGTGCCCTACTCTGCAAATGAATAAAACTTACACGGAAAGACCTTGGGTGATGACAGACCCGGACGTACACAGAGTCGACCCGGGGCCACGTCTGCAGGACTGGTTGAAAGCTTACCATATGAAATTTAAAGGGGAGTCGACGCTGTTCATACTGGACGACTGCAGCGCTAATCGTGAGATAACAAAAAAGAGAGATGTGCTATCGTACCTGGCATTCTCTGGCCGGCACGCAAATCACAGCATCTGGGTGCTAACGCAGAAGTTCAACTCAGTGTTGAAAGACCTCAGGGAGCAGACACGATGGGTGGCCTTATTTCACTGCAAGGACAGGGATTCGTTCGAGGAGTGTTTGAGAGAGAACGATGTGATGAGTAAATTTGAATGGGAACGGGTGAAGAAACAGCTCGCTGAAACTAAACACGCTAAGCTCGTGCTCAAGACCGACCAACCAGTGGCCTATAGGGTGTTTTAGCTTAGCAATGCTTAGCAAAAGCTTAGCAAAGCTTAGCAATGCTTAGCAAATGCTTAGCATTTTAGTTATAGCTATGGTATTTTAAGTGTTAAATCGGTGTGCAACTTAACCTTCATTTCTCTGTGTTTTGTCTGCATAGGGTATTATATTGTTAAAACTAAAACTTACTTGTTACATTATAAGATGGAGTGTGAGGAATTGCTAGAGCAACTGTTGGTGCCAGTGGGTGATTATAAGCGAGGGGACGATGATAAGCGAGAGAAACTGGTGGCGTTGGCTGTTGGTGGCAAAGCCAAACATTACTTTGGGGAGTACACTCCAGATAAAATTCACAAAATGTCAGCCGAAGAAATCGATAAGCTGCACGCTAGATACGAGGCTAGACTAGGTGCAGAGATGACGAAGACACTAGGATCGGCTATGACCCAGATTTACACTGGTATTGTGTCATACTTCCTTCCCATCCCCCCGGAGCGCCGACTTTACCTGTGGGAAGACCTCGAGAAAGACCCTTTTATCGAACACGCCTTGAGTTCCATCAGCTGTGAGCTGTACCACAAATACGGTATGTTGTTAGCCCCGGTGACAGCGGCGATTATCACGGCAAAGCATTGCCAATTTAAGGAGGGGAAAAATAATAATAGTATACAGGATGGATGCTGCACAGGAGGAGACACCACACCTGGGGGAAACCCCCAGGGGGAGACCCAGACCCCTTCAGAGGAGACCCCACACCTGGGGGAAACCCCCAGGGAGGAGACCCCACCTACAGTAACCAGGCAGAAGAATCCTAAGAGAGTAGCTGCCGGTAAAACACGGTGGTGTAACCAACATAAAATTATCACGGTGACTCACCCGACTCGACTCTTGTTGGTTGTAGGTGTAACTGCTGCCGTGGCTATCTCATGGTTATATACACGACCAAGGGAGAAACCCCCACAATTAGAGGTCAACCCACATATCATGCAATAAAATATATATTTTATATCATATATACATAATGTCTGAGGGAAAACGTTCATCAGCGACACAACATACCACGCCACCGTGGTCGCCAGTCTAGCCGTAGGATGCGCTTTCGGTTGACCAAAATGGTGCTTAAACAACCGACTATCAAGCTAGATTTCAACCTGCAGGATATGGGTATGCTCATAATGAACCTTGGTATGGCGATTGCCACAAAGGACATCCTAGTAAAACAAGGGATACTACCTGAAAATATTATGAAGTAAATATAGGATGGCTACGATCGCCATGATGGTTGGTGGGGCGTTAGTAAATGCCCTGGCATTTTCCGGGAGTAATTTCCTCTTCTCGAAACTACGAGAGTCACACGCGGCTGAGATTCAGGCAGAGAGGAAGCGACACGACCTCGCTATTGAAAAATTACAGACAGCACAATCCAAGTACGCTAAAAAACGCCTCCAGAGGATCGATTACATTAACGAACAACTCAGGCGTGAAAACCATGCCGTTCAAACATTCCACGATGTCGACGACGCAGCGAGAGAATACTACCTACTAACTGGTAAACAGTTGGAACCACTCAATAAACCCACACTCGCTCAGTACTACACACCATCCAAGGGGCAAATGGACAGTGAACTGGTCTTCATAGCGCTGGGTATAGCAGCGACTGCGTTAGTTGCAAAACAATTAGACTAAGTACTCATATAAGTATGCTAAACATGAGACCTGCTCCATACCGATGCGAATACATACTTATGGGGAAGAAAGAAGTCTGTGATAGGAGATGCAGGACCGAGGGGTACTGTTGTTTCCACATGGGAAGCCCTAACTACACGTGTTCTGTGTGTGGTATAGGGGTTAAAGGGCACTACTGCCTATGCAAAGCTAACGGGCGTGGTCAGACATCACCTCATCAGAGAATAGAAGGCCTATGAAAAGGCCTACATAAAGAAGCGTAGGCTGGAGGTTACCTCCCTCAGGATAGCAGTGTAAGGCTGGAGGAGTTACCTCCCTTATTCCCAGTGGCCCAATTAGAGCCTGTGCACACCTAGGTATAGCTATGTTTGTGGAAATTGAGCCCAGGGAAGGTTGCAGGCAGATGGATGTGGGGAAAAGTATAGAGTAATCCAAAACACCCTACTATGCTGTGGTGGGCCGATAAGGTGTATCTAGATATTTACTAATTCTTTACCTTTGCGGCGGTCCAATTAGAGATTGATATCCTTAGGTGTGTACGCAACTATGACTACTATAGGCGAGCTCAAACAGCCTTGTTGAGATTACTAGGTTTAGAAGCCCCTCCCACGGTTAAACAATTAAAAGTCCAAGCAAAACAGCTTGGGCTCACGGGTTATTCAAACCTGGGGAGAGCCGGGTTAGTCGCATTGTTATCACATGACCCCGTAGCGCTGAAAGGTCACCTTCAGCTCCCCACTGTAAAACAATTACAAGCCGAGGTACGCAATTTGGGGTTAGGTGGATATTCCCGTATGAGGAAGCCACAGCTTGTAGAACTATTACGGCAGAATAGAGCTATTGACCTACAGTTCATGTGCACTGAACGCGCTGTAGGCAACTATTTGAGAGGCTGGCGCATGCATGTTGATAGGAACATAGACATAACAGATATCAAGCCTCTGATAGCTGATAAATCAACCAGGAACTAAACAATCTGGGAAGTATCAAATTTCAGATCACAGTGAAAATGTCACTCGATAAGCAGGTGGGCGTGGGGGGAACCCCCACTGGGGTCACTGAGTACGTTCAGCCTTACTTCCGAGGTAAACAAGAAATCGTCACGCATACAGAGACCATAGACGCATCAATCGATACCAGTTTTCAGCAGATACGAGAATACCTAGAACGCTACACACACTTGGGGTCCGGGTGGGCTGTAGATAAAATCGATAATGTCTATCTAGACATAGCTAACTACGTGCCGTTCAGAGGCGGGTCATACCTAGACTTGCCCCCCTACTATAAGAAAAAACAGGCCATGGTCAACGTCAAGAATAGAGGAGACGATTGTCTAAGGTTAGCTATCAGGTCAGCCTTGTTTCCAGCTGACACTAATTCGAACAGGCCTTGTAGTTATCCCCAAGACGATGGGCTCAACTGGGATGGTATAGATGAACCAACCCCCATATCCCAGATCACTAAAATACAAAAACAGAATGATATAGCCATAAACGTCTTTGGGCACGAAGGTAACACAACAATAGTACACAGGGTCAGCCCAGTGTTGGGGGGACAGGGGGGGAACCCCCTTCGCGTTATCAATATATTCATGATCCAACGAGGTGAAAAGTATCACTACACTTGGATAAAACATCTCAGACGGTTGTTGCACGATCAGTCGAAACACGTTGGTAAAAAACACTTTTGTGTGCGATGCCTGCACGGTTTCAGCCGAGCTGATTTATTAGAATCCCACCGGGAGGATTGTCAAGGTGTGGGGCAGACGGCCATACGAGTCGACATGCCTAAGGAAGGTGCCAATATCCTAAAATTCGACAACCACAAGAACCAAATGTCTGTGCCTTATGTCATCTACGCCGACTTTGAAGCCTTGGTCAAACCTGTTGAGGTTGCCGCCGGCGGGGTTGTTGGGGATACCCCAACCACACAGAAAACACAGGAGCATGAAGCCTGTGGGTTTGGATACGTGGTCGTCCGTTGTGATGGGGAAACGAAAGCTCCGGTAGTGTACAGGGGTCCCGACGCGGCTGAAAGGTTTCTAAAGTGTTTGCAGGAGGAAGAAAAAATTATTAGGAATGCACTTTATACAGTCGCCCCCATGCGTATGACCCAAGCCGACCGGCTAGCTCACGCCTGTAGCACTAATTGTCACGTGTGCGACTCACCACTTAACGGTGATTCGGTGAGAGATCACTGTCATGTAACCGGTAAGTATAGAGGCGCCGCTCACAGCGCGTGTAACCTCAAGCTTAGAATCAACCCCAAGACAATAAACATCACCGTGGTCTTTCACAACTTGAGAGGGTATGATTCTCACTTGATCATGCAGGCCATCGCGAAAGTTGACGGCAACCTGACGTGCATCCCCAACAACATGGAGAGATACATTTCCTTCAGCTTAAACGGCCTGAGGTTCATCGACTCGGTTCAGTTCCTCCTGTCGTCACTCGACAGTCTGGTCAAGGCCAACGATACCTTCCCTATTACCGATCGATACACAGACGCCGAGACTAGACCCCTGTTGATGAGGAAGGGTGTGTACCCCTATGAGTACATGGATGGCTGGGCCAAGTTAATTCGAGACCAGACTACCCCCATCAGAGAATTTTACAGCAACCTGACTGACTTGGCAATATCCCAAGATGATTACTCTGCGCTATTAAAGTATGGAATAAACTGGGTTGTAAGAATCTGGGTGACTACCACGACCTGTACTTGAGGACAGATGTACTGCTGTTAGCCAGGCGTGTTTGAGGCGTTTAGGCGGACATGTTTCAAGCAGTATAAACTCAACCCTGCATGGTATTACACCAGCCCAGGTCTGTCGGGGATGCCTTGCTTAAAAGACCGGAGTTAAGTTGGAATTGCTTACAGATTATGACATGCACCTATTCATTGAGAAAGGCTTGCGGGTGGGATCTCCATGGCAACCAAGCGATATCGCGAAAAGCAAATAATCAATACGTGAAGGGCTACGACCCAAGCAAGCCAACCAATCACATTCTCTACCTCGGCGCCAACAACCTGTAATGCGGCTGGGCTATGAGCCAGTATCTACCCACAGGGGGATTCGAATGGGCATCGCCGCGAGGTCGATGTTATGAGCATCGCACCAGATTCGAACAAAGGTTATATCCTCGAGGTTGACTTAGAATACCCCAAGGCATTACACACATCACACAACAGTTACCCCTGGCCCCGAGCGTATGAGGGTTAACCCAGACTGGATGTCTGAGTACCAACATAACTTGTTAGGTGGGCGGGTGGCAGGCGTTGAAAACTTCGTGCCCAACTTAATGAATAAGACCAAGTACATGGTTCACTATCGCAACCTACAGCTGTACCTGTCGTTGGGTATGAGGCTGACCAAAATACACAGGGTGCTCATGTTCAACCAGAGCCCATGGATGGAGCCCTACATCAGAATGAACACAGACCTCCGAAAGCTTGCCACCAGTGACTTTGAGAAAAATCTCTATAAGCTCATGAACAACTTCGGTGTTTGGTAAGACTATGGAGAACCTGAGGAAGCAGCGTGACCGTGAAGCTGGTTCGGTCGAATGAGGAAGACAAGCTCAGGAGACTGATAGCCAGTCCGGCATTCAACCGTAGCAAGATATTCACAGACGACCTGGTTGCCCTACACGTGAAGAAAAGCCACATAAAATTCAACCGGCCTGTTTACGAGGGGATGAGCATCCTCGATTTATCCAAACACCTGATGTACGACTTTTACTACAACAAGCTTAAGAAACAGTGCGGCGACAGGTGTGAAGTGCTGTACACTGACCGCGGATTCCCTGCTGATGGAGATTCAAACCGAGGGCGTTAATGCGAGGACATGAAAAAACACCTCGATTTATGCGACACCAGCGACTACCCCAATGGACCATGCCATACACAGCATGGTAAATAAAAAGGTCCTAGGTAAGATGAAGGACGAGTGTGCTGGCACGCCCATAGTCGAGTACATAGGTTTGAGGCCTAAGATGTACTCCATCCTGAAGGCCGACAATAGTGAGATCCGGAAGGCTAAGGGTGTTAAGAAGTGCGTGGCTAAACAACACATCAAACACGCCAGATTCAAAGGAAGCCCTGTTCAAGACCCGTACCTTTAGACATAAAATGAACACACTTAGAAGTGATGGGCATAGGATATCTGGACTGACTATAAACAAAGGCGTCCCTGTAAGCCGATGGACACTAAGCGTTGGATAGCTATTGATGGGATAAACACGCGTCGCGTCACGGGCATGAGAAAATTGAACCAAGAACATAGGTGTACATATCGGGATGTCACGGAACCAGAGAAAGTTTGAGGCTATTTACTACAGCCCGCATGGGTACTGGAAAGGAGCTAGCGCTGTAGATAAGCTGGCTAAAATGGCGCGAGTACCCCCGGAGGAGGCCAAAGCGTGGCTTGAAAAAACAAGCCCTGTGGCAGATCTATTTACCACCCCCACGCTACGTGCCTAGAAGGAAGTTTGGTATTAACATACCCAATAGCGTTCACCAGGCAGACCTACTGTTCCTACCCCACGATAAGAGGTACAAGTATACCTTAACCGTCGTGGATGTGGCCAGTCGCTACAAGGAAGCCGAACCCTTGACAACGAAAGACTCTGCCCAGGTAGCCAGAGGATTGGAACGCATATACAAACGCAGTCCGCTGACGTGGCCAACAGAGCTGCAAGTTGACCCCGGGCGGGAGTTCATGGGTGTCGTGTCACAACTGCTGGCCAAACACGATACAAAGGTCAGGCGTGGCACAGCCGGAGCCCATCGCAGCCAAGCCATAGTTGAGAGATTCAATAGGACTTTGGCTGAGCGCTTATTCGGACATCAGTATGCGAGGGAGATGGCCAACCCGGGGAAGCGATCGACTGAATGGGTCGGCAATCAACCATGAAGCCAACCATCTCACCGGCAAGAAACCGGCAGACGCTATCAAACTAAAATCAATAGTGGCAGAGTCGGCTGCTCCATTGCGTGGGAAAGAGAAACAGATACCAGATAGGGCCCTAGTGAGGTATCTATACCAGCCGGGGGAACACGAGGGTGATAGCCGTAAGCGAGCCACTGACCCAATATGGTCAGTCAAAACTTACAACATAGATAAAGTGGACATCAAAGCAGACGAGCCGAACTTGTACTACTTGAGGGATGGGCCAGGGAGAGGGCTCGTTAGACAGGAATTATTGATCGTACCGTACGGCACAATGTTACCTCCGGTCAATGTGACATAGTGCCCCAGGATAGACCCGTTAAACCGACCTACTTCAGCTAAGTCCCCGGTAGCTCAATCGGTTGAGTGGTGCGGCCCATTATGTATAGTCTGCGCAAGCTGTACATGTGGGTTCATATCCCGCCGTTGCCTCTGCAACTTTGTGTGATGTGAGAGAAAGGCAGCCGACACAATTCCCCTTGGGAGGAAGCGCAACATCTTTCTATTTCTCCCTTGGGGAATTGTGGCTGCCGGGGACATTTTACTACTTTTCAAAAGCAGTAGGGGTAATGGTGGTGGGATCAAGGGCCTGACAAAAGCCTTATTTGTGAAATAAGGCTTTGCAGAGGCTTTTGTTGGACTTGATCTCGGACTATCATTGTATATACTACTCAAACTTCCCCACCCTTGAATGCTACATGTTTCCCATCCTTGTTCTTATATCAAAAGGGGGAGATTTCAGGCCTAGCTAGGCTATTTCTTCCCCAACCTTGTTTTCATGTACATGTTCGTCCTGAAAAAGTCAGAAACGAAAACAAGACATAGCTATTCACGTAAACACATTGATAAGATATTCATGTTGATGTCAAGTTCCATGAACAATTTACAGGTCATCTTCATCTTCATATATAACATGCACATGGTTCCCATTTTGTTTCAATACCGTTCTATAAGGTAAGATTAAAAACAAAAGCAAGCATAAAAGCAAAGATATTATATCATTACTATTGTTTTATATTATCATTTACTTATTTTATATTTCAATAATTTACTTATCCCCTCGTTAGTATATTCGAAACTTTAACTAAACACCCGTTTTTTACTTGGATGTCCATATCCATTCAAAAGTTTATTCCCTCACTCATGGCTTTAAATATGGCATCCATGTTGGCGACATCAACCTAACAGTTGGAAGCAGATGTAAACATCAACACAGCAACAACAACCCAACACAATATCTGTATCAAATGCTGTATCATCTATCATTCCACTATATTGTCTTATTCAAAAGACAAGGTTTGATAAGGGGTATACTTGGCCCATGGATATCTGAATCATATTTCATTCACCTAAAGTGATTATGGATTAGTAAACAATCTTATGTGAATAATGTTCCATTACATTTATACCTAAATACAACAAATATTAGATAATAAATACCATGATAAGAGAGCAAGCAACCTGTGTATATTACATCTTATTTACCCATCAAATGTGCGATTGAATGTTTACATCTTATGGTGGACAGATGAAGAACTAATGCAATGTGTCTTTATAAGAATGGCGGCAGGAGCTGGATGGATTTAGAGATATATGCCGTTCATACATGTATGCATTCAAATCATTACACCCAAGTCAGAGGCAAAAATGGACTATTTAGCAAAAATGTGTACCACAATATAAGTCAAACCTACTGTCGGTTCATAAGAGCAAGGGTGGGGATGAAGTAGCCTAGCTAGGCAAGAATCACCCCTTTTGATATAAGAGCAAGGGTGGGGCAGAAGTAGGCCAGAATCTCCCCCTTTTGATATAAGAGCAAGGGTGGGGAAGCAGAAGGCCAGGATCATAGAAAACAGAACAAAATATCCTAGTTTAAACAGGGGGAAAAGTTTGGCCCAGGGGGGAAAACTTTAGCCTAGCCCAAACTTTCCCCGGGGTAAGAATATCCTAGGACAAAACCTCACCGGGGAAAGTTTGGCCTAGGCCAGATTCTCCCCGGGGAAAGTTTAGACCGGGGGAAGAAGTGGCCTGCTACACCGGATTAAACAGTGACGATCATTTCCCAACATGGCTGCCATTTTCACTCTTCAGTCTCTCAATCTAGCGTCCCCAGAGGAGTGTATTGGATTAAGGGACCTTGATTGGACTGCTTATACCCATGCAGGCTTAGAGCATTTGATTCACCGCGCAATCACTACTTCCTGATTATCTAGCGTGCCAAGAGGATTAATTAGTGTATTGGATTATAGGTCCTTGATTGGACTGCTCATACCCATGCTGGTTTAGACAGTGTTAATTACAGTTAAAATTGCTTGTTGGGACCGGAAAGTCATGCCGGAATACAGAATAGACAGGTGTCAGATTAGACAATGTTTTAATGATCATAATATCGTTGTAAAATGGCGGGACCAAAATTTTATGCCAGTTTTGACAGTGTGCCGGATTAGACAGGTGCTGGTGTTGGCAGGTTTCACTGTATTCGATTGCACAGTGACAATTTCCAAATGGTGTAATTATACAGTGACTTTCAGTAATTTGGGGTTTACTAAAGTCATGGAAGTAAAACTGAAACAGAGATAAATCATGCGGGCTTTCAACATTTTCTACTGTGATGTTAACCGAGATGATTGGTGATAATGTTGGCACACAGAAAAACACAATCAATCTGAGATACGAAACCCCAATCAACTGATGTTCAGTCGGGATCAGCCTAAAAGTAAATATGCAGGCTAATTGACATCTATTGCTTGGGACTGTAAAACTCAGTAAAGGTTCATTGTTTCAGACAAACCCCTTCTGGGTTGTCAACTCCTCAACCATAAACTTGTGGAATTAAAGATTTCTATCCAGCACTGAACTGTAGCACTGCTCCCTAAGGTACAGAAGTACCGGACATCCTCAGGTCAAAGAAGTAACAAAAACATGCAGAAATATATTTTTGGAAATTAGGATGTAAACTTAATGACGGATTAACTTAGGCCTAAAACAATGGATGTGCATACTATCTCATACAGTATATGATCTGATACCAACAGATCACAACTTCGTTTTTTTCTCAAACAGTCACTAATGAATAAACTAGGTTGAATGTCACTTGGAACTCTAGTTCAGTTACATCACGATGTGTCAGCTTTATGTGGGGGGAAAGCTTGCAGAGAAGCAGGTCTCAGACATTAACTATGTTGCTGAGTGAGTGAGTTTAGTTTTACGATGCTTTCAGCAATATTCCAGCAATATCACAGCAAAGGACACCAGAAATGGACTTTGCACATTGTACCCATGAGGGGAATCAAACACGGGTCTTCGGCATGATGAGCGAACGCTTTAACCACTAGGCTACCCACCGCCCCAACTATGAAATCCACAAGTATGACAACAGTGCTGACAAACCTAGAAACATAATCAGGCCCACCAGAAATTCCAACCCACAATCATATGGGAAAAGGTACAAATTCCTGGATAACAACTTCTTGCTTAACCAGTTCCCAGTCATATAACTGGAGTGATAACGGTGTAGTAACCAACATTTAAAAAACGCCATGTGAGAAAAAACAGCAGTTATCTAAAGAGTTGGAACTTCTACTTACTCACCAAATTCTAGAATGCCATGAAACAGTTACCACAATCGCATTATTGGAAATCAAATAAAATGTGGCACAGGTTGCCAGCCTGAGACCCCTGTATGTTTTACCTGAACCTGGACTGGAGACACAGGTAAATACATGGTCACAATAATGATTAGTTTGTTTGTTTGTTTGGTGTTTAATGCCATACACAGCAATAAATATATTATGGCAGTCTGTAAATAATAAACTCAGACAAACAGTGATTGAAAAAAAGCAGCGTCCCACATAATCAGGGCATCATGACCTGATCAACCATGGCATCCAACCAAATAAGCCCTGATGATGAAGCATATCATAAATACAGTAGTACACGCCAATCTGTTCCTTTAGTTTTGTCCATGAGTATATTCTTCACGGTCATAAATGTGTACATTAAATTACACGTCTTGTAGGGCATTACAGTAGATGACAGGTAACATCTACCTGTATGTACCTGTGTATTTCAAGGCCAACAGGTTACTGATAATGTCTACCTGTGTACACCTGTGGAAGGCTCAAGGATGTAAGGTAGATCAGGCATAAGCTGCTGGTGGGGAAAAGTCCACTCAGGTACACAAGATGAATGTTCATGTCCCTCTGGGCATACAAATGGCGAGGTGACTATTCAAATATGAACACTTTCTGTTTCTATGTCTCTGCCTCACTCCAGTGTACATCACAAATAATTTGCTGATTTACTTGCACATGAAATATTCATAAAAAAAACCATCTTACAATTCCTACAAATATTTTCCAGCAAACACTACATTGATATGAGTAAGACATATAGATTTCAACAGAAACATCATCGACAGAGGCTACTACAGTGAAGGTGTACACGATGCTGATCGGATAGGCCAATGTTATACAATATATATTAATACACATTACCCATATCCCCAAGCACTGATAATGTTGACCGCTAGGTTTGACCTACCTCGGAGTGAGCTTGTAGATAACAGTTCAAAACACTGCGTCAGGGAGATACGAGTGTTAAATCCACCTCACTATCACACACTGCTCTTTAAACTCTCTTCCACCCTCACACAGACAACTGATGTTTGATTTGCTTCTATACACATTTGCCTGTATGAAGTTTTACCTACAGACATAATTAGCAGTGAAATTTCTGTGACTAAAACATCATTCCTCTGTATCCAAACATGCTTCCATGCTGGCTTAAACAGGGTGGCTGTGACGTCAGTGCAAATCAAAACATGTCATGACGTCACAATAAAAATACATACATTAGAGGGATTGGTTTTCCAAAACTTTTTAAGTTGAAATAAAAAGAAAAATTTGGGATTGGTAACATAAGTCAATATTTCTTTTCCACAAAATATTTTGTCAGTTTCAATATTCATCTAAACTACTTGATATTATTGTATATCATGGAATAAAATGTGACCAGGGATAGGGGCCATTCCCTCAAATAGGAACTTGATATTATAAGCCTCTGCTAACAGAGGAATTATGTTAGCAAGAAAAGCAAATGCCCTTATTAAAACATAATTTGTGCTGACTTTCAATTCATACCATATGTAACTGTATAAGATTTCAAATAGTTTTGTACTTAGAATCACATTTCTTTCAAACATAAACTTTAATTCGATAATTAAAACACAATCAACAATTGAGTGAGTGAGTGAGTTCGGTTTTACGCCGCTATTAGCAATGTTCCAGCAATATCACAACGGGGGACACCAGAAATGGGCTTGACACATTGTACCCATGTGGGGAATCGAACCCAGCCCTTTGGTGTGACGAGTGAACACTTTAACCACTAGGCTAACAAAGCCCCCAATCAACAAGAAGAATAGTAGTGTTAGTAACAACCATGTTCACAATGTGACACTTTCTTCAAAGGTATTTGGTAACAAAACAGGAATTGAAAAGTAACTATCATATTGAAGGTCTATTATCATATTTCTGCCCATTTATGTTGAATGTTGTGTAAACAGGTAACAGGTTTTGGAAACAGTTAGTGGACATCAGTATTCAACTTCCTATAAACTTCCAAAGAATGTTAGTTGAGGGTATCTGTCAACTATTTTTATTTTTACCCCTTGGATTTTGGTCTAAAAGATTTGCTCTATACCCTGCAACATACAGAACAGACTGGCACATATTCACATATATGCGTCAACCACATGGTGTAATATCTCTTTCTTGTAGAAACGTGTGAAAATTAGGTGTTAAAATTAAGTGGCACATGAGATAACTGTAAATCGTTAAACATTTCACTGCTCCCTAAGACTAACCATATGCCTTACTTCAGCCTTAGACACTTTATATATATCCCACACTATGTGTTTACGATGGTGAGCCTGTGACTTCCTAACAGTAAGTTGTCGTAAGTGCCATCATACTGTGTTGTTCATTAAGCATAGTGGAAATACTGCTCTGAACAGCTCTTATGCGTATATGTTAGCGATACAGCTTCTGTTTCCACATAATATTTCCTATTACAGGAAGATTAGCCCTTTCTGTTGTATACTTTCTTTGATGGGATGATTTGAGGAATCTGGATACTAATGCTGACACACTACAAATATTAGTGTATTGTTCACAGGGAAATATACAGATTAATATTTTCAGAGAAAAATAGAAAATTTTGAACATATGGCTGTGTTAGCATTTCTGTGATTCTTAGGCACAATCAAAAGTCACAGACATCTTCAGAAATGAATAAATACTGTGTGTACTGATGGCAATCTCAGCTAGACATATGAGAGATAGTTGTACGTGTTTTCAATGCTGCCCGAGCAATGTATTCCGTTCATACGTTTACAGCGTGAACATAATCATGATAATCAGGCCTAGATCAGACAGACCAGTGACTGATACACAACAAGCATCAGTTGCTGGGTTCGACTTGTAACATCTCCATTTTATTGCTGTGTATTTGTGAAAACGTTGGAGTCAACTTTGTGTGCAGACTCTTTCTGTGTTGTCACAACCCCTAGTGTACAGTACACAACCCTGGGCACTTAAAAGAACCCACGAATCCGTTGGTATATGACCAGATGGTGGCCACATGAATACATGCAAACACCCAGTTGCGGGTATAGCAACGTGCTGTAAAACTTGGACAAAGTACTGTGACTATGTGTCCCAGTCCAACCAGCTGAGAATGGGTACCTCATAAGGATGAGAAAGCCGCAATAACTCGGTGCACCTAGTGGCTGCAAGAGTTGTATGCTCCCCGGGGAGTTGAGATTAATAATATGATGTGCCATTGAGACTGACATCCAGTGATCAAGGGGGAAAAATATCAGTGCCTTGAGCATGTACTAGTTGCGTGGATATATGTGCGCTATATAAATATCCTATAATAATAATTAAAAAAAGAAAATTCTGTCTTTCACAGGTGCTCTTAAAAAAGTAACATAAAACATATTTCCAGTGCATATAAACATGTTTTCATCAAAGATAGCTGCAAGAACTACAAGAATGCCTATCAAACATAAAGCTTATTGTCATTTAAGTGTACAATCGGCCTTGTTTGAAATCAATTTCTTTCAAGTCTGAAAAAATTATCAGCTGCAATGCTACAATGGTAAAAGTGACAGTTCTCCAGGAAATGCCACTAATCCGTCCATTACTATTTCAGGATCCTGGACTTCAGGTAATTGCAAACGCTGAATCAAAATAACGAACCAGCTCAATGCAGGGCACCATCAACATGTTTAAATGACAGATAAAGACCGAAGTTTATGTAATATTTGTTGAACCAAATTCTGTAAACATTTGGAGTATGTGTGAAGCTGTCTACTTACATTGACACAACAGGCAGGAACATGGTGACAGGAAGGAAGAAACCTGTGTGGGACAAGGCTGGACTCATTGCCTGCCCCGGGGCTATGAGCTGCTCTAGTTTCTACACTCAGTTCTGAATACTAATTGAAAACGCTTCTCTTTGCATAAATGGATATTTATATAGAAATACATATCACATTCTATTTATCCTTTCTTAAAAGATCTTAAATACTAATTCATATGTAATAGAAAATAAACAATGTGGCCTAATAAAACTTCATAACTCAGTATTAAAAGAGTGTGCACTGTAGCTTAAAACTCCAATCAATAACAGTCTATCATGTCCGATTAATTACGGTATGACAAGGATCCGTTAGAAGTAGCCGATCAGCAGCTCGTTTTGATAATATTCATGCAGTCAAAAACAGCTTCAGAATTTGAAATGAATGGATCACAAACTGAGCATCTTAACAAGTTGGATATGGCAAAACACAACCATTCCAAACATGGAGACTTGGGACAAATGATTATATAACAAATTACATACAAATATGGACATCAGTATAAACAGGGGACCATATAGCCAATAACTGTAAAACAGAAAAAAATATGTGTATTTAAATAATTGTTTACTGATCACTTGGGAAAGATAGTTTAAAACCAATGTTGGACTGAAATGATTACTTATGTACAGTAACTAACAATTGTTGCACATTCAAAGCAGACACAAGGTTATTTTCTTTAAAGAAACATTTATCAAGTTTGTCATATATCCATTTCTCATATATTCCAATCAAACAATTCATTTGTTGGGTGTAGTCAAAAACCTAACTAGTGAGTTTGATTAGTTGAGATTGTTGACAATCAATGATTGATATGGATAAAATAACAGTTGATTGATTGCATTGAAACAGTTGAAAACATAACAAATGATTTATTTGTAAAGGTTGTCCATCACATAGCAATGATTGCTTAATTTTGGTAAATAGTCATATAATGATTGATCAGTTGTATTATGTAACCAATTATTGATCAGATGGGATTCGAAAACTTAACTGATAATCTAATGATTGATCGGTTGTATTATATAACCAATTATTTATCAGATGGGACATATGATAACTTAACTGATAATCTAATGATTGATCGGTTGTATTATATAACCAATTATTGATCAGATGGGACATACGAAAACTTAACTGATAATCTAATGATTGATCAGTTGTATTATATAACCAATTATTGATCAGATGGGACATATGACAACTGATAATCTAATGATTGATCCATGGGGACAGTTGACAATATAACCAATGATTGATGAGTGGGGACAGTTGACAATGTAACCAACAATTGATCAGTGGAGGCAATTGATCAGTGGGGACAGTTGACAATACAACCAACAATTGATCAGTGGGGGCAGTTGACAATGTAACCAACAATTGATCAGTGGGGACAGTTGACAATACAACCAACAACTGATCAGTTGAGACAGTTGACAATACAACCAACAAGTGATCAGTGGGGACAGTTGACAATGTAACCAACAATTGATCAGTGGAGGCAATTGATCAGTGGGGACAGTTGACAATACAACCAACAATTGATCAGTGGAGACAGTTGACAATACAACCAACAATTGATCAGTGGAGACAGTTGACAATACAACCAACAATTGATCAGTGGGGACAGTTGACAATGTAACCAACAATTGATCAGTGGGGACAGTTGACAATACAACCAACAACTGATCAGTTGAGACAGTTGACAATACAACCAACAAGTGATCAGTGGGGACAGTTGACAATACAACCAACAATTGATCAGTGGGGACAGTTGACAATACAACCAACAATTGATCAGTGGGGACAGTTGACAATGTAACCAACAATTGATCAGTGGGGACAGTTGACAATGAAACCAACAAGTGATCAGTGGGGACAGTTGACAATACAACCAACAATTGATCAGTGGGGACAGTTGACAATGAAAACCAACAAGTGATCAGTGGGGACAGTTGACAACCAACAAGTGACAATACAACCAACAAGTGATCAGTGGGGACAGTTGACAATACATCCAACAATTGATCAGTGGGAGACAGTTGACAATACAACCAACAATTGATCAGTGGGGACAGTTGACAATGTAACCAACAATTGATCAGTGGGGACAGTTGACAATGTAACCAACAATTGATCAGTGGAGACAGTTGACAATGTAACCAACAATTGATCAGTGGAGACAGTTGACAATACAACCAACAATTGACCAGTGGGGACAGTTGACAATACAACCAACAATTGATCAGTGGGGACAGTTGACAATGTAACCAACAATTGATCAGTGGGGACAGTTGACAATACAACCAACAACTGATCAGTTGAGACAGTTGACAATACAACCAACAAGTGATCAGTGGGGACAGTTGACAATACAACCAACAATTGATCAGAGGGGACAGTTGACAATACAACCAACAAGTGATCAGTGGGGACAGTTGACAATGAAACCAACAAGTGATCAGTGGAGACAGTTGACAATACAACCAACAATTGATCAGTGGGGACAGTTGACAATGTCACCAACAACTGATCAGTGGGGACAGTTGACAATACAACCAACAAGTGATCAGTGGGGACAGTTGACAGTGATCAGTGGGGACAGTTGACAATACATCCAACAATTGATCAGTGGGGACAGTTGACAATACAACCAACAATTGATCAGTGGGGACAGTTGACAATGTAACCAACAATTGATCAGTGGGGACAGTTGACAACCAACAACCATCAATGGGGACAGTTGACAATGTAACCAACAATTGATCAGTGGGACAGTTGACAATGTAACCAACAATTGATCAGTGGAGACAGTTGACAATGTAACCAACAATTGATCAGTGGGGACAGTTGACAATTAACCAACAACTGACAAGTGGAGACAGTTGACAATACCCAACAACTGATCAGTGGAGACAGTTGACAATACAACCAACAATTGATCAGTGGAGAACAGTTGACAATACAACCAACAATTGACCAGTGGGGACAGTTGACAATACAACCAACAATTGATCAGTGGGGACAGTGACAATACAACCAACAACCGACGATCAGTAACCAACAATTGATCAGTGGAGACAGATTGACAATGTAACCAACAATTGATCAGTGGGGACAGTTGACAATGTAACCAACAACTGATCAGTGGAGACAGTTGACAATACAACCAACAATTGATCAGTGGGGACAGTTGACAATACAACCAACAATTGATCAGTGGGGACAGTTGACAATACAACCAACAACTGATCAGGTGGGGACAGTTGACAATACAACCAACAACTGATCAGTGGGGACAGTTGACAATACAACCAACAACTGATCAGTGGGGACAGTTGACAATACAACCAACAACTGATCAGTGGGGACAGTTGACAATACAACCAACAATTGATCAATGGGGACAGCTGACAATACAACCAACAACTGATCAGTGAAGACAGTTAGTATTCATGTTACTGATAGTTCAGTGGGGACAGTTGATAACATAACCAAAGATTGATTGGCAGGGATAGTGGATAACATACCACCAGTGATAGGTTGGGGCTGCCGCTCGAGACTTCCCGGAATGCCTTACCTGCTAGCTCTGGGTGCTGCTGTCACAACATGTTGCCCAGAAGAGCTGCCTGCATCCCCCACACTCCTTGGTGATCTGTGGGTAGACAATCAGGCCCATTGTTACCTGTACGTAGAGGCAGTTGCTCATTGTAATAAAACAGCTTACTCTAGCATTTTCTATAGGATCTTTTTTGGAAAAAAGAATTATCAATATCAACTTTGTTGTAAAGTACAGAACAAAAAGTAAATGATCCCAAGGTCACTGGCCAAAAGAACAAAATCATAATGGAAATGATGTGTTGAAATGTTCAAAAGAGGGACAATGAGTAATTTGTACTCTTATTCATTCACACTCTCAATGTGTCAAAGAAAACGACAGTCAGTGTTTTTAGTTCAAGCTGGCATTCAAGGGTAAGGAAGATTTCAAGAGAAAACCTGGCATATGTTCCTAAATGAATTCCATCAGACACATTTATACATGATATACAGTATAAGACAAAATATTATGGATGTCACCGTCTTGTTTATTCTATATACAAGTACAACATTTCTAGGCTTTTCCTTGCCCCTTCGTCAGGTGAGGCAAGGAAAAGCCCAGAAACGTTGTGTATATAGAATAAACAAGAAGTTGACATCCATAATATTTTGTCTTATACTTGAATACCAACTTCTATATGCCTCTCAAGAACCTCATGATATACAGTGACTATGATCAATGTTCTAGGAAATGGGATGAATTTGATTTGAGTTGAGTTGTGAAGGGCTGGTATTGATATAGATTATAGAGATCAATAATCATAAATGAAATATTAAACAAAAAATACTGGATAATTAACTTTGATCAAAAGTGCAAAACACTCTAAAAGAAATGAACATATTTCATGTCACTGGTGTGTGGTGATGTATGGATCATGAACACAGAGTTCTGAACATAATTTCAAAGTGACCACCTGAATATAGATGTAATTTTTTGTATTGTGTGCGTAAATCAAAAATCAATTTCATCACAAAGGTTTAGGTACCGGTAAGATATTATCAAAGAGTATAATTTACATCAATAATAGCCTAACAGTTAATAATTCTTACGAATGATAACATTTCCGTTTATGAATGTTTTAGCCAGCCCTATTATTGCATGTAAAATACTGAATATACATGAATAAAGTGAAAAAATATGCTGTTTGTGAAAATATATATAAATTATTTAAACAGATGATTTTAAAATTTATACAGTGTAAAACGTAACAAACAATTTTAAGAAGAAACAGACATACAAAAACTGTACGTACTCACATGAACGCATTAATATATTCCCAAATACATATTAACAAAGTCAGTAAAAACTTGTTTAGGTTACTTTAACTCTATAAAACAGAAACTAAATATTCAGTAATACAGTCTCATGAAAACCGTTTGAAAACTGTGATCTCGAACTTTGATCTGATTTTAAACATAACATTAGACTATAGGATTGAGCTGACTAAAACAATCTGTGAAGATCACCCAAATTACATCACTAATATACAACTAAAGGCAGTCCAAAACTAGAGGTGACAAACCTACTGAAGCAAATCAATGATAATATCTGTAAGTTGTGTAATCTAACTGGCACACAGCTCTTAATTCAGTCATGCTTCAATGGCCTTGTTTGCCTTTCACTTCCTAGATCTTTGACCCCTACAAATAATATTAGGAGAGAGGTTGAATTTATGGTCAGGGTGTTAGGATAATTCCGGCTAATTGAATTGTAAAACGGTACATTGAGTAAAAAACGCACTTATCTGGTAATGTATACAGATGAATCTATACAAAGTAAAGAAAAATGATAGAATGTCGAAGGTGCTCTTTTCAGGAAAGATCTTGGCCAAGTTAGTGGGCGTGAGAAAATGTAGCTAAGATACATAGTGCTCAGATACATGAGCGCTATGTCATAGCTGGAGAAAAGAATCTTGTATTTACACTAAGAGGTAAGTTTTCAAAACCTGTTCATAAACAATTTCCTCAAAAGCCGCATAGGATATTCGAATGAATTTATGTTGACTATTGATATGATGGATAAGATAACGCACACTGTTTTATTTCCTCCGACCTGTTTCAAACATATGCATGAATATGTGTGAACGGCTGAAAAAAACACAGAAAACGAATGAAAACAAATAAGAGTTATCCCCCTTCGAATAATCAAGCATACATTCTCACCCAAGTTTGACAGCAGAAAACAATGTTATTTGAAAAAATGGCATAGAGGTATTTTAGTTGAAAATAAAGTTATTCTATCACACAAATCGTTTACATTTTCTGGTGAAGAAACTAAAACATTCTCCACAAAATATAGCAACACTCACATGTACCTCGCAAGGTGCTTGTTTTTGTGGTAAACGTCATGCGATTAGTGTTGACGTCACAAGAAATTGCACGCTGGTTTATTACAAATACCAGATTCCTGTCTGAAATTGGATTCTTCAATTGAGAGAGCCTAAACAGTGACCTCAAGATAAGCGAGGACATCCTCAGACCTTATAATAAACAATACTTTACAGTAAATTTTAAAAATCATACTTTTGATATATATAAGTGTGATTTCAGGTTTGTTACGCCTCTCCTGATAAAGGTAACACGGTTTTTAGAGAAAACCGAATTCAGCAAATATCGTTCATATGATAAGCATGCATACACACACGCACATAGGTTCACACGCAAAAATAAAAACACATAATGATACATATATATTATCACGTACATACATTTACAAAGATGCTGCACGTGTCAAATTGCCCGTGCATATTAACGGGCGCGTATTATACACATACATATAATAAGATAACATGAGACAGATAAGGCTTGGACCAGCTGATAGTCTTAGGAATCTTGAATCAGGTCATTCAATGGAACTATAATTTCGCTATTTATGTGATATTGGAGGCTTCAGCGGTTTGTACATGATGGTTGGACACTAAATGTGACATCAAGAGCAGGTAGAAGTAAAATACAGAGATTTTTTTAAAAGCCAGAAAAGAGCGGCTCGATGCAGGCAATAAGAAGACGAAATCCTTGGACCCGTAATCAGGTAGTCGGCGAAGTTTGGCTCCACTTCACTGAAAGCTGTAGAAAGTGTGAAGCTCACTTCTGTTGTCCCCCGCCATGGTATTGCTGGAATATTGCTAAAAGCGACGTAAAACTAAACTCACTCACTGTATAAAAATGAGACAAATATTCACGATGTCGGCTAGAAAATGCAAACGTGACACAATTCTGGTTATTTATAAAGCAAAGTATATCTGTATAAAATCGTCATAATGATTTGCGGATTCTGGAGGATGGTGACCTGTGGTTGGGATGATGGAGGTAGGGGTTCTGGTGGTGGTAGAGTGTTGTGTGTTGTATCCCATTTGTTCACAACAGATACGGGACCGGATTCTGTTATAAATCTGTCAGACACGAAATAACAAAATGTGTGTCATTGTGTATCAGCGACCATATGGTCTATGGCTTGTTTGACAAGGGAGGGATTTTAACGTGGCGATTTCTTTGTCAAAATTGTATTATTTATTGACTGTGGCAAACTTTAACTGGATACAAAATAAATTGAAAGCAATACCTAAAGTCAGTGGTACCTAAACCATTAGCCTATAATCTTGTACGAAACACCTTCTCAACATTACCTATATGCTCATATACATGTATATATTCCTATATTCATCCATATCCGTCAAATATGTAATAAAGGTTGAAACTTGACTACTAACGTGGCATTTTAACATTACAGTGTTTCATTTTATTACTGTCCTCTCACTGAAGCAGGTTGAACCGATATGATCCACACAGGATTGCTTGCGTCTGGATTTTACTTGCCAACACTCCCATTTCGTTTCTTATCAGATCCAAAACTTTCCGCGACAAATTGTTGTCAGTGACTACAACATACGGGCACTGCTAATGTCCTCGAATTCCTGTGTCCCTCCATGTTTTTATTCGGAGGTTTATAGTCAGCGTAGTATATAAGTTTGTTTTTTGACCTGGATTTATTTATAATCCTCAAAGACATCAGATGTGGACATAAGGACACTATTCACAATGAATTTGAAGACGAAATGGCGGTAACTTAGGTTAAAACTAGGTGGGTGTGCTCTTTGTTTTGGTTTTCTGACCCCGACGGGTTTGGGAATGAACGAAGGAAAATGACTGTCATCGAAGACGAAGATCTATAACAGCGGAGATCCGTCGGAAAAAAGAAGGCCTCGAAAAAGCGAGGACCTCTTGTGATGGAGCTGTTCATTGAAACACTAACAGGCACAGCCTTTGAACTTCGCGTTTCACCTTTCGAGACAATTATGTCTGTAAAAGCGAAGATACAAAGGTTGGAAGGTGAGTATTAGGATAGGAAATATCTTTGAGTTGCCGCAAACACAATGTTTATATTTGTAAGTGTCATAATCATATATCAGCTGAATATGCACATAGCGATATGCACTATGCATTATATGCACAATGAAAGTAGACCCAGGTGGGCCCAGGTAATAATTTCAGAGGAACATCTAAGCCTTGGCTAAACGTGAGTAAAAAAATATACCTGTCATTGTGATTGTACAGTTGTAAGCTGTAAATCCTTGACAAAACTCCTATGTGTGATTAGTCCATATGAATAAACTTGTATTCCAGCCAAGGCCTACATACCTTGGTACAGTGCAAAGTCGTCTAGTTATATGCTGGACTAATATGTGATAAACACTAACCCATTTCGAAATTTATCATCTGATTTGGTTGAAGAAACTGTAAGAGTTCCGCCCATAATCCCTGCTTGGAAAATATTCTATTTATTATGATTATTTCTATCGATTCTTAGGCATAGAATGATAAAAAATGGGGGATACAGGCGGAAATCTTTCTGAAGAAACACCAGGCACCAGATGGTAACATACATGTTGTTGACCTGCATGGTCAGTATTACACTGATGCATGGGTCCAGGTTAGGTAATAGTTCAAACTTTATTATACAAATGTTAAAAGGTATTCTTTCTGCTTGTGTCAAATCACTTACATTGTTCAAAGTGACCAGTTCTCTATCTTGCCTATCAAGATAGTGTCATGCTTACATACAATTAATGGAAATAACATTTCCATGTGCATTCAGATGCTAAGTTGAATACAGTAAGCTTTTATCAGACCTGTTCTAACAAGTGTCATGATCTCTTTGATGTTGTATAAAACTCTTGATCAGTTTAGATACATTCACATAACACCATGAACAACTTGTTCCATAACCAAATACCAACAGATCATACAACAATGTGGACATATGTCAGCACTTACTGTCCAAAAGGTTAAAATATGTTCAGGAAGCATTTTAGATAATTGCTTGTAGTAAGATTGAACTTTCCAGCGGGATCAGTGGCGTATAACACAATATATGGTGTAGTTGTTAAATTTGGTTATCCCAGTCAGGTGCCACAATGTGCTGAGCTGTGTGGCATGCCGGAAACCTTTGACTTATGTTTGAATCCTGGTTCTCCCATAGTATATATTTCTAGGTTTATCAGTACCAGACCTGTCTGTATGCTCGGGTTTTATAGAAGTGGTAAATGTCTGAAACTAGCATCATTTTTATCTTTCCTCTCACGCTAAGCCTAGCTACATCTATTGATACAATTGGAATGCTGTTAAAAGTGTTAGGAATGACAAGTCTTTATGGATGATCAACTTCTTTGTTGTACAGTGGCGACATTTCGGTATAGATACTTATACTGTTTTCAAGCATGAGGCTGTGAATGGATACAGCAACATATATATAGGGTACATGATGGCTTGATGGCTGACAAAGATGATAAACAAGTGCTGTTAAATGCCCTAAGGTATACTCAAGGTGCTACATTGTGAACATAATAAATATAAGTGGTGGGAAACTGGACAACATTTGTTATGGAGAGTAAATAAAAGAAAACCGATGTGCTTGAATCGTGGATTTGAAGTTATGCTACATTGAAGATGAATCCATAACACAGGAGCTGTTTGTGAGAAAGGACGTTGACCAGAGGACATCAGTTTATAAGGCCATACAATGAAGAGATGAAGACTGGTATATTAGTCACACTGGCTCTTCATTGTACATGGATAAGTTTAGACAGACAACACAGTGCCAGTGCATGGAGAGATTTCTGTGTGGAACAAAGGGTGTTAAAGTTGGGCCCTATCAGGCAGCCCTTGGAGGTCCTGAGCATAGTTGTGATGGGCTCGTGTTAATACTGTTATGTTTTACCACTTGGACGTCTTCTGAAATTCTAAACGGTTATGTGCTGTATGGGTGTGTTATGGTTTAATATTTCTTGAAAGACATAGATAAGAACATAATTGTTGCATGAAAGTAAAACTGGAAAAATGTACTAGAATTGTTGGAAAAGAAAGCTGACAGCATTGATAATGAGTTGATTTCACAATGGAGGTTTCTGATGCAGAGCATCAAGGATATTTTGCTTAAGAATGATGTTGAAAATATGAGGCTAACAGGGTTCCAGGATTAATTAACATATCAACAAACCATATTATTCCCCTGCAAGCAACACATACCATTGAATGCTGGAAACAACAGCACAAAGTCTTGCAAAGAGTTATGACTTGCAGTTTTCTTTCAGAGTTCTGAAAATGTAATGTTATTGTTACAGAAACACTGTATTTCAAATGAATTGTGGACCAATTAGTTCTTATATTTATTGTGCCAACCTCTGCCAACTTCATATTTTCTAAAATTCATTGATTTGTAACATTACAATTTTCAGCTTTGATAGCTTGGTTTGAATGTTAACATCTGTGGACACCTATGTAAATCCTGTGCTATTATGTTTTAATATCACTAACTAGGTCTGGAAAGTGTAACACATTTTTATCTCAAAACTTGTCATAAGCAGATTTATCCAGATCTTTCTGGTTCTGTTGAATAGTGTCAGATATGTAGTGTAGTGATTGCAATGTGCCATTTGCTGAATTCCCTGGAGAATTAGATCGGATGTAAACTGATGGTTGTTTTGAATGTTTGAAAACATTTTTGCAGAGCATGAAAATAGCACGTTTTGGTTTTTTTTCAATGTCTGAAATAATTGACTAATGAACACTTCACAACTTGTTCCATTGACATGAATAAAGTTAAACATACAAGTCAAAGAGTCCTTGTTATAATCCTGGTGGCAATAATACTTATCTTATAAGTACACTAATATTCAACCCTAGAACAGCTATACTTTCTATACGTTTTGTAGAAAGCATAAAATATTACAATCCGTCACCATGAATTCATGTGATGGGAAACAGTGCCAATGACCAATTTTCATGTTATCATTTGATCAGTATGTGGTTCCTGGACTGGTTCTGACTAGTGGTGTTTGGTTCACAATATCTTGTGAGACATTCACTAATTATGTTATGTTTTCAACAGCTTGCGATGGTGTTGTTTGGCTCTGTTTGTCTGCGTCATATTTCTGAAACTATCAGCTATTCTTTCATGTCCTTGGACACACAAAGTCAAAGACCAGGTTGTCAACTGGTGCCTTTAGCTATTTACAGATGTTTATCATTTTAATTTTTTTATGTTTCCATGGCTTCAACATGATTTGCAGGGCTCTGACTTTATCCCCCAAAGTACTGGTTTTCGTTAGTTAGCACACACAACAATATTGCAAACTTGTGTTTTTAATTCTTGACAGAATTTCAATGAGTGCGTGACTTTTCAAAACAGAACTTGACATGCAAATACATAGCGCTGTATCCTAATTCCATGATAGTTTTGTGATAGCTTAGTAACTTGTCGTATACAGACAAACAGGTTAGACAGGAATACTCTCATCAAGATTGATGCCTACTATAGCTTTCAGGGTGGGGGGTTATCATCTTCTGGTGACTCTTGTTCTTTTTTGTATGCTATTCCATATCTCTTATTGAAAAGATTGTTGCATCAAAATTAGTTCTCAGTATTTTCATTGCAACATAATGTATTGAGATAGTCATCCCTCGCCATAACGCAGGTCTTGGGGTCCATGGATGACCCCCTGCGTTATTAGACACCCGCGTTATAGTAACGATTACATAACTCGGAACAAAGGCCAAGTAAAATCGTATTTTCCATGGACACAACAAAACTGCTATTTCGTGTATTGTGCCGAGTCAAAACTATATCGTATTGTTGGAGGTGAAAAAAACAAACTTTGTAAATGAAAATAGATGTATGTACATGAAACTTGCAATCAAACATCACAAGACATGATAATTCAATTGTTGTTCCTGTCATGCTACCTGTTATTCAACTAAGCCGGAAATAGCAATCAGCTGTGCACAGACCGATGTTTTGGTCCAATGTACCGGTGATTCAGTTAAAAACGATCCGAAAATATAACATCAAAGAATTTCTATTCCATTATCAGAATAATTTATATGTCAAGCAGTTATTCTAACAGAGATCTTATACATTGCTATCGTATAAGTATATTGCATGTTTTCTATGAACATATTTAACATAATAAAGAGCATTGCTAAGCACTTTGGGTTACCTGGCTGGGTACATTTTACGTAGGAGACAGTTTGACAAGTCACCGCTGACTTCCCGCGGTACGTGCCACATTGATTGTAAAAACAAAATGTTGGCAATTAATTGTCAAATATGACTTCAATGAGTCAATAACGCGGGTCTTGGGGTCAATGGATGACAAGGCTGTAATCTGTTCGTGATTGCTGAGAATAATGTGGTGCTATCGCGGTAGGCGCGAAAAACGGACCCTCACGAATGTGGTAAGCGGACGTTGTATGGAATGAGGTAATGCCATTTCACTCATGGTTTCTCCGTTGTTATTTTAAACAGTTTTAATGAATGAAAATGGGAGTGAATTTAATCAAATATAATGTGTTTTCTGACATCATACATTCTCGGATGGCGGTGTTTACCCGCGCAATTACGCGGCGTGTTGCATCACAGCAAACGTTGTAAGTAATCGGATGATGGCATGTCTCTATGATAAAGTTATTACGATGTTTCACTGTTCATCTATTATTATTGAAAAAAAAACCTGCATGTTTTTAAGCATCTGAAAAACCATGGATATGTACGATAAACACTGTTAAATGCAATCAGCACTGAATTTCACTAGTTTACAACGTGATTAACCAGAGCTCAACAGCGGATTTGCTGATGTGCTATTTTTGATGACGTGAAGATGTGTGATCGCTGGACAACTTTTTTTATGGGAGCCACGGATTACCCCACGGTTTAACCGAATCTGCGGTATCACGAAGAGCATTATTGCGAGGGATGACTATATTATTACTGTTTAATCATGTTAATACTACAGATAGTGCTGGTTATCGCTCACAATTTGCAGATCAATCATCAGTGCTCAGTAATTGATCAATAATCAATTGTAACCCGACCATAAAACTCATGTGGGCAATAACAGGACACAATCATAACATTGTGCAAACGAAACAAGTGCCGATTAATACTAAGATCAAGACGATTGAGGATATTTCCTGTCGAGACATGCACGAGAGTATGGTCACATTGCAGTTTTACGAGTCAATTGTTTATGTCTTGATTTAACAAACTTTCTGAGGTTCTATTTGATGTTTCATTTCTTATGGATATCATATACTCTTCCGAGCCCATTAACAACTGCCTATTGTTCGATCAATCGCACCAGCACTAACTACAGATAAATATTTTGCAGATATAGACTTAGGAAGTGGGGGATGAAACCTTCAGTTGACTTAGTTATGTACTGTTATGTTATTTCAGAGCAAGTTTATCAACTACTTTTATGTTGAATGTCATGAAAACTGTAGCCAAATGGGAATACTGTTGAAGGAATATTGTGTTCTGTGGGCCTTCTTTTGGTTCCTTTTTACATTTGACACTTCAAAATTTCAGAATCAGGAGGTAATGAAATGAAGAAAAGTTGGTTCAGAAAAGTGACATCAAATCAAGGTCTTATCTGAAACTCAAGAATCTTTCATTTAAAGTTATTAAACTGGGATGGAAAATTATGCTAACTAACAACTAACCTCATAAATCTGATGAATGAACAGTATATTTATACACATCTTGGCACAGAAGGTGTAAATCTGCCAATACTCACCCAAGTCCATTACACTAGACATACATATATTTATATGAGTTATAGAATAGCGGGTGTGAAGGAAGCAATTTATCACAGCTTCATGCAATTTTCATAAGCACAGATGGTCAATATGGCAGTGTTAACACATGGTTAAGTAGAACTTCTCAATGGCTGTGATAAATAGATCACCTAATTGATTCCCCCATTTCCACATGATTGCAATAAACTTTTATGCAACACAAGTTTTTCATAGTTAGCCTAACGTGATTATCCCAGTAGAGCCGATCTCCTGCGATACCTGCCCGACCTGCCAGATCCTTGATTCTGATGATTAATATGTTAAGAAGATCTTGTGTTGGCAGATTAGTTCCCCTGGTATACTTGGATTACTACAACTGTTGATATGGGGCTCTGTGATGTAATCACTGCTCTGAGCACTGAAGAGTGGGTCAGCTCACTGGGTGTCACTTCACTTCTTTGTTCAATCCTTGTCAGGGGAGGCTACTTAAGGCCAAGTGTACTATATATTTACTGGTAGCTTTTGTAAAGGATATGGCACGGAGCCATGAAACCTGATCAACAGAGGTCAGTGTGTTGGTTCAACACAGTTTGATGGTTTGTCACATAATGGTCATAATTCACATGACCTGTAAAGAAAAGGATTGTCTGTCTCATGTACAATATTACAAGGCATTGTCAGGGAGCATTTTTGTTGTAATTTTGGGATCATGATATTGCATTCCTTTTTGAATAAGACTTAGGTTGAATTTTGCCAATTGGCCTTTTCCAGTTCTAGTCACCTGTACCTTGTTTACTAATCATTTGATTTTGAAACTTGTTGATGATTATGATTGGTTTCAAGAAATGCCTGTGTATGTGGGTTTCGTTGAATAGGTAAGCTTCTAAGACCAGCATGACAGCTGACACACTGAAATATAACTGAAATACTCTACATATTGACCCTTTGTCTGTTTCACCCACATTGTTTTCGGCACATAGCAGGAAACTTGCTAAAGGAAGTAACTGAAAACATTTCCTGTTATCAACAATGAACTTTCTGAATGGTATGCTAATGAAATGGTATTCACAAATTGTATACCATGGTCTACCAGGGATATATTAGCTTGAGGGTATTCACATGTTACACAAGTTACTTTCTGATCCCTGGTTATGGGTTCTGTTCCTGCTCAGTAATGGCCTTGTTCAACAGAGACATAAGGAATTGTTGTTGTTTTTTATCTCCTACATGACAACACACTTTGTTCATCCTGTTACTAAATGTTTACATCCCATCTTGTGGAAATTACCCTTGGATGCTTGAAGTTTCCTGCAACATGGATGCCCAAGATATACCAGAGGAACAGATAAGCTGCGTAAATTATGCAAATATTCATGTGAAAACTCAATTCCTATTATGTCTATTGCGTACATGTACGCTTGATTTTTTGTAAATACTCAATAAATGTGATCTTACATGAGTACACACAAAAATGTTAAGGTATATTGAGAGGTTCTATTTCAGCAGATGAACTCGGCAACTTGCAGTCTTTCTTATCGTTTCTCTTATTACAGATCAAATATAAACAACAAACACCTAAACCAACATTTAAACTATGTTATATTTTTACAATTAATGGAAAATGACAAACTACCCAACTGAGTTTGAGTGAAGTGGGTACAATTCATTTGGTTACTCAAAGAAAAATTAGTATACCCAATTGAGATGAACACAAGCGCGTACATAACTCAATGACCCAAAAAGTTATCTGTAGCTCTGATATACTCCTCAAAACAAGTTTAAAAACACCTGACTCTTTCTTATAACTATAACTTTTTCATATTACTGATGAAATAGTGATATAAATAAAATTAGGTGTTATTGAACTTTTAATGACTATTTTATATTTTACTTTTGCCTCCATGCCTTTGTTCATAATTTCCAGCTATTGATCACCATGATCACATTATCTTGCTTAATTGCCCTTTGTCAGATGATGTAAATATGATTAGCTAATTAACATTTTATATAAACTCGTCAGTTTCATTTACAGATCATTGACTTCAACCTCTAGTCTGAAGCCTGAGTCAGGTAAAATTTCTTCTGGCCTTGTGACGAATATCAGTCCTCAAACAAAGACCCAAATCTACTGCAACTATGCAAACAACCTGATTATTTCCGTCATGTTTTTGGCACAGACTGTATACCATATTACTGCGTGAATGCAAAATATGATATAGTTATATAATCAGATTGGAGACAAAGTTTTTATCTCTTTAATGCTTAATTTCCACTATTCTGTTGAAACATGAAGTAACATGCTGTATACCTTCATTATCAGCTGTTATCAGTCACGCTTACAGGTTAGACATGTTGAAACAATCTTTTTTTGACTGGTGTCATGCTTGTCTGTGGGAATGCCCCCCCTGCAGAGGGAAGGTCCCCTGGAGTGTCTGGTATAGGAAGTGTAAGGGCTGTATGGAGAAGCCTGGCGCTGCACCCCCACTCGTCCCTCCCTCCTAATTCCACCCTTCACTAGGTTGCCTGGAATCAAATGGAGATCATTCCAGGTGTGTGTTTACGTCTGTCAAAGGTTGGAGACTCTTTGAAAGCAGCGTGTATCAAGGCATTATTATCGCACTAGGATTGTGATTGTAGATCTGTGGGACTAGTGACATTACCAGGCAGGCTATTACTCCGACAGCCGTGATAGTCACCATGTATTTGAAAGAGAATTCAACTGTACTTAATGACTCTTTTCACTCTTTCCTTACCTATAGTCAGCCTGTTTTAAAGAGAACATTAAACAGGAGTCCTATATCATATTTGTGTGTTTATTTTGTGGCCTGAAAAGATTGTGGAAGTCAATTTTAGTATGAGTATGTTTTGCTTTTATCAGCTGATAAATCATGGATGTGTCTGGAAAGCAATCAATTTGTATTAGTGGGACTGTAACCATGGTGATGGTGATGCTTGTGTTATGTGTGTGTCAGTTTCCCCAGTTTACAGGAAGAGAAACCCACTGACACTAAAGGAAGGGGGAACTGTTTTTGCTGATTAATCATGTCAGTAATTATCTATGTCTTCAGCTTTGAAAACATAACACGCTTACTGATGACCGAGGATTCAGTAACTTTCCATTTATAGGGTTACATGTATATAGTGTTGTTCCTGTCCTGTATCCATATTTATGTAATATTTTGTAACACCTTTGTAACTTGTGTCTATCGTAAAAGGCAAATTAGTAACTCAGTGGACAGACAATTTTTCCCTTTTGTGATTGCATATCATTGTATCCTGACAATTAAAGGGATGCTGTTACGGTCAATCACTGGATTGTCTACTCCCGATTTCTACTATGTCCAGGCAACTGTCATAAAGTGTTCCGGAAACAAATTAGATAATGTTTCATATCAAAATCTAGTTGATGGACATAATAAAGAAGGAAATCTGTTGAAATTGTGTTCTCAATCTAACCTTGTCTAATCTAATCAGTCTAATTAATATTAGGAAATGGAACATATTATATCTACACAATAGGAGACATATTATCTATATCATATGGCTATTTAAGCCAAGGGAAGCACAATAACTGGTGTGGCCACTGTGTTGTCGTGAGGCTAGTTCATTGTTTGAGACAAATCCTCATTACGGTTGCCTGTACCCACTCAGTAGGGGGTGTCGAGCTTCATTGATCAATAGTCATCTAGGCTGACTATCGTTTCTGGACTGTCGTATGATCAACTGCATAGTAATGGGACTATTACTCCTGTTGAGATGTTTTTGTTGAATGAACTATTACATAATAAAATGACTCTTTGGAGGGGCTGATACAGAATATCCTATCATTAGGAAACTGCTACAACTCACATTGGTTTTGTCATGAATATACATGTAGGTTTCACGTCAATGTTGGTTTGTAACTGTAGAGCCCCAGTCAGTAGGAACGCACTTCTCATGTTGTGGTAGGTCACAATCCCAGCAGTGTAGGAGGAGCTATCGATCTCATCTCCTAGCGTGGTCAGGGGATTTAGGAAGGTATGTTTCACCTGGGTGGTCTTATGTAATATGTGGTTTATTGTTCATCAGACATGTTCACCATTTGTAAACCTCATTGATGATCACTTGCATGTTGCCAAGTATTATGCTGAATGTTTAACTTAGATCTGAGGTTTGAACATACAGCCTTGTGTTCAGGCCATTTCTGAAACTATCCCACTAAGACCAAACAAATCCACATGCACAGATGAGGGAGATTGCAGTGTGTAAGCTTGTGTCTTTCCCTGATGAAACAACTTAGACATTTTGTCATACATAGAGAAGTGTTGAATGATTTTGTTGAATTTGGAGCCAGGATAGTACTGATGCTTTAATTTCGATGACTCGGCTGTAAACCAGCATTAGCTCATTCTTCAGGCATTCCAAATGTTAACAAATTGTTAACTCTCACGTAATGTTATACAGCCTCACTGGCCTTTGGTAGTAATGGCTGTAAATGTATCGTTTGCCAGGGTACAACAAGAACCAGGGTCCACTTACAAATGTCAGCAAACATTAACAGTGATTTTTAAGTCAAAGTGGCATGGCATGCCAGTAAAAATATGAAATGTCAGTCTCTTTGTTGACCTTACGAAATGAAAGGACAAAGTGGTGGAATTTTAGTGAGGTAAAACTAAGGGTAAGAAAACCTTAACATTTGATGCATTGAAGATTGGTGTTATATAGTTGACAATATTCAGTAGGACCAGGTTGACATTGAACCAGAAAAAGTGATGGTGCGTGATTATATACTTATGAACTTAGGATCAAAATGAGCATACGACCAGCTGTTAAGACTTGTTAAATCAGCAGGCACCAGGGATAATACCTGCAGTCTTTCACTTTTACCATTATACCATGTTAGTACCTTTTAAGCACATATTTTGTTTTGAAGGACAAGTGAAAATTCTAACTAACGTCTAACTCTTTCATCAGTAAGTGTCGATAGGAGAGTGTTTCCATGTTTTGTATTTTGTGATGCATAAGGTGCATCTTGTTACAGGCATCCCGATCTCCCATCAGCATCTCATCTGGCAGTCAGTGGAGCTGGAGGATGAGTATTGTCTGCATGATTACAGTATCCACAATGGGGCCACCCTCAAACTGGTCCTGGCCATGCGGGGAGGACCCATCAACACTCGCCGAGGTAGGCACGCCAGCTAATATACTACTCAACTTTGCAGAGGGACACTGAATATAGTTTGTACATCTAAAACGTTATGAGAACAAGAACGGACCTATCACATTTATTCCTGATCTGGATGGTCATGTCCCTATCAAAAGTTGTGTTGTACAATATCTGTACTGAATTCCATTTGAAATTAAGCTGGTGTTTCAGATGATGTCTTTAGAACTGTTCATTGACGAAAAGATTGTGTAAAGATTGTTTCCAAACGTATTTTACAGGAGTTTTACGATATGTTTGATAACATTTGTATTCACACTTTCTCTTCCCAGCAGGGATGGGTGGGGAGAGGTGGTGAGCAAAGGTGTGACTGAACTTGTTCACGAAACTGGCACATGTCTCACCAGCTTACTTTTCATGAAATACTGTTGAATTTTTTTCAATATCAAAACTATAAAGTACATCTATATGTATGTCTTGAGGACATTCTGGTTTGGGTCTCTTTCATCTACAGATATGTGAACACTATGTTTAAAATGTTTGAAATATATATCCGGAGATCCATGCATGGAGCTTTAGAGGAATCTACCTGCAGTTCAGTACGTGCTCAGTGATGAGGATGTGATATTTGTTACAGTCCCGGTGGAGGATACTGCCCTCAGGGAAATGGCGGAGTACATGGAAGCCAATCGTGAAGAGATCCTGGACAAGTTGCCTGGTAACCGCCATGTGACCCTCCTAGTTTTTCGGGAGGGAGATCAGTTGAACTTCTTCCGTGTTGTAGACCGTGGTGATGGGACACTCACACCGCTGTCTGAGTCACTCAGGTTGGTGTTTCATTATGTTTAAATTCTGGTTCCTGTATCTTCAAACATTTCTGACATATATTATTGTTATGTGAGTAAAACTAATATGCTCAGCAGTGAATACTGATATGAGGTCTTTGAAAGCCATTTAGAAGATGGTTGTACATACTTTTTTCAATTCCAATATGTTATGACAGTAGTACTGTAACCATGACAACTGTTGTAAATGAACAGGAGCAATGACCACCTATCTAGGACACATGTACAATAGTTCTGACTGTCTTCGTTCAGAGCCTTTGTGCTGCGTATTTTGTTGCAGTGCGTCAGTATACAACTTCAATGAGGAAGAAGAGGAAGATGACTCGTCGCCAAAGGAGAAGTCTGAGGAGAATGACAAGATGAAGCAGAAGGTGACACAGCTGCGCCTCAACATGGAGAAGCTGACTCTCACCAAAAAGGTCAGATTTGAGGCAGCCCCACTCAGTCCCTCCACTTAGGGCAAGCCCTCAGTCCCCTCCCATGTGGATGGTACCTAACTCCTCACTCCTATCCAGTGTGGGCCGTACCTCACTCCCATCCAGTGTGAGCCGTAGCTCACTCCCCTCCAGTGTGGCAGTCCGTCACTCCCCTCCTATGTGGGTGGTGCCTCACTCCTCACTTCCCTCCAGCGTGAGCCGTACCTCACTCCTCACTCCCCTCAAGTGTGGCAGTCCCTTACTCCCCGCCAGCATGGGCCGTACCTCACTCCCCTCCAGTGTGTCAGTCTCTTACTCCCCTCCAGTGTGGGCCATACCTCTCTCCCCTCCAGTGTGGCCCGTACCCCACTCCCCTCCAGTGTGGCAGTCCCTTACTCCCCTCCAGCGTGGGCCGTACCTCACTCCCCTCCAGTGTGGGCCGTACCTCACTCCCCTCCAGTGTGGGCCGTACCTCTCTCCCCTCCAGCATAGGCCATACCTCACTCCCCTCCAGTGTGGGCCATACCTCTCTCCCCTCCAGCATAGGTCGCATACCTCACTCCCCTCCAGTGTGGGCCATACCTCACTCCCCTCAGTGTGGGCCATACCTCTCTCCCCCCTCCAGCATAGGCCGTGCCTCACTCCCCTCCAGTGTGGGCCATACCTCACTCCCCTCCTGTGTGGGCCATACCTCTCTCCCGTCCAGTGTGGGCCGTACCTCACTCCCCTCCAGTGTGGGCCATACCTCTCTCCCCTCCAGCATAGGCCATAACTCACTCCCCTCCAGCATAGGCCATACCTCACTCCCCTCCAGTGTGGGCCAAACCTCTCTCCCCTCCAGCATAGGCCGTACCTCACTCCCCTCCAGTGTGGGCCATACCTCACTCCCCTCCTGTGTGGGCCATACCTCTCTCTCGTCCAGTGTGGCAGTCCCGTTTGGGCAGTCACATGGGGACTAAGAAATATGAAGGAGGAAGCTGAATATATTAGATGCTTTGTCCTATCTAACTGGTTATTCTGGGCTATAGGTCTATTTCACAATAAATGTGAGAAGGATGTTCGCTCCATGACCCAGATGTCTGTAAACTTTATTAACAAGGAACGCATGTCTACATTTGTTTTCCAGAAACCACCAAAGCCACCTTCTTCAAGTCACTCCAGTCATTCAGGAAGAGCCAGCAGCCGTCTCCGGCTTCGCCAGTTGCCGAGTGCCGGTCGACCCTGCAGCAACACACTCAACAAGAACTCAGTCCTCCCCTCAGTCGGCTGCACATTCCCTTCCGCCCAGGGCATCTATGATGCAGACACTGCCGTTGTAGGTGTAGATGGGGGAGCTGGTGCTCTCCTCGCCTCACCATCTGTACCGTCGGTCGTTACAGTGGCAGACAAAGCTGTGGAAACCTTGTCAACTACAACAGATTCCATGGACAAACTTGGTCAGCCTCTTCATATCTTGAAAGAGGACAGTGCTAGAGTGTCATCACCTGCAACTGTATTGGAAGGAGTTGAGAAAACATCAGTGGATGTGAAAACAGATGAGGCAGTGAAAGTGGATGATAGTGAAAAGTCTGCAAACTCTCTTGTAAACTCTGTACTGAAACGGGACCTGTACCGGTTGAGTAGCATGACAGACTCCACGCGTTACCTTCCCTCCACTTCTGCTTCACGAAGAAAGGACTTCACTTTTGAAAGTTTCAAGGAGTCATTTCGACCTGCTACATCCTCTAAGGAGAAGGTCAAAGTGGCGGCTGATCATTCCTCTGATAATTTCAAACGTTCTTCATCAAGCAAGAGAGACATAAGTTTAGGCCTGCGAGATTCAGTACTGCGACCCACCACCTCAAGTCGTTATGGGGGCCTGGATATGAGAAGGAAAGAGTATGCCCTGGAAAGTTTATCAACAAGTGAGGCCAGGACAGTGTCTGGCATACTCAGACAAGCCTCCATAGAAAAAATAGGATCTTCTCATATTGGCAACTTTGTGTCTAGTGCTAGCAAGTCACGTCTGAGTAACTATTCAGGCTTTCAGGAAGGAAGGGTACCAACACCTGAGGGAAGGTTAATGGTGAGTGAAATTTTACCTTTTCCTGTACTAATCACTCTAGTATAAATGATATTTTTATCCCCAAGAACTCTAACAGTAACATTTAACTTGATGACTGTTGGAATTTCATTATTTTGAGAGATTATCCAACTCTTTAAATTTTCATTGAGGAATCTTGACAAGTCATATCAGATTTATCAATGGCTGTATTCTGCATCTATATGGAAAATTAATGCATAAATGTCTTATAAGATAGCCACATCTACTTTTCTCTTCTTTTCCTGAAAGTATTTGTCCATTTCATCTCCCAAAGTTAGCTCATACCATGAATAGAGTAGTTTATGAGTCACAGACTGATTCATCATATGAATGTAGGGATTTTTCCCATTTTAGAGTCTTTTATCAAAAATGGGCTGGCTCACGGGAAACAAAGTTGATGGAATGGAATTTACCAAGGGAGATAATTCAATATATATTCAACATATTTTTCTCTCAACTACAACAAACTATCATGGTGTATAGGTCTGTTGGAATTTGAAATGGCATTATATCATATTATTAAATGGATGGTTAGACATTCCTGCTCACTTGTTATGCACTCATCACTGTTTGTGATGTCCTTCTAAGCATGATCAAGCCCCGAATTGCCATGATTAAAGCCTCACTAACTCCTGGTCTCCGTCCTCCAGTCTGGGCATCTCCACCGCTTGTCTGCAAGCCGAGATGGTCGCCTTCTGTCTCCCACACACAGACTTCCACCAGTTAAGGCCAAGAAGAAAGCATCCAAACGGTGTTACGTGTGCGCCAAGAAGACCGGGCTGGCAACAAGTTACCAGTGCAGGTAAGACACAATTTTCAAGTCAAGGAGACTTTGAGGAGGGTACAAATAGCTCTCTGCACTTGATTTCCAAGAAGCTTTCTGATGTTTCAGGGGCATTCTGTGTATTAGAGGTAGGGCTTTCATTGTTAGATTGAAGTAAATGAAGCATTAACACTGAGCTCACCTATATTTCTGACCAGAATAGATTTTTTTCTAGAACATGCAATCTGCAATTTCATTAGTATTATTTTATTGAAACAGACTTTTTGAATTCTTCCATGGTATGGAAAATAATACAATACTTTCTGTAAACTTTATATGTAGACTAATCTTCAGCTTTCAGCAGAATAGTGTTACTAGTCACAAGGACAACATGAACAAACTGATTGGTAAATGTGGTAACTCAAAACATTGATCCCCTCTGTCCAGGCCTGACTTGAAACACTATCATCCTGGACCACTTTCTTTGGTACTATACATCCTGAGACAAAGTTGAGATGAAATATACTGCTAAAATATTGTTGAAGGCCATCCCATTCTTTCATATTACTCAAGTTACTATCGTTAAACCAAATGACTATAACTGCAATAGATAACTATATGAAAGAATGTGATGGTTCTTGACTGTTTCAGAGAGTAATTTTTGTCAACCAGATTATTACTATCAGGAGTCCTAAACTCATCAAGACTAAGAAAATATGTGAACTTAATAGGAAAATGTACAATTTCATCTCTCTTTGAAGGTGTTCATAGTTATAATTATCCTTTATGCTTTTGTAATTAATTCTTTTGTTTTTGCTTCTCCCTGAAAGTTCATTGTTCATTTAAAGTTTAGCTATTATTAAGGTAAACTTATTGGAAAATGTTGCGTTTCATCCCTATTTGTAGTTGTTCACAGTTATAACTATCCTTTATGCTTGTGTAAAATAGTACTTTTTTGTGCTTATTCCTGAAGGTTTATTTAAATTGTTTATTTGCAGGTGTGGCAACAACTTCTGTGCTACCCATCGCTATGCAGAGTCCCATGACTGTACGTTTGACTACAAAACCGAGGGTCGCAAGCTTTTAGAACAAAATAATCCTGTTGTTAGTGCACCCAAATTACCCAAAATCTAATACACAACCATGTGTAGTAGTGATTATAGTATTTTATGAAGTACCTCAGACAATATTTACTAAACGAATTACACATTTGCAGTTAAGTTTGACTATATCCTTAAATTTACAACTCCAATAATGTTACAGTATATACATTGCTAGTATTATTTGACTTGGTTTGGTTGGATATTATGGTTTTGGGAATTTGAATGCTCCAAGAACATATTTCACAGATACAATGTATCTTTGGATGGATAATGTGTTCTTACTTTCACATATTTGAAAATGAGACCTCTAAATGCCTACAGCATTGAATCGAGGACACTGTGCTTTTGATATGTCAGTGCTAAACATGAAGTATCACCAGCTTTGTTAAGTGCTGTTGTTAAAGCTATCAAGTGGAAGTATCAAAATTAGAAATGTTTTTATTGTATAGTGTAGAACAGGGCATTTATTCATGTTACATGTTCATATGTTAGAAGTGTCATTTTCAAATGTGTGATACGACCTGGTGATGTAGAGATACTGACGGCCATTCATTGGCCTGGGAATCGGTACAGAGAATGTCTTTCAGTGGTCATTGTGATATCATCTATATTATGTTTTATAAACTGTCATATTACCATGGTTACGTGTATATGTTGGCACTA
This sequence comes from Haliotis rubra, assembly GCF_003918875.1. Classification (NCBI taxonomy): domain Eukaryota; kingdom Metazoa; phylum Mollusca; class Gastropoda; order Lepetellida; family Haliotidae; genus Haliotis; species Haliotis rubra. The sequence goes on along the minus strand of NW_025764948.1, from coordinate 430,283 downwards.
AGGGCAGGAATGGTATGTATAGAAAATTTGAATATTACATTTCCAAACAATCATGCTGGGTTCCGTACTTGTACTGATTACAAAATGGTTGTGAATTACTGCATTTTATTGGTATGATTAGACATGTTAGAAAAGGCTGCTCTCACAGTGCCGCCATTGAAGAGCGCTCCTCTAAAGTTGTCTCTTTCATTCATCATGGTACATTCAAACTGTGTACCCAAATCTAACTTTTGATGGAGTGATAATGTTTATTTTAATCACAGGCAATTGTTGGTATTCAACGTTTTGAAATGTATCTTCTCAGAGATTTATTTTTCATTCCTTTTAGCTAGTAATTAGCTATATTCGTCTTTGTCCACTTTTTGACATGATTGTTTATGATGCTGATTGCATGAGCCCAGAACAAAGGTGACATTGATTACACTAACACTAGGCTAGCAGGGTGTTATGTTGGGTGCATTTTTCATGGTCACATTGTAATAGAGTCAAAACAGTGTTCACTTATTTTAATTTCTATGTTTTATTGCAAACTGATATCGATTTTTCATGACATTTATGTATGGCCACTGACTTTTATAAAGTTGTTAAGGTGAACAGGAACTATTGGTTTATTGGGTGAAATATTTGAAACCAAATAGCTGAAATTCATTGTGAAGTGTGATTTTATCAAGTATTATTATTTGTTAAGCATGTTAAGGGATGGAATATATCAACCAGAAAACACTGCTTTTGGTTAAGCAAGCTTGTATTTTATCATGTGTAAGCCACACTACATTTAAGACATTTATCAATTTTTACCTTCTTTATTAACTGAAAGTTTTAAAAGATTGAGGCACAGCTTTGAATTCACTTTCGATTCCATGTTCCTAATGATTTATATTAATTATATACTGTACTGTATGTGGAGTTAAGAACTTGAACACTACCATTCTCAAGAATTGCCGAGATAATGCTCCTGGCTCTGCGTGGTCATGGAATGTTTGTTTTGAATGGTAACAAACTTCTCTTTAAAATAAGAGTCCCCTTAATCATGATATTGATGAGTAAACTTGGCACCACATCCCTGATTGTGGGGATGTTTGTTTTAACCAGTAGTACGCTGCTGTTCAAAGTTAACATCCCTCGGCTACGCCAAGGCTATTAAGATTTCGTGCCATGATAGTGTTGACATATGTTTTGATGAGTAGTGTAACTTGAGTGTCTCTGCTGTGTGTGTGATGCTAGGATTCCGGCTGTATGTTCGAGTGGACACCTGAGTGGTGTGTCGCCTGTATCAGATCAGATCACAGTAACTCATATTAGCTATTTCTTTTCTTGTTCATTTCGACTTATAAGTGTACATGTAATATGCCGAAAGTGATTTATTTTCTTGTTGATGTGCAGGTTTGTATGCATATCTTTGCTATTCTTATACATGCATATTCAGTACATTCTGATGAAATAATCAAGGGATAAATTAGAGGCAGTGAGAAAATAAGCCTTGGTTGAATAATAGTATTCTTAACTCTTTGACATTTTTTGAAAGTCATCTTATTGAAAATGAGAATACAGAGTATCACTCTAATTATGTTTTAAAACAGACAGTTTAATTGTCCTTGTTATTGCTGGTCGCTATATTTATCATCTCAAATGAGTGTGTGATGTTACCTCTGATGAAATGAGACAGGCCATGTTATCCTTGTTTATTCATTATGCTTGTTAAGAAACTGGCTACCAAAGATATTGATATGTCTACAACTGCTAGGTATACCAGGGTTTAGGTGTGGGATCAGCAGCCTTTGGCTAGACTCAGTTCTCTCCCTTTGACTAGGTACATCTAGTACTCTGTGAATGGCATCTTATAAAGAACATTCTTCCAGACTCTACTGTGATTTGATATTGTGCACTAACATGAGTGTGAATAAACTGTACAGAGTATAACTGCTGTGTTTTGTTTGCATCTTATTACTCACCACTGAAGGAACCACAAACCCACAATGTGTACCACAGCAGTGTGGGGCGGCGGGGTAGCCTAGTGGTTAAAGCGGTCGCATGTCACGCGGAAGACACAGGTTCAATTCCCAACATGAATCTTATTAAGGATGAGGACTCTTTTTATGGATATACAAGTTCTTTATTCTGCATAGGCGACGTTTCGACATAGATTCTAATGTTGTTGTCAAGCAAGTGATGACAACGACATTAGAATCTATGTCGAAATGTCGCCTATACAGAATAAAGAAGTATATCCATAAAAATAGTCCTCATCCTTCATCTACCCAACTTCTAGAATGCCAATCAAAGAAGTCATGAATCTTATAACTCACCACTGAAGGAACGTCAAACCCACCATGTGCACCACAGCCAATTGGTTAAAGCAGTGGCTTGTCAAGCCGAAGACCCAGGTTCAATACCCAACATGTTCAATTCCCAACATGTTCAATATAAGATAAGTGCTGATGAGGATCTTTCCTTGTACTAGTTGTTCTCATCAGGAGAATTTTACACATTCCTGTAGCGTGTGTTGTGTTAGTGTCACCTTGTCCTGTACATAAAGACCCGGGTTAGATTCCCCACATGGGTACAATGTGTTAAGCCCATTTCTGGTGTCTCCCGTCGTGATATTGCTGGAATATTGCTAAAAGCGGCATAAAACCAAACTCACTCACTCACTCACTCCTGTACATAACTTACACCCATCAGCTTATCACTGCTTAAGTGTATCATACTGGAGCAGACCACTCCAAGACCAGACAGTAGTTCAATATCAGGAACAGACCGCACCAAGACCAGACAGTAGTTCAATATCAGGAACAGACCACACCAAGACCAGACAGTAGTTTAATATCAGGAACCGACCACACCAGCACCAGACAGTAGTTCAATATCAGGAACAGACCACACCAAGACCAGACAGTAGTTCAATATCAGGAACAGACCACACCAAGACCAGACAGTAGTTTAATATCAGGAACCGACCACACCAAGACCAGACAGTAGTTCAATATCAGGAACAGACCACACCAAGACCAGACAGTAGTTCAATATCAGGAACAGACCACACACCAACCAGACAGTAGTTCAATATCAGGAACAGACCACACCAAGACCAGACAGTAGTTCAATATCAGGAACAGACCACACCAAGACCAGACAGTAGTTCAATATCAGGAACAGACCACACCAAGACCAGACAGTAGTTCAATATCAGGAGCATACCACACCAAGACCAGACAGTAGTTCAATATCAGAAACAGACCACACCAAGACCAGACAGTAGTTCAATATCAGGAACAGACCACACCAAGACCAGACAGTAGTTCAATATCAGGAACATACCACACCAGGACCAGACAGTAGTTCAATATCAGAAACAGACCACACCAAGACCAGACAGTAGTTCAATATCAGGAACAGACCACACCAAGACCAGACAGTAGTTCAATATCAGGAACATACCACACCAAGACCAGACAGTAGTTCAATATCAGGAACATACCACACCAAGACGAGACAGTAGTTCAATATCAGAAACAGACCACACCAAGACCAGACAGTAGTTCAATATCAGGAACATACCACACCAAGACCAGACAGTAGTTCAATATCAGAAACAGACCACACCAAGACCAGACAGTAGTTCAATATCAGGAACAGACCACACCAAGACCAGACAGTAGTTCAATATCAGGAACATACCACACCAAGACCAGACAGTAGTTCAATATCAGGAACATACCACACCAAGACCAGACAGTAGTTCAATATCAGAAACAGACCACACCAAGAGCAAACAGTAGTTCAATATCAGAAACAGACCACACCAAGAGCAAACAGTAGTTCAATATCAGAGGTTTCACACATGGAACGATAAACATTTTTCTTAAGCAGTATATTTCGTTTGACAGTTTAGCATACACCAGAACCATTTCGGAGAACCTACAACTTTTTATCAACTTATCATTTTGTATGGAAATTTTATACTGTATGTTACACAGGGGTTTCAGGAGGAGGCTTATAACAGGGTGGATAAAGGCAACTCCATTTCCTGACTGGACAGAGAAAGATAAACATGTGGCGCAAGAATAATGGTAAGTTTTCCCTCATATTTTCATTATTTTTGAAGGTATATCAGGTTTTGCCATTTGGCAGAGTCTATTTATTGAAATTGTGCGTTAAGCGAGGGCACCCTCCTGAGTGTCGAAACAAGATCCCGGAAATATGGTGTCCTATAATTGCCATCGCGTGGCGCGTAAAAAAAGAACTACGTCGTGGGCGACGTCGCCCACGACGTCGCATAAAAAAGACGACGTCGCGCTTTGTAAAATATATTTTGGCTACAAAAATAACGGGCGACGTCGTGGGCGACGTCGGACTATATCGAGTGGTTATCGGCCTCTGAACGTGGCTGACCAAGGTTACGTCTAAAAGAAGAATCGTTAAACGAAACAGGATTTAAAACGCAAAAATGCTTCAGTCACTCCCGATAAACATTTCTGTCCACCCGAAAATGTTTTTACACCTATATCCAATCAAATACCACCCTAGAAGGCCACTGTTCATTGTATGTAAGGCATACCCATCTGCAAATGAAACGATCTCTTCCCCACACTCTAAACATAATCACCGCCACTATTGTTCGGTCCGGCATACCTCGGGCCGTCAAAAGCAGCTTAAACCTCACACATGTATCTTGAATTGCGTTTTAATTCACAGATTAGTATTACATCTACCTATATATCACTTTTCCAGCCCCTTCCTCTCTCCATTTTCACCCGTGAAGGTCCGGATTAGAAAGTGCCTTCAGTAACCCATGCTTGTCGTAACGGGAGCGGGTGGTCAGACTCGCTGACTTGGTTGACATATGTCATCGGTTCCGAAATGCGCAGATCGATGTTCATGATGTTGATCACTGGATTGTCTGGTTCATACTCGATTATTTACAGACCGCCGCCATATAGCTGGAATATTGCTGAGTGCGGCGTAAAACTAAACTCACTCACTCACTCACTCTCTATTTTCAACATAGCCTCAATCAAAAGTGTTAAGTTTCTGTTGGCCGCACTTGGCCGGAGCTGTCAAAAGCAACTTAAACCTCGCACATGTATCTTGAAGTCTCACAGATGAATCCTAGATTCTGTTTACATCCAATGAATATAGTTATATCCATCTAAATACCACTTTATAGACCCAGTTTTCTTTGTGACATCACAATGTGGCATTTAGGTAGATATAATGATGATCTATGGATTTAAACACATTTCAAGATACATGTGTGAGGTTTGTTGCTTTTTGACAGCCCGCCAAGTCGGGCCGAACAGACTGAACACTTTGATTGAGGCTATTTTGAGGGTGGGCAGACAAGGGCTTCACTTTAACGGAGCAGTTACCTTTACATGTGGCATTTTGTAACATTTCAATGTGATATGTAGGTAGATATAATACTAATCTATGGATTTAAGCACAATTAAAGATACACCTTTGAGGTGTTAGGTGCTTTTGACGACTCGAGCCAACCCGGACCGAACGCTTGTGACACAGTGTGTTTGTTGAGAATATATAGAAATGAAGGCTTCACTTCGAGCAACGTGTTTGCTTAAAATACTACGCTTTGCGACTCTATAAAGAAGTATTTAGGTACTAGTAGATATAATACCATTTTGCCTTTCATGTGTGCTAGCAAATTTAAGCATATGCATACGCGCTGGCTATCGGATTTGGGATGGTGTTGTTTACGGTTTAGAATAAGAATGTGTGTGCGTGTAAATCTAACTTTCTTTGATCCTTTATAACATATTACAAAAGGTTGTGATTTAGTATATTTCTTTTAACATATATAATCATGTCATAATTTCCCATATAATATGGGGAGCAAATTATTTCGAAGCCATTGAAAATGTCCATGCATCTTATTTTAAAAGATTTCTTACAGAAGGTATATTTGCTTCCAATAAAGCCATACTTGGCGAAACAGGATGCTATAACATGCATATTGAGAGTCAAATGAGAGTTATTAGATACTGGACTAAACTTATAAGAATGCCTGATTATCGCTACCCCCATCAAAGCTGTCAAATATTGTTATCACTGGATAAATGTGGAAAGTATTCATGGGCTTCAGATGTGAGAAATATGTTATTTTCAAGCGAGTTTTCTCATGTTTGATTTAAGCAAAATGTTGGTGATACAAAATGTTTTGTCAACATTTAAACAACGAATAAAAGATATATATTCAGAGTTGATACGCATCAGTCAATTCATCCAGTTTTCTTAGTCATTATTCACAATGTAAATCGATGTTCGGACCTGCAAAATATGTCAGTGTTCTTAATGATAAGTCCCTTTTAAGATTTTTTTTTTTGCAAATTTAAAATCGCTCTTCATGCCTTAAAAATACAACGTTTTAGAAAAGATAATAATATATTGGAAGATTTATCATGTTCTTATTGTTCTTCTGGTAAAACTGAAGACGAACGACACTTATTATTAGTCTGTAAGACTTTCTCTGCCTGCCGAAAGAAGTATTTAAAATGCACTAATGATGTCCCACAAACGATATTCAATGTACTTAATTCTAATAATGCTGATATTATTAAATCTGTTGCCATTTTCATGAAACATTTGATGTCCATCCGTAAATCACATGTAAAATCATAATTTAATGTCACGTGACCAATAGTTGTAATTGAGTAACTTCAATTGTACTCTGGGCCACTGGGCCTTAACTACTGAATAAAGCCTGTGTGACTGTCTGTCTGTCTATCTGTCATTGTCCAGGTACTCCATCAATGTCGGGTGGTTATTTGCAAGCCTGAACTTCAAGGTATCTAGTCGTTCCTCCAAATCTCTGTACTTCTATTTGGGGACAGTCTTTGGCCGGCATTGTACTGAAGCATCTTTGCCTCGTTCAGTCCTTGTTCATCTTCCAGGAACTTGGCCATCTCGAATAGGGTGGGATGTTGTTTTACCACAACCTTCATGAGACGGCCATGCCAATTGCAACCCCGGAGGTTGTTGTTTGTGCGGGGGCCGTCAGTATTTTTGGTACAGTCGAAAAGATTCACTTTGACTTCGCTGTGTACAGGTCCGTGGTTGTGGTCTCCAGGTACTTGGGAAATTATGTCGTTCACTGTTAAGACTGATATGCAGTCGTTCTGAATGCATCTCCACGAGATCCATTTTCCCCTTTTCTTCTTGTTCACAATAAACATATAACCATTTACATATATGTATGTTCCACCACGAGAAGTATAAAGAAACCTATTGTGTGTTGCGACCAGAACTGGGATAACTAATATGGAGAATTATACGTCTTACTGTCAACTATGTATTTAATCGACAAACAATTATCAAGATCAAAATCAGCTGCACAACTCGTGTCCTTTATTTTAACTACTGATCGCAAAAAATGCCAATGGCAGCGCTCCATAGTCGATGTCCGCCATAATAGCTAAATATAGCAGCGCAGAAAATGTAGAAACGTGAAACTGAAACGAAATAGAATTGTCATACGCTTTACTGTAATTACTCTACTAGCTTAAAAATAAGTGAGCGACCAGTTAATGTTCCTGGTTGTGGATGCTGAATTTAGGTGTCAGGTGTTTTTCTTTCATTTTTTTATTCATAATGATTCATTCATTCCCAGAAATGGTTACTGCTCAACTTGAAATATGACTTTCTTGCAATATCTAATGATATTTTAAAATATAGCTAATTATTCCTTTTAACAATATATGTGTATGCCCACAAATAGAACCAGAAAAGATATGATGTGAATGGTATTGGATTTTGATTTTTTTGTTTGATAATTATGCTAATATGTGTAAAAATACAGTAAGTTGTATCTAAATATCGGCAAGCCTGGCCATTTTTGCACAGCGTTTTATGTAATAATACAGTAAATAGATTCTTTTAAAAAAGATCGGGGAATAAAAGAAAATTAAATTATGTCATAATTATTTTTTTAATGATGTTACATCCATTCTTGATGGGTATGTATGTATAACAATTCAAGTTTGTTTTGGGAATTTAAGTTATTTGTGTTATGCCATTTGTGAGTGTATATAAGAGATTGGTATGTTGCTTGGTAGAGAATATTTCTTATGAAATACTCGAAAAATATACAGGTTCATGTACACATTCATGACACTGTAAAAGAGTGGTGAACTATTATTTATAATGGTAGGGTGTATTCAGTAACACTCCATCACACATAATACTATGCTGATAATGCTGAGTGAAAGGTCCAGTTAAAGTTCTCATCCCCAAATGTTCACATGGCCCCTAAGCAGTTAGTGGCTCCCTATTTTTATAACATGTTTAGCCTCCAAGTAATGTTGTGTTAATATTACTGCTATTAGCATATAAGATTTGCCAGTAATGATCATTTATAGCTTTCATCATTATTGTGTACATGGAAGCTGTTTGTAACAGACACCAGACATGCAAGGCATAATTACTTCAGAATGAAAAAAGTGGGAGAGTTTGTGCCCCATCTCAGAAGGCTATAGTTATAACTTTGAAGAAAAATGATGGTGTAGAAATTATCAAAAAATGTTTCTTTAATGTTCCTTTGAAAATCCCCTTCCTGGTCAGCTTGATATAAATGGGAAATTCACTGAGCCCTTCATAGCAGCTTGAACTTGTTATTCCATGCATTGTCATCAATAACATTATATTTGCTGAACTAATTAGCGGTTAGAGTTGTCCCCCCCTTCACAATTTGCTTGAAAGGGTCATCTGCTCATTGTGTTAGAAGGCCAAGCAGCTGAAGCTTCTTTGATGACATATTGTTACTGAGATGAAACTGTCAAGGTAAATGATGCCTTCGTATTTACTTTTTTGTGTGTAATTTTCCCCAGAAACCAATGCTACCTGATGTGGATATGGTTGTCAGGCTCAATGATTGCAGGTGTTGCTGCTTATGATCTCAATAACTGGATTGTCTGGTACAAACTCAGTTATTTACAGATATCATGTAGCTAGAATATTGTGTAGCAACAAACAACAAACAAGCAAAAACAATTTATGCCAGCTTTGGATTAGGGAATTTGTGTGATAAATGTAGTCAAGGAAATTAAAACATGCAATATTGCCCCACTGCTTTTAGATTTTGCCCATAAGTATGAAGTATAAGAACCCAAAAGAAAATAATAAATTCCATTAAAATATAGATTTTAAACTTGTTCCACTTCAAACACGTTTGGTTGAGGGAATATAAGTAATACTATTAAATAAATCTCTTAAAATTAGTACTGTAGATCAGCCCAGTGTGCTCTTAAATATGAAGTGTGATTTGCTATGAGCAGCCAAAATGAAATCAGAAGATTCCATTGATTGTAATTTTATGGTTATTTATGATTATTCTGTTAGTATTAGACTTAGGAGACATTATCCCTCTCCTGGTCAAAGGCATACAGGATTAAATCAAGTTAACTCTCTTAAAGTTGTACTAATTAATGGCCTATTTGCTTTCATAGTCTGCTTTCTACATGTCTGAAATATGATCTACTATCATCAGATTTTAAAGTTGTTTTCCTTTATCTAATTAAGGGCATATGAATAGTATAAAATAGTTTTAAAATCTCTAAACATTGGCAATATTGACCTGTTGCATGTAGACTCTGTTTCACAAGTTTCACTTATGACTAAATACTATCAACAGCCATGAGGAATCTTTAGATTCGATAACTGTAATTTTCAACTTTACTCAAGCAGATATTGTCACAACAAGGAATAAGAACGCCATAATAACTTTACCAGATAGATATAACATGAACCTAACAGTTTACACACTCACACCCATTCAGCTTGAGTCAAATAACTATCACCCTTCAAGGGCATCACGCACAGCACATAGTTTAGACACAAATCAAACATTGCACAATCACTGTTTCCCTCAAAATACTCAAGGTTACTACATGCAAATCACTAATACATTAATAGTGTGCTAACAATCAACCCTTCTCATACAATACATCCAACTGTAGATTTTTAAGGCATATTCCCACTCTTGGTTAAGGACATGTGAGTATCATTATTACTATTTCATTATTAATGCTATACTATTATTTCATTCAGAATTTGCTGACAAGTTGGAATTGTTATTTACCACTATAAGCTCTGAGTAAATCTTGAAATTCGATAAACTGTAAGTTTTAAAGGCTTTATCCCACTTCGGGCAAAGGGCATGTCATTCATGATAACAGTTAAAAGTCTCTGAAAATAAGAACTATTGACCCAGTACATTCATAATTTGCTCACAGGTTTGAAATGTCATTCAATATCATCAGCCCAGATACCATTTTGAAATTGTATAAACTGTAGGTTTTAAAGACATTATCCTACTTCTGCTCAAATGCACGTGATTCATAATGATGGTTAAAGATCTCTGAAAATTTGAATTATTGACCCAGTACATTAATAATTTACTTGTAGGTTTGGAATGCTATTTCCTATCATCAGCCAAGATAACTTCTTGAAATTCCATAAACTGTAGGTTTTAAAGGCATTATCCCACTTCTGGTCAAATGCATATGATAACTAATAATAGTTAAATATCTCTGAAAATTTGAATTATTGACCCAGTACATTAATAATTGACTTGTAGGTTTGGAATGCTATTTCCTATCATCAGCCAAGATAACTTCTTGAAATTCCTTAAACTGTAGGTTTTAAAGGCATTATCCCACTTCTGGTCAAATGCATATGATAACTAATGATAGTTAAAAATCTCTGAAAATTTGAATTATTGACCCAGTAGAATAATAATTGACTTGTAGGTTTGAAATACTATTTCCTATCATCAGCCAAGAAAACTTCTTGAAATTCCATAAACTGTAGGTTTTAAAGGCATTATCCCATTTCTGGTCAAATGCATGTGATTAATAATGATTGTTAAAAATTAAGAATTTCAGCTTAGTGTATTTCCATTTCTTACATGTAAATCTGCACATGGTAACTTTGAAATATAATGAAGATATGGCATCTGCAAAGCTTTAAAAGTCATTTTTTTAGTCATTCCTCCATTTACGCTTTTCCAGTTACAGAGTTAGAAATTAACATAAGCCTTCTTGCCCTTCTGCCCCTCTGTATCAAAACTCAATACAGTCACAAACACTTGGGATGGACTCCATTTCTGAACTTTCATTGTTGAGATGCTTGTAATTCAAGTTCTTGAATTTCTCAATCAGAAATGACATGCTTCTTTCACTGCTTCGTACAAAGTGTGGTGTGGTGTTGTACTGTGAAGAAAACAGAAAGACATAATCAATGTTCCATGTTTGCATTAACTAACTACATCAAAAACATTCAAGTAAATGGCCACCAACATACTTAAAAAACATGGAAAGTACTTTGAATAACTTGGAATGGCAGTTGCCAAGTGAGTGGATTGAAAAAGAGCGGAGTGGAGAGAAGTGGGTGGTGCAAGTGAAATGAGAGAGTGCGTGGATGGGTTGGGGACTGAGTGAGTGAGTGAGAGAAGTTGGGTGGAGTTGACTTGAGAGGAGTGGGTGGTGTGAGGGAAGAGGGTCTAGTGAGAGTAGTGTAGTGGTTGGAGTGACTGGAGCGGAGTTAGTCGAGCGAGGGAAGAGGATGTAGTGAGAGAAGTGTAGTGTAGTGGGTGGAGCGGAGTGAGTCGAGCGAGGGAAGAGGGTGTAGTGAGAGTAGCGTAGTAGGTGGAGCGGAGTGAGTCGAGCGAGGGAAGAGGGTGTAGTGAGAGTAGTGTAGTGGGTGGAGCGGAGTGAGTCGAGCGAGGGAAGAGGGTGTAGTGAGAGTAGTGTAGTGGGTGGAGCGAGTGAGTCGAGCGAGGGAAGAGGGTGTAGTGAGAGTAGTGTAGTGGGTGGAGCGGAGTGAGTCGAGCGAGGGAAGAGGGTGTAGTGAGAGTAGTGTAGTGGGTGGAGCGCAGTGAGTCGAGCGAGGGAAGAGGGTGTAGTGAGAGTAGCGTTGTAGGCGGAGTGACTGGAGCGGAGGAGTGAGTCGAGCGACTGAAGAGGGTGTAGTGAGAGTAGTGTAATAGGTGGAGTTGGTGGAGGGAATGACTGGATTTAAGTGGAGTGGGGAGTAGGGGAGAGCGGAGTGGAGTGGAGTGAGTTGATGGGAGCGGAGCAGAGTGATTGGAGAGGAGTGAGAATTTTAGTCATATGAAACATTTATTTTACCAAACTGGTATTTGGGACACTTAAAAAGTCTAACATTAAACTTAACATCTTCACTCATGCACTGTATCTTATCATTAACTATTCAGTTACCTTTACATGTATGTAACAGGATGCAAATCCAGCCTTTACTTCCAGATACAGATATCTCTGGAGAAACATTGAGTTTCTTTTGATGTGAGATGTCCTTGGATATTGTTTTCTCATTCTACTATTGCATTCTATGTCATATCAGTTTTCCGTGTATCTCATCTTCTGTGTTGTTTCTCCAAGAAATAGTATATATTTTTAAAGACTTGATAACATGCCTTCATTGACACTTCTAAAGTTTTCTCTAACACTTTTTTGAAATTCTGTAATGATTATTTCTTGCTCAATGAGAGTTTTCTTTAAACCGCTGAATAAATCATCAATGTATCTGAAAGGTCATTTTCCATATCACTCATATCAGGTTTGGGAACACATAATTCCTTGATAAATTTATATGTGTTTTTCTTTATATTTCAAGTGTAACATTTAATGTTTCCATTCACTTCAAGCATAGTTTAGGTCATAAGATTCCAATTCATTTAGCTTCTGGAATATTTATACAGTGTGGTAATTTCCTAAATCAGTTGAGGGGTCAAAACTAAATTTCAAGCCCCATGTTACTACTATTATCAAATTCTTGAAAACACATGGGGTCATCCTTTGAAAATATGTATACATTTGTAAGAGATAATCTCAAACCTTCAATAGATCTTCATTTCCCACCTTTGTCCTTTTAACTGGATAATGCCAAGGATAAATAGACTTGACAGAATTTCTCATACAAATATCATTGAAATTCCATCCATATATATAATTACGAATAACAACAATGATACATAGAATTATAATAATAAGTATTCCAATAAGACTTCCTTCACAAGGAATGTATAACAGTGTGGAACAATGCGAGAAATGGTAAATTACAGTATTTTTATCATTGCAGGCTGATATTACAGAACAGTTCAGTTAGTGGTCATAAATCTGGTAGAATTTAAATGAAATATTAACTTACCTATTTGTGTTAGCATTCAGGTGAAGATGGCCATTCTTCTTTTTCTTCTTCTTTGAAGTTCTTTCTATATCAGTGCCTGTACTATGACAACTGTTCATGAAGGAAACATTGTACTATCTGATAAAGGTATTCTGAAACCTTTGGTTATAAACCCAGAGGTCAAATGTTCTTACACTCTTAATTAATTCCAACAACCCTCAACTAGTTACCAGTTAGACACTGACACTGACACTGGGGATGGGTAGAGGAGGGAGGGGGGTCTTGGCATCTGAGGGAGGAAGTGGTGCAAACAGTTCACAGCCTAATTTGGTGGCATTTTACAGCAGCTGTGATTGGGTAATTGGGAGTACACATTCATTTTTGACATGACAGTAACTGTGCCAGAATTAAGAGCAAACACAAATGTTGTTCCCATTGGGTGATCAGTTTGGTTTAGGAGTCTCATGTATATATAGGAGTTTAATTAGCTACTAAAGTCGTGTGTATGTGTGGAATTCTTTTACATCACTTTTATTAATACTTTGTTAATATAATCTTGAAATAGAAACATTTAAGAGTGTTTTGCTACATAACATCAGAGACCATATAATATATTATATGGTCTCTGATAACATCAAGGTGAGATGAATATATTACATGTTACCTACTAGTATGTTAATACACTTCCAACCATGCACAGTACAGTTTTGGTATATAACAAAGTATATCTGTTACACCAAACACATGCACACCTTTTACATGTTACCTCCCCCAATAAAGAAGATGCTTTCCTTACACATGAATGCTATGTTATGTAGATGTTCTATAAAAAACAGTCACATTTCATTGTTTTCAAATGAGTCCAGGTATACAATTATACAGTGTCATATCTGGGTTGTATTTCTCACTTTTGCTGCAAACATTGTAATATGTATTGCAGAAAACAAACTCCAGTATTTGACAGATGATATTATGTACTATACTAGTATATCAAAGGTTGATTATAATCAATGAATTGCCATCATATTTGGATATGAGTGTTTGTCTGTTTCTAGACTTGCTTGAACTGAATTGGTGAAAGTGGAATTGGTTAAAACTGTCTGTTAATGGCTGAATCAAGTGAATAGAGACCAGCTTGAGTTAGCACTGACTGTGCAGACTTGCCATAAACATGTCACCAGATGCTTCCCTAATTGCTACTGAGTAGCTGTCTGTTCAGATCTGCTGCTGCTCACCAGATTGTTGAAACAAGAATTCCAAGGAGGAACTGACTCTATGAAAGGTGTGAGAACCTACTGTTTATTTGAGCAAGGTGGTTATTTCATATAGGACATTTTGTGGGAGAAATAATAATATTTGTGAAATAATTTGTAAATCTGTGAATGAATTTGGACGGGAATGTATATGGTTAGGTAATTTCTTAATTTTTGCAATGCATGTAAAGAGATAATGTTGTCTTGATTTTAACCCATGTATACAATATGTTGAAAAGTGTGACCCATTAAGGTATTCAATATGAATTTGGATTAATATGTATACTATTGGACAAGTACATTTAAGAAGGACTGTGGAGTAAGCTCTTACCTTGAAAAGTTTTGTTTGATAGACTGACATGTTCAACCATCCAGTGATTTTGGTTGTTAAATTTGATAAAATGAATTAAAATATATTATATATGTAGGTTTTATCACTTGTTTGTCAAGAACAAAGCATTGAAGAAAAATCATGAATAATATACATGTAGTTATAAGTGTGCAGTTATAACTGAAGATGGGAAAGGTAATTATGAAAAGTAATGCTTGCCATTTCCTGACCTATCTAACAATCTTAAGAGGTTATAGGAATATGCTTGAAGTATTGAGCTCTTAGATTGCAGCACAAGTCTAAAGTTTCTTATATGCCATGACTATCATGACCATTAACTTCCTCATGGCTAATGGTATGACATACCTATGATGCAGCTTCCAAAACAAAAACACTTTTGAGTAGTAATTCATTGTTAAAATAAACAACAATGTCATGTACTGTGTGCTCAATCACAACAATTAAGCAACATTCTGGATGTTTTCTGTGGAAATAACATTCATTTCATTCTATACAATATTTTAAATGCATACCATTCTAAAGCTGATTTCTTCACATGGCCACATGGCCAAGAGTACAAGATATCCAACTTATATCCAGTGCAAATCATCAACCATAGGAATGTTCAGTAATAGACAGTAGAAAAATGCCTATAAATGGGTTCGGTCATAGAAATACCAGCACGTATATATGTCTAAAGTGAAATGGTGTGTGAGCTTGCGCTTATGATTAAGGCACTTAAGAAGCAGATGGAGTGAATGAGTATGGTTTTATGCCACTTTTAGCAATATTCCAGAAGAAGAAGAAAGGATTATTTTCTCAAAGTGTCACATGCTGTGGTACAAAATGTATAGACATAGTATGATACATTAAAAAGAGCACCCGGCCCGTTAGTTATAACGACACACACGCACGCACGCACGCACGCACGCACTCACACACACAGTAGGTAGGTTGTGTCAAACACCAATAAATGTTACAGGTTTTTAAGCAGCTATGAAGATATATGTGACTTGCATCTGCATGCATAATGCAGCATATCCAATACAACAAAAGAAACCATTCTCTTCCCCGCCCCCACCCATCCCACACCCAATTCAGGGGGTCATTTTGTAAATATTTCACTCTCTCCGACTTGTTAAGTTATAATAAACTTTTGAATCATGCGAGATTATGGTCTGACAAAAATGTTCATCATATCAGCAGATTAATGATGAAACCCATGCCATGCCGACATTATCTTATTCTCATTTTGCAATCTTTTTGCTCATTTCTACATTCAAATTTCGGGCTAGTGAATTATTTTGTGGGCTAGTAACTTTCAGGCATAGGTAGCCCGACTGGGTAACAAAATTTGGAAACCAGTTCGCACACTGACTTGTAATATACTCATGCCAATAATGGTTGTCACCCCCTTCAATTTTTTTAATTGCAGAGAGGGTGTGGGGGTGTGGGGGGTGACAACCATTATTGGCATGAGTATACATTAAACATGCTATGCACACCCTCCCTCACCATCAGTCTGAATGAATAGAACATAGCCGGTGTACAACCTCTCCCGTCTTTCATTCTGTGTGGTGTAAGTTATATATCCGATATACCCTTCCCGCCTTTCATTCTGTGTGGCTTAGTTTTTTTTATCCGATATACCCTTCCTGTCTTTCATTCTGTGTGGTGTAAGTTATATATCCGATATACCCTTCCCGCCTTTCATTCTGTGTGGTGTAAGTTATATATCCGATATACCCTTCCCGTCTTTCATTCTGTGGGGGTTAGTTTTATATCCGATATACCCTTCCCGCCTTTCATTCTGTGTGGCTTAGTTTTTTTTATCCGATATACCCTTCCCGTCTTTCATTCTGTGAGGTGTAAGTTATACATCCGATAGACCCTTCCCGCCTTTTATTCTGTGTGGCTTAGTTTTATATCCGATATACCCTTCCCGCCTTTTATTCTGTATGGTGTAAGTTATATATCCGATATACCCTTCCCGCCTTTTATCTGTGAGGTGTAAGTTATATATCCGATAGACCCTTCCCGACTTTCATTCTGTGAGGTGTAAGTTATATATCCGAAATACCCTTTCCGCCTTTTATTCTGTGAGTTGTGAGTTATATATCCGATATACCCTTCCCGCCTTTTATTCTGTGAGGTGTAAGTTATATATCCGATAGACCCTTCCTGCCTTTCATTCTGTGAGGTGTAAGTTATATATCCGATATACCCTTCCTGCCTTTTATTCTGTATGGTGTAAGTTATATATCCGATAGACCCTTCCTGCCTTTCATTCTGTGAGGTGTAAGATATATATCCGATATACCCTTCCTGCCTTTCATTCTGTATGGTGTAAGTTATATATCCGATAGACCCTTCCTGCCTTTCATTCTGTGAGGTGTAAGTTATATATCCGATATACCCTTCCCGCCTTTCATTCTGTGAGGTGTAAGTTATATATCCGATAGACCCTTCCCGCCTTTTATTCTGTGAGGTGTAAGTTATATATCCGATAGACCCTTCCCGACTTTCATTCTGTGAGGTGTAAGTTATATATCCGATATACCCTTCCCGTCTTTCATTCTGTGGGGGTTAGTTTTATATCCGATATATCCTTCCCGCCTTTCATTCTGTACGGTGTAAGTTATATATCCGAGATTCCCTTCTCACCTTTCATTCTGTATGGTGTAAGTTATATATCCGGTATATACCCTTCCCGCCTTTCATTCTTTGAGGTGTAAGTTATATATCCGATATACCCTTCCTGCCTTTCATTCTGTGAGGTGTAAGTTATATATCCGATAGACCCTTCCCGCCTTTCATTTTGTATGGTGTAAGTTATATATCCGATACACCCTTCCCGTCTTTCATTCTGTGAGGTGTAAGTTATATATCCGATAGACCCTTCCCGCCTTTTATTCTGTGAAGTGTAAGTTATATATCTGATATACCCTTCCCGCCTTTCATTCTGTGAGGTGTAAGTTATATATCCGATATACCCTTCACGACTTTCATTCTGTGTGATGTCGTATGATGACAATCAATGACTGTTTACCAACAACATCGCACACCTGTAATACTGCTGAAACAAATACATGCTCATGATATAGTCAGAATTGTACATTCGACTTAGCTTTTAGTAGAGATTACTTATGGACGTGGAAAAGGTTTGGCCTCTTCTATTAATATATCCGATAAACGCCCTTCCTCCTTTCATTCTCTGTGATGGAAGTTATATATCCGACACACATACACCCCCCACCCCCACCCCCACCCCCACCTTGCCTTTCAGCCTGAATAATATTACAATATTTTGTTTTCAACACTTTTATCTAAGGGATAGTTCATAATTGATGGGGTGTGATGCTGATCTTTATGGAGAAACATGTGCAACGTGAATGACCCACTCCCCTTACAATTTATTTACAAAGTAAGTGACACCCCCCATGCAAGTAAAGGATCATGTATAAATGCAGCAAAATTCGGTCACATACACCTGAATACGGAAATCTTTTCACAGTTACATAGCTAATTACGACAAAAATCAGAATTATTTCAGAACACAATGGGGTGTTTGAACTATTTCCATTAACGTGGCCGATTATATGATATTTATTACGTGATGTAAATAACATGATGCTTGCATTATAAAACAACACAGTTAATGAAAATGAAACGAGAGGTTTGTTTGAGTGGGAATTGCCACACGATATAAACGATTGAATAACTGACAAAAATAATTAGAAACTCTTAAAGTGCTTCAAACCTATATTGGAAAATTAAATGTGAGCTACATATTTGCAGAGGAATATGGAAATATGTAACTGATAATTTTCAGTGTCTCCTCACAAAAACATTAACTAAATCATATTCCGCGCATAGATTGCCTTAAGTTTTAGAGTTAACCGGGAGCAGTACTGCAGTAAATAGGGTTTTACGAAATTGTGGACTGTTTATCCCAGTTCTGGTCGTATCCCAGTTCTGGTCGCTACAATTGTGCATTTTCCATAACTGAATTTGTGGAAATGATGATGAAAACTGTCAATTCCAACATTCTTATAGCTTGCACGTTTATGTAAGAAATTGAATAACTCATTACTAATGAACTGAGTGAACTAAACTCACTCACTAAACCCGCTGGTTCACATGTCAACCCGCTGGTACAAAAGTCATATTTCGTTTCCTGAGTTGAGACATTTTACATTTTGTAGAAAACCAGTGTTTTGATCCTTTAAAACAACACCGTTTTCACAACATCAAGCATCAACTAAATTTGACAGAATTTTTTACTTAAGGTATTCTGGCGCTTACCCCTCGATTGGTTTACTTAAATAAGTAGTAATGTTGAACATGAAATCAGTGATTAGAGATCAATAGAAGTACAACTGCACCACAAAAGGTTATTCCTCGATTTTCCAATAAAACAATTTCTAAACACGACGTCGCCCGCGGGCGACGTCGCCTTCGACGTCGTGGACGACGTCGATTTTGTATTTTTGTCGTAGATCATTCTTGTGTATTTCTGCACGACGTCGTGGACGACGTCTTACACGACGTCGTGGTCGACGTCGTCTTTTTTATGCGACGTCGTGAGCGACGTCGCCCACGACGTAGTTCTTTTTTGACGCGCCACGCGATGGCAATTATAGGACACCATACGGAAATGATCGTTTCAACACGAAATATGACAACCTCATCAGCAGACACGCCTTTTTTTGCTGTCAAACCTTATATATAGTTATTTTAGGTCTTCATTCAGAGTTTAGGCTTAAATGCGTCAGTATTTTTTTCAGTTATCGTCAAAAAATCAAACTGTACATTTTATATGGAGTTGCTCACATTTAGCAAACAAACTGTCCATTTTGCGTTATGAATTTACTGTCCAGGAGTTGACAGTTTGTTGTTTTAACCGTCAGGTGATCAAACGTTATTCTAGAGATATTTGTTGTGAAGAAGAATGTTTTGTTGTAGACCTGCCTACCTGGCGTATTTTGGCGTATTTATTACGATTTTGTATGTTCAAGTACGATTGTACACCCATATTGCAGTTTGTTCGACAATGATTTAATGTATAGAAAACCAACATGAACAAATGTACGTCTACTCCAGGAATAACCAAGTCCTGGGGCTTGTTTCACAAAGCTCTCCCTGATGCTGCATTGACTTGCACTGATCCATGTCTTGCAGTATGCTGATGGAGCTTCCCCTTATCCTTCAGCTGAATTTGTCTTTTAAAATTCAGCCATGTGTTTGTGATCACAAAATCGCCCTCTTGTTTGAGACCACTCGAACATGCAGACATCTACTAGTCTACCTACTCTGTTTTTTACACCAATGTCTATTGCGTAAATGACTTTCGGTTGTTGGTTCCACGCTGCACTCAACAATATTACAGCTATATGGCGGTGGTTTGGAAATAATCGAGTCTGTACCAGACAATCCAGTGATCAACAGCGTGATCATCGATCAACGCAATTGGGATACGATGACTTGTGTCAGCGAGCCTGACTGATAACGCCAGTCGCCTCTGAAGACAAGCATGGGTTGCTATAATGAAGAAATAACCGAGCCACAGTTAAGTCTCCTGACCACGCGGCTACGCTCCTTGTGTATTATATCAACCGCTTGGTCTCTGTAAGCAAGGCTGGGTACTTAATGGATGACAACTTCTTTATTACATTGTGATGCCACGTTTCGGTATAGACTGTCAAAGCAAGAATATATACCGAGAAGTCGTATCATAATATAATAAAAAAAGTTGTCATCCTACTTTCTCATAGCTCACCAACTTCTAAAATGCCAACCAAACAGATATGCTTGGTCTCAGTGAATGTCAGTAATTTGTCACTGTCCAACCTTCCGCTTCAAATCCATGTTATGGGGTTCTTCCGAATAACTCACACTCTTTACTCTACCGAAACTAGATCTGTGCCTGTGAGGGAACTGTTGTGTTTTGATTGGCTAATTCCGACAGTCCCATAATTACCGGTAGGTGTTGTCAAATGCCGGCACTGTCGTGGATATGATAAGTCACATTAGAAACGTTTACAGCTGTTGTTTGTAAATAAACAGCATTATATTGTGTTTTGTTCTCGCGTCATTGTACAGATTATATTTCGTAAAAGATTCGATTGAACCTCTTTCACCTCAAACCGACAGACAGATTTTGTTTAGTAATATTGGCCTACTGGTCCATGTTACAATTGTTACAACACATGTGTTGTCACGTGGTAAGAAAATAGACAAGAATAGAAATAGAATAGAAATAGAATAGAATAGACACTGTTTCAACCATTCTTGAAAATACACACTTTAGAAATATGGTTATTACGTTAACGGTAATCTATTTTTTGAATTTGTCGTTTGGGATTTACATACATATTTGCCATCGAGAAATGGTAAATATTTTATTCTCAAATAATTATATTTTGGACATTGTAGTAAAATATGAAATTCATCCCGAACTTGTCCGCTGTTACAATGGTTACATAAGGTGTGCTGTGTTTCAGCATCCTTGTTTCGTCTGGTTGCATTCACATTCCAATTATGTATAGAAATTCGGAATTTACAAAATATCTTCAGTAACGTCTTATCACGAAACAAGTATGTAATATACGCTTCAGGGTAAAATCCAAATTTTACACGACTATAAAATATTAGAATCTTTGTCGAAACGTCGCCTATACAGAAAAAAAAGAAATTGTATATCCATAAAAATTGTCTTCATCTTCATCTCCTCAACTTCTAGAATGCCAATGAAAGAATACATTTGTATAGTTACTATATCTTACTGAATAGTGAGAAAACCATGTATTTCCACAGGTTGAATTTGACATGTGACCTAAATACATCTCAGTACCTGTTCATGATTAAAAAAATTCTCAGCCCATAAAAATCAAAGGAGAAAGGACAGGTCTCTACTCTTGATAGAGAAAGCCAGTTCTGACTGTAATTTGGAAATCCAGACAGATTTGTTATTATTTCGTAGTCTCAAATTATCCATTTCGAGAATAACTAACATGGGATTCGATCTAGAATTATTGTAACATTCGGGAAATACCAGCAAAAGTGGCACTTATTTAGAATGACTTCCCTTAGACCGTCATTTGTCGTACTCTGCTGCCTCGGGTAAATGTGAATAGCTGGATAAAAGTTCCGGTGAGTGTGTAATTCGGTTATTACAAAGACGATGTGATTCAACGGTATCGCGTGAAAAAATACTTATTTCAGAACAATATCTTACAGAATTTGGCGTGCAATGTATTCCTCACTTTGCCGATACCCAAATGAATTAATAGTTTTGGAAACCACAAAATTAAGTTGGGTCGAAAAAATGTATATTCCAGAGGGAACTTCGTAAGGTATTCACCGGTTCACAATATGGAGAATAAGCGCGGAATCGACGAAACTGAAGGAAAAGAAACTCCTTCTGATGTCAAGAAGCAGAGGGCAAATATCACACACAGGTAAATTTAAAGTTACAGTGATGTGATTGCACTCACACAACTAATTAATGCTCAGTTTGACGCCAATTGAAATGCACCGACCCATGCGGCTCCGTGCAGTGCTTACATTATTTAAAAACCACCGAAGATATTGCTTTTAAACAGAAGTACATAGCTCAGACCAACATTTGTAAGTTTACTCAGTTCTGTACAAAGTTTTAACGGCACGGTTGCCAACGACGAATACGTCCAGGTCATCTCTCAGAGGCATCCGCGTAAGTCTCATTTTTTATTCTACCGAAACTCTATCTGTGCCTGTGAGGGAACTGTTGTGTTTTGATTGGCTAATTCCGACAGTCCCATAATTACCGGTAGGTGTTGTCAAATGTCGGCACGTGTCGTGGATATGATAAGTCACATTAGATATGTTTACGGCCGTTGTTTGTAAATGAACAGCTAGATATTATGTTTTGTTCTGGCGACATTGTAAAATTATGTTGCTATTTTGTTAAAAGTTAGATTGGTATGTAATCTGTTAGTACCCCTCGGGAAGAAATGGGATAGGCCATAGGTATGCATACGTGTATATATACGATGAGCACAACTGTATCTGCCTCACGCATTTCATGCAGCTATGACGAGGTAAATGGTCATGTTTCTGTTCTGAAATCAGGACGTGATTTGGTCATTAGAAATGACACATGGAAATAAATGAGCTCAAAGCAGAAAAAAATGCAAGTGCTTGCTCAGTTTGCAGTTCTGGAAAGTTTGAATCGGATTTCACGGGGCTATCTTCATCAACTGTCCCGATAATCAACAACAGTGTCACACTTATAACAAATTGAAATAGAGTTCATTCCTACACCGAAAACAAAACATAATGATCAACTATTTACATACTTGAAGTACCAAATTCCTGATATACCTGGGGGGTCTGACATACCTGTTGGTATCCGTTCACTGAGTGAACAAGTAATTCTCCACTTGCAGGTAGCTTCACCCTACTTGTCACACTACAAGTTCATTTGGTGACATCTTTCAGTTGGCCTGTTGATCAAATATGAAGTATTTGTTTGCATATGGAGGTAATGCAGAAAGATTCCAGTAGATTCCCAATTTAGATTCCTTTGTAGGCTAATTTGTAAATGTTAGTTTGTTGAAAAAAAGTTTATGAACTTTTAATGTTCTTAATTCAGAGGCAATTTTTCATCACCATCAATAATAGCTAACATACATATGTATCTTAGCTACATCAATACAAATATGCCTCTTTAATGGTCCTGTTATCAGTAGGTCACCTCTAAAGCCATGACCTATGTGATAATTATTTTGATATTTGAGGCAGAAAATCAGATCTTGATCATTCCCTGTACTAGGCTGTAGTCAGCCTTCAGACAATAAAATACTCAACCACTCTGTGTAGATACACATACTTTGTCATCCCACAAGTGGTAGGTGAAGACAGTTTCACAAACTCAGCATTGTGTGTCAGGAAGTTTTGTCAGCAATGTAGAATATTGTTAGAGAGGAAAGGTTGGGCTAGGTTGTCTGAGATAATGATTAGGTTAGTTTAGGATGGGGATCCCAAGACTTTCAGTGAAGGCAATGATAGATATACAGCTACATAGTCAGATGATCTGTTTGCTTGACCACACCAACATATACTGTTACATGATGCAGGCATTGACCCAGAATTACCACTGCTTCATTATGTGAGCAAGATTCAGGGCATTTATTACTGCCACATTGTGTCCGTGAAATATGGGTACCTAACCCTCACAAGCAGATTGGAGCAACCTGACCCAGAGGCAGTGAGATATACTGTGTCCAGGTGTGTTAACAATATGGAAACTATAAGGATGGACACTTTATCACGGAGCTAAAGCCTTCTTCTTTGAGTACCATTTAGAATCGATCCGCGACCGCGTCATACAAAAAGACGTTAAAATATGGTACTTGTTGGTCCCTGCCTGGTGCTCGGCATTAATGGGTACAACAAGGACTGGTCGGCTCAGAGTCAGTATAATGTGTCTGAGTGGGGTATTCATGCTTCACTGCGGCATGGCATCTCAGTGGGCTAGCACTATAAAACCAGCTTCAGTCTGGGCTAATACAAGCAGTCGCACATACACATACACACGCATGCACGTCGTCATATGAGGAAATATTCTCAAGTACGACGTTAAACCCAATTTCACCTCACCTCACCATTTAGAAGCTGGTATGATGAACAGGAATGATATTTTATGGATAGACAGCTTCTTGATTGCAATGGATGCAACATTTCAGTGTAGATGCTAACATCATTATTGCTTGAAAACAGTGTTAGCATCTACAACGAAACGTCGCATCTGAGCTAAAGCCTTGTTGACTCTGTTTAGTGGGAGTCTTTTCTGTAAGTTTTTTAATAGTAAGGTTACTTCATGTTTTGTGTTACAGTGAAGGCATTCTCCTTGGCTACGGCAACCCCCTCCTGGATATCTCTGTCAATGCCACAGAGGAATTCCTGAAGAAGTAAGTATCTCTGTTTATATTTCCTGAATGTCCGTCTCGTGACCCCTTTCTCTCCCAACCCCCATACCAGGTGACCTTCATGTAACATTTAATCGACTCTAAAGACTTAAGTGAACATTATGATATCTACCTTGTGCTTAATTAACCACACACATTCTGTTATTAAATCTAACATGTGTGATATCACATTAGTGTTGGCTTTCTTTTTTATCTGAAGTGCAGAATCTTAGTTGTTTTCGCTGCCAAAGTTACTGTATTGAACATGTGTGATGAATGGCACTAATTGTGTTGGAAACACTTGATGTGTTATGTGCTGTGTACTTTAAGATATGGCCTGGATGCCAACAATGCCATCCTGGCCGAGGACAAACACAAGCCCATGTGAGTATATCTCCCGACTCTCCATGTTACCAAGGTGATTAAGCTACACAGTGTTTTACCTTGACCAACACAATCAGGTGTCCGCAGGACCCCCAGTTACTAATTTCAGGGGTCCTTATGTGGACTTCAATGTACGAGAGTCCTGTTAGGTAATGATGTAGTAGACTGTGCTGTAAGCTTTAATGATTACTTTAAATACATGAACTTTATATTTCTTGTCACAAATTTCAAATTAATTATTATTGTGTACATTGAGGCAATATATTTATTTTTCTGCTTCCATTCTATACATTTGTGCGTATAGGACTCACATGTCTGCATCACGTAAAGCCACGGCGACAGGAATGCAGAGTCGACAGATATTGGGGATACACATGATTAAAATTCCATCAGTATTTAAATCATCCCAAGTTTAGTGCAAAAAGGGTATATATGATGTCTAGTCACTATTTATCTAGCAGATGCATGATTAATTGTGGCAGTAATTTCGATGCTATCTCCCCAACAGATATGATGACATGTTGGCCACATTCAAGGATCAGGTAGACTTTGTCCCAGGTGGCGCCACTCTCAACGCCCTCCGTGTAGCTCAGGTAGGTGGAACCCACATAACACTTTAATGTAGTATAGTACATACATCAGGTATTAGACTAAACTTCGTAATGCCTTTGTTCACTTGGACCCAATGCTTCAGTAGTACTAGTAGGAGGGACTATGGTGTTTGCTCGTCATGCCCAAGACAGGGTTACATTCCCCAAATTGGTACAACATGTGAAGCCCATTTCTGGTGTCTGTGGTGTAATCAAATTACAAATTACAAATCCTGCAATATTTGTGTTTACAGTGGCTGATTGGCAAACCTAACTCGGTCACATTTTTCGGGTGCGTCAGTAAAGACAAGTATGGTGATATCCTGCAGCAGAAGGCCCAGGAGGCAGGGGTCAATGTACGCTTCCAGTACACGGACAAGGAGCCCACAGGGACATGTGCTGTTGTCTGTACCGGCAAGGACAGGTAGGATCAGGAGGGTGTGGGTGGGCTTGGAAGGGTGAGGGTTGTGATGGTAGGATGCGACAGTGGGATGAGGGACGAGATCATAGGGTGGGGGGCGTGACAGTGGGGTGAGGGTCATGATGGTAGAGTGTGGGGTGTGACAGTGGAATGAGGGACTTGATGGTTGGATGAGGCACATGATGGTGGGGTAAGGGGCCTGATGGGTGGGTGAGGGTCACGAAAGAAGTTAAGTGCAATGGTGGGTAGCTGGTTAAGACACTGGGTCATGGTAGGGTAGAGTATGATGGTTGGGGTATGAGAATGGGTAAAGGGGCGTGATGAAAGGTAGTAGGGTAAGATGGTGGGTCAAGGGCCATGGACAGACACCACAGACAGGGGTACAATGCTGACTGTACTAGAGACATAATCAGGCAGGCCCAGATTCAAACCCATGATTGTAGGTTTCAGGCATGTCCAAGGAATGCAACTCTGTATTGCAAAGTGTAGCACCTTGGACAACTGGGCTACCTGTGCCCTCAAGAATTCTGAGATAATTTGATTTATTTGCTATGTTAGAAATATGAAATATTTCCAATTCAGATCTCTGGTTGCTAATCTAGCTGCAGCTAACTGCTTCACGGAAGAACATCTGGATAAAGTAGAAAATATGTCGTTTGTGGAGAAAGCCAAGTACTACTACTGCGCTGTGAGTATGACACCTGGCTCACCAGCACTAGTGAGGACGATCTCTGTCAACAACTTCACTCATGGAGGTGTTTGGTAGTTGTCCCACGTTTAGTCCTTACATTCTGAAGTAACCTGCTCCAACAAATCATATATGAATCAGGTGGAAACAATGGAACGGAGTATGACATTTTAAAAAGAATCGGTAATAAATGTCTCTAATTCCGAACATGAGTGTGACTGTGATTTCAAGCGGATGAGGACTTGTTAGGTACCAGCTTAACTGATTGGTGCACAGTTACCTCCCTTCATTTCTGAGGACTGTTAAGTCTTCATTACCATGATGCGAGTAAGGTATCGATACACAGTATGATGTGTAAAAAACAGAATAGTTGGAATGTTAGAGTTAGTTTTCCTTTAGAGTAGATTATTGAATAGCTGCAATGCAAGCCTGTTGATTCTATCAGCAATGCCCATGAAGTCCTCTAAAATGTCCTGATGGAGTATTGGGAAGCTCTAGAATAATGGCAGTTGCATTGAAATATTTTTAATTGTATTTGAAAACATCAGAAAGGGACGTCATCTGTTGTCAGCAGTGCATCCACAGTGATTGGAAATGATCAGTGGTGATGGTTTATAGATCTGCTGTTTATCAGTGGCTCTGTGAATATGACTTAGTAACGATAACTTACAATTTGACCTTGAAACAAGCGTTTTTTGTATTATCTGCAAAGAATGTTACCATTAAGCTGCAGTCATTGACTTTCCTTCACCATAGTCTCAACAATACCAGAGATGCCAACCACTCCGAGTTTCATGTACAAAATCCACTCTCAGATTTGTCTATAAAAAAACTCCGATTTTTTTAGAAAATACAAATATGTTTATTAAGTTAGAATGTTTGAAAGAATTTTAGTAAATAGCCATTTAAATATGTTTATTTGAGTTAAGTATTATCTGGTTAAGTATGCCCAGAATTTGCATATTTCCAGGCTAAATCTAAAGATTTTCATAGGGGAGGCCCCCCAGTCAAAAGGGGATCGAGCCCTCTCTCCGCTCACCCCCAACGCTTGGGAATTGCTTTTAGCAAGGCATGGCTCTGCTGTCATTTGATTCAGGGTTGGCATCTCTGCAATACCATATATTCACTAATATGGCTGGTAGTTTGAAGTTTGTCATGTGTTTGCAGGGCTTCCCCTTGACGGTGTGTCCCAAGGCAATGTTAAAGATTGCCCGACATTCCTTTGGAGAAGCAGAAGACCTTCTGCATGAACCTGTCAGCCTATTCCTGTGCCAGTTCTTCAAGGACCCCATGTTGCAGCTCATGCCTTATGTTGACTATGTCTTCGAAATGAAAATGTAAGTTGACTCTGGTAGCTGGCTGATATACAATGAAACCCTGTTATCCTAGAAACCTGTCTTAATGCATGTTGCTGACTTGCTTAAACTGACTAAATCACAATGCATAAAATTTGAAACTAACTAGGAACTGTTACAGCCCCAAACTACAAATAATGTTAAACATTTCAGTGTAGATGCTAACATCATTATTGCTTGAAAACAGTGTTAGCATCTACAAATCTAAACGCCGCGATCTGAGCTAAAGGGCTAAACCTTGTTGAACTCTGTTTTAGTAGAGTCTTTTCTGTAAGTTTTTTTAATAAGCCAGAGTTACTTCATGTTTTTGTGTTACAGTGAAGGCATTCTCCTTGTCTGACGCAACCCCTCCTGGATATCTCTGTCAATGCCACAGAGGAATTCCTGAAAAGTAGTAAGTATCTCTGTTTATATTTCCTGAATGTCCGTATAAGTGACCACTTTCTCTCCCCACCCCATAAATTAGGTGACCTTCATGTAACATTTAAATGGTACTCTAAAGACTTAAGTGAACATTATGATATCTACCTTGTGCTTAATTAACCACACACATTCTTGTTATTAAATCTAACATGTGTGTGATATCAAGCATTAAGTATTGGCTCTTTTTTATCCTGAAGTGGAGAATCTTAGTTGTTTTCCGCTGCCAAAGTTACTGTCATTGAACATGTGTGATGAATGGCACTTTAATTGTGTTGGAAACACTTATGTGTTATGTGCTGTGTACTTTAAGATATGGCCTGGTCTGCCAACAGTGCCATCCAGCCCGAGGACAAACACAAGCCATGTGAGTATATCTCCGACTCTCCATGTTACCAAGGTGATTAAAGCTACACAGTGTTTTACCTTGACCAACACAATCAGGGTATCATAGGACCCCCAGTTACTAATTTCAGGGGTCCTTATGTGGACTTCTCAATGTAATGAAGTCCTGTTAGAGTAATGATGTAGTAGACTGTGCTGTAAGCTTTAATGATTACTTTAAATACATGAACTTTATATTTCTTTGTCTACAAATTTCAAATTAATTTATTATTGTGTACATTGAGGCAATATATTTATTTTCTGCTTCCATCTCTATACATTTTATTAATGGTATAGGACTCACATGTCTGCATCTAATGAAAAGCTAATGCAAGACAGGAATGCAAGAGTCGACAGATATTGGGGATACACATGATTAAAATTCTATCTGTATTTAAATCATCCCAAGTTTAGTGCAAAAAGAGTATATATGATGTCTAGTCACTCATTTATCTAGCAGATGCATTGATTAATTGTGGCAGTAATTTCATATCTCCCCAACAGATATGATGACATGTTGGCCACATTCAAGGATCAGGTAGACTTTGTCCCAGGTGGTGCCACTCCTCAACGCCTCCCACGGTAGCTCCTTACAGGTAGGTGGAACCCACATAACACTTTAATGTAGTATAGTACATACATCAGGTATTAGGACTAAACTGGCGTGAACGCCTTTGTTCACTTGGACCCAATGCTTCAGTAGTACTAGTAGGAGGGGCTATGGTGTTTGCTCGTCATGCCCAAGACCGGGGTTACATTCCCCAAACTGGTACAACATGTGAAGCCCATTTCTGGTGTCTGTGGTGTAATCAAATTACAAATTACAAACCCTGCAATATGTGTGTTTACAGTGGCTGATTGGCAAACCCTTAACTCCCCGGCCACATTTTCGAATGCCATCAAAGACAAGCATGGTGATATCCTGCAGCAGAAGGCCCAGGGAGGCAGGGGTCAATGGGCTGCACGCCCAGTACACGGACAAGGAGCCCACAGGACATGTGCTGCTGTCTGCACCGCAAGGACAGGTAGGACTCAGAGAGTGGGGTGGGCTTGGAAGGGTGTGAGGAGGCTTGTGGATGGTAGGGTGTGACAGTGGGATGAGGGATGAGAACTCATAGGGTGAGGGGCTGGACGGTGGGGTGAGGGGCTTGATGGTTGGATGAGGCATGATGGTAGGCTGAGAAGGAATGGAGTCAGTGGAATGGATGGGTGAGGGCTTGATGGTTGGATGAGGCACATGATGGTAGGCTGAGGGTGACATTATGGGTTTGGAGGCATGACAGTGGGGTGAGTGGACTTTGATGGTTAGATGAGGCACACATGATGGTAGGGTGAGGGGCGGACCTAAGTGGGTTAGGAAAGAACAAATCGACGAGGGTGAGGGACTTGATGGTTGGATGAGGCACATGATGGTAGGCTGAGAGGAAGTAACAGACTGGAGTCAGAGGCGTGAAGCCTGGTGGGTGAGGACACGATGGATTGGATGAGGCATGATGGTGAAGCTGAGAGAGCATGTAAGAGATTTAGGTTAAGTGGGAGATTAGGAATTATAGCTTGATAGTTGCGTTGAGGGCTATGATAAGGAAAGGATGAGGCATGATTGGAGTCAATGGCATGTGGAGGGGAAGTGGATGGTTGGATGAGGCAGCATGATGGTGAGGCTGAGGGATGGACAATTAGGTTAGGGGAATGATGAGAATGGGGTGAGGAATTGATGGACAGATGAGGCGGATGATGGTAGAGGTGATGGAAGGAGGAATTTAGGAATAATGGATAATTGAGGGGATAGTTGGATAGAGGCATATGGATGGTTGGCTGGAGGCGTGGCACAGAGTGAACTAGGGCATGATGGTGGGGAGGGGTGAGGAACAGTGGGATGAGATGGTAGGGAAGGTGGCAGTGGGGGAGGGGAACATGACAGGAGGGAATTGAGGGGCCCGACAGTGATGGAAGGTCACATAATGGGATGCAATGATGGTATTTGGTGGGGAATGGAAGCGGTGGAGTAGAATGGTGGTAGTATGAATTCACAATAAGTAGGGTATTGAGAAAGAATATGGAGACACTAGGGCACAGGATGGTAGAGGGAGGGTTGAGGCAAGAGTATGGGTCAGGGTGGTAGGGTGAGTATGCGATGGTTGGGGTTATGAGAATGGCATGTGGTATGGGTGAGGGATAGTTGGGGTAAGAGAATGGTTCTGGGCTAAGAAGTAGGCATGATGGTTGGGCAAAAGAGGGAGCCTGATGGGTAGGTGAGGGGATCAAGTAAGAAAATAGGGTCATGGTAGGTACCAATGGTGGGTGGCTGGGAACAGAGGTCATGGTAGGGGTAGAGTATGATGGTTGGGGGTAAGAGAATGGGTCATGTTAGGGAGTATGAGAATGGGTCATGGTAGGGTAGAGTATGATGGTTGGGGTATGAGAATGGGTAAAGGGCGATGAAAGGTAGTAGGGTAAGATGGTGGGTCAAGGGCCATGGACAGACACCACAGACAGGGGTACAATGCTGACTGTACTAGAGACATAATCAGGCAGGCCCAGATTCAAACCCATGATTGTAGGTTTCAGGCATGTCCAAGGGATGCAACTCTGTATTGCAAAGTGTAGCACCTTGGACAACTGGGCTACCTGTGCCCTCAAGAATTCTGAGATAATTTGATTTATTTGCTATGTTAGAAATATGAAATATTTCCAATTCAGATCTCTGGTTGCTAATCTAGCTGCAGCTAACTGCTTCAATGGAAGAACATCTGGATAAAGTAGAAAATATGTCGCTTGTGGAGAAAGCCAAGTACTACTACTGGCGCTTCGTGAGTATGACACCTGGCTCACCAGCACTAGTGAGGACGATCTCTGTCAACAACTTCACTCATGGAGGTGTTTGGTAGTTGTCCCACGCTTAGTCCTTACATTCTGAAGTAACCTGCTCCAACAAATCATATATGAATCAGGTGGAACAATGAAAGTATGACATTTTAAAAAGAATAGGTAATAAATGTCTCTAATTCCGAACATGAGTGTGACTGTGATTTCAAGTGGATGAGGACTTGTTAGGTACCAGCTTAACTGCAGATTGGTGCACAGTTACCTCCCTTCATATTCTGAGGACAGTTAAGTCTTCATTACCATGATGTGAGTAAGGTATCGATACACAGTATGATGTGTAAAACAGAATAGTTGGAATGTTAGAGTTAGTTTTCCTTTAGAGTAGATTATTGAATAGCTTTGTTTGTGCTGCAATGCAAGCCTGTTGATTCTATCAGCAATGCCCATGAAGTCCTCTAAAATGTCCTGATGGAGTATTGGGAAGCTCTAGAATAATGGCAGTTGCATTGAAATATTTTTAATTGTATTTGAAAACATCAGAAAGGGACGTCATCTGTTGTCAGCAGTGCATCCACAGTGATTGGAAATGATCAGTGGTGATGGTTTATAGATCTGCTGTTTATCAGTGGCTCTGTGAATATGACTTAGTAACGATAACTTACAATTTGACCTTGAAACAGCGTTTTTGTATTATCTGCAAAGAATGTTACCATTAAGCTGCAGTCATTGACTTTCCTTCACCATAGTCTCAACAATACCAGAGATGCCAACCACTCCGAGTTTCATGTACAAAATCCACTCTCAGATTTGTCTATAAAAAAAACTCCGATTTTTTTAGAAAATACAAATATGTTTATTAAGTTAGAATGTTTGAAAGAATTTTAGTAAATAGCCATTTAAATATGTTTATTTGAGTTAAGTATTATCTGGTTAAGTATGCCCAGAATTTGCATATTTCCAGGCTAAATCTAAAGATTTTCATAGGGGAGGCCCCCCAGTCAAAAGGGGATCGAGCCCTCTCTCCGCTCACCCCCAACGCTGGGAATTGCTTTTAGCAAGGCATGGCTCTGCTGTCATTTGATTCAGGGTTGGCATCTCTGCAATACCATATATTCACTAATATGGCTGGTAGTTTGAAGTTTGTCATGTGTTTGCAGGGCTTCCCCTTGACGGTGTGTCCCAAGGCAATGTTAAAGATTGCCCGACATTCCTTGGAGAAGCAGAAGACCTTCTGCATGAACCTGTCGGCGCCATTCCTGTGCCAGTTCTTCAAGGACCCCATGTTGCAGCTCATGCCTTATGTTGACTATGTCTTCGGAAATGAAAATGTAAGTTGACTCTGGTAGCTGGCTGATATACAATGAAACCCTGTTATCCTAGAAACCTGTCTTAATGCATGTTGCTGACTTGCTTAAACTGACTAAATCACAATGCATAAAATTTGAAACTAACTAGGAACTGTTACAGCCCCCAAACTACAAATAATGTTACACAGACTTCTTGTTCAGCCATATGTCTACTGTGTATTGTTTAACCACGAGGAGCTGGTAACACAAGGTGTTTGGTAAAACAAGAAAGTTTCAGCTGAAAACAGAAGCAGAATAAAGCTGAATATGAAAAGAGTGATGTTGCTTTTATCAACCATTTATTGACCAAGTAAGAGGTTCTTAAACCCATGTAATGGGTAACTGGCAAACTGTGGAGACTGATTCCTATAGAACGCTGTTATTCCCAATGCCTGCACATGGACAGTACTCCTTAGCCATGGTCTGTTGGCATTCAGCAATCAGTCACTCAATGTTTTCCCTCCTGCTGGATTCCGGCTGTTGTTTGATAAATCAATACTGCACCACAAAGTTGTTGTGTATATTCACGGTGGTTGCGGAAACGGTGGATGCTAACCCATTGATGGAGATGCATAAACAACCATATCACATAATAAATAGCAAGAACACAACATTATTTGCCATGAAGTGCATCATTTTTTTCTGAATTGCTAATTGCCTGTTTCACATTTCAGGAAGTAGAAGAATTTGCCAAAGCAAACGAATTTGGTGTAAGTAGCCATTGGATGTTTTAGTTTGACTCACATGATGATAAATTGATATATGATACATTGCTTTTCTATCTATACATCTTTGTCCACTAGTCAGTTGTAAACTTTACAATTTTCAACAAGCTGTTTGTAGTTAGAATTTTTCATGTATGAAATTTGGAAAGATTTTCACTTAAACCTACTGATAGAATGTGAAACCTATCTAAAACATGCTGAGCATTGCAGCAGCATCAACATTCAGTTTGGGCATCTATAAGTTAATTCATATATTTATATGAGGTAAAGTTCAATACCACCTAAACCAGATAGTATGAACAGAGTGTGACAGATATTGATAGATTGGAACAAAGTGCTGTTTACTGAAACATCATAATTCTGTGTGGGGGAAATTTGTGCGAGAGTTTCTTGTGCCTCTCAACCCAGTTCTTCCAGCAAAGGATGATACTTTATATATTAACTTTAAAATGGTTTACTCCATGAGTGATCTATTTGTCCAATACACCATACCTAAATGTCAGTAGATTAAATATTAATAAGCTGGTTTGTTCAGTAAGTATGGGTGCAGCAATTCGCTGTTGTTTTCAGACTCTGGATCACAAGGAAATTGCCCTGAAAATAGCCAGTCTTCCGAAGGAGGGCAGTCGGCCCCGCACTGTCATCATCACTGAAGGGGAGCTGCCTGCTATAGTTGCACGCGGTAAATGAGACGGCTTCCTTCACAGTATCATTGTTGTAGACCAGCTGATTGGCTGTCTGTAGTTTTACGATTTTTCAGACAGATCAGGATTTGTTGACACAAAATTTAAATTGTTCTGCATTTTGTTCATATTTTAGAGAATAAATTTGTTTTAAAAAATAACATCATATAATTAATGTAAATTATAATGAATTTTAATAGCAGATTATATCTAATTTTTTTTAAATAATTGTATTTGTTGAGAAGACTTCCTGTCAAAGGGAAGTAACTGCTTCAGTTCTGCACACAGTTACATGAAATCTGTGATATATATTTGTTATCAACACTTGTGTAATAGTTTGTATATCTGTTTATTACAGATGGAACAATTACTGAGTTTAAAGCTACCATTGTACCAGCCGATAAAATAGTTGACACAAACGGTGCTGGAGATGCATTTGTTGGAGGTGAGCAGTATGTGAGATTGAGGTCAATCTATACTGTCAACGTGACATTCCAACTTCAAATGTCTTATCAAAATGGGTTTTGTTTTTAATTCACAGCCAATGTTTTCAGTCTTTTTTTCATTCAGAAGATTTATTGAAATCATTACTCCTAAAAATATCTATCCGTGATAAACTTATAACGTGTAGTTAGGGTCCCTTGAATACACAATGCCATTTAGAAATTGGTCAAATGTAACATATGTTATATTTGGGATTACACTTTCTTAGTAAAGTACAGATTCTAGTACTTTTGTTGGGTCTGAACTTTGTAGTTACCTAGTGAAATTGAAACACAAACTTTGTAGTTTGGTTGAAAAGGGTCAGAGCCAGTCTGATTATTTTGTTCTTAAACTGTATTTAGATGTTAACTCTGCTGTTTCAGGGTTCCTATCTCAACTTGTGAAGGGGAAGCCTTTAGAAGAGTGTATGCGCTGCGCCCACTGGTCAGGGCAGTTCATTATACAGCAGTCGGGGTGCACGTTCCCCAAGACACCCTCATATCAGTGAAACCATGTCATTCCCTAATCACTGTACAGATAATTACTCTTGATGAAGGCAATATCGGAAAACTGGAGGACCTGACCTCTAGAGGTGTCTGACCCAGACTGATGGCTGGGGTCTGCTCAGACCAGTGAGGGGTCGGGTCTGAAGGTCTTTTCATTACTTTATTATCATCAATCCATTAATACTGATCATGTGACAAGTCAATAATCCAGGTCCATATCAGTGACACGATTTACAGTTGTACATTCAAATGTATCGTTTCATCATGTGGTACATATGTACATGTATAACAATATACAACGTTACACACTGCATGGGAGACTTGGTATCCAAGTTCCACTTAATTACTTTGCACTGTAGCCTGATGGCTGTTTGAGGGTGGGTTTCACTGACTACAGCAACTGAGATGCTCTATCATTAGCACAAGACTGATCTGATTTTACTGTGAAACATAACGTAAAACCACAATGAAATAATGCTTGGGGTAAAATATTTTGTATTTGTAAACAATGACAACACAGAATCATTGTTGATCCCAGTATGTTAAATTGAAAGCAGAATAAAATTTGCTGATGTGATAAAATTGTCTAACCCATCCGCGATGTAGTCAAGTATAGATTTTCCCGCCTGAGAACTGACAACCTCGATCAGGGCCCTCTGTATCTTGATAGGATGTCTGGATGGTGATAGGGCCGGAATGCTGTACACAAGGCTCACGATTTGTGTATTGTGAAACTGTTTGGATGATGCACAAGTCAGTATACATCATTTCAGGTAGACATGTCACTGGAAAACCAAATCTGTGTGGGATTAATTTCAGTCCCTGTATTTTTATTCAAGTTTTTCACAGCACATTCTGTGTCTATGCAAACTCTATGTATAACAATCTGGTAGGTAGTTATTACCCAAGTTTGCAGCAGGATAGGTCAGAAAGTCAGGCGAATATCTGAAGCTTATCATGATACAGACACAATAGAACAATGAAAAATATGTCTCACGTAAACAAATATAATTTCAACATTACATGTTTTGGGGTGAAAATATTAATCATATTTCAAAAAGAAAAATGCTTTAAAGCACTAAAAGTTACCTTTCAGCTTAAAGTTCTATTAATAGATGAACCAAGATGATGGTTAAAATGTGTGGTATTCATGAACTGTCACTCCCTACCTGTTGCACAAAGATGGTTCAGTCATACACCTCCAGACCATTACTGATAATGGACTCAAGGGCATGAGGCAAAGATCCGATTGACTTTGGTTAAACATTTATTGTGATGTCATACTGAATATCTATCCTTAGTTTTTCAGGCTCTCAGACAGGTAGTTCAAAACAGAAAGTGTGTATAGTCAGTATGTCTCTTGTGAGTATTTTACAATCTACGACTGAAACATGAGATCTGCAAGCAGCTGGCTACATATCTGTCAAGGTTTATTGTGGGACTTGCTACATGTCACATGTATCTTTCTTGTTTACAATTATGTATTTGGAATTTCAGCAGTATTTTAGCTGAGGTACTGAGAAGTTTGATTATTTTTACATTGATATCAGTAATAAAATGAGGAACTGATAAAAGGTCTGTTATTAAATACTAGAGCTTTCCTTTCTCGGGTCATGTTTGTTTGAAATGCCTGCTGCTTGAATGAGTTTCACATATTTTGGTTTACCATTTTTCACAATGTCAACCTATGCATATTTGCAAGACATTCAGTCATTTCTTGCTGTGTCAGATGTCATATGTGCATAAATGATGATAACAAGACAATCGATGGCTTATTTATTTATTTATTTATTTATCTATTTATTTGAGGTGGACACCCATGTCTGGCATTGGATGGTTTGACCAGAATTCTAACCGAATGACTCGAATTTAGAGTTACCTCCCTTGGTCTGTGTTCACATAGGGTCTTCACACGTGTATGTATATTCAGCATTGATAGCTCCATTGGTGTGTGAGTATGTAAACATATCTGCTTACTGAGCCCTGGGCCAGTATCTGGCGCGACCGTCTACCTCCCAGACACAAGCCACACTAGAGGCAGCCTTGTTGAGTAGAGCGGGCGTCCTCACAGGCCGACAGCATACAAATGGTATAGGGTTCAAACTCGTAAAAACATAGGTTGCGCCGCTGAAGGTTGCCTATTTACAGCACCAGATGCACGCTCCATGAATGAGTGGGCCAAAATGGAGCGTGTGATATTTGGCTGTGCACCGGGAGGGAAAAAGATATCGCACCCATGGTGAAATATATCTTGACAGGAACCAGCTGCGTTGCACTAAACACGGAACCTTTATCTGTTCAAAGTCTCACCTGTTCAGACAACTTCCCGAAATAGCTTCAGTTGCACGTGAAGATGCACATTTTCGATGTAGCTGTTCACAGCGTCTGTGGTGGAACGAACAGGCACTTGGAAGAGTTTGTGGAGAAGTTATGGTATAAATAACCTTCCTGGGCTGTTGGATGGTCGGCAGTAGCGGGTTGAACATCAGGCAGGTTCGGAATGCGCCATATTCATTGGTAACACTTCAGTGTAAATGAAACGTTTTATCGCGGAGATTGATAGGACTTATAGTACATTAGCGCCACATGCTGGTGTCGTTAAACAATTGAGAAAAGGGCCGCACCGGAGATATATTTGATGGGAATAAGAGCCTTGTTTTCGAAATGAAATCGCTACTTTAATCAATGTTAGTGTTGTGGAAATACTGCTGACTTGATGGGTTAAGTTAGGTGGTACTTATATGTTTCTCAGTCAACATGACGCCAACACGTTCATATGTGGGGGTGGGGACATGTGTTGTATATTTCAGCAATCCAAATGTGCTGTGTGTGAGAGTTTTTACGCGGCTTTTAGCAGTATTTAATGGTTTTGTACCCGTGAAGATCCGGGTTAGAATTGATCCTCAGTAACCTATGCTTGTCTAGACTAACGCGTAGTCCCTGATATATAATTTTGATAGTAACAAATAAACCCACTTAAATTGAAAAGGAGCCTCATTGAGCTCAGAGATTCATCCTGGGAAAATCTAGACTTGCTTCATTTAGAGCTTTAGCATTGCAGGGAGGGCTTGGTATTAGGAAAAATAATGCTTGTCGTAAGATGCGACTAACGGGATCGGATGGTCAGGCTCACTGACTTGGTTGACACATTTCATCGTATCCCCATTGCGTAGATCGATGCTTATGTTATTGATCACTGGATTGTCTGGTCCAGACTCAATTATATACAAACCACCGCCATATGTAGATGGAATATTACTGAGTGCAGCGTTAAACTGAACTCACTGTACCAATGTGGGGATCAAGAAGAGAGACCAAAAATGGGCTTAACACATTGTGCACATGTGGGGAATCGAACCCGGGTCTTCGGCGTGGCCAGCGAACGCTTTAACCACTGGGCTACCCCCACCGCCGACGATAGACATGGTTTACTAAATATGTTCCACGTAGTGTTATGAAAAGATTGCCTAACTATATCTGAAAGTTTCTGTGACGATTACAGAATATTTTTTCAGATCGACATAACTCCGCTCAGCTGTTTATGTGAGGTTGTACCAAGCAACCTGAAATGTATTTTGTATTGAAAATATCTGCCGACGACTGAAACGTATCGGACGATTATGTGAAATATCTTTTTAAATCGGGTAAATAAGAAAAACTTTAACACCGCCTCGTGAACGTTCAAACCTACCCTGACACGACATTATAACGACTGTCATTTATTCAACAATCCCAAGTTATATTGTAAGCGGCGTCCATGGCTGACATGACACATCTGAACACGCAGAATAAGTTTCGATTGTGCCTGCTCTGTGTTACCCGTGTACCATACGGAAACTGCTTTTGTCTGCAAATACGAGCTCCTCAAACGTAATAACCGCTCAATTTCTGTTGCAAGCTGCGAGAGGATTTAAGTTGAAGCGTGTGTGTGTGCAGGTTCCCACGTCCAGGAAGCCGTCGAGCTCTGAACTGGAGCGTATCATCATTATGTAAACCCACATCCAGGGCATCGGGTGTGACGGTCCTCCATGGTTGCATAAAAAGTGCAGGTTCTGAATCCATGGTCACTTGTTGTCCTCGGACCGCTAATAATGTTGAGTCGGCTCTAGGATCAGTAATGCTGAGTTGTGTTTTGATTAAAACACTTAACGTGCGGCGCAAATAGTGCGAACTTCCTGACATCCATACTTGATGTAGGGAGTGGGACGGGGTTTGGAACAAGGGAGACAAGTACTGTTGTTTTTAATACAACCAGTCAAGAACGGATTTCCACTTTCATCATTCTATCAAACGTACATTTTGCTTATGTACTGCCAAACAATTGGCTGAATCTACTGCGCGTGGTGTTTTGCTTGTTCTCTGTTTGAGGCTGTAGACCTTGTACTGGACGAGTCATGTATGGTCGACGGCCAAGGGTGAGTGAGGTTAGATTTACGACGCACTCAGCAATATTTCAGCTATACGGCGGCGGTGTGTAAATAATCAAGTCTGGACCAGACAATCCAGTGATCAATACCATGAGCATCGATCTACGCAATTGGGATGCAACGATCGCTTAGGGACCATAGTTATTTAAAATATTCGATGGCTGTGCCTGTAAAGGTCTGATGAAAGTTACATCAAGTAACGTTCTAACCAGCCAACTTTATTATCAGTACAAGGGGAGCATTCGGGAACGCTGATTTATGTATTTAGAAAGGGGTGGTGGGGTAGCCTAGTGGTTAAAGCGTTCGCTCGGTACGCCGAACACCCTGGTTCCAATCCCCACATAGGTACAATGTGTGAAGCTCATTTCTAGTGTCCCCTGCCGTGATATTGCTAGAATATTGCTGAAAGCGGCGTAAATCCCAACTCACTCACTCTATATAGAAAATGAACGTTAACCAGCAGTTCTGAAAGGGAAACGTGGCTATTTTTCACTCATCCAGGTCGTCTTAGTGCCATGGCAACTGCACCCCAGCAGGTTCCTGTTATGGTGGTACGTACAGATCATTTTGATCCCGCGGCCGTCCAGGGTTAAACCCACGTGAACTGTGGTGGTCTTGTCAGACCTTGATGGAGAGTG
This sequence comes from Haliotis rubra, assembly GCF_003918875.1. Taxonomy (NCBI): domain Eukaryota; kingdom Metazoa; phylum Mollusca; class Gastropoda; order Lepetellida; family Haliotidae; genus Haliotis; species Haliotis rubra. The sequence continues at coordinate 389,715 of NW_025764948.1, read as the reverse complement.
GTATTAATGAGATTGGCCTGGGCACAATAAAATGTTCGTATCTTGTCACAAGGAGTATTTTACATGTTTGCCTGGGAAAGATTATCTTTAGTTGCCATTGGTATCCACTGGGTCAATAATACACTATGCACAAAAGAGGAACCGTTAGACGTCGAATTTCAATTAGATGCGTCCCATATTTCGTGAGATTCTTGTACCGTTGGCAAACAGGAAAACATTCCTGCTTGGCGTCGCACTAACGAAATACAAGAGGTTGTTATGCATAAAGTTTGTCAATATTATACTTGCAAGCTCCTTAACTGCAACTCTAATATAGTTGCGTCCCTCTGTTCCACCAGGATTCGATTACTCGAATGCCGGAAACTCTCTGAGAGTAAGCCATGGTTTGTCCTCACTATTCCCGGCGTCAAGGGACGAGTAAATGTAAGGCTTGCGTCACGTTTCCTCCAACTAGATAACCGGCATGATGTCCTACAACTGAGGTAGCCTGTATAAAGTGGCGTAAAACCAAACTCACTTAAAACCATGTAGCATACCTGTTACAACTGAGATCCTATGGACATGTTGGCAAGGACAGAGCGTATATCGCCATCTTTTGTTGGATTGTCGGTCTTGTGGTAAACACGCCCCCATGCACTTAAATGGCTCTATAGTAAAACACCCTACAGTGTTCCCATGGGGATTATTTGATAAATGATACTCATATCTTTTTTGTAATAATCGTCTCAAGCAAAATACGCCCTGTCGTGGTGAGACGTTGCTATGATGTCGGTTTCGAGGCGAAAACCCCAGCTGAGTATCAAACTCGTTCTAACAACGAGCTATGACACTGTCTACTATTAAACTCGCTCCAACAACGAGGTGTGATATCGTTTTATCCGGGATCATACCAGCTCCAGCTCACTGTAACAGGTGGGTGTAACACTGTCTACTCACCTATTCATCGCAACGAGGGGGTTTAACACTGCCTATTCATCGCCACAAGAGGGTTTAAAACTGTCTATTCATCGCCACAAGAGGGTTTAACATTGTCTATTCATCGCAACGAAAGGGTTTAACTCTGTCTATTCATCGCAAAAAGAGGCTTTAAAACTGTCTGTTCATCCGCAACAAGAGGGTTAAAACTGTCTGTTCATCGCAAAAAGAGGGTTAAAACTGTCTGTTCATCAGAACAAGAGGGTTTAACTCTGTCTATTCATCGCAAAAAGAGGGTTTAAAACTGTCTGTTCATCCGCAACAAGAGGGTTAAAGCTGTCTATTCATCACAACAAGAGGGTTTAAAACTGTCTATTCATCACAACAAGAGGGTTTAAAACTGTCTATTCATCACAACAAGAGGGTTTAAAACAACAAGAGGGTTTAAAACTGTCTATTCATCACAACAAGAGGGTTTAAAACTGTCTGTTCATCGCAAAAAGAGGGTTAAAACTGTCTGTTCATCGCAAAAAGAGGGTTAAAACTGTCTGTTCATCACAACAAGAGGGTTTAACTGTCTATTCATCGCAAAAAGAGGCTTTAAAACTGTCTGTTCATCCGCAACAAGAGGGTTTAAAACTGTCTGTTCATCGCAAAAAGAGGGTTAAAACTGTCTGTTCATCGCAAAAAGAGGGTTTAAAACTGTTCATCGCAACGAGAGGGTTTAACACTATTCACTAGCTCACCGTTACAAGGATATATAATAATTTAATGGTCTATTCATCACAACAAGAGGGTTAAAACTGTCTGTTCATCGCAAAAAGAGGGTTAAAACTGTCTATTCATCGCAAAAAGAGGGTTAAAACTGTCTATTCATCGCAAAAAGAGGGTTAAAACTGTCTGTTCATCACAACAAGATGGTTTAAAACTGTTCATCGCAACGAGAGGGTTTAACACTATTCACTAGCTCACCGTTACAAGGATATATAATAATTTAATGGTCTTTTCATCGCAAGAAGAGGCTTTAAACTGTCTGTTTATCGCAAAAAAGAGGGTTAAAACTGTCTATTCATCGCAAAAGAGGGTTAAAACTGTCTGTTCATCACAACAAGATGGTTTAAAACTGTTCATCGCAACGAGAGGGTTTAACACTATTCACTAGCTCACCGTTACAAGGATATATAATAATTTAATGGTCTTTTCATCGCAAGAAGAGGCTTTAAAACTGTCTATTCATCGCAAAAAGAGGGTTAAACTGTCTATTCATCGCAAAAGAGGGTTAAACTGTCTGTTCATCACAACAAGAGGGTTTAAAACTGTTCATCGCAACGAGAGGGTTTAACACAATTCACTAGCTCACCGTTACAAGGATATATAATAATTTAATGGTCTATTCATCACAACAAGAGGGTTAAAACTGTCTGTTCATCGCAAAAGAGGGTTAAACTGTCTATTCATCGCAAAAAGAGGGTTAAAACTGTCTGTTCATCACAACAAGATGGTTTAAAACTGTTCATCGCAACGAGAAGGTTTTAACACTATTCACTAGCTCACCGTTACAAGGATATATAATAATTTAATGGTCTTTTTCATCGCAAGAAGAGGCTTTTAAACTGTCTGTTTATCGCAAGAAGAGGGTTTAAAACCGTTCGTCGCAACAAGAGGGTTTAAGACTATTTACTCACTAGCTCATCGTTACAAGGATATATCATAATTTTGGGTTCGACTGTTAAAATAAGAAGTGTGATGTTATTAAGAAGCAGTCAGGTCGACAACATATAGGAGCCCATCCAGCGTGTTGTTTAGTGTGTCGTGTGCAGATGGTTTGTGGAGATTTAGTGCCTGTGCACCTGCCTCAGTTACATCCTGTGAGGTATTTCTCTGAAGAATGGTCTGTGCCAGCAAGACTCTATTAGGAACTGCCACAGAACATCCTCAATGCTTAACGCTGTTTGTACAATCCATTACATCATTAGCAGGAACACATTTCGCACTGGGTACTTCGAGTCCGTATCCACGCGTTAAATTGGATCATAAACCTTCACCAAGTATCGAGTAGGATGACAAAAAATAACTGGTTTTGAGAAAACGATTGTTGGAGGTAATATTTCAAACAATAAATATCGCTTACAGAAGGACATTTATAACTTTCGCGCTATCTCCGCAATCAGAGGGCTCATTCATCATATCACGGCCTTCAACCGAGCTAAAGACGTCATGGAAAAAGAGGACCACGTTTCCAAAGTTATCCATTAAACTGGGGATAAACAACATGCAGCACTTAGCCGGCGTTTGATTTCAGATACAGAGCAGAGAGCATCCCCATAAATCAAAGAAATTACTACCAGACAAAGATTTGGGTTGAATGCGGTTCTCTCAGAGCACGCGTAAAAGCTAAACATTGGAGATGTGGCTGACGGAGAGATTTATCTGTTGCTAGGATACCCTATTTCCCTGGCAACCGTCCGATAGTGATGATAGTATACGGATGTGTGTTATATTTGATATCTGTATGTCACAGCCCCTTAGTATATCTGCAAGTCCGTGCATGTCGTGCGGCAGGTGGGATGTACAGATGTACAAGCTGGTTTGTGATGGAGACTGAGATAAACTCGACACGTGTTGATATCACACGCGATACGTTATCAATGTCTGATTCTGTAGCAATCTCCAGTACGTTCACGTGTACAGCTCCAGGCCGTTTCATGTAATTAGACGGCAAACAGTCAAATAGTTTCGGGAAAGTTCTACATCAGTCGTGGGGCTGGTGAGGGTAGCCTAGTGGTTAAAGCGTCCGCTCTTCACGCCGACGACCCGGGTTCGATTCCCACATGGGTACATTTAGTCTGTCTCACAGTCCCTGAACCACATTAATTTCCCTACTGCCAAGCCCTCTCTGCAGTGCTAAAGCCCTAAACGAAGCAAGTCTAGATTTCCCAGGTTCTCTGGTCTATCTAGGGCTCCTTTTCAATTTAAATGGGCTTGTTTGTTACTATCAAAATTATATATATTCAGAGACTAAGCCTTAGTCCAGGGTACATTGTGTGAAGCCCATTTCTGGTGTCCCCTGCCGTGATATTGCTGAAATATTGCTAAAGCGGCGTAAAACCATACTCACTCACACTACATCAATCGTGTCCAAATTCAGCGATCCGTTTATGAGCATTGTCACTTAATATTCATATAAAAGAGAATTCATTATCCTTCTTATTCAATCCTGCATGTGCTACCTCGTTGACATCCTCAACTCGATAACAAGACGGAAGACGAGGAACCCAATAGCATCCTTGTCGGAAACCTGTCTGATATCTGTACTATTTTCTGAAATCGGCTCTGTAGTCTGGTCTCAAATCGGGACTTCACTTCGGGCTTTCTTCCAACATTAAGTGAGTGAGTGAGTATGGTTTTACGTCGCCTTTAGCAATATTCCAGCAATATCACGGTGGGGGACGCCAGAAATGGGCTTCACACACTGATACATTACGCTGACATGCCCTGATAAATCTGATACATCTCAAAGCGGCGTTAAAAGTCCAAAACTCGGCACTGTCTTCTCCTCTGCAAGTGGTTTCACATGGCATCCCGGTTGTCTAGAACTCCGGAAAAATTCGTCCTAGTTCCCATGTCAACAGTAACAACTTAATGTTGTCAATGAAACTTTTGTTTAAAACAGTATTACCTATAATTCGACCAATTTTGAAATTGAAGTTTTTGAAAGGCATTTAAAAGTTGGACGAACATGAACACATGACATTTTTTAATTATTTGTTTTATTTTTGAAAAAAGTTTTTTGTTATCCATAAACGTGTCATGTATTCAATTTTGAGATTCTTTTTCTAATGGATTCTACGACATGAGCATCGGACTGTAGCCCATCCGTTGTAGCCTATTCCAGAGTATTGCCATGATATAAGATATTTTGGTGTGTGATAAATACTTTGGATCCATACCCAACTACTGCTTAAGTCGGATTTGTGGGTCGAGTTTAGAAAACCGTCCAATCATATTACTCTCGCGAGCGAGAGAAAAGTTGAGCGAATTTGTGACAATGATGACGTCACTTTCGAAACACAGCTACGGTAGCAAATCGACCCAGGTCATTGTCATAACAGAATAGAGCCAACTATAAAAGTGGATGATCGAGGGTGAAGCCAAGCTTAATGCGGTCGTTTAACGTGAGCCGCTGACATTTGCTATTCACCCAGACCTATTGAATGAAAAGTGTTCGTCTTGACCCGATTACCCATTAACAATAGGGATGCTTAGTGTGATTCCGTGCCGGTAGCCATTTACAGAGGTAACTCGAGGCACGTGACGTCACGTGACCAGCCCAGGCACCTGTCCGACAAACATCTGCCTTTTACTACAAAAGAAAATTAAAATGGACAGTATTTTCTAATCGTGCAGTGTCTGTGATGAATGTTTAGTGTGGATGTGCAATGGGATATGCCAGTAAGTTTCACAACAGTTATTAAAAGAGTTTAGTATATATCGATAGTATTAAACTTACGAGAATGTTTGGCACTGTTGAATTGGGCGAATATGCTTTACGATCTTTTTCATTGTACAGGATTAAGTGAGAGCAACAAGTGTCAATAGAAAGGTAAAGATATCGATGATAATCTGTTTGAAAAACTTTCCTCTGATAAAATGTATTTACATGACAAAGATGTTCATGTTATCAGACTTGTGAAACGCGTTTACTCGTTGACTATACGGAAACAAATGCTTCGAAATAATTGAACTGAAATAAAGGATCACCTCCAACAAAGTTCCTACAAAATTCATTTCCTTGAATAATTCGTGTTGTTGATCACCATTCAATAACACCAGTTAACCCTTCCCAACATCCCCGGTATTGTTCGAGCTGTTTTACAGTTTTATTGTTCTGCTCCGTGTGTAACAGGCGTCCCGACCAGGTGGTGAGTTCACCTGTTACCTGTGCTTCCGACCCCCAGTGCCCTTTGTCCGGGGTCGTCGTCCAGGCTAATCCGTGGTTAGTCGGGATCAGTGGACCCGACATGACGGGGTCGCATTGCTGACGTTCTGTGGGCAAGTGTAGTCTGTGTCCCAGGCCCAAGAGAATATATAGAGGTCATATCAAGTCTAGAATGTTTAGGCACTCTGAAATGAAAAAAAAGTTTGGGCCCCTTTTCGACTATTTTTCTTGTTGGTAATTATATATATGGTGGGGTAGGGACATGTATATTTCAGCAATCCAAATGTTAACGTGATAGCGAGAGTTTTACGCGGCTTTTAGCAATGTTTAATGGTTTTGTACCCGTGAAGATCCGGGTTAGAATTGATCCTCAGTAACCTATGCTTGTCTAGACTAACGCGTAGTCCCTGATATATAATTTTGATAGTAACAAAATAAACCCACTTTAAATTGAAAAGGAGCCTCATTGAGCTCGAGAGATTCATCCTGGGAAAATCTAGACTTTAGCTTCATTTAGAGCTTTAGCATTGCAGGGAGGAGCTTGGCATTAGGAAAAATAATGCTTGTCGTAAGATGCGACTAACGGGATCGGATGGTCAGGCTCACTGACTTGGTTGACACATTTCATCGTATCCCCCCATTGCGTAGATCGATGCTTATGTTATTGATCACTGGATTGTCTGGTCAGACTCAATTATATACAAACCACCGCCATATGTAGATGGAATATTACTGAGTGCAGCGTTAAACTGAACTCACTGTACCAATGTGGGGATCAAGAAGAGACCAAAATGGGCTTAACACATTGTGCACATGTGGGAATCGAACCCGGGTCTTCGGCGTGGCCAGCGAACGCTTTAACCACTGGGCTACCCCACCGCCGACGATAGACATGGTTTACTAAATATGTTCCACGTAGTGTTATGAAAGATTGCTAACTATATCTGAAAGTTTTCTGTGACGATTACAGAATATTTTTTCAGATCGACATAACTCCGCTCAGCTGTTTATGTGAGGTTGTACCAAGCAACCTGGGAAATGTATTTTGTATTGAAAATATCTGCCGACGACTGAAACGTATCGGACGATTATGTGAAATATCTTTTTAAATCGGGTAAATAAGAAAAACTTTAACACCGCCTCGTGAACGTTCAAACCTACCCTGACACGACATTATAACGACTGTCATTTATTCAACAATCCCAAAAGTTATATTGTGGCGGCGTCCATGGCTGACATGACACATCTGAACACGCAGAATAAGTTTCGATTGTGCCTGCTCTGTGTTACCCGTGTACCATACGGAAACTGCTTTTGTCTGCAAATGCAGGCTCCTCAAACGTAATAACCGCTCAATTTCTGTTGCAAGCTGCGAGAGGATTTAAGTTGAAGCGTGTGTGTGTCAGCGGAGTTCCCACGTCCAGGAAGCCGTCGAGAGGCTCTGAACTGGAGCGTATCATCATTATGTAAACCCACATCCAGGGCATCGGGTGTGACGGTCCTCCATGGTTGCATAAAAGTGCAGGTTCTGAATCCATGGTCACCGCTAATGTTGAGTCCTCTAGGATCCAGTAATGCTGAGTTGTGTTTTGATTAAAACACTTAACGTGCAGCGCAAATAGTGCGAACTTCCTGACATCCATACTTGATGTTAGGAGTGGGACGGGGTTTGGAACAAAGGGAGACAAGTACTGTTGTTTTTAATACAACCAGTCAAGAACAGTTCCACTTTCATCATTCTATCAAACGTACATTTTGCTTATGTACTGCCAAACAATTGGCTGAATCTTACTGCGCGTGGTGTTTTGCTTGTTCTCTGTTTGAGGCTGTAGACCTTGTACTGGACGAGTCATGTATGGTCGACGGCCAAGGGTGAAGTGAGGTTAGATTTACGACGCACTCAGCAATATTTCAACTATACGGCGGCGGTGTGTAAATAATCAAGTCTGGACCAGACAATCCAGTGATCAATACCATGAGCATCGATCTACGCAATTGGGATGCAACGATCGCTTAGGGACCATAGTTATTTAAAATATTCGATGGCTGTGCCTGTAAAGGTCTGATGAAAGTTACATCAAGTAACGTTCTAACCAGCCAACTTTATTATCAGTACAAGGGGAGCATTCGGGAACGCTGATTTATGTATTTAGAAAGGGGTGGTGGGGTAGCCTGAGTGGTTAAAGCGTTCGCTCGGTACGCCGAAAACCCGAGGTTCCAATCCCCACATAGGTACAATGTGTGAAGCTCATTTCTTGTAGTCCCCTGCCGTGATATTGCTAGAATATTGCTGAAAGCGGCGTAAATCCCAACTCACTCATCTCTATATAGAAAATGAACGTTAACCAGCAGTTCTGAAAGGGAAACGTGGCTATTTTTCACTCATCCAGGTCGTCTTAGTGCCATGGCAGCTGCACCCAGCAGGTTCCTGTTATGGTGGTACGTACAGATCATTTTGATCCCGCGGCCGTCCAGGGTTAAACCCACGTGAACTGTGGTGGTCTTGTCAGACCTTGATGGAGAGTGGTATTAATGAGATTGGCCTGGGCACAATAAAATGTTCGTATCTTGTCACAAGGAGTATTTTACATGTTTGCCTGGGAAAGATTATCTTTAGTTGCCATTGGTATCCACTGGGTCAATAATACACTATGCACAAAGAGGAACCGTTAGACGTCGAATTTCAATTAGATGCGTCCCATATTTCGTGAGATTCTTGTACCGTTGGCAAACGGGAAAACATTCCTGCTTGGCGTCGCACTAACGAAATACAAGAGGTTGTTATGCATAAAGTTTGTCAATATTATACTTGCAAGCTCCTTAACTGCAACTCTAATATAGTTGCGTCCTCTGTTCCCGCACCAGGATTCGATTACTCGAATGCCGGAAACTCTCTGAGAGTAAGCTCATGGTTTGTCCTCACTATTCCCGGCGTCAAGGGACGAGTAAATGTAAGGCTTGCGTCACGCTTCCATCCAACTAGATAACCGGCATGATGTCCTACAACTGAGGTAGCCTGTATAAAGTGGCGTAAACCAAACTCACTTAAAACCATGTAGCATACCTGTTACAACTGAGATCCATGGACATGTTGGCAAGGACAGAGCGTATATCGCCATCTTTGTTGGATTGTCGGTCTTGTGGTAAACACGCCCCCATGCACTTAAATGGCTCTATAGTAAACACCCTACAGTGTTCCCATGGGGATTATTTGATAAATGATACTCATATCTTTTTTGTAATAATCGTCTCAAGCAAAATACGCCCTGTCGTGGTGAGACGTTGCTATGATGTCGGTTTCGAGGCGAAAACCCCAGCTGAGTATCAAACTCGTTCTAACAACGAGCTATGACACTGTCTACTATTAAACTCGCTCCAACAACGAGGGTGTGATATCGTTTTTATCCGGGATCATACCAGCTCCAGCTCACTGTAACAGGTGGGTGTAACACTGTCTACTCACCTATTCATCGCAACGAGGGGGTTTAACACTGCCTATTCATCGCCACAAGAGGGTTTAAAACTGTCTATTCATCGCCACAAGAGGGTTTAACATTGTCTATTCATCGCAACGAAAGGGTTTAACTCTGTCTATTCATCGCAAAAGAGGCTTTAAAACTGTCTGTTCATCCGCAAACAAGAGGGTTAAAACTGTCTGTTCATCGCAAAAAGAGGTTAAAACTGTCTGTTCATCAGAACAAGAGGGTTTAACTCTGTCTGACTATTCATCGCAAAAAGAGGGTTTAAAACTGTCTGTTCATCCGCAACAAGAGGGTTAAAGCTGTCTATTCATCACAACAAGAGGGTTTAAAAACTGTCTATTCATCACAACAAGAGGGTTTAAAACTGTCTATTCATCACAACAAGAGGGTTTAAAACAACAAGAGGGTTTAAAACTGTCTATTCATCACAACAAGAGGGTTTAAAACTGTCTGTTCATCGCAAAAGAGGGTTAAAACTGTCTGTTCATCGCAAAGAGGGTTAAAACTGTCTGTTCATCACAACAAGAGGGTTTAACTGTCTATTCATCGCAAAAAAGAGGCTTTAAAACTGTCTGTTCATCCGCAACAAGAGGGTTTAAAACTGTCTGTTCATCGCAAAAGAGGGTTAAAACTGTCTGTTCATCGCAAAAAGAGGGTTTAAAACTGTTCATCGCAACGAGAGGGTTTAACACTATTCACTAGCTCACCGTTACAAGGATATATAATAATTTAATGGTCTATTCATCACAACAAGAGGGTTAAAACTGTCTGTTCATCGCAAAAAGAGGGTTAAAACTGTCTATTCATCGCAAAAAGAGGGTTAAAACTGTCTATTCATCGCAAAAAGAGGGTTAAAACTGTCTGTTCATCACAACAAGATGGTTTAAAACTGTTCATCGCAACGAGAGGGTTTAACACTATTCACTAGCTCACCGTTACAAGGATATATAATAATTTAATGGTCTTTTCATCGCAAGAAGAGGCTTTAAAACTGTCTGTTTATCGCAAAAAGAGGGTTAAAACTGTCTATTCATCGCAAAAAGAGGGTTAAAACTGTCTGTTCATCACAACAAGATGGTTTAAAACTGTTCATCGCAACGAGAGGGTTTAACACTATTCACTAGCTCACCGTTACAAGGATATATAATAATTTAATGGTCTTTTCATCGCAAGAAGAGGCTTTAAAACTGTCTATTCATCGCAAAAAGAGGGTTAAAACTGTCTATTCATCGCAAAAAGAGGGTTAAAACTGTCTGTTCATCACAACAAGAGGGTTTAAAACTGTTCATCGCAACGAGAGGGTTTAACACAATTCACTAGCTCACCGTTACAAGGATATATAATAATTTAATGGTCTATTCATCACAACAAGAGGGTTAAAACTGTCTGTTCATCGCAAAAAGAGGGTTAAAACTGTCTATTCATCGCAAAAAGAGGGTTAAAACTGTCTGTTCATCACAACAAGATGGTTTAAAACTGTTCATCGCAACGAGAAGGTTTAACACTATTCACTAGCTCACCGTTACAAGGATATATAATAATTTAATGGTCTTTTCATCGCAAGAAGAGGCTTTAAAACTGTCTGTTTATCGCAAGAAGAGGGTTTAAAACCGTTCGTCGCAACAAGAGGGTTTAAGACTATTTACTCACTAGCTCATCGTTACAAGGATATATCATAATTTTGGGTTCGACTGTTAAAATAAGAAGTGTGATGTTATTAAGAAGCAGTCAGGTCGACAACATATAGGAGCCCATCCAGCGTGTTGTTTAGTGTGTCGTGTGCAGATGGTTTGTGGAGATTTAGTGCCTGTGCACCTGCCTCAGTTACATCCTGTGAGGTATTTCTCTGAAGAATGGTCTGTGCCAGCAAGACTCTATTAGGAACTGCCACAGAAACATCCTCAATGCTTAACGCTGTTTGTACAATCCATTACATCATTAGCAGGAACACATTTCGCACTGGGTACTCGAGTCCGTATCCACGCGTTAAATTGGATCATAAACCTTCACCAAGTATCGAGTAGGATGACAAAAAATAACTGGTTTTGAGAAAACGATTGTTGGAGGTAATATTTCAAACAATAAATATCGCTTACAGAAGGACATTTATAACTTTCGCGCTATCTCCGCAATCAGAGGGCTCATTCATCATATCACGGCCTTCAACCGAGCTAAAGACGTCATGGAAAAAGAGGACCACGTTTCCAAAGTTATCCATTAAACTGGGGATAAACAACATGCAGCACTTAGCCGGCGTTTGATTTCAGATACAGAGCAGAGAGCATCCCCATAAATCAAAGAAATTACTACCAGACAAAGATTTGGGTTGAATGCGGTTCTCAGAGCACGCGTAAAAGCCTAAACATTGGAGATGTGGCTGACGGAGAGATTTATCTGTTGCTAGGATACCCTATTTCCCTGGCAACCGTCCGATAGTAGTGATAGTATACGGATGTGTGTTATATTTGATATCTGTATGTCACAGCCCCTTGTATATCTGCAAGTCCGTGCATGTGTCGTGCGGCAGGTGGGATGTACAGATGTACAAGCTGGTTGTGATGGAGACTGAGATAAACTCGACACGTGTTGATATCACACGCGATACGTTATCAATGTCTGATTCTGTAGCAATCTCCAGTACGTTCACGTGTACAGCTCCAGGCCGTTTCATGTAATTAGACGGCAAACAGTCAAATAGTTTCGGAAAGTTCTACATCAGTCGTGGGGCTGGTGAGGTAGCCTAGTGGTTAAAGCGTCCGCTCTTCACGCCGACGACCCGGGTTCGATTCCCCACATGGGTACATTTAGTCTGTCTCACAGTCCCTGAACCACATTAATTTCCCTACTGCCAAGCCCTCTCTGCAGTGCTAAAGCCCTAAACGAAGCAAGTCTAGATTTCCCCAGGTTCTCTGGTCTATCTAGGGCTCCTTTTCAATTTAAATGGGCTTGTTTGTTACTATCAAAATTATATATATTCAGAGACTAAGCCTTAGTCCAGGGTACATTGTGTGAAGCCCATTTCTGGTGTCCCCTGCCGTGATATTGCTGAAATATTGCTAAAAGCGGCGTAAAACCATACTCACTCACTACATCAATCGTGTCCAAATTCAGCGATCCGTTTATGAGCATTGTCACTTAATATTCATATAAAAGAGAATTCATTATCCTTCTTATTCAATCCTGCATGTGCTACCTCGTTGACATCCTCAACTCGATAACAAGACGGAAGACGAGGAACCCAATAGCATCCTTGTCGGAAACCTGTCTGATATCTGTACTATTTTCTGAAATCGGCTCTGTAGTCTGGTCTCAAATCGGGACTTCACTTCGGGCTTTCTTCCAACATTAAGTGAGTGAGTGAGTATGGTTTTACGTCGCCTTTAGCAATATTCCAGCAATATCACGGTGGGGGACGCCAGAAATGGGCTTCACACACTGATACATTACGCTGACATGCCCTGATAAATCTGATACATCTCAAAGCGGCGTTAAAAGTCCAAAACTCGGCACTGTCTTCTCCTCTGCAAGTGGTTTCACATGGCATCCCGGTTGTCTAGAACTCCGGAAAAATTCGTCCTAGTTCCCATGTCAACAGTAACAACTTAATGTTGTCAATGAAACTTTTGTTTAAAACAGTATTACCTATAATTCGACCAATTTTGAAATTGAAGTTTTTGAAAGGCATTTAAAAGTTGGACGAACATGAACACATGACATTTTTTAATTATTTGTTTTATTTTTGAAAAAAGTTTTTTGTTATCCATAAACGTGTCATGTATTCAATTTTGAGATTCTTTTTCTAATGGATTCTACGACATGAGCATCGGACTGTAGCCCATCCGTTGTAGCCTATTCCAGAGTATTGCCATGATATAAGATATTTTGGTGTGTGATAAATACTTTGGATCCATACCCAACTACTGCTTAAGTCGGATTTGTGGGTCGAGTTTAGAAAACCGTCCAATCATATTACTCTCGCGAGCGAGAGAAAAGTTGAGCGAATTTGTGACAATGATGACGTCACTTTCGAAACACAGCTACGGTAGCAAATCGACCCAGGTCATTGTCATAACAGAATAGAGCCAACTATAAAAGTGGATGATCGAGGGTGAAGCCAAGCTTAATGCGGTCGTTTAACGTGAGCCGCTGACATTTGCTATTCACCCAGACCTATTGAATGAAAAGTGTTCGTCTTGACCCGATTACCCATTAACAATAGGGATGCTTAGTGTGATTCCGTGCCGGTAGCCATTTACAGAGGTAACTCGAGGCACGTGACGTCACGTGACCAGCCCAGGCACCTGTCCGACAAACATCTGCCTTTTACTACAAAAGAAAATTAAAATGGACAGTATTTTCTAATCGTGCAGTGTCTGTGATGAATGTTTAGTGTGGATGTGCAATGGGATATGCCAGTAAGTTTCACAACAGTTATTAAAAGAGTTTAGTATATATCGATAGTATTAAACTTACGAGAATGTTTGGCACTGTTGAATTGGGCGAATAGCTTTACGATCTTTTCATTGTACAGGATTAAGTGAGAGCAACAAGTGTCAATAGAAGGTAAAGATATCGATGATAATCTGTTTGAAAAAACTTTCCTCTGATAAAAATGTATTTACATGACAAAGATGTTCATGTTATCAGACTTGTGAAACGCGTTTACTCGTTGACTATACGGAAACAAATGCTTCGAAATAATTGAACTGAAATAAAGGATCACCTCCAACAAAGTTCCCACAAATTCATTTCCTTGAATAATTCGTGTTGTTGATCACCATTCAATAACACCAGTTAACCCTTCCCAACATCCCCGGTATTGTTCGAGCTGTTTTTACAGTTTTATTGTTCTGCTCCGTGTGTAACAGGCGTCCCGACCAGGTGGTGAGTTCACCTGTTACCTGTGCTTCCGACCCCCAGTGCCCTTTGTCCGGGGTCGTCGTCCAGGCCAATCCGTGGTTAGTCGGGATCAGTGGACCCGACATGACGGGGTCGCATTGCTGACGTTCTGTGGGCAAGTGTAGTCTGTGTCCCAGGCCCAAGAGAATATATAGAGGTCATATCAAGTCTAGAATGTTTAGGCACTCTGAAATGAAAAAAAAGTTTGGGCCCCTTTTCGACTATTTTTCTTGTTGGTAATTATATTTCTAAATAGGAAAACCATATTTCAAGGGTTAAATGTCAACACACATGTGTGTTCTACACACCTGTACGTTCACAGTCACTGTATTACATACTTTTATGTTCACAGTCGCTGTATTACACACTTGTATGTTCACAGTCACTGTATTACACACCTGTATGTTCACAGTCGCTGTATTACACACCTGTATGTTCACAGTCACTGTATTACACACCTGTATGTTCACAGTCACTGTATTACACACCTGTATGTTCACAGTCACTGTATTACACACCTGTATGTTCACAGTCACTGTATTTACACACCTGTATGTTCACACTGTCACTGTATTATTACACACCTGTATGTTCACAGTCACTGTATTACACACCTGTATGTTCACAGTCACTGTATTACACACCTGTATGTTCATAGTCACTGTATTACAATCTCACTGTATTACACATGTTCACAGTCACCGTTCCATTATTACACACACCTTTATGTTCAGTCCTGTATTACACACCTGTTCACTTTTAATGCGAGTCCATTCTGTGTATTACACACCTGTATGTTCACAGTCACTGTATTACACACCTGTATGTTCACCACCGTATATGTTCACCTGTATGTTCACAGTCACTGTACACACACCTTTTATGTCACACACTGTGCGACACACCTTTATGTTCACAGTCGCTGTATTACACCTGTATGTCCACAGTCACCTGTATGTTCCCTTCCACAGTCCACCTGTATGTTCCAGTCACTGTGTCCATGTATCACTTACCTGTGTTCCATTGTGTGTTCCACAGTCCATTCCAGTGTCCCTATATGTTCCAGTCCACTATTCCTGTTCCTTTATGTTCACTATTCATTCCATTAGTTCCTTCCATGTTCCACAGTCCACTGTTTTTTATTTCCACCACTGTGTTCCATGTGTTCACAGTTGGCTGTGTGTTCCTTATCTTCATTCACTGTGTTGTGTCCGTTCACTGTTCAGTATTATTCCACTCCTTATGTTCATATTCGTTCACTGTATTCCATGTGTATGTTCAAAGTGTGTTTACACACCTGTGTGTTCACAGTCACTGTGTTATTCGTTTCCACAGTCCACTGTTCCTTCCACTTCCATTTATGGTCCACATGTGTTCATGGTCCACTGTGTTCATGTTCCTGTGTCCTGTGTTCAGTCCTTGTGTGTCGTTCACTGTGTGTCCTGGTCCTGTGTGTTCCACTGTGTGCCTGTGTGTTTCCTGGTCCACTGTGTGTGTTTCCTGGTCATGTGCCTGTGTTCCTGGTCCACTGTGTGTGTTCACAGTCCTGTGTGTGTCTCGGTCCACTGTGTGTTCACTGTGTCATTGGTCACTGTGTGTTCTGGGATCCACTGTGTGTTCGTGTCCACTGTGTGTTCCTGGTCACTGTGTGTTCCAGGTCACTGTGTGCCTGTGTTCCTGGTCTGTGTGCCTGTGTGTTCCTGGTGTGTTGTGTTCCTGTGTTCCTGTGTGTGTGGTGTGTGTTCCTGGTCCACTGTGTGTGATTCCTGTGTTCCTGTGTTCCTGGATTGTGTCTGGTTCCTGTGTGTTTCCTGTGTTCCTGTGTCGTGTTCCTGGTCCTGTGTTCCTGGTCCTGTGTGTGTTCCTGTGTGTGTGTCTGGTTCCTGATGTGTGTGTGTCATTCCTGTGTGTCCTGTGTGTTCTGGTGTTGTGTGTTCCTGTGTCTGTGTGTTCAGTCACTGTGTGTGTGTTCCTGTGATTCCTGTGTGTTCTGTCTTGTCTGTCCTGGGTCCTTCATGTGTCCTGTGTGTTCCTGGTCTGTGTTCCTGTGTCGTGTGTGTGTGTCGTGGTCCTGTGTGTGCCTGTGTGTTCCTGTGTGTTCCTGGTCCTGTGTGCCTGTGTCTTGGTCCTGTGTCCTGTGTTCCTGTGTGTTCCACTGTCGTGTGTGCCTGTGTCTGTGTGTGTGTCTGGTCATGTGTGTCCTGATCACTGTGTTCCTGGTCCTCATTCCTGTGTGTGTTCCTGGTCCTGTGTGTGTGTTCTGTGTCACGTGTCCTTGGTGTGTGTGTCCTGGGCCTGTGTTCACTGGTCCTGTGTCGGTCCTGTGTGTTCCTGTGTTCCTGTTCCTGGTCACCTGTCCTGTGTTCCTGTGTCCTGTGTGTGTCACTCCTGTGTGTGTCCTGTGTTCCTGGTCCTGTGTGTTCCGTGTCCTGTGTGTTCCTGATCACTGTGTGTGTGTTGGATCCTGTTGTGTGTATGTTCCACTGGTGTGTGTTCCACTGTGGTCCACCTGTGTGTTCCTGGTCCACTGTGTGTTCCTTCTGTCATTGTGTGTGTTCCTGGTCATGTGTGTGTTCACTGTGTGTTCTGGGGTCCTGTGTGTGTCATTGTGTTCACTGTGTCACGTTCGTGTGTGTGTGTTCCATGGTCCACTGTGTTCCACTATATTCCATGTCGTTCCACCATATGTCACCACTGTGTGCTGTTCCTGGTGTCCCGGTCTATGTGTGTTCTGGTCCATGTGTGTGTTCCTGTATGATTCGGGATTATTACCTAGTCCATGTGTGACACACTCTGTTCCTGGTCTATGTTCCGGTCCTTTGTTCCACTGTGTTCATGGTCCATGTGATTCTGGTCCTGTGTGTGTTCATGGTCACTGTGTTACACACCTGTACACACCTGTGTGTTCTGGTCCTGTGTGCCTATTACACACCTTTATGTCCACATTCACTGTATTACACACCTGTATGTTCACAGTCACTGTGTTACACACCTGTATGTTCACAGTCACTGTATTACACCTGTATGTTCACAGTCACTGTGTGTTACACACCTGTATGTTCACACAGTCATTTCCCTGTATTACACACCTGTATGTTCACAGTCACTGTATTACACACCTGTATGTTCACAGTCCTTTACTGTATTACACACCTGTATGTTCACAGTCACTGTATTACACACCTGTATGTTCACAGTCACTGTATTACACACCTGTATGTTCACAGCTCACCTGTATGTTCACAGTCACTTAGTATTACACCTGTATGTTCACAGTCACTGTATTACACACCTGTATGTTCACAGTCACTGTATTACACACCTGTATGTTCACAGTCACTGTATTACACACCTGTATGTTCACAGTCACTGTATTACACACCTGTATGTTCACAGTCACTGTATTACACACCTTTATGTTCACAGTCACTGTATTACACACCTGTATGTTCACAGTCACTGTATTACACACCTGTATGTTCACAGTCACTGTATTACACACCTGTATGTTCACAGTCACTGTATTACACCTGTACAGTCACTGTATCACAGTCACTGTATCACTACACACCTGTATGTTCACAGTCACTGTATTACACACCTTTATGTTCACAGTCACTGTATTACACACCTGTATGTTCATGTTCACAGTCACTGTATTACACACCTGTATGTTCACAGTCGCTGTATTACACACCTGTATGTTCACTGTAATTACACACCTGTATGTTCACAGTCACTGTATTACACACCTTTATGTTCACATTCGCTGTATTACACACCTGTATGTTCACAGTCACTGTATTACACACCTTTATGTTCACAGTCACTGTATTACACACCTTTATGTTCACAGTCACTGTATTACACACCTGTATGTTCACAGTCAGCTGTATTACACACCTGTATGTTCACAGTCACTGTATTACACACCTGTATGTTCACAGTCACTGTATTACACACCTGTATGTTCACAGTCGCTGTATTACACACCTGTATGTTCACAGTCACTGTATTACACACCTGTATGTTCACAGTCACTGTATTACACACCTGTATGTTCACAGTCACCTGTGTGTCACTGTGTATGTACACACCACACCTGTATGTTCACAGTCACGGTATTACACACCTGTATGTTCACAGTCACATTATTACACACCTGTATGTTCACAGTCACACTGTACGTTACACACCTGTATGTTCACAGTCACTGTATTACACCTGTATGTTCACAGTCACTGTATTACACACCTGTATGTTCACAGTCACTGTATTACACACCTGTATGTTCACAGTCACTGTATTACACACCTTTATGTTCACAGTCACTGTATTACACACCTGTATGTTCACAGTCACTGTATTACACACCTGTATGTTCACAGTCACTGTATTACACACCTGTATGTTCACAGTCACTGTATTACACACCTGTATGTTCACAGTCACAGTACAACACACCTGTATGTTCACAGTCACATTATTACACACCTGTATGTTCACAGTCACTGTACGACACACCTGTATGTTCACAGTCACTGTATTACACACCTGTATGTTCACAGTCACTGTATTACACACCTGTATGTTCACAGTCACTGTATTACACACCTGTATGTTCACAGTCGCTGTATTACACACCTGTATGTTCACAGTTCGCTGTATTACACACCTGTATGTTCACAGTCACTGTATTACACACCTGTATGTTCACAAATCACGTATTGCCACACCTGGTGGCTGTTCAGTCACGCTGTATTACACACCTGTATGTTCACAGTCATTCCTGTGTTACACACCTGTATGTTCACAGTCACTGTATTACACTGCCTCGTATGTGTTCACAGTCGCTGTATTACACACACCTGTATGTTCACAGTCGGCTGTATTACACACCTGTATGTTCACAGTCTGGTCCATGTGTGTTCCTGTATGTTCACAGTCCGCATTATTACGCCTGTATGTTCTGGTCCTGACATCCTGTATGTCACATTGTGCCTGTGTTCACAGTACAATGTACACCTGTATGTTCACCAGTCACTGTATTACACCTGTATGTTCATGCAGTGTGTGTGTTCCACCTGTATGTTCACAGTCACTCGTATTATACACCTGTTGATTCTGGTCGCTGTACACGACGCTGTCATCCTTCCAAGGAATCTGTTCACACACCTGTATGTTCACGTACACTGTCTCCATACAAACAGTATTGTTAAACACAGCGAAACCTATTCTGTACCAGAACTGCCGTGTGTCAGCTCATTCTGATGTTTATCTGTCTACACCTTCTGTCTTGTTCCTTATGTGTCTCTGTCCATCTGGATATCGTTGTAGCCACGTGTTTATTCTCTCGTCCTTCTGAGTGTAAACGGGTGTCTCATAAACAAGAATAATTAATTCATGTGTGGTTTAGACCGATGTAACAACAAGCCTGTGTGTCTGACATTTACCCACCAGTGTGTCCATTTGTTCCATGTTCAAGAGGCTGACTGTCTGGTCCTGTTCCTAGATCTCCACTGTCTTCAGTCTTTCCTGCTCTTGAGGGTGTGTTAAAGAGGCAGTTGTGTGTGTGTACCAGCTCCTCTGACACAGTCCTACTGTGCTGCTGTAGTAAGCTTCCTGTGTTCACCGGGAGCGGAAGTAGTTATAGTCCGGTTGGCTGGGTGTGTGTTTCCTCCTCTCCCCTTCCTCCACCCTCTCACTGTATCTGTATTCTGACTGGTGTTCTGATTATGGCTGGGTGTTCCTCTGTTGGTATGCTGAGCGTGACTGGCGTCTGATGGTATGCTATAGGCATTGACTGTTCCTGTGATTGTATCCTACAGACGTTGACTGTTTCCTCTGATTGTATCCTACAGACATTGACTGTTTCCTCTGATTGTATCCTACAGACATTGACTGTTTCCTCTGATTGTGTGCTGGTTGACTGTTTCCTCTCCTACAGACATTGACTGTTTCCTCTGATTGTATGCTACAGGCATTGACTGTTTCCTCTGATTGTATGCTACAGGCATTGACTGTTTCCTCTGATTGTATGCTACAGACATTGACTGTTTCCTCTGATTGTATGCTACAGGCATTGACTGTTTCCTCTGTGATAGTATGCTACAGGCATTGACTGTTTCCTCTGTGATAGTATGCTACAGGCATTGACTGTTTCCTCTGATTGTATGCTACAGACATTGACTGTTTCTTCTGATTGTATTCTACAGGCATTGACTGTTTCCTCTGTTACTGTAGGCTACATGCATTGACTGTTTCCTCTGTGACTGTATGCTACATAAATTGACTGTTTCCTCTGTGACTGTATGCTACAGACATTGACTGTTTCCTCTGATTGTATGCTACAGGCATTGACTGTTTCCTCTGTGACTGTATGCTACAGGCATTGACTGTTTCCTCTATTGCTGTATGCTACAGGCATTGACTGTTTCCTCTGATTGTATGCTGCAGGCATTGACTGTTTCCTCTACTGTTTCCTGTATTCTACAGGCATTGACTGTTTCCTCTGATTGACTGTTTCCTCTGATTGTATGCTACAGATTTTCCTCTTCTTGTACAGGCATTGACTGTTTCCTCTGATTGTATTCTACAGGCATTGACTGTTTCCTCTGATTGTATTCTACAGGCATTGACTGTTTCCTCTGATTGTATTCTACAGGCATTGACTGTTTCCTCTGATTGTATTCTACAGGCATTGACTGTTTCCTCTGATTGTATGCTGTTTCCTCTGATTATTGACAGGCATTGACTGTTTCCTCTGATTGTATTCAACAGGCATTGACTGTTTCCTCTGATTGTATTCTACAGGCATTGACTGTTTCCTCTGATTGTATTCTACAGGCATTGACTGTTTCCTCTGATTGTATTCTACAGGCATTGACTGTTTCCTCTGATTGTATTCTACAGGCATTGACTGTTTCCTCTGATTGTATTCTACAGGCATTGACTGTTTCCTCTGATTGTATTCTACAGGCATTGACTGTTTCCTCTGATTGTATTCTACAGACATTGACTGTTTCCTCTGATTGTATTCTACAGGCATTGACTGTTTCCTCTGATTGTATTCTACAGGCATTGACTGTTTCCTCTGATTGTATGCTACAGACATTGACTGTTTCCTCTGTGTTTTGTACGCATATTGTGTATATGAAGCACGTGTCTGGGAACACGTTATTCAAAGTACCCACTATCATGTATTCAAATGACAACATTTCTTGAACTGGTTATCGCGTAAAGCTGCTGATTGTAATGTGTGACTTCTTCTTCCAAAATGCATGCCAGTTGTGGCACCGTGCAGAAAAATGTCATATGTGTACATAAGTGTTGACATTATCAATTAAAATCATTTATCGACCAGGTGATTATCGACCGAGTCATTAAGACACGATATCCGTGTGAAACGCTCGGGGTTCAAACATGGGGACGAAACTGCCGCAGTACAGTGTCTGGGTGCACACGACCCTCCTTATTAGCCGGTGTTTAACTCAACCCTGCTCATCGCAGCAGCAACAAAGTGGATCCTTCCATGAAAAAAATACGTCAGGAAGAATAGAGTGTTTGCCTCCATCTCGCGCAATAACACAAGCATATTGATCAACAGTAAAGGAACATGACACTTTGAAGATTTCCACACCGCCATTCCACGAGAAGGTCTAATTGTTGTCTTCCATCCGCCTCGATGTAGGAGAATGCCACGGGGCATAAAAGGTGTCTTTTTCCGAAATCCAATTTGAGTTTGGATGACTTTTGGAAATAAAACGAGGTAATACAAGCAAGTTATTATGATGACTCTAGCCTCGGAACATAAAAGTTTGCAAAATAGTCTCCTTACATTTACTCACATCGACGGAGTGAGTTTCTTTCCTTTTAAAGTAATGGATGATCTCAATAATAGCTCTGATTCGTCTCCATTAACACTGACTTAGTACTGCATGCGTACGTCCACCCTATCTGGACATCAACGCACACTGACAAACTATTTTAAATAGCAATGCTTTTTGGTTGTACGTGGAATAATTGATTCCATCAAATAGATAATCGGATTTCTGTAAATATCGTAACATGAACTTATGTGTTCGTGAGATTATTACCAGATGTTGTTTAATGTTGCTGTTATGATAGTTCGTCTACATAAACAACGAACTACCTTGCCCATGTACTGTCTCAGGAATAAATAGATATTCCATTTGCTGCGAACTGCGAACTGTTTTTCTTTCTTTTGTAGTACAACGTATCCCGATGCTGTGTGCGTTTTATTGCGCTACACAACCATAAACACAGCCGCGTGTCCTGTGTTTAACTCTCACTTTCTAATGACTCCGGTATAAACGTAATGGAGTATTGTTGTTTTTGTGTAAACTGCGGAGAAACCAGCATCCTCTTACAAGCTCGCCATGTTTACAGCCGCGATGCAGTGAATCATGGTACCTTGCGATTACACGTGCTTGTGCAAGTTTCCAAATAATCCAGGCTAATTTCTCAATGATGACTCACACAAAAAAGTCCCCGTAATAATTGAAATTCATCCGCTAAGCGCAATAAAAGGCACTCCCGGTAAAACTATTACGTTAATACGAGTATTATTCCCCCGAGTGGCAGAACAAGCAATCAACTCGAAATACCCGTCATTTGGGGATCACGTGATCACTGGAGATAGTTTCGATAGAATACAAGACGCGTGCGTCCGCGCGTTCCATTTACAGGTCACATGAGTAACGCGATACTGACACGAGACTTGGTACCTGTACCCTGGAGCCACCTGGTACTTCCGGTTCTACACGAGACATGTGCGTTCTGCGCATGTTCGGGTGGCAGACGCGTAGCCTGTTCGTTCGAAGGGAGTGAGAGCGGAGACACACTCTTTGACAGTCATTAAAGTATCATCGCGTGCCTCCGTCTATCTCCGCAGATTACCCTCGGGGTGATTTATTTTATGTTTCTATGAATAAAACTTGGGTCACACAAGTCCTAAGCAAGTCATTGATAATGAATCAACCTTCAAAAGACTCATCTAACGTCGCCCGATTACGACAACGTGTAAGCCTATTTCTGGTGACATGATAACAATCCCGTCTTGGGTGAGTGAGCGTGTTTTCGTTTCAACAACCCTTTGAACTGTATTCAACAGGCCGAGGTGCTGAAGCTCTTAGCCGATTACCACTTTGATGAAAGCCACGGTGTAAGGCTAAGTAACCTAGAAACATAATCATGTCGGATCTGGGATTCGAACCAGTGATCATAGCTAAGCCAAGCCGATGGGACGCAACTCGCCGATTTGACGATTGGGTTATTCGTGCCACCAATCTCTCATTAGATTACCAAGTGGGAGGTTTTACCAAGGTGCAGGTATATAATGAAGCATGTTTTCGTCTTAGGAAATCGAACCCGATTATTCGGTGTGACATGTGAACACGCTAACCGCTAACTACCTCGCTGCTGTCTACAATGAACATAGACAGACTGAGAATCATTCTCCTTGGCCGATGTTCGTCCCTAACACATGCCAATCTCCTTGAACGTTACTTGTTTGCCAAGATAAAAACGATTCAGTAAACGTCTTGTCTGTGTGACGTTTCCACACTATTGAATATCCAGGCAACAAATTATTTTAGAAAGTAAGCTACTTTATGGATGATAGCTTGTTTTATTATATATGATGCGACGTTTCGGTATAGATTCTTATGGACTCTTATACCGTTGTCAAGCACTCTATACCGAAAGAAGTTGTCATACATAAAGTATCTTACTTTATATTACTCACCAACATCTAAAATGCCAGTCAAACACAACAAATATTGCCATTCTTTTAGTTCTTATACAATGGAGATTTTTATCCCCCTGGAGATACACGATATCCATGGCTAGGATTATAGTTCAGCTGGGCATGTTGTCTCCAGCTGAATGTATTGTTTGTTTGTTGTTTAACGCAGCAATCAGCAATATTCCAGCTATATAATAATATCCCCAAATAATCGTGTCTGGACCAGTCAATCCAATGCGTCGCTCTTCTCAGTTGGCTTACGATGAGATCCATCAACCAAATCACCAAGCTTCCCGATCCCGTTTGTTGCCCCTGACGACCATCATGAGCATACCATATCCAGTCTTCATGGGTGTCATCTTTACCGTCAATTACTCTATGAAATCCTGCATGAACTCCTGTGTAGTGAACGCCACATTTCAATATTACAAAGGTTTTTTTGTTATGATGTTCTTCTTTCAGGAAGCAGTTACCCTAACATCATCAATATTTTCCACCCATGTGTTCCCTTAATTGTTTTGATCGGTATACATCGGTCATATTTCTGATTAACCATAACTGCATCAATATTTCCAGGTATATTTTTCTGCAGATGTGTTTCTTTAATTATTTTGAGAAGTACCGATGGTGGTCACGTTAATGTGTTCTATGAACTTGCTTCCCGTCACCAAACTGATGTTTGTGTTTACTGGTGGTGTTTATTACACCCCAGATCCTCCTGTATATCACATTTCCATTCCATTTTAGATACATTTCCGGGTACCATTCGCTACGATGGTTGTGGATGATACGATGGTAAAGTTCCGTCCAATCAAATTGCACTGATATGCGAGAGCGTTTCCGTGGGAGGTTGCTGGCAAGAGATGGGGATGCAATAACAGGGTCTTACACGAGACACAATGCACTAATGCTGGTGTAAATGGTCCGGGAATGTTGCAAGGGTTTATTATTGCACATAATTCTATAGAAACTAGAAAGAAAGAGATGGCAATGTACAGATGTATTTATCTGCCATTATGGTCTCTGATCCCAAGTGTTCGATGTCCCCTACTTCCGGGTTACTGCTGACAGAATGATAGGGCGTGAGAGTGAGATAAATTGCACTCACAACGTACCACTAACACTACACACCTCGAGGTGTAAACACATCTAGCGCAGAGGAAATAACGCCATTCAGCATCTCCACCTGTATTCCCCAGCGTTTAGCGCAATGAGACCCTGGCCTCTCGTCACTGACTGGGCTGCTAATAACACAACGGTAGCGCTGATTGAGTCATTAGAAGATCTCGGTCTAATCCGCCGGTACTGCTGATGGTAGGCCTACTGTTGCTGTCGCAGCTCGAAAACAGATGGATGAAAGTTAATTAATGTGACATTGAACCCTTGCCAGGTTGTCAGATGGCCTGTTGGTTTGTGAGCTCGATTTTCAAGAAAAGCACTGTTGATTCCCCTTCACAAGCTATAGGCCACTGAGCTGTAAGTTGATAACGATTCAGTCGGACAATGCCGAGCTGTTTTGTCCATGATAACTAATCTGTCCATTGATAATAACTTGCCTCCGAACTTGTTTATCAGACATGGGGAAGTGTTGTCGCCCTTGTAATTTGATCGAGTCTATATTTCAAAATTTTGTTCTCAAGGACTACGTTTGGAATTAACACAGGTGAGGTGAGGTGAAATTGGGTTTAACGTCGTGCTTGATAATATTTCGCTCATATGACGACGTGCATGCGTGTGTACGTGTATGTGCGGCTGCTTGTACTAGCCCAGACTTAAGCAGGTTTTATAGTGCTAGCTCACTGAGATACCATGCCACAGTGAAGCATGAATACCCCACTCAGACACAGTATACTGACTCCGAGCCGACCAGTCCTTCTTGTACCCATTAATGCCGAGCGCCAGGCAGGGACCAACAAGTACCATATTTTAACGTCTTTTGGTATGACGCGGTCGGGGCGGAATTAACACAGAAGAAGACCACATATTTTGTGTGCCTATTTTTGCTATATTCATTTTAAAACGCAAAGGCAGAAGTTTTGTCCTCTGTCCCCGTGTGTTTTCCTCAGTGTGTAGTCGTATGAGATGATGCACATGGTGAAACCACATTGCATTACTTGGTGAGTACATTGTGGAATATGTGAAACGCGGATGAAGTGACCAAGGGCTCGTTGTCCATGTTCGACGTCCGTTGGATGATCATGTGATGAGTGAGTGAGTGAATCGGATTTAACGTTGCTTTGAGTAGTTTTTCCGCCCCATCCATCCTTCACGCCCCATCCATCCGTCTTCTACCCTGTCCCTCACGCCCCATCCATCCGTCTTCTACCCTGTCCCCAACGCCCCATCCATCCGTCTTCTACCCTGTCCCCAACGCCCCATCCATCCGTCTTCTATCCTGTCCCTCACGCCCCATCCATCCGTCTTCTACCCTGTCCCCAACGCCCCATCCATCCGTCTTCTACCCTGTCCCTCACGCCCCATCCATCCGTCTTCTTCCCTGTCCCTCACGCCCCATCCATCCGTCATTTACCCTGTCCCTCACGTCCCATCCATCCGTCTTCTACCCTGTCCCTCACGCCCCATCGATACTTCTACCCTGTCCCTCACGCCTCATCCATCCGTCATCTACCCTGTCCCTCACGTCCCATCCATCCGTCTTCTACCCTGTCCCCAACGCCCCATCCATCCGTCTTCTACCCTGTCCCCAACGCCCCATCCATCCGTCTTCTACCCTGTCCCTCACGCCCCATCCATCCGTCTTCTACCCTGTCCCCAACGCCCCATCCATCCGTCTTCTACCCTGTCCCTCACGCCCCATCCATCCGTCTTCTTCCCTGTCCCTCACGCCCCATCCATCCGTCATTTACCCTGTCCCTCACGTCCCATCCATCCGTCATCTACCCTGTCCCTCACGTCCCATCCATCCGTCTTCTACCCTGTCCCTCACGCCCCATCCATCCGTCTTCTACCCTGTCCCTCACGCCCCATCCATCCGTCTTCTACCCTGTCCCTCATTCATCCTTCTACCCTGTCCCTCACGTCCCATCCATCCGTCTTCTACCCTGTCCCCAACGCCCCATCCATCCGTCTTCTACCCTGTCCCTCACGTCCCATCCATCCGTCTTCTACCCTGTCCCTCACGCCTCATCCATCCGTCTTCTACCCTGTCCTTCACGCATCATCCATCCGTCTTCTACCCTGTACTTCACATCCCATCCGTCCGTCTTCTACTCTGTCCCTCACACCCCATCCATCCGCAACGATGCGACAGGAAAATGAATATCTATGACGTTCAATATGCAATAAGTAGTCCTTTAATAAGTTCTTGATCACTTAAAGGCCGCTACTACTGGAACCTTCCACAGCCCAGTAGCACGCCCCTCTACCAGCAATCGTTACATACACGTAACGAAGTGCACTGCTTTAATCACAATGGTAACGGCTGTTAGTAATCGTTATCAATAAAATGCACATTTACAGGAGGAGAGCGTGCAACAAAGAGTATGATTAATGTCGGGAGATTAATAGCGTGCATAGTTTGGCATTAGGCACAAGGTCCGGATTGCAAGCAAATATTAGCTGTTGCTTTGAGTACATGAGTGCACAAGACAATGTCCACGTGGATGCCTTCCGACAATGTAAGCCCGCAATAACTTTTTAATAATCAAAATTATATATACTCAGAGACTAAGCATTAGCCTAAGTGGGTTTGAGTCCCCATATATATATATTTATTCATACTGGTTGCTGAAGATAAAGTGGATGATCAGGCTCAATGACTTGGTTGCTGCATGTCATTGCGCCCCAATAACATATACCGGTGTCATGTCAGTCACTACTCCAGACTTGATTGTGTTCCGTTGTGAAACGTAATTTCCGACAAACAACTTAAACATGTTGACTTCAGAGCCATTTTAAGTTATATAAAAATAGTTTCGTTGACTGTCTATATGTAAATGCTTCAGAATCAATGTCGGAAACATGACAAATGCGGGAGGAGCACACCCTGGCTAGTACTCTCATCAAATAGCCAGGGGAAAACCTTGGGACGAAGAGTCACAAACAAAAATCTACGCGCTTACATTTAAGCTGGTCGAAATATGTACAGAAAGTGTCACCAAGTTGCAAACATAGTTGAAGGTATTAACTCTGTGACTGCATACTAGAAACTAGTATTTTGACGTTTTTAGTGATACATCTGGCTATACTTCCGATATGACCATAATTCAAAAGATATTTGTCGATACCTCGTCTGTCCTCGGGATATACATTTGTAGTACCCCCTGACATCATGCAAACTGACACGCGTATATACGAAGACGTTTCTAAACACCTTCACATATCTGTTTACATATACACGTCTCTGTCAAAAGAACGAATGCAAATGTTCCATATAAACAATGCTCGTGTACATTTGCTCGTGTAAAACAACCTAGACGAGAACAAGGACGAAGTTATCGAAAACATTTCTTTGTCAAACTTGGACTTTCACTTGATTCCTTGTCCATGTATTATTCATACATACATTTATACTCTCACTGTCTACATCACCTGACGAAATCGGAACTCGTGTTGATCCGGTTTAGAATGGGTCTTCAGTAACCCATGTTTGTCGTAAGAGGCGACTGACGGGATCGGGTGGACAGACTCGCTGACTTGGTTGACACATGTCATCGTATCCCAAGGGCGTACATTGATACACTGGATTGTCTGGTCCAAACTCGATTATTTACAGACCGCCTCCATATAGCTGGAATATTGCTGAGTGCGGCGTTAAACAACAAACCAACCAACTAAATTGGAATAGGCCTAACATCTTTTCAAGTTCAAATATTTAAATCCTTTTCCAGGCAGCTTCTTAAACCAGACTCTATACCACAGTTTAGCTTTGTCTCTGCATATGATTACGTCCAAATATGTGTCATAGTCTTAAAATCACTACAATGAATCTAAAATTATGATGATTATGGTTCAATAATAAGTTGCATATTTACATGAATATTTTATTTAACAATCAGTATAACATTTATATATTTCTTAAGATGAAGTATCCACGTAGCTGACCGTCACAAATCAGTTAACTCTGAATTATGCAAGATAGTCAAGCCGTCTCTGTTAGGGTTATGCCCCAGGCCGTAACATGCTGTGCATGGCCGGGCGCAACGTCATTGTAAGTAGCTTATGTCCGTTGCGTAGTGATATAAATGATTTTAAGTGGTCAGTGCACTCCATGACACAGAGCTAATTGCAATTGATACACCAGATTTTAGATTACAGCTACAATATTAGGTAACTCAGAAATTCCACAGAAGGCCTGAGTCCCTATATATACTGAGTCTAGTAGCAGACACTTCACTCTGCTACGAATAAAGACTTCAAGGGACTCAGCAGCCTTCTCTCTGTTTTAAGGTAAGATTGTATTATTGTACTAGTTTAAGTTGGGAAGTTATACCGTGTGATATGCGCTCTACTTATGTGTGCTACCTTTTCATAGCCTTAACCTCACGTTTATACAGTTCAGTATACCACAAGGCAACATGGATGCAAATAGTACGTTTATATATGTAGATATTAGCACAGTAGTCTAGTTGTACATTAACTGTTGATATGCCAAGTGATAGATAGTCATTAAAGCACTTAGTATGAGTACGTGTACATTGTGGTAAATACCCGCGGGTAACCTCATGTAAATACCGGCTCATGCGAATATTGGCTATGCTACGTCTTTCAGTCGGTTAAGCATTTACGGCATTGAAATAATACAGTATGTAAATTACAGGTATATGTAAATACATCAGTAACGCTAGAGTGCCGTAAATGTAAGTATTAACAGTTCATGTATGATATACGTTAGCTAGAATAAGATATAATAAATCCCTGTCTAGTATTGTACACAACTTACTTTGTAAATGTATTACCGTATTGGTTCTAATTATCAGTGACTCGCAAACCAATCATTTAAGTCGGCCAACTTTGCCTGGATAACAATACCACTGTTACGCTGCTAAGGTTTATTTAACTGTTAGTCATTTACCGTATCTACCATGTATATTTATTATTGTTTGCAATCTCTCTATAAGTATATAATTACCGACTCTGCTACGAATAAAGACTTCAAGGGACTCAGCAGCCTTCTCTCTGTTTTTAAGGTGATGGCCGAGTAGTCAGCTCTGCCAAGTTAATTCCCCCAAATATCTTGTCGTCAATGTGATGTAGCACCAGACAAACAAG
This sequence comes from Haliotis rubra, assembly GCF_003918875.1. NCBI lineage: Eukaryota > Metazoa > Mollusca > Gastropoda > Lepetellida > Haliotidae > Haliotis > Haliotis rubra. The sequence continues at coordinate 359,483 of NW_025764948.1, read as the reverse complement.
CACCCCAGAAACACAAGCTACGTCAGTCAGTAACAAGCTACGTCAGTTGATGGAGATCAAAGATCCCGGTGCTGATGAAAGGCGTAACACCCGAAAACTACAGGTCAAGGCTGCGGTCTTCCAATCTTGAGTCCTTAGAAACACTGAGTCTGCCGGCAGAGTCACCATCGACACCAGCTCCAAATACAACATCATCGATGCCAACAGCTGGAATATCAACTTCATCTGCATCAACGTCAACATCAACGACAACAGCAACAACGTCAATATCAACCTCGACATCAACGTCAGAATTAACAGCATCAACAACAACAACATCATCATCAACAACAACAAGTTCAAGTGTTTTATTTACTTCCCCATCTACAAGTATGTCCATGTCACATATTCAGCTTCCAAAATACTCAGGTAAGCAGGATGCAATTAACTGGTGGTCAGATCTAGAGACCTGGGTGAAACTCCAAGGTACTGATCAAAACAGAGCTTGCTTATTTTTGAACTTTCTCTTAGAAGGACCAGCAAAACAGTGGCATCTATCCTTAAGTGAAGATATCAAATCAGACTGGAATAGTTTGAAACAAGCTTTCTATTCTAGATTTCAACCATCAGGACAATTTGATCTCTCCGTGCTAGCCATAAATCAGCAACCTGCTGAGTCAGTATCTGATTACATCAGTAGAGTGGAACAGGCAACTTCTAGGAAGTCTATACCAACAGATATCTTAGTTGCTATAGCTGTGAATGGACTGAACCCTTCCGTCAGACAATGGGTCTACAATAAAGAGCCCAAAACATTGGAACAAGTGCGTCATCAGAGTGAACTTGCGGCCAAGTCATACCTCAGTGTCCAGCAGCCAGATCAAGCTAGCCTCACAGACCAAGTCACTAAACTGTCAGCACTAGTGATGTCACTGATGGAGAACCAACCGAGACCCGTGGCAGCTGCAATGTCTACACAGCAGGAGACACTCCAAGATGACTGTCAGCAAGGAGTCAGGTACCAGTCACAACCTCGACGAGATGTCTACAGTTCCAGACAAGAACGTCTTCAGTCATCGTATCCTGGTCAACAGTCGGAGCACAGGCCACGTGACTTCAGAAGAGAGCACCACCGTCCATCCAGCAGGGACAGCAGAGAAAGATGCTCAGGATGTGGTGGGTATTGTTCTCAGCGTAATTATTGTCCCCATCGGCATACAATTTGCAATTTTTGCAGGAAGAAGGGTCATCATACATCTGTTTGCTATCAGGTTCTTCTGTCTAAGGTACATAACGCATAGGGACGCGTGCCTGATTCCAAGGATCCACTTAGAATCAGGCACCCATGTAAACTGCCCAAACCATCAAACTCCCCTTTCAATGGTAGTAAACCTACTACCCCAATCTCATCCAATCCTAGTCAACATGAAGTATCTCTTGTAGCCCCTTTATGCAAAAACACCATTCAGATTAAGGTTAAGCAAATGAAAACAACAGCATTGATAGACACTGGCGCTACAATCAGCTGTGTTCACATGAAATTTCTGAAGAAAATAGGACTCACTGAGTCTCACCTTCAGAAATCTCATCTGACAGAGATCATTGGTGTAGGAGGAGAACGTCACCCAGTGTTAGGTTTAGTCACACTACAACTTAAAATTGGTCATGCTTTATTTTCACAAGAATTTCATGTCTTCACTTCATTGCATCATGCCATCATTCTTGGTTTAGACTTTCTCCAGTCAAACCATGTCAAAATTGATCTCTCAAGCCGCTCAGTTCACCTGCATGATGGATTAATATCCGTAAGCTTGGTTGATGCCAATGCAGGGTTTGTGAGACCGCGAAAAACTGTTGAAATCCCTCCCCATTCTCAGGCTGATATTCCTGTTAAAATCTCCCGCTGTGAGAACAACAGAATATTGCTACTGGAACCATTTCCTGGCCTAGAGGCACTCCAACTTCAAGGAGCCAAATGTCTCATCCAAAGCGCCAAAGGTAGACCATGCATGAGGTTTCTCAATCCAACTGATAAACCTGTTTTGCTTCGTTGTCAACGAATAGTAGCCACAGCCTCCATCATTGACCAATCATGTATCCATACACTGGAATCTGAACCAAACAAGGGTCATCCTTCAGTCAACACTGCAGATCCTTCTAGCTCCTCAAATCTGAACTCCAAACTGTCTTTTGACCTGAGTGATTCAGATCTCACTGAGACCCAAAAGCAACAACTTGAGTGCTTCCTCTTGTCTCAAAGATCAGTTTTTGCACAAGACTGGTCAGAGCTAGGCAAAACACATCTGCATCAGCATAAGATTGAGACAGAGCATACACGTCCTGTTAGACTCCCCTTCTATCGTCAGTCATCTTTGGTTAGAAAAGAATGTGCCAAACAAATTAAGGAAATGTTAGATGCAGGAATAATAGAACCAAGTCACTCTGAATGGCATTCACCAGTAGTCATGGTCAAGAAATCTGACAACAGTTATCGATTTGCGGTCGATTATCGAAAGCTGAATGCAGCAACAAAACCAATTTTCTTCCCTCTTCCACGCTTAGAGGATGTCATAGATGCTATTGGTGAAAAACATGCTCAGCTGTTCTCTGTACTTGATTGTGCAAGTGGATTTTGGCAGATACCACTTCACCCTGAAACAAAACATAAGTCAGCCTTCATCACTCAAGATGGTATTTTTGAATTTAACCGTCTTCCTTTTGGCCTCAAAAATGCACCTGCCGCTTTTCAACAAACCATTTCTACCGCTCTCCAGTCCATGAATTGGAAGTATATTTTGATTTATGTAGATGATATCATTATCTACAGCAGAACCTATGAAGAGCATTTGCAACATCTCAAATGTGTTTTTGGCAAACTCAAGGAAGCAGGACTTACTTTAAAACCAAGCAAATGTAGGTTCGCAGCTAAGAGAGTATCATATTTAGGCCTTGTCTTCAGCAAAAAACGGAGTGGAAGTTGACAAATCAAAGGTAGAAGTTGTGAAAAGCATCCCTTCTCCTAAAAACGTCCATGATGTTAGACATTTTCTTGGTCTTGCAAGTTACTATCGCAAGTTTGTCCCATATTTCTCCCGCATAGCCTCTCCATTGTACAACTTGCTTCAAAAAGATGCCACATTCAACTGGACTGACGAATGTGAGCAGGCACTCAACAGACTGAAAGAATGCTTAACTACAGCCCCTGTCTTATCATACCCTGACCCTAACAGACCATTTATTCTCACAACTGATGCTTCCACCTCAGCTCTAGGGTACATCTTAGGACAACGAGATGCTTCCGGCCAAGAACATGTCATCTGTTATGGTGGTCGTGCCCTTCATGCTGCTGAGAAGAAATGGGGCATCACTCAGTTGGAATGTCTGGCTGTATTAGAAGGCATTAGAACTTTCAGGGTGTACCTCACATCTCAAAAGTTTAAAGTGTACACAGATCATCATGCTCTCAAATGGCTAAAGGACATCAAACAAGAAACAGGTCGTCTTGCCAGATGGTCTCTCATGCTCCAGGAATATGACTTCGAGATCGAACATAGAGCAGGTAAAGCTAACACAAATGCTGATGCTCTCTCTCGCATTCCATATCCTGCACAGATCACTGAACCTGTCACTGATGATTTCCCTGTCCCACCACGGCCTTCTATCAACTACACAACAGCCAATGTCCAGTACAATCATGTACCAATCCAGCGCTCACACGCCGAAGTGGGTGCAACAGCACCACAGAGAAACCCAATCCATCACAGCACTGATGGTCAGCCTACTTCTTCAGATAATGACTGTGGGATATCTCCTGAACGTTCATCTTCAGAAAACCCTAATCCAGCTGATCAGAAAGCTGTAGATTCTAATGCAACAGCATCACTCGATCTGTGTGTTGAATTCTGCTATCAAGATGAGATTCCAGCAGGACCAACAGTTCAAACTATTGGCACTGATATTCCTGAAAACGATCTCGCAGAGAGACAGCGCTGTTCTCCAGATCTTAAGCCAATCATTGACTATCTAGAGAATGGTGAGATTCCCTCTCATTACACTGATTCTCAAATTAAAGGCCTCCAGGGTCGCTCACAGGAGTATGATCTTTGCAACGGTATATTATATCATTTCTACATGCCAAAGCACAGAGGACACAAGAATGGTCGCCACCCAATGGTCACACAACTGGCAGTTCCTATTGCAGACAGGAAATCCCTACTTTATGCTTATCATGATTCAAAAGCAGGTGGATGCCACTTTGGTCGTGATGCTACCCGTCAGTCCATATTGACCAAGTACCATTGGCCAGGTTTGTACCAGGATGTTGAAACATACATCAAATCATGTGAAGAATGTCAAAAAAACCAAACGTCGGGTCCATTCTAAGCCAGCTCCAATGGTACCTATGCCTATTGAAGACAACTTTTCCAGGCTACATGTTGATATTCTTGGGCCTCTTCCTCAAACAAAGGATGGGCATAAGTATGTTCTTGTAGCTGTGGACTCATTCTCTAGGTGGATTGAAGCATTTCCATTGCACACCCAAGATGCCGTGGAAGTAGCAACGAAACTCTTTAATGAGGTCTTTACAAGGTATGGTGCTCCTCGAACTCTTATCACTGATAGAGGACGCCAGTTCACATCAAAGCTAGTCAATGCAATCTGTGAAATCTTTGAGGTGAAACACCACTTCACATCATCATACCACCCCCAGACAAATGGAATGGTTGAACGGCGTAACAGTACAATTGCACAAGCCTTAAAATCGTACTGTAAGCCTGACCAATCTAACTGGGCTGACATTCTTCCATGTGTTCTCATGGCAATGCGAAACAAACACACCATGCCAATCAACTGGTTTCTCACCACATCAAATGCTCTTTGGCAGAGAAATGTGTCTTCCATTTGACACTAAACTCACGCCAAAGCCAACACTTGGTAAAAGCGCAGAGACGCATCTTAAACAGCTCATTGATAATCTGAAGGTTGTCAAAGCTATTGCTCGAGACAACATGTTTGTGTAAGTCAACAGATAGATATGGAGCATCAAGAACTGAAATCATCAGAACCTTCATTCAGATTAAACCAGCAGGTGCTTCTCCACAGCCCTGTAGTCAAACAAGGACTTTCCCCAAGCTGTCCCAGTCATGGACAGGTCCTTATTATATCACGAACATTGGTCCAAACCACACGTTCAAAATCCATAGATGTTCAGACGACAAAGAACACAAATCTTTGGTCCATGCCAATCGCCTGAAACCCTATATCCTCAGAGGTAATGTTGCACGGCATGATGACTCATCAGGTTCTTCCACACCTACAATTACAGAATCATTACCAGATCCTCCTGCGCAAACTTTGCAAGGCAACTCTCCACTCGACTCAACAGGCTCCAGTGAAAAGCCTACTGCAGAAGCGGATGAAACTGGGCCATCAGAGCACTCTCACAAGCAAACAAATGGTCACCAACAAGATCAATTCTATGATGTTGAAAAACTCTTGAAGTACAAAGACATCAACGGCATACGCCATTTTCTTGTCAAATGGGATGGATATCCTACACCAACATGGGAACCACACCATAACATAGGACAAGGACTTATCAGAGACTTCCACGTGCACAAAACACAGACTGGACGCAGTCGTAAGCACAAAAGATCTCACAAATATTTTGTCTAATCTCTAATAATATAGGGACCCTCGACTTTGATAGTCCATGGCAGTTAGGTTCAGGGAAAATTGTTAGGCGTTGATAACAAACCTACAGGTCCTCCTGTGTTCATAAGTGCTAGAAGGATGATAGTTGCAAATGTCATCTCTTCAAACTCGTTGTCAACACTATCAACCCACTGAATCCTGGCTCCATGTTATCAGAATCAGTTATTTATTATCATTGATTACACTCATGAAATGTCATACATTCAATCAAAACGACATTGATACAATAAAATTGCCCAGATATGACACTATTACTGTTGTCATAGTCTTAAAATCACTACAATGAATCTAAAATTATGATGATTATAGTTCAATAATAAGCTGCATATTTACATGAATATTTTATTTAACAATCAGTATAACATTTATATATTTCTTAAGATGAAGTATCCACGTAGCTGACCGTCACGAATCAGTTAACTCTGAATTATGCAAGATAGTCAAGCTGTCTCTGTTAGGGTTATGCCCCAGGCCGTAACATGCTGTGCATGGCCGGGCGCAACGTCATTGTAAGTAGCTTATGTCCGTTGCGTAGTGATATAAATGATTTTAAGTGGTCAGTGCACTCCATGACACAGAGCTAATTGCAATTGATACACCAGATTTTAGATTACAGCTACAATATTAGGTAACTCAGAAATTCCACAGAAGGCCTGAGTCCCTATATATACTGAGTCTAGTAGCAGACACTTCACTCTGCTACGAATAAAGACTTCAAGGGACTCAGCAGCCTTCTCTCTGTTTTTAAGGTAAGATTGTATTATTGTACTAGTTTAAGTTGGGAAGTTATACCGTGTGATATGCGCTCTACTTATGTGTGCTACCTTTTTCATAGCCTTAACCTCACGTTTATACAGTTCAGTATACCACAAGGCAACATGGATGCAAATAGTACGTTTATATATGTAGATATTAGCACAGTAGTCTAGTTGTACATTAACTGTTGATATGCCAAGTGATAGATAGTCATTAAAGCACTTAGTATGAGTACGTGTACATTGTGGTAAATACCCGCGGGTAACCTCACGTAAATACCGGCTCATGCGAATATTGGCTATGCTACGTCTTTCAGTCGGTTAAGCATTTACGGCATTGAAATAATACAGTATGTAAATTACAGGTATATGTAAATACATCAGTAACGCTAGAGTGCCGTAAATGTAAGTATTAACAGTTCATGTATGATATACGTTAGCTAGAATAAGATATAATAAATCCCTGTCTAGTATTGTACACAACTTACTTTTTAAATGTATTACCGTATTGGTTCTAATTATCAGTGACTCGCAAACCAATCATTTAAGTCGGCCAACTTTGCCTGGATAACAATACCACTGTTACGCTGCTAAGGTTTATTTAACTGTTAGTCATTTACCGTATCTACCATGTATATTTATTATTGTTTGCAATCTCTCTATAAGTATATAATTACCGACTCTGCTACGAATAAAGACTTCAAGGGACTCAGCAGCCTTCTCTCTGTTTTAAGGTGATGGCCGAGTAGTCAGCTCTGCCAAGTTAATTCCCCCAAATATCTTGTCGTCAATGTGATGTAGCACCAGACAAACAAGCAACCCCAGAAACACAAGCTACGTCAGTCAGTAACAAGCTACGTCAGTTGATGGAGATCAAAGATCCCGGTGCTGATGAAAGGCGTAACACCCGAAAACTACAGGTCAAGGCTGCGGTCTTCCAATCTTGAGTCCTTAGAAACACTGAGTCTGCCGGCAGAGTCACCATCGACACCAGCTCCAAATACAACATCATCGATGCCAACAGCTGGAATATCAACTTCATCTGCATCAACGTCAACATCAACGACAACAGCAACAACGTCAATATCAACCTCGACATCAACGTCAGAATTAACAGCATCAACAACAACAACATCATCATCAACAACAACAAGTTCAAGTGTTTTATTTACTTCCCCATCTACAAGTATGTCCATGTCACATATTCAGCTTCCAAAATACTCAGGTAAGCAGGATGCAATTAACTGGTGGTCAGATCTAGAGACCTGGGTGAAACTCCAAGGTACTGATCAAAACAGAGCTTGCTTATTTTTGAACTTTCTCTTAGAAGGACCAGCAAAACAGTGGCATCTATCCTTAAGTGAAGATATCAAATCAGACTGGAATAGTTTGAAACAAGCTTTCTATTCTAGATTTCAACCATCAGGACAATTTGATCTCTCCGTGCTAGCCATAAATCAGCAACCTGCTGAGTCAGTATCTGATTACATCAGTAGAGTGGAACAGGCAACTTCTAGGAAGTCTATACCAACAGATATCTTAGTTGCTATAGCTGTGAATGGACTGAACCCTTCCGTCAGACAATGGGTCTACAATAAAGAGCCCAAAACATTGGAACAAGTGCGTCATCAGGGTGAACTTGCAGCCAAGTCATACCTCAGTGTCCAGCAGCCAGATCAAGCTAGCCTCACAGACCAAGTCACTAAACTGTCAGCACTAGTGATGTCACTGATGGAGAACCAACCGAGACCCGTGGCAGCTGCAATGTCTACACAGCAGGAGACACTCCAAGATGACTGTCAGCAAGGAGTCAGGTACCAGTCACAACCTCGACGAGATGTCTACAGTTCCAGACAAGAACGTCTTCAGTCATCGTATCCTGGTCAACAGTCGGAGCACAGGCCACGTGACTTCAGAAGAGAGCACCACCGTCCATCCAGCAGGGACAGCAGAGAAAGATGCTCAGGATGTGGTGGGTATTGTTCTCAGCGTAATTATTGTCCCCATCGGCATACAATTTGCAATTTTTGCAGGAAGAAGGGTCATCATACATCTGTTTGCTATCAGGTTCTTCTGTCTAAGGTACATAACGCATAGGGACGCGTGCCTGATTCCAAGGATCCACTTAGAATCAGGCACCCATGTAAACTGCCCAAACCATCAAACTCCCCTTTTCAATCGTAGTAAACCTACTACCCCAATCTCATCCAATCCTAGTCAACATGAAGTATCTCTTGTAGCCCCTCTATGCAAAAAACACCATTCAGATTAAGGTTAAGCAAATGAAAACAACAGCATTGATAGACACTGGCGCTACAATCAGCTGTGTTCACATGAAATTTCTGAAGAAAATAGGACTCACTGAGTCTCACCTTCAGAAATCTCATCTGACAGAGATCATTGGTGTAGGAGGAGAACGTCACCCAGTGTTAGGTTTAGTCACACTACAACTTAAAATTGGTCATGCTTTATTTTCACAAGAATTTCATGTCTTCACTTCATTGCATCATGCCATCATTCTTGGTTTAGACTTTCTCCAGTCAAACCATGTCAAAATTGATCTCTCAAGCCGCTCAGTTCACCTGCATGATGGATTAATATCCGTAAGCTTGGTTGATGCCAATGCAGGGTTTGTGAGACCGCGAAAAACTGTTGAAATTCCTCCCCATTCTCAGGCTGATATTCCTGTTAAAATCTCCCGCTGTGAGAACAACAGAATATTGCTACTGGAACCATTTCCTGGCCTAGAGGCACTCCAACTTCAAGGAGCCAAATGTCTCATCCAAAGCGCCAAAGGTAGACCATGCATGAGGTTTCTCAATCCAACTGATAAACCTGTTTTGCTTCGTTGTCAACGAATAGTAGCCACAGCCTCCATCATTGACCAATCATCTATCCATACACTGGAATCTGAACCAAACAAGGGTCATCCTTCAGTCAACACTGCAGATCCTTCTAGCTCCTCAAATCTGAACTCCAAACTGTCTTTTGACCTGAGTGATTCAGATCTCACTGAGACCCAAAAGCAACAACTTGAGTGCTTCCTCTTGTCTCAAAGATCAGTTTTGCACAAGACTGGTCAGAGCTAGGCAAAACACATCTGCATCAGCATAAGATTGAGACAGAGCATACACGTCCTGTTAGACTCCCCTTCTATCGTCAGTCATCTTTGGTTAGAAAAGAATGTGCCAAACAAATTAAGGAAATGTTAGATGCAGGAATAATAGAACCAAGTCACTCTGAATGGCATTCACCAGTAGTCATGGTCAAGAAATCTGACAACAGTTATCGATTTGCGGTCGATTATCGAAAGCTGAATGCAGCAACAAAACCAATTTTCTTCCCTCTTCCACGCTTAGAGGATGTCATAGATGCTATTGGTGAAAAACATGCTCAGCTGTTCTCTGTACTTGATTGTGCAAGTGGATTTTGGCAGATACCACTTCACCCTGAAACAAAACATAAGTCAGCCTTCATCACTCAAGATGGTATTTTTGAATTTAACCGTCTTCCTTTTGGCCTCAAAAATGCACCTGCCGCTTTTCAACAAACCATTTCTACCGCTCTCCAGTCCATGAATTGGAAGTATATTTTGATTTATGTAGATGATATCATTATCTACAGCAGAACCTATGAAGAGCATTTGCAACATCTCAAATGTGTTTTTTGGCAAACTCAAGGAAGCAGGACTCACTTTAAAACCAAGCAAATGTAGGTTCGCAGCTAAGAGAGTATCATATTTAGGCCATGTCTTCAGCAAAAACGGAGTGGAAGTCGACAAATCAAAGGTAGAAGTTGTGAAAAGCATCCCTTCTCCTAAAAACGTCCATGATGTTAGACATTTTCTTGGTCTTGCAAGTTACTATCGCAAGTTTGTCCCATATTTCTCCCGCATAGCCTCTCCATTGTACAACTTGCTTCAAAAAGATGCCACATTCAACTGGACTGACGAATGTGAGCATGCACTCAACAGACTGAAAGAATGCTTAACTACAGCCCCTGTCTTATCATACCCTGACCCTAACAGACCATTTATTCTCACAACTGATGCTTCCACCTCAGCTCTAGGGTACATCTTAGGACAACGAGATGCTTCCGGCCAAGAGCATGTCATCTGTTATGGTGGTCGTGCCCTTCATGCTGCTGAGAAGAAATGGGGCATCACTCAGTTGGAATGTCTGGCTGTATTAGAAGGCATTAGAACTTTCAGGGTGTACCTTACATCTCAAAAGTTTAAAGTGTACACAGATCATCATGCTCTCAAATGGCTAAAGGACATCAAACAAGAAACAGGTCGTCTTGCCAGATGGTCTCTCATGCTCCAGGAATATGACTTCGAGATCGAACATAGAGCAGGTAAAGCTAACACAAATGCTGATGCTCTCTCTCGCATTCCATATCCTGCACAGATCACTGAACCTGTCACTGATGATTTCCCTGTCCCACCACGGCCTTCTATCAACTACACAACAGCCAATGTCCAGTACAATCATGTACCAATCCAGCGCTCACATCGCCGAAGTGGGTGCAACAGCACCACAGAGAAACCCAATCCATCACAGCACTGATGGTCAGCCTACTTCTTCAGATAATGACTGTGGGATATCTCCTGAACGTTCATCTTCAGAAAACCCTAATCCAGCTGATCAGAAAGCTGTAGATTCTAATGCAACAGCATCACTCGATCTGTGTGTTGAATTCTGCTATCAAGATGAGATTCCAGCAGGACCAACAGTTCAAACTATTGGCACTGATATTCCTGAAAACGATCTCGCAGAGAGACAGCGCTGTTCTCCAGATCTTAAGCCAATCATTGACTATCTAGAGAATGGTGAGATTCCTCTCATTACACTGATTCTCAAATTAAAGGCCTCCAGGGTCGCTCACAGGAGTATGATCTTTGCAACGGTATATTATATCATTTCTACATGCCAAAGCACAGAGGACACAAGAATGGTCGCCACCCAATGGTCACACAACTGGCAGTTCCTATTGCAGACAGGAAATCCCTGCTTTATGCTTATCATGATTCAAAAGCAGGTGGATGCCACTTTGGTCGTGATGCTACCCGTCAGTCCATATTGACCAAGTACCATTGGCCAGGTTTGTACCAGGATGTTGAAACATACATCAAATCATGTGAAGAATGTCAAAAAACCAAACGTCGGGTCCATTCTAAGCCAGCTCCAATGGTACCTATGCCTATTGAAGACAACTTTTCCAGGCTACATGTTGATATTCTTGGGCCTCTTCCTCAAACAAAGGATGGGCATAAGTATGTTCTTGTAGCTGTGGACTCATTCTCTAGGTGGATTGAAGCATTTCCATTGCACACCCAAGATGCCGTGGAAGTAGCAACGAAACTCTTTAATGAGGTCTTTACAAGGTATGGTGCTCCTCGAACTCTTATCACTGATAGAGGACGCCAGTTCACATCAAAGCTAGTCAATGCAATCTGTGAAATCTTTGAGGTGAAACACCACTTCACATCATCATACCACCCCCAGACAAATGGAATGGTTGAACGGCGTAACAGTACAATTGCACAAGCCTTAAAATCGTACTGTAAGCCTGACCAATCTAACTGGGCTGACATTCTTCCATGTGTTCTCATGGCAATGCGAAACACACCATGCCAATCAACTGGTTTCTCACCACATCAAATGCTCTTTGGCAGAGAAATGTGTCTTCCATTTGACACTAAACTCACGCCAAAGCCAACACTTGGTAAAAGCGCAGAGACGCATCTTAAACAGCTCATTGATAATCTGAAGGTTGTCAAAGCTATTGCTCGAGACAACATGTTTGTAAGTCAACAGATAGATAAGGAGCATCAAGAACTGAAATCATCAGAACCTTCATTCAGATTAAGCCAGCAGGTGCTTCTCCACAGCCCTGTAGTCAAACAAGGACTTTCCCCCAAGCTGTCCCAGTCATGGACAGGTCCTTATTATATCACGAACATTGGTCCAAACCACACGTTCAAAATCCATAGATGTTCAGACGACAAAGAACACAAATCTTTGGTCCATGCCAATCGCCTGAAACCCTATATCCTCAGAGGTAATGTTGCACGGCATGATGACTCATCAGGTTCTTCCACACCTACAATTACAGAATCATTACCAGATCCTCCTGCGCAAACTTTGCAAGGCAACTCTCCACTCGACTCAACAGTCTCCAGTGAAAAGCCTACTGCAGAAGCGGATGAAACTGTGCCATCAGAGCACTCTCACAAGCAAACAAATGGTCACCAACAAGATCAATTCTATGATGTTGAAAAACTCTTGAAGTACAAAGACATCAACGGCATACGCCATTTTCTTGTCAAATGGGATGGATATCCTACACCAACATGGGAACCACACCATAACATAGGACAAGGACTTATCAGAGACTTCCACGTGCACAAAACACAGACTGGACGCAGTCGTAAGCACAAAAGATCTCACAAATATTTTGTCTAATCTCTAATAATATAGGGACCCTCGACTTTGATAGTCCATGGCAGTTAGGTTCAGGGAAAATTGTTAGGCGTTGATAACAAACCTACAGGTCCTCCTGTGTTCATAAGTGCTAGAAGGATGATAGTTGCAAATGTCATCTCTTCAAACTCGTTGTCAACACTATCAACCCACTGAATCCTGGCTCCATGTTATCAGAATCAGTTATTTATTATCATTGATTACACTCATGAAATGTCATACATTCAATCAAAACGACATTGATACAATAATATTGCCCAAATATGACACTATTTGGCCCCCTGTACACCTATTTGAACTTTTCAAAACCTTGATCTGATATTCTTCATCCCAGTGTTCCAAATGAATTTGCCCATCACAGGTTAATAACCTTTTCTACTTAGGGACTTTATACAATGGCCGAGTTCCTGCTGAGAACAATACTCTACCATACATGGTTTATTGTGACAGTTGTATTTTGTTCACCATATTATATACCTGTTTGCTTCTCAAAGCAGAACAATTTTTATCATGTCATATGTTGTTTTCTGTTTTACGATGTTTCATACTTGCTTATAATTAATACTGCCACATTTTCTATTTTGTCAATCATTGATTGATCAAATGTGCATTCTCAATGTATGTATAATGTTTGGTCCAACACGGACAAGCCTTTAGTAGCACTATTTCCATGTAACATCCATGTTTTGCTTTTGCGGTCAAAAGCTTCCCACAGCGGAGGGATATTGTCATAGTCTTAAAATCACTACAATGAATCTAAAATTATGATGATTATGGTTCAATAATAAGCTGCATATTTACATGAATATTTTATTTAACAATCAGTATAACATTTATATATTTCTTAAGATGAAGTATCCACGTAGCTGACCGTCACAAATCAGTTAACTCTGAATTATGCAAGATAGTCAAGCCGTCTCTGTTAGGGTTATGCCCCAGGCCGTAACATGCTGTGCATGGCCGGGCGCAACGTCATTGTAAGTAGCTTATGTCCGTTGCGTAGTGATATAAATGATTTTAAGTGGTCAGTGCACTCCATGACACAGAGCTAATTGCAATTGATACACCAGATTTTAGATTACAGCTACAATATTAGGTAACTCAGAAATTCCACAGAAGGCCTGAGTCCCTATATATACTGAGTCTAGTAGCAGACACTTCACTCTGCTACGAATAAAGACTTCAAGGGACTCAGCAGCCTTCTCTCTGTTTTTAAGGTAAGATTGTATTATTGTACTAGTTTAAGTTGGGAAGTTATACCGTGTGATATGCGCTCTACTTATGTGTGCTACCTTTTTCATAGCCTTAACCTCACGTTTATACAGTTCAGTATACCACAAGGCAACATGGATGCAAATAGTACGTTTATATATGTAGATATTAGCACAGTAGTCTAGTTGTACATTAACTGTTGATATGCCAAGTGATAGATAGTCATTAAAGCACTTAGTATGAGTACGTGTACATTGTGGTAAATACCCGCGGGTAACCTCATGTAAATACCGGCTCATGCGAATATTGGCTATGCTACGTCTTTCAGTCGGTTAAGCATTTACGGCATTGAAATAATACAGTATGTAAATTACAGGTATATGTAAATACATCAGTAACGCTAGAGTGCCGTAAATGTAAGTATTAACAGTTCATGTATGATATACGTTAGCTAGAATAAGATATAATAAATCCCTGTCTAGTATTGTACACAACTTACTTTGTAAATGTATTACCGTATTGGTTCTAATTATCAGTGACTCGCAAACCAATCATTTAAGTCGGCCAACTTTGCCTGGATAACAATACCACTGTTACGCTGCTAAGGTTTATTTAACTGTTAGTCATTTACCGTATCTACCATGTATATTTATTATTGTTTGCAATCTCTCTATAAGTATATAATTACCGACTCTGCTACGAATAAAGACTTCAAGGGACTCAGCAGCCTTCTCTCTGTTTTTAAGGTGATGGCCGAGTAGTCAGCTCTGCCAAGTTAATTCCCCCAAATATCTTGTCGTCAATGTGATGTAGCACCAGACAAACAAGCACCCTAGAAACACAAGCTACGTCAGTCAGTAACAAGCTACGTCATATGTACTATAGATAGTTATGCATGGCTACACTGAGCTTACCAGCCCCAAACGGTTCTTATCAAACCTTGTCATTTATCGAGTCAGTATGCTTACGTGTACTAGTACGTACGCTGGACTGTAATGGCCTCGTTGGTAACACGGAAGTTCAGATATGGTGAAGTCATTAAAACTTGTTGTTTCTTTCGATCTGACGTTTTGTATGTATTACAACTGTTGTAATCTCAGATGAATACAATATAATTAATTGAAATGTGGTTCACATTTGCTATAACGGGTTAATCCTTTTCATAATTCACATGCTGGAGAATTTCAGGACTAGCGTGCTCCAGTCTTGTCTATTTCAAGGTTATGTTGTAGTGAGACATACCTAATGCAATCTCTGTCCCATTAATATATAACATGATATAACATACACGGACGCCACTCACGTTACACCTATTCCACTAGAACATCGAGAAAGCTTCCTGTGTGTTTATGTTATAAGTATGTGGTTGTGTACAACACAAAAATTAACAACTGCTAAGCAACAACCAGAATTAAGTGCCTGAATCTAAGAGTGACGGTTCGAATCACAGAAGGGAAAAACACCTTAAAGTACTCGACAGAGAAAGTGTAATCCCTAATAAAACATATGTTACATTTGACCATTTTCTAAAGTGTATTGTGTGTATTGATAACATTACCAGAAGCCGACACAATAGGCATCCTATTTCCACAGCTGGTTTGGGAATAACACTGGTACCGTGAAATGGGAATTAAGTATACATGAGTTAGAAAATGTCGAAGATACCAACACCAAACATGACAGTTTTAACTTACACAGGCATGTCATCCTCTGTCATAAAGGCCATCATTCAGAGGGGTTCATCAAAGTAAACAAACATTTGACGGTATATTTTACAATAAAAACACACATCAAAAGTGCTTCCACAAAATAGAAAACGAGTTTAGTTAGTTCAGCATTATAAAGTCTCTTTGTGCAAACAGGTTCAGATTCGTAGCATCCAGTAAAACATGTATGTCGGTGTACATCAAAGCAAGGACGTCACGCAATGGCAGCGTCATGCGCAGTTAGGCTAAGATGACACACAGCTCCAAACAGCGTCGGAAAGGCATTCACTATGATAGGAGCCCGAACATGTTCAGGAGGAAATGCGGTAATTTCCGAAAGAATAAGTAATCTCTGGGGCGGGCGCTGTGGGATTGTGGCATCGACTCGTGGTGGTATTATAAAAGAAACTATTCTCCAGGTAATAAGACAATTGACTTTACACATATAAATACATAATCAATGTTGGTTAAGGGAATTTGTTTGGTTTTGTACTCCAAGGTGGATGACCTTCTGAGGATATATTGTACTTCTATGAAGATGTGTTGAGGAGGTTTACTTGTATTATATATTGTACTTCTATGAAGATGTGTTGAGGTTTACTTGTATTATATATTGTACTTCTATGAAGATGTGTTGAGGAGGTTTACTGGTATTATATATTGTACTTCCATGAAGATGTATTGAGGAGGTTTACTGGTATTATATATTGTACTTTTATGAAGATGTATTGGGGAGGTTTACTGGTATTATATATTGTACTTCTATGAAGATGTATTGAGGTGGTTTACTGATATTATATATTGTACTTCTATGAAGATGTGTTGAGGTTTACTGATATTATATATTGTACTTCTATGAATATGTATTGAGGAGATTTACTGGTATTATATATTGTACTTCTATGAAGATGCATTGGGGAGGTTTACTGGTATTATATATTGTACTTCTATGAAGATGTATTGAGAAGGTTTACTGGTGTTTGATTTTGTACTCCAAGGTGGATGTATTGAGGAGGTGAGGTGAGGTGAAATTGGGTTTAACGTCGTGGTTGAGAATATTTCGCTGATATGACGACGTGCATGCGGGTGTATGTGTATGTGCAGCTGCTTGTACTAGCCCAGACTGAAGCTGGTTTTATAGTGCTAGCCCACTGAGATACCATGCCGCAGTGAAGCATGAATACCCCACTCAGACACATTATTCTGACTCCGAGCCGACCAGTCCTTGTTGTACCGATTAATGCCGAGCGCCAGGCAGGGACCAATAAGTACCATATTTTAACGTCTTTTGGTATGACGCGGTCGGGGATCGAACCTGCGACCTTCCGCTCTCCGGAGATGTATTGAGGAGGTGTACTGCTATTTGATAATGAAGCGTCTAACCAACTCTGTGACCGTTATGTAAATTAACGCCTTGTCTCTGAATACATATAATTTCATAGTAACAAATAAACCCATTTAAATTGTAAAGGAGCCCCAGTCAGATAGAAAATTCAGAACCTGGTGGGGGGAGGGGGGGGGATCTAGAGCTTGCTTCATTTAGGGCTTTAGCATTGCAGGGAGGGCTATGCAGAAGGGAAAGTAATGTGGTTCAGGGGCTGTGGGACAGACTAACCATTATGGTACACACGCACATACACACACACACACACTTAAATACATACACACATATAAATCCTTGGAACATTCCCTTACGTCTACTCTACTGACGTGCACCAGACGGCCGCTAACGGACTGATGTCTCAATTACAGATCAGGGCCAGATAATCAATGCCACAAGCCGCTGTGTGGAAATGTATGAAGCACAACTAGACGATTACAGTGGAAGCGCTGTCCTCTTGTGGCCAGAAAGAATGTGACACGGCACTCGTCAGCTACCGGCATCATCGGCGCGCTGCAGTCAGAGGAGGCTGGAGGACTGCAATATGCCAGCTGTTTGGAGAAACACGTTCAGAGGGTGATTATCAGAACACGACATGATCATTTGGCAGGGTTCACCAAAGGCCTGTTTACATCCCATTAGATATATGCCGTGCTTTCCGTGTTGTTTAACGCGGCATTGGGCAATATTCCTGTTATACGACGGCGCTGGTCGAGTCAAGAGAAAATAAATCCGGTGATTGACGTCATGAGCACCTATATACGCAATGAGGATCCGATGGCGGGTTGATGACCCCAAAGAGTACGTGCATCTGCGTCTTATCGGTATCTCTGTTACGTATAAAGTGCCATCTTGATCTGTTCACCAGATTCAGAAAATACTTGCTGAAGTAAGGATAAAGATATAAGGTTGATTGTTTTCCCCCGGGGAGAAATGATTGTAATGAATGAATATCATCTTGTGTAATTGCAGGTTAAATAGAGAAAATTCCACATGGCTCCATGTCATGAACCCGTGAAGATCTGGGTTAAAATTGATTTAAGTAACCCATGCATGTCGTAAGAGGCGACTAACGGGATCGGGTGGACAGGCCCGCTGACTTAGTTGACACATGTCATCGTATCCCAATTGCGTATATCGTTGCTCATGATTTTGATCACTGGATTGTCTGGTCCAGTCTCGATTATTTACACATCGCCGCCATATAGCTGGAATAGTGCTGAGTGTGATGTTAAACAACAAACCAACCAACCTTGATATGTGATAGTGTTTCGGTCCCTGCTTTAAGCTATACTTCTTTTCACATCCATTAACATAAGTACCAATCTATGTAACAATATATTTCGCTCAATGCATCCATGAATATGATCATTATTTCGGACAATGTTCTTTGGATTACTTATTATTTTTTGTACAGGTACAATTGTAATCAGATCTTAGAAAGTACGATGTTAGTCTCCATTTAATTAATATTGCACCTTGAGAAGACAACGTGTCAATACTTCAATGTAAAAAGAAATCAATTAAATTCCCAGTTTCACAAGTCACACCCTTCTTTTGATCTCGGTTGCTGAAATGTCAAGTACGAACCATTAATTCATATCTAACATGATCCTTTCGCCCACTTGAAGGTACAGTCACGGCGGTGTGGGTAGCGGACGCCCACTAACCCTATCGGAATCCCCAATACGTGGGGCCCTCCAGCGGAAATCGATCGTTTCTTCACGTCACTGAACGTAATGAAGAGTAAACACATTCACAGCCCTGTGGACGATGTCGTACACATAGACGTCGGGGTCGATGTCCCTGGATTACGGCATAACTCTCTTCAGAACCATCGATCCTGGCTTTAGAACCGGAAGTCCTGCTAATGAAACAAAGATGGCGGTCAATTACCGGTAATCTGACAATTGGAGAAGACTGTGAAGATTTCGGTGTCAATGGAGGCGCGACAAGTATTGGACACGCCCGTTAAAATGATTCTCTGTTGCACTGAAACATAAAAAGTTAATTGACATCAAACATCCTTATAAAAAAAATTTCAAGGACGTTCTTTCATGTGCTGAGGGTGTTATTTACAAGGGAATATTGCTATTCTTGAACACAAATGTCATATTTCTTGTCGTGAAAGGGTATCCCACGACTTCACGCCATCAGTGGGATATGAAATATTATATCAGATTCGTACACACAAGGTCATTAAGACAATTGGTCTCCTTCAACAAGTCAACAAGCAGGTAGAAGTTAACGACACGGTTTATGATTTCGCCCGCCCTCCAATCAGGTGTTCGATCCTTCGACATTGTCTCTGTGTTATGCTAGCTAAGATTTCGATTACACAAATACATTACAGGTATCAAATATTCATAACACGTTTGAATGGCGATTCCACAGCTCAGACACATTGATCTAATATTGGCTTTCTCGGTAATTATCCTTTGTGGACAAATAATCTGCTGTGAGCCGACACGGTTGAATTGTGATCGCTGTGGAGGTGGCAATGACAGGAGCAGCCATGCATGGAAAGAACAAGTCAAGCTATTAGCAGCTCCTTTAGGGAGATTCCAACAAAGACCAAATGCTCTTTGTGAAAACAGCCGAAGCATATACAGCTCGATCTTTGCTAAGAATAACCTTGGCTTTTTTACGCTTATCTGCCCTGAAGGGCTCGGAAGAGGGTGAGATTAAGTTATGTTCATAACCACGCCCAGCTATTAATGCGTGAGTGCTTGAGTTGGTTTAACGCAGCTTTTTAAAGGGGCAGCTTAATCTGGGAAGAAATCCCGAAGTGGTGCGGGTCTTAGTTGTTATCACATTGGTCAAACTAACGAGTATTGTGCTGACAAACCTGGACATGTAATCTATGTTGTGAACCTGTAGTCATGCGTTTCTGGCACTTCTGAGGGACGCAGCTCTCCACGGCAACTTCCGGTCGCGCAGGAGACTGCCCCAGTCGTGTGTAAATAATGTTTAACGATACAGTCAGGGATATCCCATCGGATGTTGACAGATAATCCACTGAATGACATCATGAGCATCGATCTTCGAAACTAGGATACGATGACATGCGTCAACCAATCAGCAAGCCTGACCACTCGGTCGCGTCAGTCGCCTTGCCGAACTGGTATCTTCACGGGTTCTTGCGGAAGGGAATGGTTTATCGGATTGGTTCAATACTACTTTTGGTGTGAGTTTTTCGGACTGCAGTGGTAATTGCGTTCCTTTGTGTGTGTTATCGGTGTGTTTGGATTAACACTGTTGTCTTCCTGGGCTCACAATCGGTAAACTTTTTTACGAAATATCTGCGTTATTTGTCTTAATTTATCAGTTTTTAAGGTATGGTTTTAATTGTATGTTTTGAAGACGCGGGGAAAGTGCATAATCACAGTGCGCTCAACTAAGTGCCATGTCTTCCAACTTCTGCATAGGCCTATCAAAGACTTGCAGGAACTAAGTCGCCTGCTGCTGCTACTGCTACTGCTACTGCTACTACCACTGCGGCTGCTGGTACTACTACTGCTGCTGCTGTCACTAGTAACAGTGCTGAATTGTGTGATGAAATATATCATTTATCTAAACATTTTAGTGACTACGTCTAGTTAAGCTAATGAATATACTGATTTAGTTTGAGAGAATAACCGAAGGAGTCATTTAGGACGAGAGAGTGTGTCAAAAAAGTATATTTTTTTATCAAAATACTCTAATCATATCTCACGGCTGGTAAATAACCACGTCTGGATTGAAAACACCAGGGACCTTCACGTTAGTTTGGGCGTCAAATGATCTCGAGGTCACGGTGAACTCTCGCTGACTGCAACAGTTATCTTTCCTGCCCTACTTGAAAGATCGAAAAGTTTGAATTCGTCTAAACCGAACCGAAACAGTTTACTATCTGTGAAGAATGCAAATGACATAGATCCGCTCTGTATCTACGTATAATTTTTTCAGTTTCAGGGAGCAGTGGGATGTTTTGTCAAAAATAAACAAGCGCCTGTTTAATTGATTTTTAAAAAATAAGTCTAATATAGCAAGGGAAAATGTCCTCTACTTGCGTCCAAAGAATACTAGTATTTACTATGTTTATTCTTTTTAATTAACTTTTTAAAGTATATGTTAGAACAAATAATTCAGCTTAAAAAAAATAATTCGCAAAAACACCCCCTTCCCTCGAAAATGCTATGGTTGTCTCCCAAAGAGGATATAAATAACGAGTGGTATGATAGCTACTCCAGTCAGAAAGGTCGCAGTTGGTTAAATATCCGTGACTACAACCAAGTGTGTATGTGTTGATTGATCTACGGTATTAACATAGACAGCAGTAGATCCATCTACACTATCAGATACTTGGCGATATCAGTTCAGATCAGCCAGGTCGTGTTGTTAATCGCCCTCCTATGGAAGGTGTTATAAATACCCTGGCCCTCCACCGACACAATGGCATATTGAATGTAAACATTCCCAATGCCCTGGTAGGCCGAGACACAGGACAGGTTTCAACACGCCACTTATCAGGCTGAACATGTTCACAAGCCGCTCTAGTATGACACTAATATCATACCACTGTCTGTGTGTGTAGATCGACATGCGAGGATATATGTCGGGAGATACAGGCACCATTAGCACGGGGTCGTGACCTTTAGCCAGTTAATGTTCATGAACTTGAAAACAGGTGAGGGCACGGACGTCGGACCGAGTTCAATGAGCCAACTCGGATGAAGGTCTTACTAATGCGGCTCTTATACATCACCAAATGGTCTTGACCCAACGGTGCACCAAGTGATTAAATAACAAATCTCGTTTTTCTTAAGAGTGACGTTTTCATTGTTGAATTCGGGTTTATTTGAACGATTTTTCTTAGTTGCGACGGCTAGGACTTACCAGCTTGTTGCGTTGGAATGTAAGACTATTGAGAAAAGGAGGGGTGCACACTTCATTTACATCCGAGTTTCAATGGTCATTTAACAAATTTACAGCACAAAGAGGGGGGTGCGCACTCCCGCACCCCCCTCTGGATCCGCCTATGGACGTATCTGTGGGTCAGTCATTCAAAATAGTGAACTCTCATTAAACAGCAAAATCTGCCCCAGAATTGTCTGCGCCTGAATTGAGCGGTCAGGTAACCATGCCCTCCTGTCCGAGTAGGACAATACACAAGAAGTCCCACAGACTCTGCATTCTCCCTGGGTGGCGAGACTCCCAAGGGGAGCTGGGCGTGAAGCGTTCAGGGGGGTCACAAGGTTAATAGAGTTGAAGCTGACATAATGACGACCCGGATCCACCTGTAGTGAGTGAGTTACTGCAGTTTTACGGCGCTTTGAACAATACCTCGGCTATATAACAACAAGGGGAGCATCTGAAAATAGCATCACACGGAGTACCCATGTCTGCAGTCAAACCCGGGTCTTAGTCGGGACGAGCCAACGCTCTAACAACTTGCCTTCCCGACCGAATCCCGGTCCATGGTGAACATATATCAGATTTATCTTGGACAGATCTACACACGTGCTTACCACGAACAGCTGAGTTAAATCTTTTAACAATCTAACCTTAACACGTGCGACATTCCCAACGCTCAAATATAGATATAAAATATGTCTATAATAATTAATTACTACATCAATTATTCACATTGATATTGATTAGCATGAAATGATAACGCGACACAAAGGTACTACAGAATGAAAGGCATCACATACCACAAGTAATTACATCGTTAACATGTACGTGGGTTCTTACAGTCCTTGAACCATATTATTTTCCCCTCTGCTCAGCCCTGACTGTGATGCTAAAGTCCTAGTCTGTCTCGCAGTCCTTGAACCATATTATGTTCCCCTCTGCTAAGCCCTGACAGTGATGCTAAAGTCGTAAAAGAGGCAAGTCTAGACTTCCTATTGGTTCTGAATCTGCTCCACGGAGAGTCGCCTTTTTTAAAGATGTAATTTCAAAGACTTTGCCTCAGTCTACACGGTGCAGTGTAAGATAAGATAGATAAGATAAGATATTTATTGCATAGCATTCCATGAAAGAACATGGCAATATTCCATAACTACAAATATAAACACAGTAGGTACAGATACATTTCACATACTAATGATGAGCATTATAACTATTGCACAAATCATATGTAAATATGGTAATACACAGAATTCGTTTGTTTGTGAAAATTGTTAAGAATTGTTCATGTTTACAGAGTGTAGCAAATTCTTGATCGTGATTAAGGATTGTTTGTAGAAGTGATTCTCTTTCTTTGCTATACTTTGTACAGGATATTACATGGTGTTGCACATCTGAGACATACAGTACAACCAGAAATTATGGAGAATTTAAAGATTGTACAATGTTTTATATTTTTACTCATTACTCGCGTATTAAATGTGAATATTAGCAGAACATAACTCCAGATTCAAAGACAGGTGAACAGTTAGTATTTTGTCAAGTCACCATGGGCAGCAATGCAGGCTTCAATGCGGCGGGGCATACTACTGATCAAAGAAGTTAGAAAGTCGTGGTCCATGCTGTCCCAATATCGGACCACCTCTTCTTTCATTTTCAGCAATATTTGTCAGAATTTTCTTATTGACACTTTCCTGCATAAGTCCCCCAAAAATTTCTATTGGATTTAGGTCAGGGCTATAGCTTGGCCAATCTAATAATGTCATATTTTAGGTCCGCAACCAGGCCTGTGAATGCTTTGAACGATGTTTTGGGTCGTTGTCCTGCTGGAAAATCCAAACATTTCCATAGATCATGTGAGCAGATGGAAGTAAATATCCCTCGAGAATAGCTGTGTACCGCTCACTGTTCATATTCCCTTCAAATACACAGAGGGGCGTTGCCCCTAACACAGGTATGCCACCCCACACGTTAAATTTCGGACTGTACTTGGGCGCTGATACAAAGGTTTTTCAGTTTGTTTGGTCCAGAATTTCAGTGTATTAGGAAACAGCCACACAGAACTTTCATCTGAGAAAATCACATTGTCCAAGTTACAATTTCTGTGCTGTAAGCACCAGTTCAACCTTCGCTCCTTTTGTTCAGGTTTCATGATCGATGATATGGAATTCCTCGACTTTTCTGCCAACCCATCGCATACAGCTCAGTTCTA
Source organism: Haliotis rubra (assembly GCF_003918875.1). Classification (NCBI taxonomy): domain Eukaryota; kingdom Metazoa; phylum Mollusca; class Gastropoda; order Lepetellida; family Haliotidae; genus Haliotis; species Haliotis rubra. The sequence continues at coordinate 335,145 of NW_025764948.1, read as the reverse complement.
ATTGTCTCCTTACAGACAGACACAGTTCAATCACATCCAGCCTTAAGTTTTCTAAACTCCTTCGTTCGTTTTTAGAAACAAGAATACCAAGCCGCCTCCTGTCACCGACACTCAATTTTCTGGGCCTACCTGCGCCTCCCTGTTGCTCAATGCCATATCCATTTGCAATATTTTTCAAAACACGATAAACAGTGGACAAAGGGATGCCTGTTCTACTTGAAATCACTTTAGCTGATCTGATGTTCTTGTTATAATACTCTAATATCAACTTCCTCTTCTCTAAATCATCCATACTGAGGATCACTGAAAATGTCGTCTGCTAGCAAGTAAACAAAGGAGGATAACTCTTCACAAAAAAATGAAAAAGGACTAACGGAGTTGTCTCTCTTGAATGAAACCAAGCACTTGATAGCTGGTCAAGGTTGTTTATACTAGAAATCCAATTAAACATATTCCTAAAATTCTCAATAATTTCTGGTCATACTATAACACATTTCACAGAGACGTTGTTCTAGTGCAGGTTTTGCATATCTACCAGCTTCAATTTTGAGTTTAGTTTTGAGAAATGTGATGTATGTGCTTTGTTTTTACAATGGAACAGATCATTCTAGATAATAGATAAGTGTAAACAACAGAAGTGATTGATAGATTGTTGTTTAACGCCGCACTCAGCAATATTCCAGCTATATGGCGGTGGTCTGTATATATTCGAGTCTGGACCAGACAATCCAGTGATCAACCTCATGAGCATCGATCAACGCTCTTGGGATACGATAACATACTAGTATGTCAACCAAGTCAGCGAGCATCACCACCCGTCCTGTTAGTCGCCTCTTACGACAAGCATGGGTTACTGAAGATCAGTTCTAACCAGGTTCTTCACGGGTACAACGGAAGTGGCCACGTGCAGTACCAAGTACAACTTGTTTTAAACGAGCGTATATTCCACACACATGCAGATCACGACTTCTCCCATTTACAAGTGTTACCTGTATTAACATGGAGAACATGGACAAAGTTTTGCACGTGTTTTATGACATTGTTGTTGTTGGAAATCGGAAATATTAGAGACTAACTGATCATGTTTCACAATCATAAACCTGCCAAGGGTCACATTGATAACGAGCATCGGACATAATCCAAGACACAACCAAGGCACAATACAATTATGTGTCTTTACGGCTGTTTGTATTCCACGTTGGTCAAATCACGGCGCGTGACATATACACATTGTGGGCATGCTCACATTTAGCATCAATGCTTCCGTCAAACTAAATGATATAATCTCAAGTTCACAATAACAACGTTATCGTAAGTTTCATCAGAAAATGCGATTACCTGTGGTAGCTAGAATAACTATATATTACGGACGACGTCACGACGGTCACAAATCACTCTGTGGCTGTCTAATAAACACACGTTTATTCACTCAGGTATATAACTTTATTATTTTCTACTTGGATAAACCTTTACCATTGCTATGCTATGTTTACTTTAATCTACTGTACATATCTTTACTATGTGTTACCCTTGGCAATACCTTCAGGTTTATGTGGAACGTGGTATTCTTTCATGCATTTCTGAGATATTCTGTGTTACTGTTTATGACAGTTTACTTCAATACCGATTAGCACAAAGCTAATATGAACTTTGAATATGTCGTTGTATACTGTATATCTTGTGTGACTGGCCACTCGGGTAACTTATTAGAGTGTGTCGGGTGTGCTCTATTCAATGATACATAAACTGCTGTATGAGTTTGTATACCTTAATATTTAACGTGACTAATGTATTTTTGTAATTCTTTTGTAGCATTGCTGTTGTTGATATATATATATATATATATATATTTATGTTCTCCTATTAATGATTGTAAGGTGGTATTATTGACTGATTATGTATTCATTCGGTGACTGTGTAATAAAGTCGTCGTTTATTCACTCAGGTCTTGTGTTATGTGTGGGTTGGTAGAAGTACCTCTTGCCAAGCATGATACTTCCCCAAACACTCGCGTTTTAAAACATGCTCCTGTGTATATACTTCTGTGTTTTTCCATGTGACATTAACAACGCTTCTAGGCATCCTGTTGTCACAGATGATGGAGTCACATTGATTTCATGAATGTTGAATTTCTCGCTTTTCTCTGAATTGGCAACGATACGATAATAAAATGCCTACATTTGAATAACGTATTTACTTCTATTTTAATTTTGTACAAGCAACGTCTATGATACCATTTATCAGGATTCTATCAGGAAGTCTACAACGTTACTTGTGAGTGCCTAAACGTCGGCGCAGTTGGATGGTTGGTTTGTTGTTTTACGCCGCACTCATCAATATTCCACGTATATGGCGGCGGTCTGTAAATAATCGAGTCTGGACCTCACAATCCAGTGATCAACAGCATGTGTATCGATCTATGCATGTGTCAACCAAGTCAGCGAGCCTGACCACCCGATCCTAGTCGCCCCTAACGACAAGCATAGATTACTGAAGATCAATTCTAACCCGGTTCAGACAGACCAACAGTGCTATTGCATAACTGCGCCATTTTGCACGTTAACACGTGTCTGACTGACTGACTGAGTTTAGTTTTACGCCGCTTTTAGCAATATTCCAGCAATATCAAGGCGGGGGGACACCAGAAATGGGCTTCACACATTGTGCCCATGTGAGGAATCGAACCCGGGTCTTCGGCGTGACGAGCGAACGCTTTAACCACTAGGCTACCCCACCGCCCCCGTTGTATGTAGGTTTAAAATAATATCTTCAGCTTTGTAATGGATTCTTGGAACGACGTCACAGAATATGGAACCATATTATATCACAATTTATTACCCATTGGGCCAGAAATAACCGAGGTCCTAAAAATCCAAACGGTTTTGCTGACATCATACGAATCTTGTGTGACGGATGGTTGGAATGACGTCACACGACTCAGCTGAAAAGTGTTGATATCATTGAATATGGTTTTCTGAGACGACATCCGTGATCAGTGCATTTCAAAACTCAAAAGGATTATAAAGACCTTATTACATTGGTATGTGTGGCACACTTATTTTACGAAACTCATATAAGAAATCATATATGTCTTTGTCTGCCGTTTAGACATTACTTGCAGTGGAAAGAGCTCGTATTTCTTTTATTCAGAATACGCCGATTTACCGTTCATATCAGAGCTGATGCAAATGTACGTTTCCAACAAAATAGAGTAAAAAGAAACAAAAAAGAGTAAAGAGAAGAAGTCGCATCCTTGCGATGATGAATGGACACCGAGAAAAGTGCACAGCGTGGTTAAACACTTGTTTTCTAGCTACAAACAATTTGATGTAAATACATGTTCTGTACATGAGATGACCACCCAAAGTGCCTGCCCTAGTTCAGTAATACATTATGTCCCAACAGGCAGCTGAAGACAATCAGATCAATGATGAGCACGTTGCCTGGCACATGATGTCTGGAGAAAGTCGGCTGTATGTGTCAAAATGCCCCGAAATAATATAAGAAAATACATCAGTGTGTCGTGGTGCTCCGTGTGTGTGACGTCGTGAGTTAGGCAGAGGGTGAAGCCTTCGCTTGTCACAATGAAACCCTGGTTCGGGTCTGTAAATACACAATTTATATATGCAGCCACATTTTTTACCTCTGACATAAAATTGAAGAAAAAGTATCTAAAACATTAAATGTAAAACACTTAAATGTATTTTACAGTGTATCTCGCTAATTCGTACCGACTGTTTTCGTAGAGAGTAATACATTTCCCGATTAACGATTATGGATATATATGGGTATTTGTATAGCGCTATAGTCCATCCAGGTTGCATGCTCAAAGCGCTTGTGGAAGTGTCAGACTCCAGTGCTGATATACTGTACAAACAGTAAAAAACGTCTCAACAGGACTGGAAGAGATCACTCAAGAGTAATATTTAGCAAAGAGGTGGGTTTTAACTGGGACTTAAAAAAGACAATACTTGGTGAATTCTTTATGGCAGGAGGGAGAGTGTTCCAAAGTATTGGGGCTGATCCACTGAAAGCCTTTTCACCAAAGAGTTTCAGGTTAGTTCTTGGAACAGACAAGAGATGTTGGTGGTGTGACCGGAGGTTTCAGGGAGGCTTGTGATCTAAGATTAGTTCACTGAGATATGCTGGAGCTAGGTCATGCTGACATCTATAAGCAAGACATAATGCTTTGAAATGGATCCTTGCCTCTACGGGCAACCAGTGAAGGTCTTTCAGAACTGGGGTGATGTGTGACCGTTTGGACGTCCTGGTGACAATTCTTGCTGCAGTATTTTGGATTTTGTGAAGGCGTGTAAGGAGCTCGTGGTTGATGCCATAGCGGAGACTGTTACAATAATCTAGTCTAGACTTGATTAAGGCCTGAATCAGGGTTCTGGTAGCATCAGTTGTTAGGAGATAGCGAATGTTCCCAATAGCACGTAAGTGGAAGTAGCAAGTTTTGCAAAGGTAGTCCACATGTGCATCCATAGTGAGACAGGAGTCAATAAATACACCAAGACTCTTCACACTAGCGGAAACCTTAATGTTAGAGTCAACAACAGTTATTTCATTGCAATCCAGTTTGCGAAGACGCTGTTTTGTGCCAATGAGTATGGCCTCAGTCTTTTCGTCATTCAGCTTTAAATCATTGTTTGACATCCATGCCTATACATGTTGCGTGCAGAGGGTTGTACGGGTAAGGGAATTCAATAGATGTTGGGTTTTGAAACTGTCCATCAATTGTGTGTCATCAGCATAGGTATGGTGATTCAATCCGTGTTGATCTATGATGTGCCCAAGACTGTTTGTGTATAACACAAACAACACAGGGCCAAGGACTGACCCTTGAGGGACTCCACAGTCCAAACTGACACTGTCAGAGACTTCATCATTTATGATGACTGCTTGTGTCCTGTTGTGAAGATAGAATGTGATCCATGACAGTGGTGTCTCGGCAATGTGGAGCTGGTCATGGAATCGACTGATGAGTTTGTCATGATTCACAGTGTCAAACGCAGCTGATAGATCAAGTAAGATCAGCGATGAAACATTGCCAGAGTCGACAGAGCACCTTAGGTCATTTACAATCCTTACGAGGGCTGTTTCCGTGCTATGCATTGGGCGATAGGCTGACTGATATTTCCCTAGGAGATCATTTGATGAGAGAAATGCCCTGAGTCTAATGTCTACGGCTCGTTCCAAAATTTTGGATAAGAACGACAAGTTCGACACTGGCCTGTAGTTGTTTAAAGCATTACAGTCCAGAGTGGGCTCTTTGAGTGAAGGTCTGACGACTTCAGCTGTGAAGACATCAGGGAAGATGCCTGTTTTTAAACTGATGTTGACAAGCATAGTGATGACAGGTAATAGAATATCCAGGTAATTCACAAGAATCCTAGTTGGAACTGGATCCAGTGTACATGATGTCATTGATGATGTCCAGGATCTCCTTCTGTGTGAAGGGAGCCAAACATGTTAAGGGGTAACAAGATGTCTCTGAAGCTGAGGTGCTTGTAGACGCATGCCAGTCACATCCTTGTCAATGTTGGCTCTCATTTTGTCTACTTTGCCAAGAAAGTAGTCAGAGAATGATTTTGCTAGGTCTGTGTCACTCTTGCCCGATGGTAACTTAGGTTCATTTATCTGACCAAGTAACTCCTTCATAAGCTTGTGACAAAATGATGGGTTGTTTACTTTAGTAGAGAGTTTTGTGACACAGAAGTGTGATTTTGCATTTCGAAGAGCTTTGGAACAAGAATTACGAGCATCAGTGAACAGTTGCCGATGAATCTAAAGGCGAGTCTTTCGCTACTTCCGCTCTGCTGCTCTCTTCTTCCGCTTGGCATCTCTGACACTGTCATCATACCATAAGAAGTCTGGTGTCACTGTGATTTCCCGCCTAGTCAGGGGGGCGTGCTTGTCCAGGAGAGTCCTTAGAGTGGATACGTATGATTCCGCCAGCTCATTTACATCCTCGAGGGTCCTGCATAGTAGATCTGTTTGTCTGAGATCATCTCTGAAATCTTCTGTGTTAATTGATTTCAGGTTTCTGCACAGTATTGTCCTGCGATGAACAGCTGGTCGGTTCATATTCCAAACCATTGTGATGACGAAATGGTCATGATAGGCGAAATATCTTCAACAGTGGCCTGCTCAATCAATGAGCTATCTTCAGGAATAACCACCCAGTCAAGGATGTGTCCTGATCTCTGAGTGGGTTCTTGTATGATCTGATTAAAGCTGTGAACTTTCAATAAGCTTCTCACTCTCTTTGAGTCAGACAGCTTTCCGATTTCGAAGTGAATGTTAAAGTCACCTAGTAGTACTGTGTTAGATCGTGTCAACGTTCCCAGAAGAATTGAGAAATCCTTGTGGAAGTCTGAGGCTAACAGTTTATTTGTTTTCGAAGGCGGAGGTCGATAAAGACATATAGCATGGACACATCTGTTTCCATCACTGATTTTTAGATTCAATGATTCAAAAGATATGAACTCATTGAGGGGTTTAAAAAATTCAATACACATGTTACTTCTATAGATGGCAGCTATTCCACCACCACTACGACTTTCCCTCGGGACGTGAACAATGTCATACCCTTGGGGTTTCAGTTCAGCAAGTTTACTTTCATCTCCAAGTTGTTTCAACCACGTGTCTGTGAGAAACGGGATATCTAGATGCTTGTCCAGAACTAAGTCTGCAATGCCGATTCATGGGAAAGAAAAATGGTTTATTTGTTGTTTAATCCTCAGCAATATTCCAGCTATATGACGACGGTCTGTAAATAATCGAGTCTGGACCTCACAATGCAGTGATCAACAGCATGTGTATCGATCTATGCATGTGTCAACCAAGTCTTTGGTTTATTTGTTGTTTAATCCTCAGCAATATTCCAGCTATGTGAGGACGGTCTGAGAAGAATGTAGTCCGGACAAGACAGATGATTGATATCATGAGCATGGATCTGCACTATTGGGATACGCTGACTGCCATCCCATTAGTCGCCTGTTATTACAAGCATGGGTTACTGTGGACTAATGCTTACCCGCATGTTCACGGAGACGCATGATGATGTTATTTATGTTATGTTGTTGTTTAACGCTGCACTCAGCAATATTCCAGCTATATGGCGGCGGTCTGTAAATAATCGAGCCTGAACCAGACAATCCAGTGATCAACATCATGAGCATCGATCTACGCAATTGGGTTACGCATGTGTCAACCAAGTCAGCCAGCCTGAGCACCCGATCCCGTTAGTCGAAACATTACGACAAACATGGGTTACTGAAGACCAATTCTAACCCTTATCTTCATGGGTAGCCTGTTACGACAAACATGGGTTACTGAAGACCAATGCTAACCCTTATCTTCATGGGTAGCCTGTTACGACAAACATGGGTTACTGAAGACCAATTCTAACCCTGATCTTCATGGGTAGCCTGTTACGACAAACATGGGTTACTGGGGACCATTGCTAGCTCTGATATTCACGGGCACGCATAATGATACTTTGAATGTGTTTCCCATCTCCCGACGATTACGGCTTTGAATGTGTTTCCCATCTCCCGACGATTACGGCTTTGAATGTGTTTCCCATCTCCCGACGATTACGGCTTTGAATGTGTTTCACCACTGAAAGCCGTAATTGTCGGGAAGATGGGGTTTCTGGATTCACGATGTCCGCATTACTGAGAATTAATAGTAATAGGTAACCAATCTCAGAGCGTTGACATTTTGCTGTAACTACAACGAACGATTTACATGTAATTATACGCCGAAGGTCTTGCAGATACAACGCGACATTGTCATGTCCAAGGTTGATCTCACTGAAGAATACTAGAAAATAAATCGTTAAGCTCCACAAGGGAATAACGGTTGTTACCAGATGAACGTTTTTTATTTGTGGTTTATGAATTAAACATTACAAGATTGAGCAAAATATTCACCTTAATCGATTTACAGAGCGTCTCTTGTGTTTGCAGGTCGTGAGTGCATAACCCGTCATGTTCATACTCTAGCCTCTCGGGCACGTGTCATGACTAAGACGATTTCTAATGTAATTCGCATTAAAGATCCGTTATCATTATGATTCAACTGCAATGAGAAAAAATCTAATAAATAAAACCGTTTGATGTGAGGCGACATTGGTACGAGCGAAATGAGTCATTGATGTTTGCGAGCGCAAATTGCATATAGGGTATTGTCCCTTCACCATGTAACATCGAACGTCTTTGTCTTTGATCTTCAGACGACAAGCGAACCCGTTCGGAACACCTCGGACCATTACGGCAGGCTGTTAATATTAGCGACGTGTTCCGAAGTAATGAAGGTCCCATTAGAGCTCTCTGATTGAAGTGTTCCTACCACCGCCTTCTCCGCGCGATTCTCAGTGACGTTGAGGTTTTGCGTCGTGACGGAGGCCAGCTAAACATCCCTCCCAGGATTACAGCGTTAAAAAGAAGCCATTCTTCAAAGAAAATTGCAACACATTTAATCAACCTTGCAGGCATTCTTAATCACTCCCTTTGATACTTGAAATATGATAACTAGAAGATACTTAGTTTATTTTAATTCAATCATGAGAAGAGATTTTTACTCGGAGTGTAATGTCTTTTTTAAACACCTCCACGAGGACGGCAGGACTGTTACACGACTGTAAGGCGATACCAATCGATAACTTCACATCATCTGTCACGATCATGACGTCAAGCGGTGGAGAGGGGAAAGTTGATATCTCCATTCTCATCACATTTGGACGCTAAGTTAAATCAATAAACTACAGAGAGATTCTCATCGCCCAATATTTGTCAATCTCTTAGGCCTGTTTCCCGACCACCACAGTTAACAATATAGATCAATGCCTAATGAACTGGCCATGCGCGGTACTCCTCACAGTCGCGATCATGCCAGTGTCAGTCTGAACAGACAGACTGTTCTCATTACGCAACATGGCGAAGAAGGAGTGTCGCCCATGAAACCTGATATACTGGAATAAGTAGTCCTGGCGGTGTAAAGCTAGAGCCCCTTGTGATCCCGACTATCTTGTAACACGTGACCTTCTAGTGTATCAGTGTACGTGTAAACAGTATACGTGAAGGTCAGACCTATTCCAACGTTAATCATTGATACGAGTATTCCATTGCTCGCCATAATGTCGGCGTCATGGGTTAGCGTTATCCCGCTATCACTCCTGGGGGAGGAAGAATGATTTATTAATATTTATGTATCAAAGCTATTTGATTAGTTCTGGGTAGTCACCTGGCTATTGTATTGTAATGGTCTTTTTATCATGCACATGTTTAAAGAATCTCAGTTCTGTGAGCTTTCCTTTCAGGTCTGACTCCCATTGAGTTACGATCCTTTGGGTAACAATAGAATGCGTCAAGGATATTGTTAACAATAGCAGGTAAACAGCTAACTAAGGGCATTATATCGAGTTATTCAGGAAAGTCCTCTGGGAAACACGCGAAGATTCTTCAGGAACAGCCAATTGCGCTTCACAGAAGAACATCGTTAATTAGACTGTCGATCTGTTTTCAAAGATCAGGATTAAATCTCAAAATAGCTCATCATCACAAGGGGAATTCAGGAAACGCAAATTTAATTTTGACCTTGCCGGTGCTTGCCAAAAGACACACGGGGCTTGGGAAAGCCACGTGACCCGTGTTGGCACAGCTGAATGAGATCACTTGATCTGGATGCTACAAGCAAGTCGCGTGTTTAACGGCGAAATACGACACTGCGTAGCGGAGCGCTGTGCGGATCTTTTCACGTCTTGCGTATGGTTAGCTGGCATTGAAACGTAAATCTTGTGAATACAGAGGGCATGTGAAGTCTCCACAGTGAGTCTACTCTGATCAATCAAGTTTACTCTAGTGTAAGGCTGTGATATCAATCCCTCGGCAGTTATGTGCCTGGTGTGATGATAGGGCTGAGCCTCTGAGGCTAGGACGTTCTCCGTCAGTAGACCGTTTATTCTCAGTAAAGATCACATTCCCTGATTCATTCTATGATTAAGGAATGCTTAAACAGTGTGGTCTTTGTTGCCATATCCTAGAATCATACTCTGACGAGTCGTGAGTGAGTGAATATATATATTGCTTAAAGGTAACATGCAACCAAAAAAGTTAAACATAATTAAAACACAATTATCACTTATTCATGACATATAATATACATTGCTGATTATGAAAAAACATATAAACAAAATTATAAACGTACAATCGCAAATCAAAAGTGCAATATTTTGTACTTGGGTTTACTTCCCTAGAAACGAAGTAGCCGGGATACCGAACCCAGTCAGAGCGGGTGGGTGTGCACTCAAGTGTAACGGCTGGTTCATTTGCAGATGCCTCACGGCTCATTGTGTGTGTATATATAGAGATGTTGGGTTTTGTAAATACTTGCTCATTTTTTTGTGTATAACATTTTGCAATCAACAGACATCATAACATGTCATGTGTACAAGTATCACACCTGCCTGTCTGTGTAATTACATAATGTGACAGAAACCGAGCTCGGGCCATAAATCAATGAGTTTTGTTCATGGTGAATAGCCTGATAGGTGTTAAGTTCAAATTGCATGTGGTCAGTGATCGAAGTTGTGTATTGAATATTGTCATTAGCAGACAGGCAGGCAGACACATAGGTGTCAATAAAACAGACATTGAGATTTGTCTGTGACAACGACATATCTATATCAAATTAGAAATTCTGTCAACGCTAAATAATAACATTGCTTTTAAGTATCGAACTGAGAAAGTGACTCGGTAAGAAGAACGTGTGGTGAAATAGACAAATGAAATTATATAAACAGTTAAATCGGTAATCTACTGTCATAACATATAAAAAGCTCGCGCCTTTGAAATATCAGCAAAACATTAGAAAAATAGCTCACACCAAAGCCTTCACCGAGTATTCACCGGACCACCCGCTTCCAAGCTGCGCGAACCTATTTCACTGCGCATGTGCTTTGAGCGCAGCCAAGCTGTTGAAACCTCTTTTCCCCCAAGCGTTGGGGGAAAATTAGTGAATCGTTTGAACTCCGATTTCGCGCGGTTTGTTTCATCGCGTTATTTTTCAACTTTATAAGTTGAATTTGCATTTTTGATTATTTGTTTCGGTAAGTCCATACCGAAAGGTATCAGAATCTGCAAAGTTGTGTTTTACGTTGCGGCAATCTGACGTAAGATACACCCTTTTGAGGTCTATTAGTTTATGGTATATATTATTCAACTGTACTAACAACACCTACTAGCACGAGTCTCGGGAAAGAAATGCGCAACCTGGCCCAGGGGTGACAATAACAATACTCAAGTCAAGAAATAACGTATACCATGACGTCTTCGAATGGTATTTAGAAGGTATTCACTTAACAGGTAATATCTTTGGATGTCAAATTCGTTATTGCAAGAAGCACATTGTTTAATTCTCACTCCCCCATCGCCTCATGAATCCGGAAATATTGTCAGGTTAGGATTATTCTTTAGCAACCAATGTCTGTCAGAAGAGACGACTAACGAGATCGGCTGGTCAGGCTGTCATGTCATCGTATATAGATGTTCATGCTGTTGATCACTTGAGTGTCTAGATGAGACTCGATTATCTACAGACATACGGCTGGAATATTGCTGAATGCGGTGTTAAACAACAAACAAACAAATAAATATTGCCTGTTACCGTATACCATGTCCAGTTAACCAACCACATGAGCTTTTATTTGTTGTAACATGCAGAAGTTGGGATTTGTCCAAAACCATCCCAAGGATATAAGGATTTCTTCTATTTGTTTATTGAATACATAATTTGTATGAAAAACTAATAAACAAAAACATGTTCCTACTAACACACAAACAAACAACCAGTGTGGTACTCTCTGTTGTCGGTCATAGTCTACCCAGTGTGCCCTGATGATGGTGAACAAACCGCCACCAAGGGCAGGTAACTTTTGTTCAACGGCCCGGGGCAGATGCAAAGCTCGATTTGGGGATGTAAATAGCGCCAGTGACCTATGACGCGTCAAAGAAACTAAATACCTGTCACAGAGATCACAGGTAACAATGATTGCCCGCCCTGACAGGTAGAAACGACACTGACAAGTCCTCGTACGTCAGTTCTGCGCATGCTCAGTCAAGGTGTCGCCGTTTAAGGATCATTTTCAGAAGAAGAAAAACAGAAGGGCAACACAAGTACCATTGATCTTGGATATTTTTCAAGCATAAGATGATAAGATTTATTTAACTGCCTGTATAATATAATAGTAAAAGTCTGAATTACATCTGTAATAAATCACAGGTGTTACAGAATCAGTGATACAAAATTCAATTACACATGTTGTTCATATTGGCTTGTTAAACTGTCACATTCCCAGCAAGAGATCTCATTTATTTGATAATGATTATTTGGAGAAAAAAAACATGTTCCAAATGACACGCAAATATTCACACCAGGGTTCCACTGACTACTGTGTACAAAAACTCCGTGTATTCAATATAATATGGTTAACATGCATTCCTCCAGCAAATATTTGACACATACAAATAAAGTAGTTCGTATTCATTCCACATTCATCTAGGAAGGACTGTCTCGCTTGATTCGGCTTACCAAGCACGTATTAACCTTCTCTTCCCTGATACGTGTTTGCTTTCAATATGAGAATTCATCCAAGCGTGTCGGAAATTGCCCATTGTAAACAAAGCCAGACTGCATTTCAGAGCCTCGATATGAGAACAATGCTGATTTACTATTCTGGTCAACAACAGTAAAACAGGTCATGCTTCAGGGCCCGTGCTTGTCACCTGTCTGGCTATAAATATCACAAGTGCCTCGAGTGAGATACACAAATATTGTCAGCTCAAAGTTGTAACGAGGTCCTACTGACTCTCACCTGCATGATGTGAAGATGGTCGTCGAGGCCGATAACGTCAATCGTGTATTTGAAGACAAATACTCATGCGATCTATATGTTTCTGGGTAGCTCGTTAGGTAGTACAGCAGTTGGTGTTTCTCCCGTAGCGGGTTTGATTCTCACTGGTTATGGGGTCTATTTCACAGACGTCAGGTTCAGTGTAACTGTTCTTGAGGAAGAATAGGTTATAATTATGAGTGAGTGATTGAGTTTTCGCCGCTTTTAGCAATATTCCAGCAATATCACGGCGGGGGACACCAGCAAAATTGGGTTTCAAACATTGCATTCATGTGGGGAATATAACCCGGGTCTTCAGGGTCACGAGCTAACGCTTTAACCACTTGGCTACCCCACCACCCTTTATAATTATGATTTACTGCACATGTTTTAGTAAGTACCATGGAGCGGGAGACGTAAGTTTGATAACCAATCCATTTCAGTCTGAATAAAATATGATTAAATCAAAAAACAGGTCACCAGTATCTCATGATTAAGGTAAAAAGCCGACTGGAAAGAACATTTCGTGGCCAGACTTGTTGATTGGTTCGCTGCGTGTCGTTGTACTCCAATGGCGTGGCACGTCTACAGGCCGCTGTTATGTAGTAACTGTTGTATTATGTAGTAACTGTTGTATTATGTAATAACTGTTGTATTATGTAGTAACTGTTGTATTATGGCTGATTGCGGCCTTAAACAACACTCACTTCCGTCGCCTTGGTGCAGACATGATTTCACTGCTATAATGCCAAAATACACTTACAGAAAGGTCCACAGGAACTAACTTTATACTGAAATGTCACAAAAGATTTGACAGCATTAACTATATTACACTCCCTGTTGATCAGACACCGCACTCGTTAACACAGACCACGGTGTATGTTTCAATGCGCATTGGGCCAGATATTTCACCTTATCAGTTATTAAAGAGCATAGAACTGCTTAGATGAGATCTAAACCTGAAAAGGTAAATACACTTATTCTATAATATAACAAATCACCTTAGAAAGGGCTCATCCTCGACACAATGACACTTCAAATTATAAGAAAGAGTGCTACTAAAATTCGTGATATGATCACTGTTACCCATGTTTGACGATAATCAAGCACGTGTCATCTATGAATACACAATGTAGCCCATTTCTGGTGTCCCCCGCCGCTATTTTAATGGAATATTGTTATATCAAATTTGAAACATGTTGTACTTGACCGGTACCATTTGACCACTTTCTACAAGGCACTGTGTATACCTTTGGCCATGCCGATTTACACTTGTCAGAGAGGTTCACAAAGTACGTGGTTTTGACTACGACTTGTCACACTTCTATTTTGTAGAAGCCACACGGCTGAGTGGGTTATATTTGGGATTAATCTTTCTCAGTAATTATAGATTCTTGTACATTTTTATATTGATTTTAAGGTGGGCTGGCGATTAAGTGCCTGACGCTGAGAGTGTAGGTTTGAATCACGGATTTGACTCAAACAAGAATCTGTACTTTACTGAGAAAGACGTGTAATTCCAAATCTAAAATATGTACCATTTGACCACTTTCTAAATTGTATTGTGTATTCTGTTATAAGCCGTTTGAGTGAAATCCAAAGTGTGTGAGGCGTTGGTGTGCGTGATGAGCTCTGTATAAGGGGATAATATGCGTCGTTAATGCATATGTCATATGTAGGCGTCGTTATTAGATGACATACACAAGACAGGGTGCTGCAAGTTGTAAAGCTGACGTAAGATAATTGTGAGAACGGCGAATAGAAAGTTGAAAGGTCATAAGCGTCTGGAAGTATTTTAGGTGATTGTCGAGCAAAGGTATGTGAGAACATATTGTGCCCAAGTGGGGAATCGAACCCGGGTCTTCCTCGGCTTCGGCCTGACAAGCGAACGCTTTAACCACTGCGCTACCTAACTGCCCCTTTTGAACCACACTGGCCTTAGAACACACTTTAAAAGTGATTAATTTATTGTGTTCATAAATAATACACAATTATATATATATTATATTTCGGAAACCGTACCATAAGTATATATATTGTAAAAGTCTAAATGCCTGTGCATCTTTAAATACCGGTGATTATCACAATGCTTATAAATAGAAATACTAATCTGTTTTCCAACATCAATAACTTAAGAGCCTTGTGTGTGCAAACAGAAACCCAGAAATGAGACAGAATCCTTACAGCAATTTCCAGACCCGCTACCCTAACGCATGACTCTTCCAGCGGATACCGTAGATCTGTTCGTAACCGATACCCCGATCGTCTGGAGCTTTGTTGCCTTTGCTTAATGTGGGGTCGAGTTCCATTAGCCGGTGCAGGTTCTCGGCAGCGGGATCCAACACTTGCAATCCATGCTACAAATATACTTGTACATCGCTGGAGGTCGGGTTCCTCCTGCAGGCGAGTGCTTCTTGACGGATAATGTACACACGTGTGTCACTACCACCGTTGAACCACTCATCCTCAAGAAAGACAGGTTGTTAGTTTGTCATCAATGGGAAGAGCTTCTTCCGTTTTGTGATCGGATTTAGGGTCCCTCGTGATTTGCGATCTGTTTCTTTCTTCAAACGCAGCCTCTCCCCTTTTAAAAACCCTCTCGAGGAAATGAAGTTTTGATAGGGTTGTTTTGGTGCAAATCATCTGCTTTGACTCGAGCGGTCGGACTTTTCATGAGGGCAACTTGGAGGCGTTACACGTCTCTCGGTCGGTAGTTCTGCTGTATGATTCACGATAGGTGCCGAAAACAGTCACAGTGTCAGATAACATGTTATTTTACTGGCAACAGAAACACGCATCTATTTACTTTTGCGTTTGCAGCTGGAAGAGAAAAACGTCTGGAAGTTCAGCTTCACCAAAGTCACGCTCAAATGGATTACGTATTTCGACACCATCTGTCATCAAGGGAATAGGTGGCTGTTTAACAGAACCTTTATAATATATTGACCTATGTATCCTACAATACCGAAGGATGCTGTGGTCAATGGTTACATGTTCCTGTGGTGCAGAAGAAGAAGAAGAGGGTGTATGGTACATGAACACTAGAGCTGTGACGATATATCGTAGTATCGATAATCGTGATACTTTATCTGACAATAAATATATTGATACCTTTTTCGGATCATGATATGTATCGTTGAATTTTAACTAGAAATTGACCATTATGCGAAATATACACAGTTACTTGCTATCAAAATAAACATTTTTAAAGAAAATAACTAAAGTAAAGATAACATATCGTGATATGCATCGAATCGAATCGTACCGTTCCAAGATATCGCGATACGTATCGTATCGTGATATTTCTGTATCGTCACACCTCTAATGAACACCCACATGGGGCATGGTACAAATATAGACACGGCCAGTTATAAAGAAAAGTACCAAAATCTGATATACACAATGTAACAACGCTATTTTAAGGTCAAGAGAGGAAACATTATTTTGTTTGTATGAACATGTTATTATGAAATGAAAAATATTTTTTGCAGGAAGTGTTTGGTGGGTTCAGAAATAGCCGCCAGTTGAGCCGCCATATAGCTGGAATATTGCTGGGTGCGGCGTAAAACTAAACTCACTCACTCACTTTAAGTGGTTGAGTGTAATATTTTGAGGCGATGAGCCATGACATTTCATTTCAATAGAAGTGTTCTCTCTGACATCCTTGATAACTGAAGGTGTGATGTTGTTACACAGACTTATGCAATTAAGACTTAACACGTAGACTGAGTAACTCAGTTGATAATTAACGTCGCTCATCACCAGAACAGTAATTAACAGTGGGGCGTTCATCACCAGCGTGATGCTAGAACTCAACACTATATCAGAGGTTACCACTGGGACTGGAAACATGTCAGAGGTCATTGCTGTTAGGGGTCATGTTCGTGGTGACTTTAGGTCAGAGCTTTCCTAGAAATATGATATCTTACTTTTCTTCTTGATCATGCATTGCTAAAAGATAAACCATTTTCACATGTACTGATACATTATTATTTAACGTAAAAACATATAATAGAGAAGATATTTCTGTACCCAAGCATTTCCCTTAACACTGATATTAGTTTCATGTACAAAACTCTCACATCGAATAAAGCTGTTGAACATCTGCGCAAGAGAAACTCTTAAACATAAACATAAAGTCCACTCTTATGGAACAGAGTAAAGTCATGATTAATGTCGTGACGAGTGGCATTAGGGGGAAGAAAGAGTGAAGTATGTGTATCAGTTGGAATGAAATTCCACAAATCCGAAACACTTGTATCATAGCAGGCCTACTAGAGAAAACATTGATCACGTGACTAGACATTTGGCACACAGACTGGTCGCATGACATTACTTTTAGAGAGGTGGCACATTGGTGGTCCATGACAAGGTATGTTTGAAAGACAACAGTCATCAACAAAAGTACTGGTCACACCACACGTCTCCTACAACACTCACTGGCTACATGACATGCCTTCTACAACACTCACCTGCAACATGACAAGCCTTCGGAACACTTACTGGCTACAGGACATGCCTCCACGAACATTCACTGGTCATATGACATGCCTCCAAGAACACTAGTTCACTGGCTACATGACGTGTCCTTCAAGAACACCAGTTCATTGGCTACATGACATGCCTTCAAGAACACTCACTGATCACAGGACATGCCTTCAAGAGTACTGACTGGCAATATGGCGCGTCTTCAGGAACACACACTGGCTACATGGCATGCCTTCAAGAACACTGACTGGTCACATGACATGCTTTCCATAACATTCACTGGCTACAGGACATGCCTTCCATAACATTCACTGGTCACATGACATGCCTTCAAGGCCACTCACTGGTCACAGGACATGCCTTCAAGAAGATTAGTTCAATGGCTACATGACATGCCTTCAAAAACGCTCAATGGTCACATGACATGACTTCAAGAACACTCATTGGTCAAATGACATGCCTTTCAGAACACTGACTGGTCACATGACATGCCTTCACAAACAATGACTGGCAACATGACATGCCTTCAAGAACACTCATTGGTAAAATTACATGCCTTTCAGAACACTGACTGGTCACAGGACATGCCTTCCAGAACACTGACTGGTCACATGACATGCCTTATAGAACACTGACTGGCCACATGACATGCCTTCAAGAACACTGACTGGTCACAGGACATGCCTTCAAGAACACTCACTGGCTACATGACATGCCTTTCAGAACACTCACTGGCCACAGGACATGCCTTCAAGAACACTGACTGATCACAGGACATGCCTTCAAGAACACACATTGGCTACAGGACATGCCTTCAAGAACACTCACTGGTCACATGACATGCCTTCAAGAACACACACTGGCTACATGACATGCCTTCAAGAACACTGACTGGTCACACGACATGCCTTCAAGAACACTCACTGGCCACAGGACATGCCTTCAAGAACACTCACTGGTCACAGGACATGCCTTCAAGAACACACATTGGCTACAGGACATGCCTTCAAGAACACTCACTGGTCACAGGACATGCCTTCAAGAACACTCACTGGTCACATGACATGCCTTCAAGAACACTCACTGGTCACATGACATGCCTTCCAGAACACTGACTGGTCACATGACATGCCTTTTAGAACACTGACTGGTCACATGACATGCCTTCAAGAACACTGACTGGTCACATGACATGCCTTCAAGAACACTCACTGGTCACATGACATGCCTTCAAGAACACTCATTGGTCAAATGACATGCCTTTCAGAACACTGACTGGTCACATGACATGCCTTCACAAACAATGACTGGCAACATGACATGCCTTCAAGAACACTCATTGGTAAAATGACATGCCTTTCAGAACACTGACTGGTCACATGACGTGCCTTTCAGAACACTGACTGGCTACAGGACATGCCTTCAAGAACACTGAATGGTCACATGACATGCCTTCCATAACATTCACTGGCTACAGGACATGCCTTCAGGGAGACTAGTTCAATGGCTACAGGACATGCCTTCAGGAACACTCACTGGTTACATGACATGCCTTCAAGAACACACATTGGCTACAGGACATGCCTTCAAGAACACACACTGGTCACATGACATGCCTTCTAGGAACACTGACTGGTCAGAGGACATGCCTTCTAGAACACTTACTGGTCACATGACCTGCCTTCTAGAACACTCACTGGTCACATGACATACCTTTCAGAACACTCACTGGTCACAGGACATGCCTTCACAAACAACCTGACTGGCTACATGACATGCCTTCAAGAACACTCACTGGTCACATGGCATGCCTTCTAGAATATTGACTGGTCACAGGACATGCCTTCTAGAATATTGACTGGTCACAGGACATGCCTTCTAGAATACTGACTGGTCACAGCACATGTCTTCTAGAACATGCCTTCACAGAATGCCTTCATGAACACTAGTTCACTGGCAACATGGCGTGTCTTCAAGAACACTCACTGGTCACATGACATGCCTTCTAGAACACTGACTGGTAACATGACATATGCCTCTAGAACACTCACTTTGTCTAAACAGGACATTTCACACTGACATGGCTCTTCAAGAGCACTGACTGGCACATGGCGTGTCTTCAAGAACACTGACTGGTCACATGACATGCCTTCAAGAACACTCACTGGTGCCTTGGTCATGTCCTGTAGCCAGTGTGTGCCAGTGTGTGTTTTTGAAGGCATGTCCTGTAGCCAGTGAGTGTTTTGAAAGGCATGTCCTGTAGCCAGTAAGTGTTCTGGTAGGCATGCAATGTGACCATTGAGTGTTCATGAAGGCATGTCCTGTGACCAGTCAGTGTTCTTGAAGGCATGTCATGTGACCAGTGAGTGTTCTAGAAGGCATGTCCTGTAGCCAGTGTGTGTTTTGAAGGCATGTCCTGTGACCAGTGTCCTGTGACCAGTGTTCTAGAAGGCATGAAGTGAGTGTTCTTGAAGGCATGTCATGTGACCAGTGAGTGTTCTAGAAGGCATGTCCTGTAGCCAGTGTGTGTTCTTGAAGGCATGTCCTGTAGCCAGTGAGTGTTTTGGAAGGCACGTCATGTAGCCAATGAACTAGTGTTCATGAAGGCATATCCTGTGACCAGTCAGTGTTCTTGAAGGCATTCCATGTGACCAGTGAATGTTATGGAAGGCATGTCATGTAGCCAGTGAACTAGTGTTCATGGAGGCATATCCTGTGACCAGTCAGTGTTAATGAAGGCATGTAATGTGACCAGTGAGTGTTCTAGAAGGCATGTCATGTGACCAGTGAGTGTTCTAGAAGGCATGTCCTGTGACCAGTCAGTATTCTAAAAGGCATGCATGTGACCAATCAGTGGTTTTGAAGGCATGTCCGGTAGCCAGTGTGTGGTCTTGAAGGCATGTCATTTGACCACTGAGTGGTCTAGAAGGAATTTTATGTGACCAGTCAGTGTTCTTGAAGGCGTGTCATGTTCTTTATGAAACAGCGGGTCACAGACACATTGGTCACCTGAAATGCACACATCTGTTTAAATACACAATAGTCTACAGATTTGAACGCTCAATGACGACTACTAGAAGACACAAATATGACGGTGATGTGACCCGCCTCAACGTTCACAAAACCAAAACCAAAAAAACCCCAAACCATGATTTTATTCATATTTTCTTTTATATCTAATACGCTCCAGATCCCACTTAAATGTCATTACAAATCTGCAAGAGAGAAAGCTTAGTTCAATTCTCAATCAACTACAAGCTTCGAAGTTGTTGTTTTTATCGAAAGCTGATGAATCACAAGTCAACGTTCCGTTCTGACCTCCTCCAGCCCGTTCAGCGCTGGAGCCAGTTGTTTCACCTCTCTTTGTTTCACTCTGCTCACACTCAAACTCATTTCAAGAAAAACTTGCCATTTTTGTCAATCTTTAAGTCAAGTCATCTCTCAGATTGAAAATCGATTTTCCGCTAGCTTCAAAGGGAGAGGAGTTCTTATTTTTTCCTTTGAGCAAATACAGAAATGCTCGATCAATTGTTTAGGCCATGTGTCCACTGAGAGTCTAATCTCCAAATACCCAAAGAATTTCTATGTGTAATATTTATTGAAACCCTGGGAAATGGGTGTAATAAACATCTTTGATGTTGATTATATACATTCCCCCAGTTTTAATTCTCCATTTCCTGACCGTTCAGCCCTGAATCACTATTGAAGGCTTATTGGCAAGGACCAGCAATTCACTGCCCACACCAAGGCGGTCGGGATGTACTTCTCACCAACAACTCGCTCAAAATAGACAGTTATGAAATCAATATCTGTAAAGCTTTGGTAGGCCGCAGAGGCTCAATTGGAGATGCACGATCGATTTTAGCAAGCTATAGTCGGCCTTGTGCGCCGGGCCTGATACGGGGCAATTGAAATGTCACTCTTTCGCCGCCTTGGGCGATCTTCAAAAGGGCTTTCTCCTGCCGCAGTTCATCATTTAGTTTGTGTATTGGAATCTGGGCATCTGTAATATGATTGTGCAGTGCGATAGATACTCCGGGTTATGTTTTCATGGCTTCTTGAGAATTGCCATGCTTTTGATCTAGCATAAGCATATACGTGTAATTATGATTTATGATTAAATGCGTTTCTGCTGTCCCTGGAGTGATGAATCAAAACTTTTAACTCCGCGGATTACTAAATTGAGGCAGCATGTCTTTCAGAGGCAGATTCGGTTTCATCAAATAATACCCGGTCTAATTGCCTTGTTTTATAACCAAAACCAGTCGAAAAGAATATTGATCCAATCTGCAAAACTGTTATTGCCATAAAGAGAGTCATTAAGTTCCAAACGGTACTGCTCTGATCACCATATTTATCTCTCGGATAATGCTTGCATAATATAAACTTGTGCGTTGTGTTATGATGTTTCCGAGCCGAGCAGCGCCTCCAGCTGTGATTACAACTGTGATGTGTAATCAGCGCATGATAAACATACCTAGACTGGTCTAAGGTGGCGGGGATTATGCTTCCTATAATCAAAGCACAGCGATGTTAACCGTATGTTTATTCATCGTCTCAAGCCAGGCATTTATGTAAACGTGAAAGGCTGACGAGGTGCTCAATTCGACAATAATGATGATATCAAGCACTACAGCGTTATCGATGACATTGCTTTGGCAAAAAGCACGGGGAAATGTAGCAGGCGGCAGTATGGTCAATACAAGTCGATCAACCTCGTCCATTACAGTAGCAGCTACTATTCTCGGCACAGGACACGTGCTTGGACAAACATGGAGCTCTCATTGATACCGTAACTAAATCACACTGATATGTATTTGACGTCAAAATAATACATTCATGATATATGTATGATGCCCCTGCGAATTGAGGTGTTAATGAGAAAGGTTGTTCATTTCATTGGGATTGATTTTACATCGCCAACACGATGGTTGTATGAAATGTGCAAGCTATCGTCTAGACAACTATATCTATCATCGCTCTACAAGCGGGCGACGTCACTCACCGTTGACGTACCGGAATTTTTGTATGGCGTTAGTGCAAAACTAAATCGATGATTGCATTAGACCGAAAACAACTATCTTCGCATGTAATATCCGGAGATATTTTATAGGGACATGTGACGAAAAATATTACGCCTTATGCGCAAGAAACCTCATCGCGATCACTAGACGGATCCCCGTCGTTAGGCCGGCGTTAAGTACGGCAGTTCATACAACGAGTTTTACTGTCATCACTTAGACGTTGACTCTGACTTTGGTTACATAATGGACCATGGAACCTCGCAGAGGCTGTGATTGATGCACAGTGGAGATCAGTGTTTCTCGTTCGGTTAAGTACCTCTGTTTACCGTTTGGAATTGCCGGACGTCTCGCGACATGACGTCAAAGATTTCAATCTGACATGTATAGGACTAGTATGCGATTTTATTAGTTTTGTCTCGTCTAGATAGCCGCAACAGAATGGGCATACTCGTTTACTGTCATTAATCTATACTGCAGTCCTATCGCCAGCACATAAAATACGTGACAATTCCGGTAACAGAACAGGCGCGTAGCAAGCCAACATTTTCGTGTAAGCCCGATAGTTTGCAAAGCTTTATATCTAAATAGTATTGAGGGCTTTCCCAACCTTTTTTGCAACAATCATGAGTAAGACCGGGAATTTGTTTATATAAATGGTAGCTACGCCCTTGCAGAAATATCGAACGGCGTAATAGGGCATGGAATATTCGGTTATATGTTGTTGTTTTTTGTTGTTGTTATTTCTTGTTTTGTGTTTTTTAAGATAACCGTTTCGATTGATATATTGTACATAAGCCATTTTTTCAAAATATACGGTACAAACAATTTACTTTGAAGGCAACAGTATTTGATAACTAACTTTTAAATAAGGCTGTTCACGTTAACTGGTAGAAAAACCCCCATTAATTCTTTCAGGAATGATAGATAATTTTCTGAAAGGCTCAAATTGTCCAAAAGCAAGATTTCTGTTATCAGCTCTTGCGGCGTCATGCAAACGATTGATGACTTTGAAATGATTCGAATGTTGATACAAATAATATGTGCAAAATCAGATACCCGTGTTTTGTACTTTAGCCGACTATAAGAAGTGGGTTTTTTTCGTCACGTGAATAAAAAAAGGTACTTGAATTGAAAAACTGTATCATGCAGTTTAGAAAGGCGGGTGTTACTATACTACATAACATGAACATTCACTATCTAGTACACTTACTTTATCAAAAGACTAGAAGGAGTTTATATCTTACTCAATCGTTACCCTGTTTAGCTGTTGGTGCGCCTCAGAAACATATCTTATTGACGTTACATCAGTACCACAGCCATAAAACATTACTTTTATTACATCTGAATGAGATATCTAAGGCCTCGTTGTTATCACCCGGTGTTGTACAACTGAAAAAAAGTACAGCATATAATTATCCACTCAAATAACGGACATGACGTGTATTGTAAAGCAGACAAAAAGAAACTATACAATTGAAAAATGTATTTGAAAAAACAACAACACACATGCAGAGGTATAAAAACACATAAACGATTGATGTTGATAATACATTTATCATTAAAATTACACGGGTCTGTATTCCGAATACCATCCATTCGCAATCAATTTATGTCCTATTATTACGAACAAGTAGAAATTGAGAGAAGGTCTATTTTAAGAATATTGATATCCATCTCGTAGCATGGAATAAAATTAAATGTATTTGTATTCGGAATGTCTCATATTATTACAGTGATGTTTGACTAGACCTTATTGCATGGAGTGTCATCTGTCAGTATCAATTTTCTACAACGCTATTTTTTACCAAGATGTAACATAACACTTCACGCTGACTGCTTATTGTGTGTTTCCGGTCCGTAATAATAAGAAGAAACATACAGCGACAGAAACACATTCCCATCATCATAAGAAATCTCGGCAATAAAGCAGTGTCAGTAGTCCGAGTCCAACCATATTATAAACACTTGTTTATGAATCATCGATATGAACCTGATGTTCTGGAAAAGGTCACCGTATCCTGCCCCACTGGTGAAACACCACAAAATCTCATGCAAGGCAAATATACTGTTCACTGAAATCAGACTTCGTTTTTGTCAGGTTACGTCAAATAACAGAATTTCCTCTTACTAAACTGTTTACGTTTTGAAGCTTTTCTTCCTTTTCTCTCAACGATATCCCTTTGTTTTCTTCAGTTACCATGATGCGCACATTTGAATATTACCCGTAAGGGCAGAGCAATCGTCTGAGGACAAATCGATATTAATTGCATATTGAAATTGACATACACACATTAATTGACACTGACATAAAACAGATAAATTGTTTTCATACAATCTGTAACGCACACATCTGTACACAATGATGTCACAGTCTGTCATTGTTGACCCCATTTCGTTTTCAAGGCCTTATAATTAAATGTGCTCTATAAGTGTCCATACAAGGGAGACAATACAAATGAACATGCGAAATATTTTACGTGATCGTCGTAGTTCACGCAATATGTCATTGTTGACGTAACTGAAACATTGTTGTAGAGGTTATGTGTATTGACGTCACAAAAGAACATTAACGAATGATGTCAGCATGATATGACCTCACAGTATCATCGTTGAGGTCAAGCTGATCCTGTTGGCTTCTCGAAACGATTTTCACGCACTGCCTCTTCATAACAGTAATAACAAATTGAAAAACTTCTAGTTTTAGATAATAAAGTACATTTGAGCGGGTAAGATTTTCTGGATAGTATCCAAGGTTAGGTCACGAATTGGCGTCACCAACACAGATGCTGGAACGGGACACTGAAGGTGTTATGGGAAGGGTGGGCGTGTACCTCCAGGCGTTGGTACCGACTGTTCTCTGACAATGACAGTGCCTGCCGTATGTACCATCACACGTTTTGGGTATTTTCGGTAATTGAAGCCTAATATTGACACATTTGCAAACAGGGTTTAGGAAACGGAAAATTTATGACTCTAGAATAACCCCAATGACACAAGTGTAGACAACTCCATTTAAGCTTATCTATAAACAAAACAACAACAAAAAACTTTAACCAACTGAATTCCGCATGAAATTAGCAATAGTGAAAAATATATGTCAGTTTTAATTGTTTTCGGGTTCGAGTCGAAATAGGTGCTAGGCGTGTCATATACAGAATCATCAACAATGCACAACAATATCCGAAATTTACACGCACCTGGTTTAATACATGTAATACTGTATGTTAAAGGTACTGTGTATGAGCCTATAAACTGCAACTACAAACGTTGGCCTTTATAGTGGAATACGTTCTAACTGACAATACCTTGCTTGTCACTGTCAACATCTGAATAATAAGCTATCCAGCTTGTAAAGTTAAATCAACAGACATATTCAGTACTTTTATTGCAGATATTGTTTTCTTGAATAGCTGTTGTATTGTGTGAATTAAGTATTCACTGAAGTTCAAAATCTGAGTTTGAATGAACGCAGAGAATATCAAGGAGCGAAAGCAAAACTTTTATCGGTCAAATCTCTTAACCAGCACATCGGTGTGTTATGATTTATTATTTCCCAAGGGAATGGACGAAAAGGGATACCATCGTGAGTATCGTGGGAGTGATCTCCCTTTGCTAAGATTGACGTAAGAAAAAAACCCATAACCCAAGCAACTACTGTGTTAGTATTCATAATTTTCCTCTTCAAAACCATTTTTGATCTGGATTCTTAAAACGAATCTGAATCCATAAACCGTTATATTCATTGCGACCACACTGGATCCAAAGATAACTTGAGGTTCCATGTTTGAATCGTGCCCAACAATCTGCTAACTCTATTAACACTTTCCTCCAAAGTATTACCCAACAGTATCTTGGCCCTATATATAGCTAGTCAGTGCTACCTACAGTCTTTAAAGATACTTTACTTTAATGTTTATAATCAACCCATTGAGTACGTATTATCTATTTAGGCAACTATATGACATTGTCATTTTAAAACAAGAAAGTAAACTAAGAGATTTAGTATATTAGCATTCTGTATTCTTCTATATTTTGGGGTGTTTTTGTTTTTACCACAGTTTGCATCTAGATATGCAGCACGTGTGTCTGTCAACAGTGGAGTAAGATCGGAGAAAGTAATGACTTGGGTAATTGCCTACAACCCACGTCCTCGAGGACACAAATACCCGCAATCCGTCCCTGCACTCACTCACTCACGTACACGCCCGCACGCCACACTTTCACATGCACGCACGCAATACTTTCACACGCACGCACACATGCCTCACTTTCACACACTACGCTTTCACACGCACGCACTCTCACACACTCTCACACACACACACACACACACACACACACACACACACACACACACACACACACACACACACACACACACACACACACACACTAAAAGCCGCGGTTTAAAAACATCACCACCATTAATTGATAAACATGCTAACATGTTTTCCAGCCAACGATGTTTTTAGAGGGAACGAAATTCAGCTGGCGCCGGAGTTTGGACTTAACGTAAGCGAGCTAATCCTTAATTCCTCGTAGCTCTAATGTCTTGGAAAACCATTACATACCATGCCTTTACGTGTTAACATGGAGGTTATAGGGTAAAGCCTGGTGATTTAGAGCCAATAAAACAACATTTATTTTGTGTATTACGGTAATGAGGGTTTTATGTGCCCCCACTGTGACCGTGTTATTGAATAAAATAGTAAAGAGTTTAACGTGCAAAAAACCGATGTTGTAAAATGATGAAAGGGAGAGTCATGCAGTCATAATACATGCTGAGTTGACTTAAACAAACCCAAGGGGTCGAGTTGTTGATTAAATATTGTCCAATTATTGCCACTTTGTCAGCAATATATGCTTTGATACCATACAACACTTGCCTAATACCCATGCAGAACGATATAATCATCATCATCATCATAAGTGTATGTACTTAACATTATTCAATCTTACAACACAGTCTGTTTTTGTTTGATAGACGAATCACTGGTGTTGTTTGTTACCAAAGCCAATATATTACACAACACATAAAATATAATATAGAGGAAATAGAACGTAACCGCCTCTAAAACTCTGGTGAATGTGCTTAAGATAATTTACCTGATGTTGTGGCATGTAGTATTATTGAACATTATGAGTCATATCAATAGCAGGGTGACTGGTTACATTAATTCCATTTCCTAAAGACTTCGTCTCTAAAAGCTCCATACACGCTGGTGGCGCGTAAATATATTACATAAACCTCAAGGCGGTTTGATTACACTCGTACAAGTCATGCGACGGGATTCTGATAACAGTATCCAAACTTATTTACTGGGATGTTTTCGTTTTATACACAATTTAGTGCCCTCACAGAGCCGAAGCATATCACTTATCAACATCAGCCAATCAAATCGCTTCTTCCTATAGAACGGGACAAATTGTTTCAACAAGGCTATCGGGCGGGAGAAAGTATGTCAGCTGAATTCCACATTCGTAATATTTTTGAGACAACGAAATAAGTATCGCCCTTATGGATATTACATGCATATAGATCATGTACAAAGGTATGTGATTCAATTGTATTTCATCGCTGGTAAATGACAATTACGACACAAAAATCCGAAAGAGTGGTGCACTTCATGATCAACATCTAAATTCTCCCAAAGAATTGGCTAGCGTCTGTTATGAGACGGCGGCCATATTTGCTTGTACGGCTTTCAAGTGTAATGGTGGATTTGAAAGCTTGCGACTTTTAACAATTTTCCTGGTGGCGTACAGGGAATACATACCACAAATTGTATTAATTTTGAAGGACAAGATGCCATAGTTGCCATATATAATATTAATGGCACTGGAAAGTGGTAAGTACGCTGAAAATTTACCTATTTCTTCCCGTATGTTTTTGAGTGTATTTGAAACCCCGACTCGACCAGAGCGGTTATAGTTAATATATTTTGTTACATGTATAAATCGCATTATTTGACATGTTGTGCATATACTTAGGGTTGAAATACTATTTTATACAGGAAAGCGATTACGTTTAAACGTCCCAATAAGTGGTTACTGGATTTTTTTGTCAGTACGCAGAAGCCGCGACCGCCATTTTGTCTGTTTCAAGCTCAAGACGGGAGGGAAAGTTGCGTCGCCATTTTTACCCGCTGTAGCCAAGATCTGTGCAAAAAATAGGGATTACTCAGAATTTTCAACTTTTTCGTATGTGATGGTAATGACAACAAATTGTTGATGTGTTGCTGTAAGTGTGTCAAGTTGGCAATAGATAGGGCCTTTGTTCGGCGGTTGTCCTTTGTCTACGCGCTGTGTGTTGAGCCGAGAAGATACCGTGTCAGTAGGTCGGTTTTAATTTTTAGGATATTGTTAGTAATTTTTGTGTTACAAGGAGATTAATTGTAATATTTTCTGCTTGTTTCAGATGCCATCGGCGTTTAGAAACCGACGTTACCGCTGCCATCTCATCCAAAATGAACACCTTTGGTTGACGGAATTTTCAAGAATTGTGGATTTATCAAATTATTTCTTGAAATAATAATTTATTTTAATTTTTCTAACAATTACCTGATATATCCTACATATTGGAGTGATTGTCACATCCGATGTGGCAAGTTAAGCCAATCAACTTTGTGAACACCGGAGAGTTGCCGACTCGGGTGGACATGATGGACTGTTGTGACAAAGCAAATCGAATCAACAACGTGTAACACTGTGTTACCCCCAACATGGGTAGGGAGGGGGACACGGGTTTGACCAATCCGACCTATGCAAAATGGTTGATTGAAGCTATTAAGAAAGTTAAACAACAGAAGCAGCGGCCGAGTCTTGAGCGTATAAGCAATGCAGTCCGTCAAAACCACAAGGTCAGTAAAGAATCTATCGAGGAACAACTTGAGCTCGCTGTTACTGATGGAATTGTTCTGAAAACTTATAACAAGGGATTGATCTCTTACAAGGACCCATCTCGTATCGTTCAGCTACAGTCTCGAAACCTGAAGATCGGAAAGAAAGATGACCTAACTAAAGTCATCGTAAGAACCGTGAGAGAGTTGGGTGAGGTTGGAGGTTCTAGCCTGAAAAGCATTGAGAAGTTTATCAGGAGAAGTTATAACATTGAACTGTGTGATGGAGTTGATTTGGCACAGCAAATAAAATTGTCCATTAAATCTGGCATTCAAAAAGGACTACTGTTGCAGGATGGAAGATTCATTAAACTTGGTACTGCACCTGTCAGTGAATCTGATTCTGCTGGCTCCAACAGCAGCAACAGTTTTCACAGCAGTATTGATGATGACAAACACTTCGATGACATCATTTTGCCGTTTGAAAGACACAAAGTAAGTATTAATAAATGACAACACATACTGTATCACAGTGATATATTAGCTTTTATTGAGGATATACCTTTATTATTTTGAACATGTTTTTTATGTGTATTTTCTGCAATCGATTTTAGAAGTGACTGTATTCAGTGGTTTATTTTCTCACTCATGTTAAAGTCTATTAACTAACAAAATATATACCTTGTGGCCTTTTAGTGTATTATAAAGCTTACTTTATATATTCTGAATTGATATGCAGCTTGTCACAAGCGCATGCACGGTAGTAAGTTGTTGTGATTCCTGCATCACATGGCTTTGTTTACCCTGGAAGCGTGTCTAGCCAGCAATCCTGTGGTTGGCAAGTTCTCGCTTTGCCAGAACAGAACATTCTTCTGTATACCTAGGTCGCGGTCCTGCTAGCTTTATTTGCCCCATACCAAACAAAGGGGTTTAAACATTTACATTTGTCTAGCTGGTTGACTTATTCTTTATGCGGTTGGTGAATTTAGACACCAGTTGTAATTGTTTTATGTGTGGAACCTAGTCAAATCTTCCTAAACACATGTGGAAAAGAGAGGAAGTCAGTAATTGGCTGATTAAATTTGTATCATGAGCAACAGAGATAAATGGTGTATTTGTAGGATGAGGTGTCCAATATGCCCTTAACAGTGAATTAGCATGCCCACTGTGCCTGCCTGCCTGCCCAACAGCTCAGAGGCGCAACGAGCCTTGATAATGTCGCAAGTAGCCCTTGTATTGATTCTGACGGCACTTGCCTAGTGGAAGCCATAGTAGCACAATCTGTTTGTGTGGTGTTTCTCTTTCGCTGATTGATCATGTGATACCTCTTCCTTGATGGCTGCTCAATCAATACGGCCATAGGGAGCTGGCTTTCTGAAAAGTGTCATTAGTGTAACAAGGCAAGTGCTGCATAATATCTGATACTGTTACACTCTAACTGCCACTAGATTAATTGCTGTTGGGAGACAGTGGGGAGATTCAGTAAATTATTTAGCTATTTGGACTGGAAAGATATAATTATCTTGTAGAATCTTAAGTTAGAGTATGCATATGGTATGTTTCATACACAGTATATGTCAACAGATAATTGTCATGGAAAGCAGTTGACATGATTTGTGACATTTGGTTATCTTGCCGATAAGAGTAGGATATATTCCAAGATAGTAATCCATCTTGGGAAACTGTCACATACTAAAGTAAAGGAGAACTGTAAAAATATCTGGTGAAATTTGTCTTTCTATTTTTGTGCACAAATAGTTCTGTTAGAAATGTTTTTTTTGTATATTTTATTCATTTCATGTATGTTGTCATTAGCCAAGGTTCCCCATTCTGAGTCCTAAAGTTGAAGATAGACATAGAATCTGAAGCATACATTTAGAAAGAAATAGTAACATTTTAAATTAATGTACTTATTTTGCAGTTCATAATTTTCTGTTTTGTGTTGAAACGAAGTTACAAAATAATATTATATAGCTTTACTTTTACATATCATAACTGAGTTCTCAATAATTACTCCCAACTGTGGCAGAACGTACATGTTTAGTAGTTTGATGAAGTAACTTTGTATTTAACAGTAATTTTTCTGTAAGAGTTGGTGGTTGGATACTGATGTTGTGACAGAGGATTTAATAGCTTCTCAAGGAGGTCAAGTCATAGAACCTTTTACATGGCTAGTTAATGTTTATTATAAGAGCAGGTTAATGGCCTGGAGGTGTTAGTGGTTTGGAGATTTGCTTGCTGTGTTCATCAAAGTTTTCCTTCATGTTTATGGTTTTGAGGAATGACATGTCCAGTATTATGCACCACCGATTGTAGATTGTACTGGACTACCATACCTGTGAAGATCGGGGGTTAGAATTAGTCTTCAGTAACCCATGCTTGTTGTAAGATTCAACTAACGAGATCAAGTGGTCAGGCTCGCTGACATGGTTGACACATGTCATTGTATCCCAATTGCGTAGATCGATGCTCATGCTGCTGATCACTGGATTGTCTGGTCCAGACGCAATTATTTAAAGACTGCCGCCAGATGGCTGGAATATTACTGAGTGACGCGTTAAACAACAACCAACCAAACTGGACTACCCATTGTCGTACAAACACACAAGGAAGCATTTAAGTTGGGACAAATGTAACTGCAATTATTTCCTCATTCTATAAGGGATTCAACTTCAGTTAGAAATGTAATCAAATATCATGTATTGTTGTATACTGACATGACAGTATGACAAAGTGGCACTAGCCTTGTATTCCCAACTATTTTATATTAGGTAAAGAAAGCATCCATACGACAAGTAGTTAAAAAATCCGAATCAGCAGTTTTTGTATATAATATCTAAGAACTGTTTGTTAGCATCAGTTGTCAGAGACATTTTTAACCTTTGCTTCAGGAGTGCTGAGTAAAGTTATTGGTTCATGTTTACATATTTGTTTTTCAAATGTGTGTGTAGTGCATTCATGGGGATGTACGTTTCCTTCATATCCTCAGTTGATACAGTTGGTTTTATTACAGGTCTGAGAAGACCTATGCATTGGATTACATGATACAACAAATTCAGATGTATTGCAATCATATTGTTTGCTAGGACTTTGAGTTACTTTGTGATGATTAGTGTCCAGACATAACTTCACATCTTGACTGAATACTGGTAACCCATTACGTGTGAACATTGGCATGGAATTAGTTGTATGGACTGTCTTTAAAATATGATGGTGTGATTGCTTAAATACAGATATTGTTCAGATCTGAGAAGAATTTGATTAAGTTTTAAGCCACCTAAAATATTATATTTCAACACATATATAATGAAATCAAGAGTCTTAATTTGAGCTTTCGGTTTCAGAAACTTGCCAAGCCACTGCCACTTTGTAGCTTCTGTCTAGGACCAGCAGAGAAAAACAGGGACGGCAAATTTGAAGAACTCATCTCGTGTGCAACTTGTGGTAGTAGTGGTAAGATATTGACAAATTTTGTATCTAGTAAAATATCAAATGTAAATTCAAAAAGTGTTAAAGAATGTGAAAGAAGTAGAATGATTGATTGTGCTGCAAGATGTATTCTGATGTTTCATTTGTTTTGAATTACAATGATTGTTTATGAAGATGGTACTGGGTTTAGAAAAGAATTTTTGTAGATGTGTGACAGTCATGTGGGGTAATTAAGGTACTTAAACTGGGCACATTTGTGGTCTCCATGTCCTCAGAATTGATGACTGAACAAGCACAAAGTTTTAGCCTGTGCTTCATTTAAACCCGACTATATTATGCCCTTCTGGCTTCGTCACTTCACGGAGCTCTAACGGAAATACACAAAACAAGATTGGTAGTGTTTGAGGGCGCACATACACACTCACACACTTGTAGAAGTGGTGACCTAACTGCACAGAAGATGACTAGCTGTTGATGACAAAGTGACAGTTGGTGACAATGGCTGATCTCGCTAACAGATGAAAATTGAATTTCTGCAAATACAAAGTTAAAGGTAATAATGTTAAACTCACTGAGCTAACATATTGAATAGTTCTGTTTTCAGACTGATTTGTTGTAATTAATGTTGTTTATCTTTCATCTTCACCAACACACAGCACAGATTACTGAAGTTATGTAGATTATTGCAGAACACTCCTGTCTGCAGTTAATATATTTAACTGAATATTTTTTCCCCAGGTAAAGGTAAACAAGTTAAATGAAAGATGTTGTGTCAGGCTTTTCATTCTTTCATTGTTTTGTAATCATGTGATAAACACTCTGCTCTTAAACTAATTTTGAAAAACTCTTCAAAATGACACATCAATAAAAATGATGAAACAAATATGTTTGCTCATTAAATTATTATTTCAACAACCTGTGCTTAAAACAAAGATTGTTCTATTTCAAATGTGAAAGTCAAGCAACAAGTTATTTATAGCATCCCTGTGTTGTCCTATTTGCAGAAGCAGCATTTGAGTGGCCTGGAATAATCATTTTGATATTGAATTTACCTCCCACCTGAACATAATGTTTATTGACACATCAAACTACATTCTGCACTGTTGTTGTTTGCACTTGAAGATCCTGTAGGTTGATGTTCAGACAGTCTGACTGTCCTGGACTTGGCTGTCTGTAATCTGACACACTGTTCCTAAGGTATTTGATTGCCTTGTTAGTGTACATTCCTGAGGTACTGAGGCCTCTGGAAAACATCAGTGATCCCAACCAATGATACTCCCTACCTCGACTAATCTGGGAACATAAGTAGCTACAAACCTAAACACCTCTTTCTGCTGTACCAGGCTTTTGCAATAACTGCAGCTGGCAACTTATCACCCCAGGCCATTCCCAGTTTCATATTACATAGTTGAATACAGAAAACCTTGCATTATTCTGTGCTGGGTGGCGTATGTCAGTCTACATGTGTTGTTCATTGTCATTGTAGAAGTTGTAAGACATGTTCTGTGTAATCATTCATTAGCTATTATTAATTATCTCTATAGTTTCTAGGCTTTGGCATAATGCACCATAGTTTGAAACTATATATTTTGTGTGAGGATAACATAATTTTAGGATGGTTAGTTGGGTCTTAACAGGTTGATGTGGTTCAAATCACTGAATTATTGATGCAAAGACCAAAGGAGCTCTCAATGGCCCTTTTAAGTTTGGACCCTGCAAATGTATGTTTTTTGTGATTTTCACTGAAAATTGGGAAGCAAACACATAACTTTACACTTGCCAGCAAAGGCGTAAAAACATTTACAACACTTACTAAATTTGGTTTACTATAATTGGTACCACAATATGAAATTGGCAGCTTTATCTCACGAGTACAAAATATCTGTCATTCAATATCAGTCCAAAAAGGGTGTCAGTTGCAATGCTTACATTTGCACCAAAGCTATTTGTTTTCAGTGCATTCTACAATAATTCATTGCAAATTCTTTATAACATCTTTCAGATAACTCAGCTTGATGTAAGATCCAAATATCTGACTGTGCAAAATTCATTTGTGTCGTTTGCCTGATATTTCTGAATGTCGAACTGAGACAATGATCTTTTTCTGCTGTAAGTTAATTGTCAGTTGAAACATCTTTCTTGTATGCAAAACTTCAGGTGCCATGTAAACCAGTTTCATTTTCTGATGGTTTTGTTTCCCTCATTTGATAGTGTGTTTTTGGTTTCAGGTCATCCAACATGTCTCAAATTTGCCCCCGAACTGGCGATGAAAGTGAGGAGATTGCGATGGCAGTGTATAGACTGCAAAAGATGTTCATTTTGTGGGAAGTCTGGAAAAGAGGTTAGTAAAACTGATTTTGTATAGGATATTCTGATAAAAAGGCTTCCTTTGTACAAAGTGATATTTTTGCTACAACTCTCTAAAACATTATGGCATGGTTTAAAATACAGACAGTTGTCTTTTTTTTATTCAATATATACTTTGTTATTACTGGTGATTTTGCTCTAGAATTATGATGAGATGACTTGTGTAACATACCCAACTCTGTGCATTGGTTTTAGCAAACACAATCAAAACATTGTATTAGCCAAACCTGTAATTACTTCCTTATATTATTACATTTAATAGCATGTCGAGAAGGTTTATTTGAGATAAGCATGGTTATTGATGCTGCAACTGCAAGTTTTTTTGACAACTGTTATTGTAAAGAAATCTTACAAAATGTGTCTGCTCTTTCAGGACAATATGCTCTTCTGTGATGCCTGTGATAGGGGATATCATATGCAGTGTTGTGATCCACCATTGAACAAAGCTCCAAAAGGTGAGGTTGATTGAGATGATTAAACTTGAGAATAGGTTATTTGTTATTTTTTTAGTAAAGAAAATAAAGTATTTTTCATCTAACAATATGTTAACTAATAATCAGATACAAAATAGTGGTGTGAATCTTATTGCATTTGTTCTTCCTGAATGTAGGGGCATGGAGCTGCAACATATGTGATCCAGATAGGGGTAACAAGAAAGGAAAGAAATTCCTTGAAATGGCAGCACGATATACACAGCGGCTGAGGGCCAAAGAAAAGGCAGCTAAACTTGAAAAAGCAAAGGCAGTCCTCAGTGCTGCAAGAAAGTGAGTACATTTGAATTCATTCAGGTTACATATCATGTATACTTTTGGAAAGCTATTCAAATACCTTTCTAGATGTACTTCAGATTCAGTTGAGAAAACTCTACATATTGCAGTAACTTTAATCAATATGAATTTTCATTTGTAGGCAATATGAATCTGTGACTTCTGGGAAGGGCCTACCTAGAGGGCGGCGTCCAAAGCACAGAATTCCTGGTACTACTTCCATGTCCTCATCGTTGTTGATGGCTACAACAGGGAATAATGTCCATCTGAAACACTACAGGTCCCTGGAAAATGGTCACAGCAGCAGAGAGGACAAGGAAAACACAAGGGCAGCAGCATCAACGGCAGAAAATGGCAATCATAGCTCCTCCTCATCCTCATGTGAGTCAGACAGTGATGAGGACTTGAGCATCTTACAACCTTTCATGGCTGTCAACAAACCTAAGGGCTTAATAGATGGCCTATCACGCTTCTTTACTCCGTCTAACAAGAGAAAATCTCGAGTCTCACTTAGTTCTTTAGAAGCTGACTTGGCAGCTCTAGTGTCTAAGCCAAAACCTGGTCGACCCAGCAAATCGCGACAGGCTGCAAAAAAATTGTTGAAAAAATCCAAACTTTTACAAGTGAATAAAAGACGCAGATTTCATAACTGCCCACCAGGTAGTGGTCAGCTTAAGGGCCTTTTTGATGGCCTTTCACACCTGTTTACTGCACAGGGGGATAGGAAGCGTAACTTTCCAATTTACACACCACCAAGGGGCATGCAAAAGCTCTTGTCAATACAGACTAGTACACCTATTCAAGACTCTTTCTTGGATATTGAGATTGATAAACCAGACAATCCCTTTGAATTTACTGGCATAGAGAGCCCTGTAATTCTCCCACCTATCAGGGGTAGGGGAAGGGGAATTCACAAACCTGACTGGAGTGACTTAGGATTTCTCTCGACGTCCCTCAACAAGCACAAAGGACGAGGACGAGGGGTTTCCACGCCAACCGAAACCTCTATTGGCAGAGGGCGGGGGCGAGGCCGTGGACAGAAAAAGGGTAAGATGATTGATGATACTTACACAAAATCAAGCGATGTGGCTATGTCTTAAGGCAGAGTAGCTAGTGAGAAAGAACTGTGTATTCATGAAATGGGCAGAATCTGAAACCAGACTTTAGAAATGGGCAGTACTTGTCCTGTTTGTGTACAATGCCATTGTGAATGCATTGATCATCATTCTGTCTTTGGAAACCTCCTATCCTATCCTGGAACGACTACGAAGATGTTTCACTCTTGATCAACTACCTACCTGCTACCCAAATTTGAAGGAAAGCCTTCAGTGACGAACATGTGCATGGCTCTCACTCTCCAGTTACCTCTTCCTACCTAGATACTCACTCACTCAGTCACTCACTCACTCACTACCCATTCACTCACCCAC
This sequence comes from Haliotis rubra, assembly GCF_003918875.1. Lineage (NCBI taxonomy): Eukaryota > Metazoa > Mollusca > Gastropoda > Lepetellida > Haliotidae > Haliotis > Haliotis rubra. The sequence continues at coordinate 297,900 of NW_025764948.1, read as the reverse complement.
TGTCCTCTTCTGTACTTGCATCACAATAACCAAATAAATAGGCAGATAGTACAAGCCATGAAGATGCCATGTAGTTGTTAATGTATGTAGCTTATGTCTGCTTTACTCTCGTAGATTAGTTTGGGTTTGGTTGGTTGCGGTGTGTTTTTTTAATCTGCCAAGTCAGAAATGGTTTGTCACACAACACTCCTATGGAACACAGGCAAGTTGAACTGAGAGTTTTCAGGAAAGTGTGTTTTTAACACATGGCTTCAATAGAGCCTTTGATGTAACCAGTCATAGTTTGTTGAAACCAGAGGAAATCAACATGGGTATTCTATGGAAATCAATGTGCAAAGATGTGTTTAGTTCAATTGCGTATCTCAGTGAGAGACTGCTCCAGTTATTCATCTCTCACAACAACCCATGCTTGTAAGATGTGATCAAGTGGTTATCCTCTCTGACCTGTTCAATGCATGGCATTGTATCCTAATTGCACAGATGCTCAAATGTCAATCATTGGATTGTCTGGTCCAGACTTGGTTATTTATAGACTGTCATCGTATAGCTGGAAAATTGCTGAGTGAGGGATTAAACAACCAATGAAATAAATGTAAAGTCCATCTTACTAAAAAAATATGATTGAAGTTTTATGCTACTGTTGTTGCTGAAGATATTACATGTGTCTAGATTAATATCCAAAAATGTCTGAAGTATTTATGAAAAAAAGAGAAATATGGCCAGATCCACTTTGACAGCAGATCTAGCACACCTTGCTCAGTTGTTCCATAGGATGGACGGCATACCATTTCTAACTTTTTGAAGTAAACATTTAACCAAGTTAGTTACGTGCAGCTTTCACTATTAATGTTCCGGCACTTTTGAGATGCTGCTTGTTTGTAATGAAGAGCCATGTCTCTATTTTCATGATATTTATTAAATATATGTATGTGGATCATCATGCTTGATCTAGTTTCATGTATTTTGTTGTAATGTTTGTGAAGTAATTCTGATCATTTTTCATTTTTCATTTCAGCTTATTGTTTCTGCATTCTTTATATTGCATTTGAACAGATCTGTTTTTTGAGTTAAATTTGATATGTTGCTTGTAGTTACAGAAGTCTGTCTATATTTCTTTTCGTAGGAAATAAGACTTCAGCTCTGGCATCACAATATTTAAGCATATAGGATCTATGCTTTCCTTCATTATTTAGGTAATGTGTTGCCCAGAAGACTCCACAGTTGACCACTGTTTAGTATGACTGACAAAACAACAAGTTGATTGAGCCACATTAAGACGTAGGCTAACGGAGGTTTGAGGGGATGCCAGCATATAACATGGAAAATACAGTAAAGCCATCTGTCCAAGTCTGGTGGTTGAAACGTTTGAGGTCAACTGATATGCACCGCGACCAATCTGAGCCAGATTGTATCAATTAGTCGCAATAAACAGTGGATGTTGATGAACTAGTTATTTCGTTATTGGGGACAGTTATATAATCTTTTATTTTTCAGTGTGACACAAATGTAGATGTTTTGCAAAAGAGAATGTATGTTACATCTCAATGTGTGAATGCTATTGAGATGGCCTTTTACTCAATGAGAGTATCATCTTCATAAACTGTCATTGTAATATTGTTGATGTATAAGACACTTGTTCCTTTTCCCCTCAAGGTATGTATCAGTGTTCTGTGTTACTGAATGTGGTGAAAGTCTCTTGATACCAGCCTGTGGAACGGGTGAAGAAAAGATGAAACTAGTTTTCATAAGAGACCTCTAATGTCAACATGTTATCCATTACTTACACTTCAGCAAAATGAATATGATAAACTCCAACTGGAATGTCATCTATTATAAATGAGGTTATTTTGTTTGTGATAGAATATGTGATAGAAACTTATATTTTCAGTCATCTGTTGTTTGTTCTCTTAATGTTTGGCCAAACCCTTGAAAAAGACAATTTCTACTGGTTTGTGTGATATCTTAATTACTCTGAAGTTACACAGGGACTAAACACTAATACCAGTTGTATCTCTGTATAGCTGGACATGTGGGTAAGGAAATGCCATAAAGAATGCAACTGTTAAATAGGAACACTGATCCATACTGTGAGAATGAGGTGATTTGCTGTACTTTTTGTTGATATGATTTAATACTTGTTTATGTTGTGTTACAGACAAGGAGAGCTCTGCTGCCCCCCTGCCTCACATGGTGACTGAGGGTGATATCGATCTGTTCAAGCAGGCACAGGAAAAGGCACAGCAGTCGCTCGGACAAGTGAGTTGGCCCAGCGGCTATGGTCACAAGGTCTCTGTCGTAACATGCAAGCACTGCTTTGCTTTCCTTTCTCTTTCATTGTTTAATCTTGTTCATATGCCATCATTCATTATGCATCGTGAAAAATATACATGCTTTGAGAACAATTTGTTGCTTTTCATAATGTTTGAATTTGTATTTGTGTAACTTGATGAAAACTAATCAGTTTCATGTATGAATGTCTGCTTGATTATGAAAAACCATTAAGTAAAAAAGTATAAGCTCTTAGATGTAAACTTCGTTTGCTAGCTACGACCTGATCTGAAAAGTGTAAATACAAAGCATTGTCAATATTAATATGTGTAAATGGATCCCCCTTATCACTTCCTCCAGAAACAATTTAATTAAATTTTATGTTTTTGTTTTAATTGACTAAGTTGCTGGAGGGTAGTAGTAACAGGGTTTATCTATATTTATGAAATCCATAACAATTTAGTTCAGTTTTGATGATAGACATCACTGTGTATTTGTTTTGTGAAGCATTTTTCTCTTGAATGCCTATCATGGCTATATCATGTCATTTGTGATGTCTTCCCATTGTCTGTCTGCCCATGCACTCATCCCTGTTTTTTTGCATTGCATTCTTTATATTTTTGACATTATTGCTGCTTTTACCTGCTTTTCAAGTTTCACTGTTAAAAAGTGGTTCTTTTATTGTTTCAACAACAATTTTTATAAACAATTAGTGACCCTCTTTCGAAATGTTACTAAGGTATTTTATCGATATATTTGTAATTTTGTCAGAAAGTGTCAGATTGTGGACAGCGGTCTCAATGCAATATGGAAAATAAAAGTCCCAATAAAGGGACAGAACCATTGTCATTTTGTAAATATGAAGAAACTAGTCTGCAAAAACCCCACCTTTTTCCCCACTTGCTCTTATTTTCATCAATGTGTAGTCTTTTCCAAGAAACTCTTTAACGTCAAACAAAATGTGTATTTAGATATAAAGGTATGAAGCTCAGGTATAATAGAAATATTTTGTTGTTAATTGGGAAGTGCATTTGATGAGAAAATGAAATTCTACATGATGTCTATGGTTTGTGAAATTGCATATTGTTTGCCTTGCTTCCAATGCCTTTGCATGTGTTGATATCATTTATATATTTGTCTGGGTGTTGTGTCTTCCCCATGTAACTGGCATTCTGAGTGCTGGAAATTAGCTGTGGCATTAACACAAAACTTAAAGTATAACCAATGTTTGTTTTGCTTCTCAGAGCTCCAACACAGGAGATGCTCCGTCCGAACCTCAACACCGATTTCCACCATGTATCGAATTTGGGAAATATGAGATACAAACATGGTACTCATCTCCATACCCACAAGAATATGCCAGGTAAGTTCAGACCAATATTGTAACAAGTTGCAAATAACGAGTATACAAAAATGGAAAATGTTACATGCATCTTATGTGTGACATTGGAATGTAGTGTCAATACATTGCAGTTTTCAAAATAGGTTTAGGTACTGGGGTCCTTGAGGTTTACTGGGTTAATTTGAACCTCAGACAACCTTGGGTTAAGACAAGGACATTTTGACTTTTGTGCTTAATTTCAAACACTACATAAAATCTGACAGTGAAGAATAAATGTAGACATAACTTCCAATTCATATTGAAAATACCTTGTTTTCAGGCTACCAAAGTTGTACATATGTGAATTTTGTCTGAAATATATGAAGAGCAGAAGCATTCTCCAAAGACACATGGTAAGTCAATATTTTGTTTCCATTTATTCATTATATTTGAGTCCGTAAAATAATATAGGTGAAAGTTATCATAGAAAGAAACCCAGAAAACTTAAGTACTGATAGTATACTGGACCATGTTAATTGTTTAGAAGATCTTTATACTTCAGAATACTCTTCTACAATTAGACAGACTTTTTTTCTTATTTTTGTCTCAGACAGACCTCATCCATGGAAGGATGTTCAAGTATTTTTCTCAGGATTAATAAAAATTGTCAGCTACTCAGCTATCTTTTTGGTGTTTTGTGTGTGTGTGATATGTCATTAAATTGTAAATATTTAAACTTATCCTATGTCTCACGGTATGCACCTCTCTTCTTCTTCTACGACCATGTGTGGAAACGTGCTGTAGGCTAAGTTGAATCAAATCTTACTGGCCTCTGACCCGCCCTGACCTCCCCCCCCCACTCCGACATCAGCACCTGTCAATCATCTCCGTAAGCATGCAGCTCGCTCAGATGATCATGTGACTACCTGTGCCTGACATTCTCTTTCTTGTCGCTACGTCGTGTGGACGTGTGCTTGTCTCTAAGAAAGCCTGATTGTGTTTCTACAATGGGAAAATCGAATCGCAATAGTGCTAAAAAGCACAAACAGTGCGATAAATGCAACAGCAATTTCTTGGCGGCAGACCCACATGCTTTATGTGTTGATTGTTTAGGACGTTGTGAGTGGTCTCAACGTTGCACTTTTTGTGCAGACCTCAACAGTGATGCTTTTTCTGAATATCGCCGGGTAGCTTGTAGACGTGTGTCAGACAGGGATCGTCGTCAACCATCTGAGGGTCCTTCTGCGTCTAAATGTTCTAAGACAGAACGCCGTAAGAAAACTGCAGTCTGACGTTCGAAGTCCCCATCGCCTGCTGAAGATTTCCTAGGGGAGGCGTTGGATTCTTACCTCAGTGAAAATTTACGTCAACTTTTCCGTCAGCGTGCGTCTAGCCCCATCACTTTAGAAGACTTTTCACCACCTAAGGTTGTAGTGTTGTCTACGTCTTCTCTTCAAACCCGTCCCTCTTCGGTGATACCTATTCCTCAGTGCACTTCTGTTCCTGAGGTGGGGGTTTCTCGTGCGGTGCTTGGTGTGATTACTAGCATTACATCTCAAATGACGCTTCCTTGCAGTGCAGCGCTTTTCACTTCGGTGGTTGATTCTACGCCTGTTTCCCATTCAGGGCTTGTGTCGAATGTGTAAATTGCTTCGGGTGCAGTGGATGGTTTCGGTGCGGTGCTCTCTCATCCTCGGTGGGGTTGACAGGTCTGTCAATGATTCCAAGAGTGCCTTTTTCCACATCTATCCCTTATCATGTGCCGTTGGGTTATGGACCACCACGTTATTCAAGTGCGTCGTTTGCTGCTCCAGCACCGCTTACATCAGGACAGTTACCTGTTGGTAGAGCGCCGCTTGTTACCGATCCCATGATGTCATTCAGAGCGCCGCTTGCTTCCAGTTCGGCCCTCTTGTTTGCCTCTGGTTCGGCACTTACTCCTGTTGTTCCCGATTTGGCGCTTCCTCCCGGTGTTCCCGGTTCGGCGCTTCACCCCGGTGCTCCTAGATCAGCGCTTACTCATGGTGGCTTTGGTTTGGCGCTTGCTCCCGGTGTTCCTGGTTCGGCGCTTTATCCCGGTTCGGCGCTTTATCCCGGTTCGGCGCTTATTTATGGCGGCTTTGGTTCGGTGCTTTCTCACAGTATTCCCGGTTTGACGCTTGCTCCCGGGGCTCCTGGCTCGACGCTTACTCACGGTGCTTCGGCGCTTACTCATAGTTCACTGGCTTCAAGGTTGACTCATGGGGCATTTGGTTCGACGCTTCCTCAGGGTTCAGAGCTCACTTCTCATGTGTCTAGTTCGGCGCTGGGTCCACTCGCCTGAGCTTTTGCTTCCAATGCCAGGGACCCTACGGGTTCATCGTTGCCTCATGGGGGTGTGCCTCAGCTTGATGTCTGTCTGCTCTCAGTGAGGTGCCTTGTCATCCCTTAGTGTCTGCATCTGTTTCGTCGGTTCCTCCTACAACGGGATCGGTGGTGAGATGTATTGTACCGGTATCCTGGAATCCGATGTCGGAGGTTTCGACTTCTCAACCTGTGGATTTGACGCCATTGTGCTAGCAGTAGTGTCAGCATTATGGCATCAGGCGCCAGCAACTTCCGCTGCTGTTCAGTCATCGGGTCCTTCGACCAATCCAGTTCCACTTTTAGAGGAGGTTCATCGTTCGACGACGCCATCTCCTTCTGATGGTACGGCACTGTCGGATGGTAGCGTGGATGCTGTTGACACACCTCAACTACTCATCTGGATTGCCGATAGCCTCAGTTTACAGCGTAGTAGCTCGTCGGCGGATATATTATGTCGGTTGCACATGCTATGTCCCATCAACAAGCGTATATTCGAGCGGCTATGGTCTTATTGCAAGAGCTATTTCAGACCATTCTGGATCAGTTGGCTCACTTCTTTTCGTATGTCACAGCTGTGCGTCGCAGGGGGCCTTTGCACTTATCCTCATGGGAGGATCGGTTCTGTACTGATCTCTTTCGGCAGCCGTGGTCTGGCAGATCTCTTTTCAACAGGGTGATTTGAGATGTCGCCAACAGAGTTGGTCAAGATGCTCATTTACAAGTGTCAGTGGAATTGTTGAAATTCCAGCGCGCTTGCAGGAGGAGGAATCGTTACGTTGGCGACGACCAGCCTTTTATGTTCTTGTCAATCCGGACCTGCGTGCAGGTTCTACTGCTTCCTTCCGTGGAAAGGGGTCCTTTGGCAGAGGATGGCCCAGCCGTCAATGTCGGGCGTTCTCGGCTTCACGACCAGCTTCCACTGCCGACCAGTCCACTTCGCAAAGGCCTGACAAACTTGATGACATTAGAACGCGACTAGGTTCTTCCACCTCCAGCCGTGCCCTTTCTGACTTCCCCAGTAGGCGGACGGCTTGGGACCTATGCTCCTAACTGGATCATCTTGGGAGACCCTTACGTCCTCTCCATGTTATCCACGGGGTTTCAGCTGCCAATCATTGGGGATCCTCCTCTCACTTTACATCCGGATCGCAGAACGTATCCCTCTCACCAGACGTCTGTTCTTCGATCCACAATAGACACCTTACTCAAGAAACTTGCGATCAAATCCCTGGGTCAGGCTCCGACCGTCCAGGGGTTCTGTTCTCCAATCTTGCTGGTCCCCAAGAAGGATTCGGACAAACTGAGGTTAATCTTCAACATGAAGATATTCAACGAGAGGTTTCTGCAGCCTCCGCCCTATTTTCGCATGGTATCGGTGGCACTCCTCAAGACCATTATCAAGCCGGGAGACTACATGGTCAGTTTGGATCTCCAGGATGCGTACCTGCACATCCCGATCTTCCCGGCTCATCGCAAGTTCCTTTGGTTTGTCTTCAAGGGCACCCACTATCAGTGGCGTGTCCTCCCGTTTGGAATTTCTTTGGCCCCGTGGCTGTTTACACGGGTAACGAAGCCTATCACCAGTTTCCTTCACCGCAAGGGAATAGTGTTCGAGGCTTACATCGACGACTGCATTCAGGCGCAGACCAATCATGCCCTTCTGCTTCGTCACATGCAGTTTGCGATACAGCTTCTTCGCCAATTAGGCTGGTTAATCAATCTGCAGATATAGGAACTAGTCCCTACGCGCCGTCTTCAATTCATTGGAGCAGTGTTCGACACAGAGGTAAAAAATATCTTTGTCCCGAGGGATCGTTTCTGCAAGATACAGCAATTGGTCTCTCTGGCACTGGCGCACCCCAGGACGCTTCGTCAGTGGCAGGAGCTCCTGGGCCTCTGGACATCGGCTCAGGCGTTGACCCTCAGGGGTCAACTACAACTTAGACCCTTGCAGTTCTTTCAGAGTGGGAGATCCCGTTGCCTTGATCACTCTACCTCTGGAGCTCCATCCGCATCTCCTGTGGTGGATGGAAGAATTGAATGTTTGCAACGGAGTTTGTTTAGGGCCGTTTGTTCCGTCTCACCACCTGTATATGGACGTGTCGCAACACGGGTGGGGAGCTCATCTTCTCAATCAACAAGTGGCAGGGTCTTTTGTCGATCGTGCCTGTCACATCAACGTTCTGGAAATCAGGGCGGTGATTCTTGCAATCAGTCATTGGCAGGATGTCCTACGAGCAACTTCCCTCATAATCCAATCGGACAACGCAGCGGTGGTTTGGCATATCAACAGGATGGGGTCCATGGGGTCTACTCAACTGCTGCAGTGGACCCAACTCTTCTTCGATCTGGTGGACTCTCTCAACGTCTTAGTCCGAGCCAACCACATTCCGGGGGTTGAAGAATGTCATCGCAGATTCTCTGTCCTGGCCGAGTCGTCCCTCTCCAACGGAATGGAGATTACATCCTCCGGTGTTCCAGACCCTTTGTCTTCCGTTGACGACTCCGACAGTAGATCTTTTCGCCACCCGATTCAACCTTCAGCTGCCTCAGTTTGTTTCACCGATTCCGGACCCTCTGACTTGGGACCTCGATGCTCTAGCCATTCCGTGGGAGGACCTGAACACTTACGCGTTTCCGCCAGTGGCCCTTCTTCCTCGCATATTAGTGAAACTGCATGCAACTCCGAGGATGATCCCGTACCACTTCCCGTTCGACCCGATCTGCTGATCCATCCGCACTCCGACCAGCTACATTGGTCCCCGTTGACGCTCCATCTGCACGCTTGGCACATCTACATCAGTCGTTAACGGCGAAGGGCTATTCTAAACGGGTGGCTACTGCCATTTCTACAGCGCATCGTACTTCTATGAGGTCACTTTATGATTGCAGGAAGAAGGGCGTCTCATCCCCCCACTACGGCCTCCCCGCAGATGGTGGCAGAGTACCTTCAACATCTACGAACCTCCAGAAAACTCAAAGGTTCTACACTATCTACCTACCTGGCTGCTCTTAACACTGTTATTGCAGCGGCCTCGGGTGTGAAGGTGTCCACTGTCCCTGAACTCCAGTCTCTCCTCCGGTCTTACAAACTGGCTGACCAATCTCGGAAGTTCTGGCCTCCAGCTTGGGATCTTTCCATTGTACTTGCTCATCTCACTTCAGCTGATTACGAACCTTTGGAGGAGAAAGATTTTCAACATGTCTCCTTTAAGACCTTCTTTCTCTTGGCCTTGGCTACAGCTGCCTGTATTTCTGAGTTGCATGCTCTTGATGTTTCTCGGGTGCAGTTTGAAAGGTCTAGACATGCAACAGTTTTCCTTGGTTAGGATCTTCTCGCCAAGAATCAGTTACCAGGACAGCCGGATCGCACATTCACGATTCCGCCATTGTCCACTGTCTTGGGCCAGATGACACTGAGGATCTGTCCTTGTGCCCGGTGCGTGCATTAAGGATTTATCTAGCTGCCTCACAGGATTGCCGCAGACTGCGTAAGAGATTGTTCATTCCATTGTCTACTGCCTCCACCTCGGAAGTCTCCCGTACTACCTTGGCGTTTTGGATGCGAACTACGATCCTGCGTGCCTATGCCTTTGCTGACCTACCTCCACCGTCGACGGCGAAGCCTCGTGAGACTCGAGCTCTTGCCTCCACCATGGCTCTTCATAGAAATTGTTCCCTGCAGTCCATGGAGGGCTGTTTTTGGAGATCTGATACGGTGTTTGCTTCACACTACCTGACAGACCTATCGGTTACAGATGTGGAAGGTCTACATCAATTCGGCCCCTTGGTCCTGGCGCAGCAATTGTCATCGGCCCGTGTTCCCAGATAAAGCAATCCTTCTTTGGTCGGTGTTGCTCTGTACATAATAAAAGATATCGATGTTATCCATGTCTTTTTACTTTTTTCCATTGGGATTAGATTATTCTCACCTATGGGAATAGGGCGTGTCTGCACTGTCATAAGTTATGACTTAATAGGCTGTGAGGCCATTCTTGTGCTACATGCAGAGATGATCGACACTCCGCTTACTGACCTCTACTCTCCGAGCAATTACGTCAGTAAAGTGTTGATTTCCGATTACCTACATGGTTTTCGAAGCGTTCTACTCCTAAGTCCTTTCACACCTTGGTAAGGTAGGGAGATTGGTACTGAACGTTAAACTAGTTGAGCAACCGAGCTATTCCCTCTTTCACCGCCTTCCAGTGTGTGACTGTGGGGGGTAGTTTCGAAGCAGGGACTGGCCAGATTAAGGTCTTCAACTTTTAATTCACTGGGGTCACCTGATAAATCGCGGGGCAGTGGGGCCTACTTGCCAAACTGCGTCTTTTTGCTTGTCAAAAGTTGCGGCTGAAAACCACATTAATTCAGGAGCGCCCACTCCCTAGAGTTTTTGTGCTGTGTAAGCCAATGGGTTACAAGAAACCCATCTATAGTTTGGAGTCAGCATATCGGGACTTGGTGCTTTCTCCTGGCCTCCTTGGGGTTATTCGTCTTCCCGGTTGTACGTATTGACGGGGTAATCTGCGACCCTCCTACCAACCGTGGGATTGTGCATACCGTGAGATAGGATAAGTTTAAAAATTTGTTAATTTTATAATAAATTGTATATTTATATACTTATCCTATCTCACGCGATGGATACCCACCCGACCTGCCCCACATCACAGATTACTGGAAGCTCCAAGAATGACAGGCACAGGTAGTCACATGATCAGCTGAGCGAGCTGCACGCTTACGGAGATGATTGACAGGTGCTGATGTCGGAGGGGGGGGGTGAGGTCAGGGCGGGTCAGAGGCCAGTAAGATTTGATTCAACTTAGCCTACAGCACGTTTCCACACATGGTCGTAGAAGAAGAAGAGAGGTGCATACCGTGAGATGGATAAGTATATAAATATACAATTTATTATAAAATTTACAATGTTACATTCTTGACATTTTGTCGCATCTGTGCATTTTCTTGTTACCAGAGCAAGTGTGGCCTCCACCATCCCCCAGCCAATGAGATCTACAGAAAAGGAGATCTCTCTGTGTTCGAGGTGGATGGCAATGTCAGCAAAATATACTGTCAGAACCTGTGTCTACTAGCCAAGCTATTCCTCGACCACAAGACGTTATACTATGATGTAGAACCATTCCTCTTCTATGTACTAACACACAATGATGACACTGGGTGTCATCTAGTGGGCTACTTCTCAAAGGTATGTTTGTGTGATAGTAACAGTACTTTGGAAGAAGAATTGATGTTTGCAAACCTCATTAACTCTTGCTCTATAGATATTTTGTTTACTGTTCCAAGAAGTTGAACTGTAACATGTACGGATGTAACTTGAGCCTTCATTGGTAATGCTTTTGTGAAATTTGCTAAGTGGTAATGCATGTCTTGATGTTAAATGTTCTCTGAAAAGAAATGATTTACCTACATTCCAGGAGAAACACTGTCAACAGAAGTACAATGTATCCTGTATCATGACAATGCCACAGCACCAGAGGAAGGGATATGGCAGATTTCTCATAGAATTTAGTATGTATTTGTTATCATTCTCAAGGAGCCTATTTTATGATTATTATCTGTATTTAATAGCTGCTTCTTATGGTTTGTGTTTACAAAGTTGAAAATTAACTGAATTTCTTTTAAACCACTTTTCTGTCAATATTCAGTGCACATATTAGCCATTGAATTGAGTAATTGAACTTTTAGTAGAATCTGGATGCACAGCATTATATAATGTCATACAGTGTCTGTGTTGCAGTAGAATTAGGTTTGAAGAAGTTTAGAAGCTTTTATTGAAAAAGTGATTGTTTCCCTGTGCAGGTTATCTACTGTCTAGGATTGAAGGTCAGCCAGGTTCCCCAGAGAAACCACTGTCAGACTTAGGCAAAGTCAGCTACATGGCATATTGGCGCAGTATCATCATTGAATACATGCACAAGGTGGCTGATGATAAAATAACTATCAAAGGTCAGTAAGATCTGTATTCTTGATTTTGTATTTAATCTCAATTTGTTACTTTGTATTATAGTCTCATCCGTCATTTGACAAAGTGGCAAAACTGTATTATGGGTTGTTAGAGAAGGGCCCCCCGAACTGTATTTCAAACTCTCCAGTAAGTATCCTCACTTGTTATAGGCTGGAATGTACAATTTTGACATTTCAGCAGGACTAATTTCTCCAAACAATGTAAAACTAAGCTGTGTGCTCATTAATAATAAAGAGATTTTCCTTTTATGGAACAAGTTCCCATACATCATCATCCGTCTCAGGCTTGCCTGAGTTCCATTCAAGTGCAGACAGCATTATTCTACTGTGATTAGATTGATGTGTTCTACTGAGACAAAATACTGCTATAGCCTCCTAAAATTTGAAATAAGTTTCTTGTTTCGTAGCTATTTTTGCAAACCTCTGTTGTTAGCTCCCGCAACAACAAAGTTGTGGGGGATATAGAAACGAGTTCCGTCCATCCGTGCATCCGTCACACTTTGTCCGAAGAATATCTCCTAAACTATTCGTGATGGCTTAACCAAACTTGGTACACATGTCAACATGATCCCTAGATGTGCCTTTTGGGGGTTAGACCCAGATGCGAAGTTTATGTTTTTTCCATGGAAACATTACTTAGGCTGTGGCTATGAGGATGTCATCTTGTCCGGAGCAGATCTTCCAAACTATACATGCTAGCTTCATCAAACTTGGTACACATATCAAGCATAATCCCTAGATGTGCCTTTATGGGGTTAGACCCAGATATGAATTTTATTATTTTTCCTTATCCTGACTCATGCTCTTTTGCTTGTCTTCTTCTTCTTGCGAACATAGTGGAACACTTGTATCTCCTTATTTGAAGCTCCCTTCAAAATAAAATCACTAATTGGTACTCACCACGAGTTGCTCCCCTTTGTCTCCCCTGGCGGGAAAAGGTGTCGCCACCCTCTGGCCATGTGCTTCACTCTCTCCTTCTTCGCCCAGTGAGCAGGATGTGAGAGCGCCTTGTGTCTCCTTACACACATATCCTTTGATAATCTCTTAGTTTTTACCTCTCATAGGTTACTATAGAGGTATAGCTAGTATCCTTTACTATTTGTATTGATTAATTATCGTTATTTCTACTGTTTATTCACGTGTATTCGCGTGATTGTTCAGCTAGCTTTACGCTCATGAAAATCTGTACGATTTGTAGATTACGCTTTTCTGCCTCCGATCCACATGTAATATGCCCTAGTTGTTCTACGTGCGTGCGTTTAATTCACGTTGCAGTTACTGCATTAATTTATCTCATTCTGCTTTTAATAAATATCATCTTTATGCGTCTTAAGACGTGCTGCAGATAGATCACGCAAACAAGGGCAAAACATGGCAGAGAGTCCAGATATTCCTTCCAGTCAGCTGCTAGCGATCGACCCTCTCCGTCTGGTGTTCTGCTAGAGACCCCTGCGGCAGAGGAACGTGGGACGCAGTCCGTTACCTCGAAGAAACGACCGGCCTCCCAGACATCCCGTCCATTGCAGACTAAGTCTAAGAGGGCCTCATCGCCGCCTCAACGCAGATTGAGGACACTCCAGGGCAGCGCCAGACTTCCAAAGGGAAATCTCACGAAGACAGCAAGAACTTTCAGCCGAGATCGCTCCAGCAGCAGAGTTGGGCCTCTACGATGATCAGCCGATAATCATCCCCGACTTACGGCAGAAGAAGCGACCGTGTCAGCGACTGTGACTTCTGCAGAGATCTCCATGCAGCCTGATGCCTCTACACCGACGCCAGACGCCATTGATGTGAACCCCATCGCAGAAAAGACGCCGACGACTTCGTCACAGATCATCCCAGAAGACATGATGCGGCAGATTATGAACATCATGGAGGACCACTACAAACTGCGCGCAGCAGGGTCCGAAGCTTTCGAAGGCTCCAACGTGACAGCACCCCAGAGGCACCCCCGTCAACGTAGCAGCCAAGACGATGTCACCTTCGCTGAAGGAAGTCCCGCACCACCTTGACGAAGGACCTAGATGTACAGCCTTCGCTAAGGCCTTCGCGGCGGAGAGATCATCACCATCTTCGATTTCATCTCTAGATATGGACTCAGACCATCAGACATCACGGAAGCCTTCGCTGAAGGTCATATCATCGATCCCCGGACCGGACGCAAATGAAGCTTCAAGCTGGCGGCATTCGCGAAAGACATATGATTCCAGATCTTCATCGTCTAGAAGAACATCGAGGGACTGCCGAAGAGCTTCGCGAAGCTATCAACATTCACCTCACAAGTCTCCGAGAAGATCATCCCATAGACGATCTCCACTCCGTTCATCACCAGGTCGATCACCCATCAGATCTCCACATAGAGCGGCGCACAAGTCAACTAGATCGCCACAAACCTCATCAGATATTCAGATAGCTACACGCAGTCCCGAAGAGCATCTACAATTTATTAATGATGATGGTTTTGAGGATGATGGAGGAATCATATTTTCTGATGCAGAGATACGGTATTGGATGGTCAATAACCTAGATCTCACATCACCATCTAAAAGTGGCAATACAGCTCAGACGTATTTGATGAAGGAAGATGATCCAGATGCAATCACTCTACCCCCGATCGACCCGATTGCGGCAGTGCCACAGAATCTAGATGCAGCTTTCCAGAAAGCTACGAAAGTTCAGATACCACATCTACCCAACTTTCAAGCCAAGAAGTTCTCCACGCATAACATGGACTCCTTCTACAAGGCCCAGGACATCGATGAGAACTATAAGATCATCAGCGATGTAAAGAACAAGATTTACAAGATGGATGATCGCAAGTTGGCTCATATAGAAACCATGACGAGACGTATGTTCTTTGGGTTAAATAGATCTAGGACGATCAATGAGACTCTTATTACTAGATTCCGGGATTCCACGACGGAAGATGATAGAATGATTTATTCTGCCTTACTTATGCAAAAGAAAGATCAGCAGTTTTTAACGGATCATCTTACATCTGTTTCAGCAGCACTGACCTTAGCTCGTCGTCAAGGCCTCCTCGCCTCCTGTAATTGGGGGGAGAACTTTACAGCCCCACTTTATACAGCCCCGTGGTCGACAACATCCATCTTTGACGGAGAAATCGACAAGGTCGCCAAGGAAGTCTCTAAGGATTCCAGGGAAGTCCTTATGATTAGATCGATGGACACACTAGCCAGCGTCATTCGTCAGACTTCACAAAGATACTCAGGCAGATCTAAGTTCACGGGCCTACAAAGAGCAAGAGACAGGAAGATAGCCAGCTCTAGAGGTAAAGATTCTTTTCGTCGCCCATATGGCAACTATAGAGGAGGATCAGGAAGAGGCAGGACACCCAGAGGTTCCCGCAATTATAGACGCTGAAACACAGGTTCGGAACGACTGGAGTCTTCCACCCCCAGCCGTTCCAGTACAACCAGCTCAAGTGGGTGGACGCCTCCAACTACACTGGGAAAACTGGGGAATACTGCAAGATCCTTACGTCTCCAACATTATTCAACACGGATTTCGTATCCCTCTACAGGACAAGCCTCCGCTGACAATCAAACCCCCCAAGTTCGATTTACAAGCGCAACAACTACCAAAGATAAAAGAGGCTGTCTCATCACTCCTATCCAAACAGGCCATAGAAGTAATAGATCAAGCAAACGTCGAACCAGGTTTCTACTCCCCAGTTTTCCTAGTTCCCAAGAAAAACTCCACGGAGAAATACAGACTCATCTACAACATGAGCTTTTTCAACAAGAACTATCTACGCAAACCACGAAGTTTTCGCGATGATACATTTGCCTCAGTTACGCCAGATGATTCGGTCCTATGGACTACATGGGCAGCATAGATCTACAGGATGCCTACTTGCACATCCCCATTCATCCCGATTCCAGGAAATACCTACGATTTACTCTAGAAGGGCTACATTACCAGTGGAAAGTACTCCCATTCGGAATATCATCAGCCCCCTGGCTATTCACGAGGATAACGAAACCGATTATCAAATTTCTACATCGTCAAGGGCTACGCGAGTCGTTTTACCTCGACGACGGGATACAAGTAGATCAAGATCCACTCGTCTCAAACTACAGTTAAATTACATCATAAAGCTACTAACACAACTAGGTTGGTTAGTAAACTTACGCAAGTCGGACCTAGTACCATCGCAAGAGACCTACAGTTCCTAGGTATTCGATTCATCACAAATCGCAACCGTATTATGGTACCAGAAGACCGTTGGCTCAAGATACAACAGACCATTCCACCAGCTCTACTCTCTCCGTTACCACTCGCGACAATGGCAGAGCCTACTAGGTCTTCTCACATCAGCCCAAGACATGACTGTCACAGGCAGATTACAGTTACGTCCCCTACAGGTCCTCATCAACGCACATCTCAACGATGTACAACCATTCAGTCTACCGAAACATCTCAGACCACATCTACTATGGTGGACCAAGAAATCGAATGTCTGCGAAGGGATTTGTTTAGCAGAGCAGGAATACAAAACCCATCTGTATGTAGGCAGCGTCACTCCAAGGTTGGGGAGCTCATCTCACCAACCACACGATATCAGGGTTATGGAATCAGCAAGAATGCAAACTCCATATAAACAGTCTAGAAATGAAAGCTGTAATCAGCGCCATTCTACATTGGAGCACATTTCTACAAAATGCGCCCTAATGATCCATACAGACAATTCGACAGTGGCGTTCTACATAAACAAGCAAGGCTCAACGAGATCGATGAACCTTTTGAACCTAAGCTTTCAACTGTTCGATTTAATACAAGATCTAAATCTACATGTCAAAGCAGTGCACATTCCCGAGCCAGAAATATACTAGCAGACGCGGCTCTCTCTCGGCCTCATCTACCATCACCGACAGAGTGGATGATCAACCGGAAATTTTTGCACAGATAATCAAGCAATTAGGGCGCCGCTAATAGACCTATTAAGCCACGCGATTCAACAATCAGCTACCGACATTAAATTGTCACCAGTCCCAGACCCCCAAGCTTGGGCAACGGACGCTCTAAGTCTATCATGGGAAGGCCTCAATGCGTGCAGCGTTTCCGCCGCCAGCAATAATACCTCAAGTATTACAGAAAATCAGACAAACACAGAGCCTACAACTCACTTTGGTCGCCCTACTGGCCGGCCAGAACGTGGTTTCCCATACTAATTCAAGAAATCGGTCAACCAACACTGGAGCTACCCAAGCGCGCCAAACCTGTTAATTCATCCTCACACCAAACAAGTGCACGGAAACCCAGCAATGTTCCAACTACACGTATGGACTGTATACAAATGTGTTTAAACAAGAGAGGATATTCTGCCAGGGCGGCAAAAGCAGTCACGCTTGCCTTACGTTACTCAACTCGTGGCAATGTACCTATCGACGACAAGTGGCACAGTTTCGAAAATTATGCAACAAAGAAAGGGTTTACAGCAAGAGAGGCTTCACAACCTCAAGTGGCAGACTATTTGTGTTACCTACGCCAAAACAAACATTTAAAAGGTTCAACGATATCAACATATCTTGCCGCCAGCTTAGCTCTGTAATCACCATGAGAGCGGGTGTCAAATTGACAAGATCTCCAGAGTTACTGGCCTTACTACGAGCTTTCGATTGGAGGACCAAAGCGGAAGTTCCACGCTTCCAGCTTGGGATCTGAATGTAGTGTTACAACACCTCACGAGTGAGGTCTATGAACCCTTGGAATCGACAAACTTTGAATTTCTCTCACAGAAAACATTGTTTCTGCTATCGCTAGCCACAGCAGCAAGAATGTCTGAAATTCACGCTTTGGATTACGAGAGGATACAGTTTGATGACAATCATAACACAGCGCACCTCCTCGGATTAAGATGGGATTTCATTGCAAAGAATCAACTGCCAGGTCAACCAGACAGATTATTCCACATCCGGCTATCCTCTATTCTCGGATCACAAGATACACAAGACCTATCACTGTGTCCGTAAAAGCTCAAAGTTTATTTCTGACGATCCAAAACAAGGAGAAGATTTCTCAAACGTTTATTCATCCCATTATCGCCCTCTGAATCAAACAGAAGTGTCACGGACCACAATATCTATTTGGATAAGGACTGTCATTCTCCGTGCCTACAAGGCAGCAGGCTTGGACCCACCAACAGCATCAAATCCACATGAGATCAGGGCACTGGCCTCTACCCTCGCCCTACACGGTAACTGTTCCTTGAACACGATTATGGAAGGATGCTATTGGAAATCTAACATGGTATTTGCTAATCACTACCTAAGAGACATCACTACAGAAGATGTCTCTGGCATTCACCATTTCGGACCACTGGTCCTCGCTCAGCAACTGACAGTCCCTCGTAGGCGTTAAAATATTAGCCTCACAAGATTAATATGTATTTTATACATACTCATCTAGCTTATAACTCTAAGGAGTTTTAGGGCTATGTATATATGTTCAGCTTAAGTATTCTACCTTAAGCATATACTTGGATATAGTCAATTTCAGTGCCTCTATCAGAGTCACCTATATATATATATATATAATTTATATGTATTGTTCAATATATTCATAATGTAATTCCCCTTTAATGGCTTTATATAACCTATGGTTTCTTTATACAGGATACATCCTAAATCTAAGACTTCATGAAGTTCCGTGGGGATATTACAGTATATCTATACTAAATCACTAATTATAAATCCAAAGTATTCTGTTACCCACCTCCGTTCCGTAGGATGCTACAAGCAAAGAGCATGAGTCAGGATAAGGAAAATATGTAATTTTTAGAGTAAAATTGATATTTTATACTTATCCTGACTCATGAGGTTAGCCCTCCCATCCTCCCCACATAACACTTTGGATTTCCCTGTAAATTCAAGTGTTGGGCTCGCTAAATCAGGAGAGAGTGGAGCACATGGCCAGAGGGTGGCGACACCTTTTCCCGCCAGGGGAGACAAAGGGGAGCAACTCGTGGTGAGTACCAATTAGTGATTTTATTTTGAAGGGAGCTTCAAATAAGGAGATACAAGTGTTCCACTATGTTCGCAAGAAGAAGAAGACAAGCAAAAGAGCATGAGTCAGGATAAGTATAAAATATCAATTTTACTCTAAAAATTACATTTTTGCTGTTTCCCTGGAAACATGACTTAGGCTGTAACTATGAGGATGTCATCTTTTTGCATTTCCATGGCAACAAGTTAGGCTTCAACTGAATTTGGTCGTAGTGCTCCTTTCTTGAGTAGATCTTAAAAACCTTTCAATACTCTCCTTCCACTCTGCTGTATACACTCCAAAACATTTGACATAATCATAACTAGCAGACATATTTATAAAGAGTATTTTGCCGTTGCGGGGGATATTGATGACTTTGTCTTCTTGTTATGTCTGGACTGAGTGTGATCAGCTGGTCATGCTACTCACACTTCCTGGTAGCAATTATACCCCTATCTGAGGGAAGGGGAGTAACTCCTGAGGCTTTCAGACAAGCAGAATTGTCTGAAGCATCAAGGGGCCTGAAGTAAAGTTAATTTACTTTGTAAAGGAACAGTTACGTCATCTACATGTTTGATTTTATGTGTTTACTCTTTATGTGTCAACTTGAAGTCTAGGAAATTGCAAATTTTGCAAATGTGCGTGTTTTTTCCAGCCATCAGT
Organism: Haliotis rubra; assembly: GCF_003918875.1. Lineage (NCBI taxonomy): Eukaryota > Metazoa > Mollusca > Gastropoda > Lepetellida > Haliotidae > Haliotis > Haliotis rubra. The sequence goes on along the minus strand of NW_025764948.1, from coordinate 278,312 downwards.
CGTGCAACTGGGATGTGTCCTCACGATGTTGCTGGGACCCTGCAGCAGCTGACCTTCATGGTCAAGAAGGATGGAAAGTAAGTACCGAGACTGTTAGATGCATGTAAATAAAGTTTGACTCGTTACCTGCTTCCATTTCATGCCAAAATACTAAGAAACAGTGTTTCAGTGAATATTTAATGATTGTCTTACAAGTTATTTACTTTTGGTTTGTCTAGTTCATATTGGAAGTCTGTGTCATATAAGTTGGATGCCAAACACTACCTCAGTTACTGGAAGTTATTTTTCCTTTTAACAGATTTAAGAATTAAATAAACAATTTATTGAGCTTTTGAAAAAACATCGTGTTTGGTAAAATATGTTACAATATAATTGTTTAGTCATTTAAAAAAATAATTCTGAAGATAGCAGTAAATTAGTGTTGCATTTACTATATCATTCGACATGTTTTTTAGAATTGTCATATCTGTGAATCGCAAGAAGATACAAGAATACATGGACAAACTGAAGTTAAAAGCACACCAACGTCTTGAGCTAGATGCTGAGTGCCTACGCTGGACTCCTTTAATATCTAATCAAACTCTATTGGAAGAAGAGAAACGTGCTGAGAAAGAGGTGGGTCCAAGGTTCCGTCTGCCATTTGGAGCTCCTACAACTTCTAGATACTTTAGGGTGGGTAATATTTGGGTTGTTGTATGGTGGCATGCTTGTGCTGTGAAGACCATTTCTGTATGGGATGTTACCAGCAACTCTGGGCTTTTCTTGTCTGCACCCACCTGCATAGTGTTACTTTTGTTTCTCAGGGGTGTCTTGTAGCAAGGTATGTCATCATTACTTTGACCATTATCCACATTTTGTATGTAGTTCTGTTATGTCCTTAGATAGCTTTTCTTCATCACAGATGTAGTTGTTTCATTGGGAAAGGAATGAAGTAGTATATCATTTGAAGCCAAAACTCATTTCAGCTAAAGCTTTGCCATGAATGCTTTTGCAGTAACATGCATTATACTCAATCATCCTGAACTAAGATGTGTGAGATTGGATGTAAGTGTAAATGCAGCATGACACATCCACAGTTTGTATTATTATGTACACTAATTACAGTGAGATTAACATTGTTATACAGAGTTAATATGTTAGTTTTTACTGATTACACTCGCAGGTCCTTCTTTGTATAGAACAACCTAAACTTTTTATCCTGCTATGGAGAAGGGACTTTTAATATCTCATACTTCTCAGTGATAGTCTGTGGGGGATAAGTTGGTACCAAGCTTCTTGCATAGTGTGTTAAGTCTGACAGGAGCATCCACCTTTTTGTAAAGGTTTATAGAGGGACTTATCTGAGTTTGATCAATATTTTCTAAACTTATTAAGAAAAACATTATAAATGTAGAACCTTTGTGTGCTATCACTTTAAATAGTTTGGTGTTGTAATCCCAAAGACTTCAGTTGATTTTATCATCTGTGATTTATTTATTAAAAAACACCTATGTGTTTAGCACCTATTGAATAGAACATTCCTTTTTAGTACTTGTTAATGTCGAACTCAAAAATTGATGTCATAATCTCAGTTCCATTCATCAAGTGATTGATTTATGTACTGCGTCACAACCAGCTCATTGAACATTATCCTGGTATGCTTCATTTGCATGTTGTTGTTTCATAAGAACTGTTCATTTCTATAATACCGATTCATCAACATTTCATTGCACGCTTCTTCCTTTAGTGTGTCAGTGCTATGTTCTGTGTGTTGTTGATGTTACTATGAAACATGAAGAAGTAAGTCCTATTTAATATCAAGTGATTTCAAATTGTCATAACACAAAACAGAAGTATTAGATTTGTCTCTGCATTTGCAGTATGTTTCATGACTGATTCAAACAACTCATTCATATACCGGTAATTATTTTTTTTAATGGTCGTTAGAAAGGAAAGAGTTTTGAAAGTGTTATATGTGTGAAGTGCAGGTTTTGAAGAAGAAATTGTTTCTTTATGCCTATGAAGTAAATGTATCAATCATGCACAACAGTTACGGGAGATGAGTGAGGTGGTCAACAGCATAGCAGAAGACCGACGTCAGTTGCTGGAAGATTCAAAGCTCAGTCCTGTCAAAGAAGTCCCAATCAAAAAAGGTATGCTGGTACAAACTGCCATAAAGACCTTGAAACATTCTAATATCTCTGATATCCTAAATATGGTAAAACAATTAAGACATATCTTCAGGATCCATAATGGTTTCATCAACATACCATTGGATATTATGAAATAAGCTATGATACTGAAATACACTAGATCCATGATTGCTGTACTTAATAGTTGCTTAAAGACTTCGCAGCTCATCAGATTTCAAGAACCTTGATAAAGTACTTTGCTCCCTTCCCATTTCCATATTCAGTTTGACTTGAAAAGTGAATGTATTTTCAGGTTGGAAAGAAGCCAGGGAGAAAAAGGTTGAACAGCTTCAAGTCACCCGTTCCAGAACCTAAGAGATCTCGAAAGAGTCTAATGACAGAAATAAGCAACAGCTATCTTGAAGGTGAAGGACTACCCTCTTAACAGTTTCTCCCCAAACATATGCAAACTATAGCTATTTGTGCATGTCATTTTTAATATGTTTCGTTACCGAAGTGATAGATGCCAAATTTGATTATATATTAGTATAGAATACATTAGATCATGTATAATCCAATGGGCTTCTCATCAACATTATTTTTTTTTCGCTTTTTGTTAATTTTTAATGTGTTAAATAACTCTTGTGTTTGTATTTACCACCCCCAGATAAACTGAAGAGTGTTCCAAAAACAGAAGAAAATCTAAACGGCAACAACTGTAATAAAATGTCAAACAAGACTCTTAAGAAAGAAATCAAAGGAAGACCTGAGATTACACTTCGAAGAAATGGACATATTGTAACAGAACATGTTGTTCAGAAGCGACGAAAGAGGAAAGGCGGATGGCCAAAAGGAGTTCCTCGTGGCTCGCCTGTGAAGAAAGACCCAGTGGTACGTCGAGGCCGGCCAGGCAGACCACGAAAGGTGGGTGCTCCTGCATGAGCTGTGACAGGTGTGACATAATGAGATCCATATCTGGATCCGTAGTTCATGTAGATGGCTTGTCCGGCACTATTTGCCATATCACACTTTTAGTTAGTTTTACTTCTCTATCTATAATGAATGTCAGAGAAAAATTACTATCAGCATTAAGAAATGTTAAGTATTTGGATGTATACAGATTGCTATAGCCAAGTGCCTATGATTTAAGAAAGAAAGACAAAAAGGGCCAGTTTCCTTCTTTGACCGGTATTTATGCACTTTCAAATTTGAAGTGCCAAATTCCATAGTTGCCAGATTTCAGTTAAGCAAAAAAGACTAAACATATAATGGTGAATCTGTATTATCAAGTCTATGATAAGTTCTATTTTTATCTGAACTTACAAATATATCAAAGGTTACCGACTGAAAAAAAGACTAAATGATACATTGGCCACAGAGTTTGAAAAAGTGATCAGCTTTTAGTCTTTGTTTTTGTGGACTCTCAAGTCTAGAATTTGGAAATTGTAGGTTAAAACATCCTAAGAAATATGTTCATATGTGGCATATTACATTTAGGAGAAGTATTTATTCATTTTGTTTTCAGGATTGTAAACTCTCCTCTCTCTCCCTCTCTCTGGTATTAAACCATGTCCATTTCTCCCAACTTTTGATGAAAAACATAAAACATAAGATATAACTGGTGCATAAGTCTAAGAACAAACATTATACTGACATCATTCAAGGTATATTTATCACCATCCAGTTGTCGTGTGCATTCCTCAACAGTATATATAGCTTACGTAGCACAAAGGGATGGACTTTGATTTCTTTGACGTTCTTACTTAAACCAGATAATGGAAATGATTATAATTTTTTCAAACAGAAGATTGATTTTCAAAAGGATGTTGCCTTATCACTGTTAGGCGTGTAACTAATTATTACACATTGTCAGTTTTTGTGGTTAAATTGAGTTAATGTGTCGGTGATCATTGGTAACTGTAATTGAATAGTTCACTTATATATTTAATGGTACTCAGATATCCATAATATATGAAAACAGGTGCTGTGATCTGTCAGGTTTTAATCTTAATTTCTTGTACTTTTCCAAGAGGGCTTAAAATGTTCCTTTCTATTTCCAATTTTTTTCTTTTCTATTTTTTTTAAGTGGTTTAACTGAAGAATGCATAAAATTTTTGTTTTTACTTCCAGCTTCGCCACAGAACCCTGGTTGAATCTCAAGTCTCAGGTGCAGAAGAAAGTGATAACCCATCAACTCCAGTTCACACAAAATTGGAAAACAAAAGTGATACTGAGGAGGAAGAGCCTGAGACAAAACGTGAAGAAGAGGAGGATGTTGATGATGAGGTGACCATTAATGGAGACGTCAGTAAGTTGACAGATGGTAGTGATGGGGAGATGGACATGGATATCACGAACACTTCTGTACAGAATTCAGCCTCACCTGACAAGGCTGTGTCTGCTGTGAACAGCGCGCTGCAGACTCTGGCGCACCGAGCAAGAATGGTAACGTGGCTGACTGTGATGACAACAATGAAGAGAAAGACAATAAAAGTGATGATTCTTCATCATCGTCATCATCATCGTCTGATAGTGACAGTAGTGATGATGATGAAGATGATGATGATGACGATGAAGATGGAAGTCATGAGGAAGATGAGAAAAAGTGTAATGAGGTTGATACAGAGGTATCTATTAAAGCCCCGGTTGAAAGTGAGAAAGTGGTGAAATCTGTTGATATTCATACAAATGGAGTTGAAACAGTGAAGGAAAAAGAGAATGAGGAAACAAATGAAAGTGCTATTAAAAGTGATGATGATGATGATGACGATGATGATGAAGAAGAGGAGGAGGAGGATGACGAGGAAGAAGATGATGAAGAAGAGGAAAGTGAAGAAAGTGAGAAAGAGGAAACTGTAAATTCACCCAAAAATGTTCCAAAATTGGAGTCTCCAGCAAGTTTGGAACAGGAAAGAGAAACATTACCCAGTGAATCTTCAGGTCCACCTGAGCCAAGTCCAGCCATTGAACCTACAGAATGTGTGTCCGATTCAAATAGTGATGATGGGCCCCCTGCCCCTCTCACACCACAAGTGCCAACTCCTCGGCCTATGTCTCCTAATATACCCATGCCAAGCCCAGGTGCCAACCCAGACTCTGAGCCAGAGCCTGAGCAATTGCCTATGCATGAGCCAGAGCCACGGCCTCCCACTCCGCGCCAAGAAGAGCCAGTTATTCAGGAGAGCAAACAACCAGACACTCCCCCATCTCCACAAGTACCAACACCAGTTCCTGCAGCAGCAGCAACTGAAACCCCAATAGCAGCATCTGCTTCAACTAATTCCTCAGTGGAGCACACACCAGACACAGCAGATATACCCAGTGATGATAATTTCCAGGATATTAGTAGTGATACCACTGTGCAGGACACTCTCAGTGCCTCTAATAACTTTGAGGAAGCGCTTGCCCAGGAGCTGAGGAACAATTATGAACAAATTGACAATAGTGCAACAGGTAACATTGCAACGGAGCAAATGGCTCAGCGTGACATGAGCATGAACAATGTACAGCCACCAACTCCAAACCATCCAAGCCAGACCTGCAGTAGTGTGGGACCTGTGTTCTCACCCCAGAATACACAGATCAACAATATGCCTAATACCAACCTAGGCAACAATGGATTTAATGCAGTGGATATAGATGTGACACAATTAGGTCTTGAGTCACCTACATCAATTAGTAGTAATGAGATGGCCAACAACTCTGTTGAATCTGCTCCCACCCCTAATTATTCTGATTGTGCACAAGCCCAGATGCCCCCAACCCAGATGCCTCAACCACAGCAGCTACCCCCAACAACGCCACAGCAACAACAGCAGCAGAGCTGTGCTCAGGTTCAGAGTTGTGCTCAGTTGCCACAGAATTGTTGTATTCAAGCCCAGCAGTCATACTGTAATAATCAAAGCCGTGTGACTCGATTCATGGATACTGTTCAACATCATCCAATGCAGATGCCTGTGAGTTCAGGAACGTACCTTCCACCACCAGCTACAAGCTCTGTGGTATATGGGTCATCTGGTTCAAGTTATAGTCCTAGCATGCTACCCCAGAATACCCACAGATTGGTCCACAATAATACTCCTTGTGGAGGACAACAGAACACTGGCAACTACCAGAATCCAAATAGCTGTAGCTTGTCAAAATTACAGCAAATGACTGCCAATATGATGGACTTGATGCATGAAAATACCATGACCCCACCACCCAATCTGACCCCTCCACCTCATACCATGACCCCACCTCCAGCCATGATTCGCTCCATGGCAACTCCGCCCATTCCCAATCTTCAGCCACAACTGCAACTTCAGCCTCAACAGTGTAGCAAGTATCCAAGGAGCAGACAAACCACACGTAAACCTCAAAGTGCTAACCCTAATGTGACAGTAAACCCTAGTGTGCCGTTCACTCCTAATGTGACAATTCAGCCAGGGTCTGGAATGCTTCCCCGGTACAATATGAACATGTTCAATAGTTATCGTCAGCCAATGATAAATCATGGCTATATTCCCAACCATGGTTTCTTGAACCAACCTCAACTGCCAATGCAGGTTGGAATGATGAACATGCACCCCGCAGCCCAGCAACCCTTCCAACAACAAATGCAGCAGTCCCAGTCCAACAACCCCATGTATGCTTACAGCTATATGACTGCTCCATCACTCAACATGAACAATGTCAACCCTGTCATGCGGAGGTAGTACTTGCCCCACTGACATACAACACATGCCATAAAACTTTCATCGCATTTCATTTGTGTACATATATATATCAGAGAGTTTGCTCATTTTCACCCATTTTCATTGTTTGCATTTGTTCAGGTGCAAAGTGTTATACTAATTTATGTCGTGATGGATCACAAGATGACAGAGACATTTGTGAAAAGTGATCAAAGATCTCAGACATGAGATAGTGAGTGCTATGTTCAATAAGTGGAGATTACTACACCCAGCAGAACAAGATAATCATTGTTTCCTAGACATGATTTGGACATTTTGTCCCAGACATGCTGTACATTTGACTTAAAAAAGTTCACCTTCTGAACACAGGGACATCCCGAGTGTCTATTTTACTAGATGTCTCAGGTTTTTCTTACTTAGAGGTCAACTGTTGTACAGTTTTTATTATTTCACCTTCCATTGATAACTGTGAGGTCGTATTTGTCTGATGGTATATTTTTGTCTAGATTGTAAAGATCTTTAAAAAAATGTGCATTGTGCATTTTGAATAAATTATAACTTAATTCTATCTATCACTCATGTGAGTGAATGTCTTTGTTTTGATTATGTTGCGGTGCTCTGCTGAAGAGCTGAATACAGACACAGTATTTGGATTCCAGAGGAGCCAATTTTTCAGAAAACATGATTTAAAACAGTCACACAAACTGCACTCTTAACCACCAAAGTTTCCCTTGTACCAAGAAATTGTTTGTTTTAGAACCACCATGTTACAAATCAGGATGGAATGAAGTTTGTATTCTCTGACTAAAGTTACGTTATAAGTAAGGATTATTTCGACAAAGTTTTGCAAAATACTAAAGTGACTACAAAGTTCACTGTCTCAAATGAGAATATGTAAAGCCATTACTTAGTTGACTCCTTGCATAAACTGGAATTCCCTAGAATTATTTTCACCATTTGTTCAAATACTACTTTTTCCTACTGAAGGTGTACATCTATCTACCACTAACTGAAGAAAACTATTGGTTTAATAAATAGCAGTTATCAAAATGTCTGGGTGTCAACTTGAAATTAGCACCAGTCTGTAGAGGACAGTCTCATCCTCTCTGAACTACAAAAATTTGCTCTTGACTTCTGTTGTACCTCTGAAGTAGGCCACAACTGACCTTGTACCATTTATACAAGTCGAGAACAACACAAAATACCTTCAGCTGGGGCAACGTTTTCCTTTGTAAATACGCTTCTTATGTTGTCTTCATCTGCTGGACAATCTGTTACAGGTTATATGACAAATTGAATACCAGCAAAACAAATTACTGTGGGATGTTCTGTCATGTTCAATATTTTACTTCACAGGGGTGATATGTTGTTGCAAGACTCATCAAGTAGATACATTGAAATCTATACAACCCATGAACGCATCACTCAGAACTCACTTTCAGGATCAACTTTAAAAGTAAGTTTGAAAAGGATTTGTCTCCAAATAGTATTTTGAGGGATTTGCCCTGAGCGTGGGAATGACATTGACAAACCTACCAACACAATCAAGGTGAACTAGGATTTAAACTCATGGCTTTAGGTTTATGCTGTGCTCAAGGGACACAACTCTTCATTGACAACTGCTGCTCTGAAGACGAAGGGTAACTTCTTCCAGTTACATTCGCTCTGTGAAGATCTGTGTTAGAATTGATCTTCAGTAACCCGTGCCTGTCGTAAGAGGCGACTAACGAGATAGGGTGGTCAGGCTCACTGATGTGGTTCACACGTCATCATATCCCAGTTGTGTAGGTCGATGCTCATGCTGTTTATCACTGGATTTTCTTGTCCAGACTCGATTATTTACAGACCACCGCCATATAGCTGGAATATTGCTGAGTGCGGTGTAAAGCCAAACTCACTCACTCCAGTAACATTTAGACATTGGTGTGATGAATAAGCGGGTGGGTAGTTCTAAGGATGTACAACTTCATGAAAAGATATGTGACGTTTAGATCATTACAATTGAGGTATTCATTCCATGGAAGTGAATGTTAACTAGTTGACATTTGTCCCCTTTGAGGAGCAGACTGACCGACAGATTTCATTCATTGTTATATCCCCTCACCCCACCTGTCGGCAGGGGATAGAAACAGTACAGAAATCGCTCTTAAACGAGTACTTTTCTGTGCAAATCGTTTGTGAGAAAGGATAAAACAAAACAAGCCATAAATGATCATTTTATTATTTAGTTACACACGATTTACATACACGAGATCACTTCATGCAGCTCTACAGCTGTTACCTGAGTTGTATTGTCCTCCATCTCAGGGAGGTAACCTTTGACCTGAGACTTCATTCAACGACTTTGCAACAGCTGATGAGATGGATTAAGGTGATGACACTCAGCCATGCATATATACTGCTTGATTATGTTCAAAGCCAACATCTCACACATACATCCATACTAACACTGTCTACTGCTTAATTTGCTTTACTGCATCCATAACGTCTGTCAAATTAGCATAATCTCCAAACTCTTTCTCCCTGTGCTCAAACAATATTCCTTGTTCTCCTGGACCAACTACGAATACGGCTGAAACAGAAACAAAACTGTGTTTAGAGAAGCCAAATCGCTGTCCATACTTATCCCAAGTACCGGTTCATGAAATCGATAACTGTTGGTTGTATTAAATATCATGATCTGGGATAAGGAAGGCAATGGGCTAGTGAAAAACAGTACATAAGCCATATCAGTTTACTACTGTGCAGGCTTTCACAGCCATTCAGGTACTGTGACTTCTTCAATGGAAGCACTTACCTCCCAGCAGCCTCCCTTCACCAATCATGTTGCCTTTCACTCCACTCTGTCGGTTGGAGATGACGTTCATCCATACTTTAGCTCTTAGTAGCGCTGAAAACAACATCCATCGCTCTGTTGGACCATAAAACTTGCGCTGCAATGAAGACAAATACTGTAACTTTCACATGTCAGACTATTTACCAGTATTTCAGAACACCTGTGTAGCCAATTGGTTGGTTGACTTTTTTACGGATCACTGACCTCACAAATGAATGTCTCTCAATGAAAGGGTGAGCAATTTTGCAGCTGTACCATGGCACTGAGTAGACAACTATATCTCGGGCACACAAGCCAGTGGACACTGTGAGCAACATCAGCAGTCACTGGGGTACAACTGTGCAATCAACCAAGTTGTTGAACTTGACCACCTGACATGCACTGGCTAATCAGATTCTCACGAAATGTCAGTGACCTTGCAACACTAAAAACTGCACATGCACTGTTCTACATCAGAGCCTCACATTAGAACAAGTTGTCTAGATATGTTTTCATACTACAGGTGATTTCTCCTTTGTTTTGTAATTTGGGCAATAAGGTTACTGAATGGATATTGAGATGGTAAAGGCCAAATAACACCACAAGAATTACCTCTTTGTCCAGGAAGACATCACCTTTGAAAAAGGGTCGGAACTCTTTGACTCCAAGGGTCTCATGCACTACAGCATGCAGAGCCACTCCTTGGGCATCAAGATCCGACTTTAGGGAGGACAGCCCTTGGGCCTCCTGGAACAGATGACACAGTGATACACCTGGGCTTCTCAGGAAGACGGGGAACCAGTTAATGAAAGAGTGAAGGAATGGATAGGTGTGGGAGAGAATGTGTGGGGCTGAATAAGCTGCAGTGGTCAGTTGGTTTTTTGTTTTGTTTAACGTCACACTCAGCAATATTCCAGCTGTGTAGTGGCGGTCTGTAAATAATCAAATCTGGACCAGACAATCCAGTGATCAACAGAATGAGCATCGACCTACACACTTGGGATATGATGATATGTGTCAACCAAGTCAGCGAGCCTGACCACCCGATCCTGTTAGTCGCCTCTTGCAAGCATGGGTTACTGAAGACCAATTCTAACCCGGATCTTCATGGATGAGAATAAGTGTGTGAACTGAATGGATATGTGAAATGCTATGTTTGATAAAGTTTACGATACACATGATGTGAAACAAAGATTGACTTCACGTTCTGTCGACCTGGCCCTGAACGCACCTCCCGACACAAAGGTCATCCGGGTCGCCGCACTGCCATTATCACTGCACCACTTTTCTCCCATAATGCTTTGGCCTGGAATTAGACACACACAAAGAAAATCATTGGTTTTTGATCATTATGCATCACATGGAATATATATTTCCCTGTGTATATATATTATCAATAGTATAATCAAGGTGATACACATCTCAACCTTGTATACATTGCCAAGGCAAATATTTTGTCTGAACATCAGGTGAAATCTTAGTTCGAGTGAGGTTGAACAAACTACACGTACCTATGCATATTGAGACTACAGGTTACTTGATTACTTTTTGTATCATAGTTCATTTGCATCAAGAGTACACTAAATACTCGTAACATGATATAGTCAGTGATTCTTCTGTATCATGTTTCAAGTGTGATCTAAGACAGGATTTCACATTCATCATAGTTAATACTGCAAAAATTAGTGTATGTTACATTCCTCCATCTATCGTCAGGGAGTATGGTTTTACGACACTTTTAGCATTATTCTAGCAAAATCACAGCGAAGAACACCAGAAATGAGATCCACATATTGTTGGGATTTGAACCCATGCCTTTGGGAAGACAAATTGATGCTTTAACCACAAGGCTTCCCCACTACACATCATAATTACTGCTTTACAAGGAAGTCAGCTTCTTAAACACATGAATCAAGCCAGCAAGTACCAACATCACAATGATTTGGGAATGGTAGTTTCCAGGTAAGTTCATTGTTGATCACATCCTTGAGAATATGAAAATGGCATTCAGGTCCAGTTTATCCAGGACTTTTCTAGCTGTCAAATGCATCAATTTAGCTCAGAATTTGGACCAGTTATAGAACTACAACACCACAAGGGGACAAAGACACAGGCCAGGCACATGGTAGACATGTGCTTCACACCAGATGGATCACAGAACTGTCCATACCTGGCTGATGCGGTCTGATCCTGCCATTGGCTACTGCAAACTTACAGTCTTAAACTTGCAAGAGTTACCTCCCATATTAGTAGAAAACATAAAATCCTTTTTCTGCACTGTCGGAGGACACAGGGGCAGAACAAGTCTCAGGTTGTGCATGTGTGTTGTAACAGCGGATGAACAAGTATTGTGTGGTTATGAAATGGGCCGGCAGGACAAGAATCTACAATCACCATTACGTAAGTCCTTCTGTGACACCGCTGACATACAGCTGACTACAGTGTATCTCACTCTCTTAATAGTCTGATGGTAAATACATCCTGAAGATTAATTTGAGATATGACTGTACCCCTTCTACAGTGAGCAATCACATAGTCACCTTGAATTCCTTTGGTTTCTCTTCAATTGTCTTCAGATTGATCCCAGACAAGTACGGCAGCGTTGCTTTCACTGGTGTCGGTACGAAGGGGTTGGTTGGCAAGTTGCACAAGATGGCTGCCCCGGCAGCAACCCCAGCCACTCCCAGCAATACACGGGACAAGCCCATCGCAGGGAGGCTGGAGTAAACAAACATTAATAATACCAGTATTGGAGTTAAAATTAAAGGAAATCTAACTTAATGGCCTTCCATGGAAAATACAGTCTAATCTTCAATGCTCAAAAAATTGTAGAACTACCGGTACATAGATCTAATATTATTATGCTTTTTGGAATATATCAATATTTTTAGTCTCTTCAGGAAACAATATTTCAGTGCACAGTGACTGAAAGTTTCCAATTAATACAGGCTGACCTAACACAATGGTTACTGGCCCATTTCACGACACCAACCCCATAAAGATTCTGGCTAAGATCAAGATCTCATCAACCTATCCTGGATATAGGTGAAAATATGGACTGTGTGATTGGCCACTGAAAGTTGACTTTGTTGATTGTGCTCTTTCACATCTTGAAATGTATTATCCTAATATCAATCGATGGATTGTCTCCCAGATACAGGTTGTCAAAATATACATATGGAAATTAAAATACGAAACACCTAATTCGTAGAACTATAATTTTGTGAATTTAGAAAGCAGAACATTTCTCAGAATGATTTATTAACATTGCATCTTGCTGTACTGCTTGATTTTTAGAGGAGGTATTCGATGCAGGTGCAATGGTGTGCAATGTCATACCCCAACAATGTTGAAATCAAATGTTTACTGATAACATGTCACGCTCTCTACTTTCAATTTGGACTGAATATTCAGTACCATAATTGTCATGGAATGTCATAATTGTCAGAGGCTACACGGAGGCAAATTACTGGCTTGAGAAATGCAGGAATGTCCCTAACATAAATCGGGAATCCAGTTGGGCACAATCCTTACTTCATTTCAAGACTCTTGGACAAACACAGGGCTACCAATGATTGTAAAGATCTTCCAAGACCTGGCAGATCCCGTAAGACAACAAGAGAGGATATAGCATTGTTGAGACTAGTTAGGTGGTGTTGTTCATGAGGCTCGAGCACAGCAACAGCATTTACCAGGGAGAGCCATTCCTGCAGGTCCATCAGGAATCGGCTGAAAGCAGCAGGTTACAGGTCCAGAAGACCTATCAAGCATATAGTCATCTCCAGCTCATAAAGCAGCACGACTTGCCTGGTATAATCAACGTGTTCGCTGGACTGACTGACTTACTGAGTTTTGGTTTTACGCCGCTTTTAGCAATATTCCAGCAACATCACGGCGGGGGGCACCAAAAATAGGCTTCACACATTGTACCCATGTGGGGATTTGAACCCGGGTCTTCGGCATGACGAGCCAACGCGTTAACCACTAGGCTACCCCACCGTCCACTGTTCGCTAGAACATTGCATCATGGCTGATGAGAGTCATTTCTTACACCATATGGTGGATGGTCGTACACGTGTCTGGAGACCAGCTTTGGTTTCCTGTAATATCCAGGTGATGGTTCCCTGTAATATCCAGGTGATGGTTCCCTTTGGGGCAAGGTCAATCAGTTCTTGCAATAGAATGCTGTTGAGACCTCCCATGGCCAGCCATGAGTCCAGATCTCAATCCCATTGAGCATCCGTGGGACATTTTCGGCAGTCGTGTTCGAAAGACAGACCCACCTGTCCAGACTCTCAATGAACTGACTGCTGGTGTGCATGAAGAATGGAACAGGATTCCTCAGAAACAAATCCGGAAACTGATCCAAGGAATGAAGAGGCACCTTGAATCAGTTGTTCGTGAGCAGGGAGCTAACACATGATACTGATGGAAAGTAAGTATTTGGACTTGCAAGACATTATTCTTCAATTCTGTGAATAAGATGTGTGCATGGTACTGAGAGTTAAGTCTGTGCAAGAAAATGAAACTCATAATGTATTTGCATGAAATGAAATGATTTTCCAAATCTGCACCATCCTCAGATAAACCAGATTATGTCATGGTAATCTTGGAGTGAGTCAGTATGGTTTTACGCCACTTTTAGCAATATTCCAGTAATATCACGGTTGGGAACACCAGAAATGGGGGTAGTCTTGGAACTTTTCTCCTCCACCCTTACTTTTCACTACAACATATATTTGGTATGGAAATCCAGGGATTTACAGGATGCGAATTCCTGCGTCCGATATACATAAAAATTGACAATGGATGCAACACAATTTATTAGCGCGTCCATAGGGATGCAGAAAAAGTCCAAATACTTTCTGTAAAAATTCCAATCAAGTGACAGTACTACTACTGCTACTAACTGGGTTATGGTATTATTTGCAATTTAATTACTGTAACAATGTGGTGATCACGATACACATTACAATAAGTGTAACTGAATAACAACAATATTACAACTTAGTATTAATAATAATATTTAAGTGTAAGGGACCCCCATTTTGTAGTCCAGGGCCCTGAAAATTAAGAGTATGAGTCCCAGGGACCCTCAAATACAGGACTCAAGGTAAAACCCTGGAAATCTTTGACACATTTTATGCACTAGTTCCTTAAAGTTGCTCAGTCTGAGAATATACTGATGCTGTTTCATCAATTTCCATGTTTATATCCAGAAATTTGCAAACAGCAGCATTAAACAACAAGTGTGAAAACCAGACAAAGAATACCAGGACACAAAAGTTAAAAAAATGACAAGTAACTTTAAATTTAAGCATTGAATGTTATATGATAATTTTATGCTACATTATTTATATTTGCTACCGAGGTGGTCTGCCAGGTACTAGTTTACTGCAAAAACCCTCGGCCTGCTAGATTGTTGACATGCAACCTGCAGACACTAGTGGACTGTCAACATAATCACTGACATTTTCATGTAGTCTATAAGCGTATGAGATACTGATGCTAATTTAAGAAGTAAAGGTAAAACTGTATTGATTATATTTAATCTGTAAAGAATTACTTACAGTCATCTCCTGATGTAACAAACTCAAACTCCGAATTTCAGTTTTTCCTAACTAAGGTCATACATCACTTGTATCTTTCTATTTCTGTTGCTGGAGTAGAATTGTGTTTGATTTCAACTTTTTGATAAAGGTGAATTTGTTACATGTGGAGTAGGCTGTGATAAGGAGGTTTAGCAAAGAGAGAGGTTACTGTAGGTGAAATGTGGCAATACCAACCCGTAGAAAGCTACAACTGCTACTACAACTGCAACCACGACGGAGTACCCAGCTCTACCCGTCATTCACGGCCTACAGACATAAAGTTGTAATAATGCTGTTACCGCTGCACACTGAACTTGAACATGTCATTGCAAGATGTTTCATTACCATACAGTAGCTAGTCCATTGTGTGATGTTTTTCAAAGGGTTGTTTATTATTTCGTTATTGGTGTACATTTAGTATCAACAGACTTGTATTGACAAATTTGTAAAGAGCTCATTGATATAATCATATATGCCAGGTTGTATTGAACACCTGTGACACAAAAACAGGGCAGAGGACTGTCTGCTCATAATTCGGTTAAATTTGTCACCATGTTTTCACCTAACGTAGGTCTAAATGTACTATACGATCTAAACAGTGGCTAACTACAAATTACAATTGATCATACAAATTACAATACCACGCTTCCACAGGTTTCAAAGGCCAATGTCTGAGGCTTACTTGGCCTCGCTGAGCGATCTCCGTCTATTGTGAACAATGACTCGTCACTATTTTGGTGACGGTACAAGCAGGGTAACTCGCCGAGATATTTTGACATTTCGCAGTCGCGACTTTGGACTGCATATCAATGACCCGTCACCTTCTAGGGAGCTCGATCGGCGATGGCTAACTGGGTCAAAGACATGCTATCTTATGAAACATCCCCATATCTTACAATGAAGAAGTACTGCTCACCTAGGGTTGGATAACAACTCTTGGAGTTTGGACAGAGTCATTAACTTATATTAAAGTTGTCATATTTCAACCCATGACATGTTGGTACACCATATTCGCGAGGGGTTCATCTAAGGGAAGTAACACTGTCAAACTGAAAGAGTTATCCCCTCTTTGGAGAAAAACCTCGCTTGCTCTCTTGGTTGGTGATTCGACACCCAGACATGAGAGACTGTATCCACAGAGACCATATAATATATGTATATATATATAATATTATATGGTCTCTGGTATCAATAACGTTAATGATAATTAGAAAAGGAATCAAACTCGTCCAGATTTCCTCAGATCTGAAATTAGGCTTGTGAAGTTTACCTTATATCTATCTGAGAAAAAATATATTTCAGGGACTGCATATTATTTTACCAGATGTTGTTTAAATATATATACCTAATAATAATTAAGGATCGCAACACGAATTATCTCCCTTCTTTCTGTCCAATCAGAACACGTGTTACATCAACTTGACTAATACAAGCAAATGTTGGGTCACAAATATCCCTCCTCTGCCAGGAACTTGTGTTGATGTGACACACAAGACATTTAATGGCTAGCTTGTCCGTTGTCAACGAGGGCGATGGAGACGCCATTGATCCGCCATTTACATGACTGAGTTCTGTCTATAAGAAACGTTTGCGCATCGCGCAGGGAAAGCGGTTCTAGTTTTCCCGAAGCATACGGAAATAACCGAGGCCTTGCGAATGATCACTTTAGAAACAACGTCGCTGATTGCACAACTAAATCTGATTGCAACCAATCACGAATCCTGAACACTCGCACCATGAAAGGGACGTTTTAGAACAGGTTCGTAGGAAGAAATGACAAGTAACCTCTGTGGGAGGAGAATGGGTGCGGGTTAGAATGAACCTTCAGTAACGCATGCTTGTCGTAAGAGGCGACTAATGGGGTCGGGTGGTCAGGCTCGCTGGCTTGGATGACACATGTCATCGGGTTCCAATTGTGCAGATCGATGCTCATGGTGTTGATCACTGAATTGACTGGTTTGCCTTGTCAAGACTGGATTATTTACAGACCGCCGCCAAATAGCTGGAATATATTGCTGAGTGCGGCGTAAACTAAACTCACTCACTCATTACCAATGGATGACATTGCATTGTATTTTTCACAATATTGAATATACAAACGCAACCATGACGTTAAACATCTCATGTTTTAGTGAAATTACTTTGCGATGGATTCATTATTTATCATTCTTGAAATGTGCAGAATTTAAGGGTACCAGGCAGAAGGGTTGGTGTACTCATGCAGTTTTGCGTTGCTGTGAAATGACTGTGAACGTTCTGAAGTACAGTAACTTTCATCACTGTAAAATAAACATATCTCGGATGTATTTGTACTGAAAAAGAAGAAAACTGCATGAGTACACCAACCCTTCTCCATTGTTAATAACTTATAGAATGACCATTGAAAGGGGGCGGTGGGGTAGCCTAGTGGTTAAAGCGTTCGCTCGTCACGCCGAAGACCCGGGTTCGATTCCCCATAAGGGTACAATGTGTGAAGCCTATTTCTGGTGTCCTCCGCCGTTATATTGCTGGAATATTGCTAAAAGCGGCGTGAAAGCAAACTCGCTCACTCACCATTGAATGTTTTCAATGAAATGTGGCTTTCACATGCAAGGCTTTGTGGAGCCTCTTTTACAATTATAAAGGAATATTTAAAAAAATTGATCCTATAAACCAATTCAAACACTTGGTATCATGATCATATGTATGCAAACGAGGTCACCTAGCAGGAAGTACTTTAAATCACATACGTTGGTTCCATGTCTGCCTTCTGGTGTCCCCCGCCGTGATGTTGCTGGAATATTGCTAAAAGCGGCGTAAAACCAAACTCAGTCAGTCAGTCAGTCCATGTCTGCCTGATAAGCAGACTACTAACTGACGTTCTCGGTTGGTTGAGATACCATTGTGCAGACGAACATTGCCGAACTTCATTTGCCCGATAATGATAGATGGGGAGGCTCAATCAATCACTTAATTCATACCGATTTTATGAAGCTAGTCTATTGTGAAATTCTTAAACAACATGTATTTTTATGAATGACTGAGGGGTGCACAGTTCATTTTCACCCATTTTAACGAGAGTTTCAATGGACATTTACTGAACTTTCAGGACAAAAAGGGGAACTCCCCCACACCGGATTTGTTAAACATGTGTTCTTTTACTTGTTTTTCGTAGTATATATGAGTATAACTTGTGGAGCCAGCTATTGTATCTGAATCTGCCTGGATCTCTGCAGCCTCTGTGCATTAGTGGACTCTCTCCAGAGACTGCATTGTGCGGACTGTCACCGTCCGTGCACTTCCTGTTGTCAGTTCCACGTTCGTCATGAGCAGGGTTCCCACGAGAACAGACAGCTGCTCTAATAGACTAAGGCTTAGTCTCTGAATATATATAATTTTGATAGGAACAAACAAGCCCATTTATATTGAAAAGGAGCCCTAGGGAGACCAGATCTCGACTTGCTTTATTTAGGGCTTTAGCACTGCATAGAAGGCTAGGCAGTAGGGAAAATAATGTGGTTCAGGGACTGTGAGACAGACTAGAGGCTGGGATAAGACATCAGATTTGGTACAAACCAGAGGCTGATACAGGTCCCACAACACTGAGGGAACCCCCTGTCTTGTTCATAGACACACTCAGCAACCACTGCAACAGACATAGGAAGCAGAATAGTCTGATTGTCTGATTGTGTCATTGTCTAATTGTGTCATTGTCTGGTTCTTTCTGGAAGCCATTATTTGATGGATGCCACAATTTTATTGTTACAATAACATCAAGTTTCGTCATGTCTCAACGCTCAACATTTCCAAGCTGTTTGGTTTGAATTCCAGATTCCAGCTGATAATGATCCATGTTGACTAAGTGCCACACCCATTAAATATATGAGTAAACATCTGAGAAGACCATCACTCTAGATCTTCTTCCTTCCTCACCACACCCTCCACATGGAGTGACACAAAGCGATATGACTGTAATCTATATTGAACAAACTTTATGGATAACAACTTCTTTATTTCATGAGTGTTATCCTGAACCTGAGGAAATCTAGACTTGCTTTATTTAGGGCTTTAGCACTGCAGAGAGGGCTAGGCAGTAGGGAAATTAATGTGGTTCAGGGACTGTGAGACAGACTACTGCTCTAACAGTGAGCAGCAACATCGCCGTGGAACTAGTTGA
Organism: Haliotis rubra; assembly: GCF_003918875.1. Taxonomy (NCBI): domain Eukaryota; kingdom Metazoa; phylum Mollusca; class Gastropoda; order Lepetellida; family Haliotidae; genus Haliotis; species Haliotis rubra. The sequence continues at coordinate 258,963 of NW_025764948.1, read as the reverse complement.
GCGCAAGTGGGACATACACTCTCTGTGAGTGAGTTGGGTTCAACGCTGTTGCGAACAGTAGTCCAGTTATATCAGGGCTTGATGTGTGAGAGTGAGTGAGTTAAGTTTTACGCCGCACTCAGCAATATTCTAGCTATATGGCGGCGGTCTGTAAATAATCGAGTCTGGACGAGGCAATCCAGTCATCAACAGCATGAGCATCGATCTACGCAACTGGGAACCGATGACATATGTCAACCAAGCCAGCGAGCCTGACCACCCGATCCCGTTAGTCGCCTCTTAGGACAAGCATGGGTTACTGAAGGATCATTCTAACCCGGACCTTCACGGGTATGATGAGAAAAGACCGAAGAGATGCAGGTCCCAAAATACACAACTTTAGTGAAACTGACGAGCACAGGGATGGTGCTGACAAACCTCGAAACGTTATCGTAGAGACCAGAGATTCGAATCACTAATCACCGGTTTCTGGCGTTCCCAAGGGACGCAACTATGCACGGCGAATTGTGGAACTAATACAACTGGGTCACATGTGCCCCATTTACACTCGGGAGGACTGATAATATATCACCTACACAAGGAGATCAGAAGGGATCAACAGGATCACACGATCACTTCCTTACTTTTTCCATGGACACGTTTGGAATTATATACATTAGTTAGCTTCTGAACCACCAGTGTCAACACTGCACGTTACTCCCATAGGCGCCCGACTCTGATATATTGAGTTTGAGTGAGTGAGTTTAGCTTTACGCCGCACTCGGCAATATATTTATAAGCATGACCTATATATATATATATATATATTTATAAGATATAAGTAAATTTATAGGTCATGCTTATAAATATATCAGAGTCGGCGCCTATGGTTACTCCCATACAGTTCCGATTCCGTTTAGTGTAGGGGGTGGTTGTCAGTCAAGTGATTAAAGCTAGCGTCCGCTCGGTGAAGACCCGGATTTGCTTCCCCTCAACGGTACAATGTGTGAAACTCATTTCTGGTGTCCCAGTCTTTGTATTGATGGACTGTTGTCGGGGGCGACGTAACACAATACTCACTCACTTGATTGAATGGCGCCTTTGTGAGACGCATCTCACAGAAGTGGAACCACAAAAACATTCATCAAGGACTCATCATATTACTTTGCTGAAATCATAAAGCTGACTTAGCTTTCGTACCAAAACAGTTGTGACTGAAATTTGTTAACTTCGACCGATCGAGGATGAAGTTTAATGAAAATAGTTACGTTCTTGACAGGAACACGGCAAGGGAAAGAACAAAGTGTTCAAGAATACCACTATAATTAGGCAGTGAACGTTTTGTAAAGTTAAGTATAAACCTCACTACAGTTAAGCTCTGGAGGTATCAAAGTAAAATGTTGGTTTGAAGAATCCATTTCAAATTTCCAATCAGACTCCTGCCTAGGTCGTATCTATTTGCCTGTATTACATTTCGGAGGTATAACCCAAGCTACGCAGGACACATACACCTGTGCACTCTGGTTAACAAGAAACTAGGGTTAAATCCTACCTCGTTTGGTAATGTAGCCACAATATCGCCATCCTAAAAAAACACCATACACCCTAGTTGGTAAACTTTGAAACAAACCAACAAAACAAACTGTCAATGTAGAACAAACCATGGACACCACAACAAAACTTGGACCTGAACAAAGTCTAAACACTACTTTTCAACATGTAAAACCATTTATTTAGAGCGAAAGTGGATCAGTATTATGCCACTGAACCAGTATTCCAGCAATAGCAGGAAACACCCACGGGGTTACAGACATTATAAGCATGTGATGATTTGAACTCAAGCCTTCAGCATGACAAGTGAACTCCACAAGGATACCCCACTGCCCCCATTTACTTCAGGTTGCTGACACTCACAACAGGCTGAGGCCATTACCAATTGCAGCATACAGTAGCCACTCACTAAATGCTAATATAAAATTGTCACGCCTCAAGATTAACTCTGTGTCACCTTGCTAATTTAAGAGCAGTTAATCCTCTCACCCTTCAGAGAATGCCGGCTTGTAACCCTTGTTTCATGTTAGGGCACGCAAGCCCACTCGGTAAAATGCGCGTGTAAACATACTGACAGGTGCTCAGCCATCCGGATATACGAGAAAAAAATGCATATGATTTACCATTTGGTATGTGAAAATGACCGTCCGGTTACGGAAACCGGATTTCCGGTTAAGTGAGTAGTTTTACAACGTTGTGAATTCGTTTTAATGAATTTTCGTTCGGAAGGCGAGTTTTCCGGATATCTGAGGTTCGGATAAACGGGGCACGACTGCATTAGCAATGTTCTCATTAACCAGGATCCTATTACCTAAAACGGGGTGATGAGGAGTTGTTGTTTTAACAATGTGTGGTAGTATTGGGATGTGGAAGTTTTGGGATATAACCCAGTTAACTGGTAGCTTTCAACTGAAACTCTATAACCACTAACTAAACAATGATGCTAATCAACTAACATTCAGCTTCTCATTCTAAACAGTGTAGATGGTGTAACATATATTTGCAGGGCTCGATTTAAGAAATGTTAATCTACTTGCACCAGGTGCAACCTAAGATAAAAAACTAGTTGCACCAGCCAAATTTCAGTTGCACTGTTTTTATTGTAATATATGTAATGAAAGAAATATGCTATTGAATTATTTAGATGTTTTATTCAGAAGTTTACCCACTTATCATTACACAGATTAGGCCAAAAACATTCATTGATTGGACCAATTAATTCTCTCGCCTTCTTGTTATTTGCATATGTCTGGCCTGATTTAATTCCAAGTATTTCTAAAAGTTCAAGCCTTTTGGGGAAATCTGTAAATGTTCTTTTCATTTTTTGCTATCCAGTATGCTACCATAAATAAAATCTTCATGGTGTTAACCTGATTTTCTTGCATTTTTTTCCAGTGGCAAAACTGATTTATTTTTGTGCTAGTTGTGGGGCCTCAGATCTGAGTTGAGCCTCGATCACTAGTTTGATGGATTACTATCACACTTAATCTTATAGACTTGCACCCACTCCTAAAAGAATTACTTCCGCTTTTATCATACTTTTGACAAGTGACACAAGACATGCCATTTTCAATCTCATCATAATGCAACCAATCCCCGTTTTCTCCATTCCTCTCTACATTTGTAAGTCTAAAATATTTTAGCATTGCATGTGGTTTGATTTACGTTTGTCTCTAATTTGCGTTTCAATTCAGCATATGTAGTTTTATCACCGGGCCTCGAACTGCCACACGCATCGGCAATGTTAATGGAATCACTGGTGTTCGTCGTTCTGGCACGTTTCTCAGTTTCCGAGTTTTGTTAACCACTTTTGTAGGCTACTTGACTTGATTTCTTCAGAAAAAATGTTATAATGTTTGCCTGTTGTTTACTTTTGCTACCCATGGTTATTTGCATTCGGTTTGGATAATTCAAGTGGACAGGAGGCTTAGCGTTTCACACAGCCATGTGTGATAAAGATGTCAGCTATCACATAAAATGATAGTGTAGTGTGTTCACATGTCAGAGGTTTCAGTGCACATAAACATATTTCCGTGAAGTACCTCTGAAACCATAGCAACAAAGCCACATAGCTGATCCCTGTTTACAAAAGCTGTCATAGCTGAGAGGTGTCAATAAATAGCAATGTTTTGGTTCCATAACTATTCAAAGTTTAGAAGAAAAATGAGGTGACATAATTATGCTTATAATGTTAGATTTATTGTTGATTTATTTCTCAAAAACTGACTTGCACCTGGTGCAAGTTAGACTAATAACTAGGTTGCACTTTGTAATGTCGGTTTGCACCAGTGCAGGTAACAAAGCACTAAATCGAGCCCCGATTTGGGATTACACTTTCTCAGAAAAAGTACAGATTCCAGTACTTTTGTTAGGTTGTATCCCACCCAGAAATCAAATTCCCTCTCTCAAGAGTCAGGCCTCCAATCGCCAGCGTACCAAGTCAGCCATCTAATTGAGTGGCATCACTTCAAGTGTATCATGTATAATAATGTGCTGTGACTATGTACTATGCTATTATGATGTGCTATAACCATTTCAATATCTATCTATCTATTTATCTATCTATATACATGTAGCTGATTAAGATGTGGGAAGGAGCCAAGGGGCTGCAAGCAGGAGATGACTACCGATGTACCGGATCTCAATCCTTGACACACAACCCATAACAAAGGCATCAAACATTCATGAATATAAATACTTTATTCTCATAAGCACTTTTCACTTGCATTCGTGATCACATTTACAATGTCATCACCATCTGTGAGGGCACATTTGCTGGAAGTTCTGATCCATTAGGAGCAGTCTGCAGCTAGTCACTGGTCACCTGGCCAGAGAGGTCTCTTCAACAGGACAGAGATGTTCACCAGTCTTTAGTGTCATAGATCATTTCACATGACGAACATACATTCCTCATAAAGTAACAGATGTATCATCGTCGCCATAACAAATTACAAGTTAACATGACTGGAAGTGAGGCACCTCCAACATATTCGTCACATACTGAGCAGGACTGCCCAGAAGTATGTTGCATTACTATCTCCAAGTTATTGTCAAGTGTTAAAGCTGACAGTTGTGTTCGTGTTGACAGTTGTGCGATGTCTGTCACTGCTGGATCTGTGCCTCCATTGTCTTCAGCATCCATTCCGGTGCAGTCTGGGAGATCTTCTCAATGATGTGGTTCACCTGGAAACAAAGGCTCTGAATCTGCCGGTCCCAGGTGGGAAGTGTCTCTCGTGCTGTAGGAACACACACATGCATCAGCAAGTCATGAGAACAAGTTCATCCCTTAAACGTTAGTACAAACAAATTTAATTAAAACATGAAAGGTATGTTTTACTAGGGCCTGTGTTTCTTAGAAGCTTATGAAAGTTATGTACAATGATTTCTAAATGTATGTTAACTTTAACAGTAAACAAAGCCTCCATTCTTTGACACATGTCAGAATAGAAGTCTTTCATGCTATATCATCAATATCATGCAGTAATACATTTTGATGGCCACAGGAAGTACATCACAGGTACATCACAAATATTTGATACTAATTTTTGTTTCAGTAGATGCATCAAGAATGAGTGCGTGAGTGAGTTTAGTTTTACACCGCACTCAGCAATATTCTAGCTATATGGCAGTATTCTGTAAATAATCGAGTCTGCACCAGACAAGCCAGTGATTAACAGCATGAGCATCGACATGTGTCAATCAAGACAGCGAGCCTGACCACCCGATCCCGTTAGTCACCCCTTATGACAAGCATGGGTTACTGAAGACCAATTCTAACCCGGATCTTCATGGGTGGCATCAAGAATGTGGCAGTGCCATATTTGGATCTAAACGTCCCAGAAGATACAGGACATGTTATAAAATGATACATCACATGATATAAGGGTGACTCAGAGCATTCACTAACATTATAATTTAGCCTTACATCCTATAAATTGTTACAAGAAGAAAGAAAGAAAACCTAATTTTAAGATTTCTGTTACTAGAAAAAAAATCTGGATTGAGGAGTGGGGGCTTTATATGAAGAAAATACAACCTAGATGTACAATCATGGTCACTCAATGAAAAACACTTCAGCTCCCAATAACTGGTATATCGCAATCTGGATACCTGTATATACTGCAATACAATGTCTTTGCCAGTACCCTTCCCAAGCAAGTTACACTGGATTAAACTTTCAGCGGACTTCTGGATATGAATTAGATTTTTAACTTATGTTAACTTGGCCCAAAAAATGAAAATATGATGTTAAAAAAATGCAATACACCAGTATATCCCAGACATGTTGCAATATGAATTCAACAGTATTTCAGATTAATGGTATTGTGGTAATGCTGCGAACCTGTAATAGGATGTAACTGTACTACATCATGTTGTATTGTACAACCTACACAAGGTGGGGGCATGGGACAGCTGCTGATGTCAGGGAATAGTTATACACGAGTTAATGCATAACGAAGATGTACTGATGTGTTGATTTACCTTCAAAATGGACAATGGAGTCAATCTGGTCTATGTTCCCATTCATACGGCCTTCGGTGATCATCTGAGAGGCAATCTTTTCTGCCTGAATAAAAGGACAAAAAAACTCTACAGGTAAAAGTTCATCCACATTCTGCACTCAATAAGAAAACAATTACGTTTTAAAGGTGAGGAATGGTGTGTGTAGTGATCACACTTGAACAACTAGCAGGAAGATCTATCAGTTCAAGGTGTCTTGTGTTGACCCACAGCTTGTCAACATTATGGTGGCTTGGAGAAGTTATGTCTAGCAAAGTGTCCGCACAAACAATTTACATCAACATCAACAATTACAGTAACAGTTTTTGCTGAGGTCTTGCCTTTGATAATAATCCAAACCAGTCTACTGTACTTTAATGTTTAGTCCTTTTAATAATTACTGGGCAATGATACATCTGTCTACTGGAGTGAGAGAAGGAACAATTCAGTGACATCCCAACAAATGAAACTTGGTCAGCCCAGAAATCCCTTTTCTAACCAATTACTGTTTGGGATGTCTACCGAAGCTTAGCTAAACCATAGGTGGGAATCATCAAGACATACTTTCTGCTCTAAAGGGTTCCAATGGTTGGTGTGATGAGATGGTGGTGCACTAACTAGTTAAAGATGTCAGGGCCAAGTTCAAAATTTCATTTGCAGATGCCACTAATATCAGGTAAACCACCTATGTTGGCCAAACATTTGAATTCTTGAAGAATGTTTTTTGATAAGTAGACCAAATTCACTATGACTTATGTTTTTCTGCTCATTAGTGCGAGCTGCACCAAGTTCATTGAGGGTGGTGGGTGGAGTTTGATGTCAACATTTACTTGACTTCCTGTAACTCTAGAAAGGATTTTGAAGGACATAAAGAAATGTTTAACAACAAGAAGACAAAGTCATCAAAATCCCCCGCAATGGCAAAATACTCTTCATGATTATGTCTACGAGTTATGATTATGTCAAATATTTAGGTGTGTATATAGAAAAGTGGAAGGAGAGTATTGAAAGGTTTTTAAAGTTCTGCTCCGGAAAAGAGCACTACCACCAATTTCAGTCTAAGTCGAACTTGTTACCATGGAAATGCCAAAACTATTTTATTCAGAATTCCAAAACTACCAAAAGGCAACCATGGAAATGCCAAAACTATTTTATTCAGAATTCCAAAACTACCAAAAGGCACCAGTACACCACCAGATCCATGTATGTGCCAAGTTTGGTGAAGAAATATTGAACGGTTTTAGAGTTCCGGAAAAGACAAATGTGCACGGACGGACGGACGGACGGACGGAGTCCATTTTAATACCCCCCGCAAAACGCGTTGCGGGGGATAACAACAACTGAATGTGTTCCTAAGATGGCCTCTTGTCAGACACCTACCTTCTGTGGAGGAATCTCCAGGAGGGAGCCCAGCTCTTCAAATGAAATGTTGTTATAAAGTTTACTAGCAGAGAGCAAGTTGTGTTCTATCACTGCTCGGTCCAAAATGGTTGACCCTGAAACAAACAAATACTTTGACAAATCAAATATATTCAGACAAGAAAACTGCATATGGCAAAACAAAATCACTCAACACAGACTGTCTGCTACCAACATAGCCCACCAAACACAGACTGTCTGCTTCCCTCCTATCACATGATCACTGACTGTCTGCTTCCCTCCTATCATGTGATCACTGTCTGCTATCTTCCTATCATGGGATCACTGACTGTCTGCTTCCCTCCTATCATGTGATCACTGACTGTCTGCTATCGTCCTATCATGTGATCACTGTCTGCTTTCTTCCTATCATGTGATCACTAACTGTCTGCTTCCCTCCTATCATGTGATCACTGTCTGCTATCTTCCTATCATGTGATCACTGACTGTCTGCTTTCTTCCTATCATGTGATCACTGACTGTCTGCTTTCTTCCTATCATGTGATCACTGTCTGCTATCTTCCTATCATGTGATCACTGACTGTCTGCTATCTTCCTATCATGTCATCATTGTCTACTTCCCTCCTGTTATGCAATCACTGACAGTCTGTAAAATTATCATGAGTGCCTGCTACCCTTCCACAATCTAAACACAGACCATCTGATTCCCTCATATTGTGTGGTCACTGACCGTCTGCTGTGATGGCTTTCTGGTGGGGTTGCAACAAGGCTTGAAAGTCCTGGAGGTCACTGCTGCGGATGATGCGATCTAAGTACCTGCATGACGGAAAACACACAATCAATGTGAAGGTGAGCCTACCCAACATGAGTCGGCTCCTGGTACCACCCGATATTCATCTATTACTATGAACAGTAACCATATTTCTGTTGTGCTGTGCTTAGTGTTGTGTCTGTTTAGTGGAGGTATTGTGATTACCTATACTGTTGACACTACATTGAGTGTTCCACTCATATACACATAAACATTGTTCCAAGAGATTCTCTGATCACTGGGTCTTGTAACAGCTATACTTAAGCATTTGTGAGCTACTCACTCCATATTTAGACCCTGAGCAAGTCTGGATGAATCTCATTGTTAGGTAATTAAACTCATATTTTAAGAACAAATTATGACAGGAATTAGTTGTGAAAAGAAACTACAAAAAATAGATATACTGAATATATCCCAGAGATGCTTCAACAACCTGTGGTTTCCAAAATAATGTTGGCAGCAATACTGGGTTGCTTTGTAAACTTACATAGCGGTACATTTCTTTGTGTCTGATCTGACTTCATGTATAAATTGTGGTATCGTGGAAGTATTACTGTGTGTGGTGTTAGGGAACAGCCACCTACTGTTTTGTGCAAATTGTGTGTGTGAATGACAGGTGCTACAGTAGAGAAACACAGTAACCATATTGATGAACACCTGGTGTCATCACTGATTTTCAGTGATGTAGTCAAATCATACAATGTCCAATCATAATAATGGAGCATGTTTTGGCATGTCCTTGAGACTGTTTATTCCTTCCGGTGTTTTGGATTACTCATAACTGACTGATATCAACTGACAGAGAGTGTTGGCAATTTGTTTAAGCATGACAACACATGTAATAGTTCACTGCATTATGTTCACTTATAATTTTTCATTACAAAATTTGAGATTTGTTTCTGCGTGTGTGTTTTTTTATAATCCTTAGGCTTTACTTTCTACAAAAACCAATGTGACTCACATCTTCTCAAGGATGTTGAAGGCTGGCAGCTGCTGACACCTCTCGTCCTTGAATAAAGTTGCCAGCATGCGGGATCTCTGCTGACCTGGAAAGAAACAGTCAAGTCTGTGAGACAGCTGGCCCACATACTTACATAACTTATACAAAATAACAGGAAGTGAATATTTGTTTGTTATTTAATGACACAGTCAGTAATATGACAGCTGTATAATTTCATTCTGAATTATACATAATCAAACATGGACCAGACAAATGTGTGACCAGAGACAATATAATAATCTATTATATGGTCTCTGGTGTGACTGATACAATGAACAACCCTCCTATGCCATTGGGACATACAATCAAACACACTAGGGATGATCCGGGTTACAGTTGGTCTTCAGCAACCCATGCTTGTCGTAAGAGGTCACTAATGGGATCGGGTGGTGCTGACTTGGTTGGCACATGTCATTGTATCCCAATGTAGATCGATGCTCATGATGTTGATTACTGGTTTGCCTTGTCAAGACTGGATTATTTACAGACCACCACCATATAGCTGGAATATTGCTGGGTGCAGCGTTATACAACAACCAACCTACTACAATCAACCAGGTCACTGAGAGTCACCATCTGATTCATTATTTTGCCTATTACAACAAAAATAGGTTATAGGGACCCATTGTTGAATCCCTACAGTGCTGAGGTTTTAACAGGAAAACTGAAATTTCTTGGTTAAATATTCAGCAAAAATGCAGTCATAAGATTTGACAGCCTGTAAATTGTTATCAACTCTGGAACAGACAGAACACTGGTTTATAGGGTGAACATTAACCTGCTATTGTTTGTGGTGTGATGATTCACACTGGCAAGCCAGGTCACATTGTTGGTGTTCCCAAATGGCTATCTTCCTTACAAACCTCACGCTACGGCTACCAATGTCAAATTTTTATACACTACTAAAAATAACACTTAAAATATAAATGAACATCCCATCAAAGATAGGAGGGAAAGATGTGGTTTGGCCTGGATCAATGTCAATGACCTGGATGGTTGGATTCTAGCTCATCCTTCCAGTCACTGGTTTGACATATCCACCCTTAAGTATTTACAAGCAGCCGTGATATAGCAAGAATATTGCTAAATGTGACATTAAACATTTACCTATTCCCACAGAAACTACACAGGGTAATATGTCTATTTCATGTACATTCCTGCATTACATATAGCACATTGCACTTAGTAATGAAGTCCTAACTGGCAACGAACGATGAAGCAGTAGCGTCGTCAGTATGCTTTGGCCAAACATGATGACCTCCACAACCCCGGTGAAATCTGATGTCCAATGATGGAATGGAGGGGTTAAAAGGTCTATCCAGCGGGCTGGAGTGCTGATTTTTGGCAACAAAATCCCAGTGCAAAACCAAAAACAAGGTCTTCAAGGAGGTCCAGAGATCTTCAGAGATTACCCTGGTGTTTGGTCCAGGAGAGAGGCTAGAGAGAGAGAGAGAGAGAGAGGGAGAGGGGAGAGAGAGGGAGAGAGAGAGAGAGAGAGAGAGAGAGAAAGAGAGGAGAGGCAGAGGTAGAGAGAGAGAGAGAGAGAGGGAGAGGGGAGGAGAGGGAGAGAGAGAGAGAGATATGGAAACTAATCTATGGCTAGGGTATCAACCGCATGAAGGTCGTCAGCTGTCTGTTATGTCTAGTGGCAAACCCAACTGCTGGGTTAGTAGTAGGAAACATTGCCCATGCAGTTTTCTGTTGGAGATGGGTGGTTTGGTTGTGATAGCACGTCAGCTAGGACGTTCCTGCACCTGGGGATGTGTCTCACTCTGGCCTGTATCAGGATCTGGTATGATAAAACAGAAGTGATAAAAGCCTTATTTGTTGATGAAGACTGAGTTAGTTGCTAGTCCTTGCAATATGTTGATGACTGACCAACACCAGGGATATTACTTGCTAGGAAATGGGCAATTGTACGTGCAATATGTAATCCAGGATAAGTTAAGAATGTCATTGGTCTACATCAACCCCATTACTAGATGTTTCCCTTGTTCCTAAGCCCATGAAGTAATGAAGTCCTGAAAAGAATCCTGCATCAGTTTTTAGAAATAATCCCTATCGCTTATCTTCTGATTGTTTCCTGTTCATCAATATCAGAAAACTTTTCATCAGAGAACCTTCATTATAGGCAATAGGTAAATAGACATGAGATAATGAAAAGTACCTGCTGAAGCCAGTATGGTACAGATGAGTGCATTCTTTAACGCTGTCAGCCTCTCTTGCTCTGCTACAATTGTCTTGTATGACAATTCATTGTATCGCTGGGCAGCCTCAATAAACTTTCTTCTGAAATCCAGTACTCGTGCATAACACGCCTGTAAACAATGAATACATGATTAGTCAGATTTTCAACTGTTAATTTTTTTTCTATAATTTCTGCTGTAATTCGTACTATTTGTCAGAATTTTGCCAGTTGACCTATTCTCAGTAATATCAGTATGTATAGAGATGTTAACACTTTTTACTAAATATATTATTGATTTGATTTGTCACTAAAATGAGAATACCCAGCCCCCAGAAAAGTTTTCACAAACACTGACAGAATATTGCTGACTGAAACATTATACAGGGATGCAATCTCAATTTGGAAAAGGACTTAGCAAGGGCCTTGATTAAACCCCAAGAAAATTAGGAAAGCTTTCTGAGGAAACTGAACGAAAGCAAACCCATTATGCAATTTATGGGAGGGATAAAATACCACCACCAGGGGGAAAAGTGTAAATACCCATCACCCGAAAGGGTGCAGAAACAGTCTAATCTCCAAAGCTCACTCAGCTAGAGAGTTCCGACTCTGCCCAGTGCGGAGAACTGACTGACCAAACCGAGCACGCTCGCTAGAGTGCGTGTTGAGTTGGCAGTGCTTAATGAACGTGCTACTGGCAAACAAGGATAAGTTGAGCACCGACCTGACAACTGACCCGTATTAGCATGTATGAATGCCGCCCACTGGCCCTTGCCATTGATAGCTAAGGGGCCCCAGGTTGTCCGCCATCAAGTGTAGTGTGATGGGTAAAGCAAGGCACAAGGCGTGTGCAGCTACACTCGGAATCAATTTCATCGTCATGCAACGCACGTGCACTAGCCTACATCTGCTCTATCTTTCACAAACCAAATGGGTTTGCTCATTGCCGTACACCGCCTACTTCTCGTAAACGAGTTCTCTGCGCCGGTCCAACTTTTCTTTGTTTGCCAGTAGGTTGACTCCAAATGACCGCTGAGCAGATCTTTTCAATGGTCAGGGCCGCAGCATATGCTTCAGAGGCTGCTACTGCCCTAACCGAATGAGCTTTTAAACCCTCTGGAGGAGATAAGCCCTTGTGGATTGACCCATGCAAATGGCTGAAACAAGCCACTGAGAGATGGTCTGCTTGCTTGCCGGAAGACCATCCTTCCCACTGCCGTAAAAGCAAAACAACTGATTATCCTTACGGATATCTTTAGCTCATTTGATATAGACCTTGAGAGTCTTGTGGACATCCAAGTCGTGAGCACGTCTAGGAGCGGTCCCCGACAAGGAAGGCTGAGAGAGAGCAGGGAGGTCAATAGGAGCCGTCTCGTCTCGTGGAAGGCGCTGTCTATCTTATCTTGTGAAAGACCGTCAGAAAGACCGGATCGATGGACATCGCATGAATGTCGCCAACCTATCTGCCACCACAAGAAATGCTCCCTTCCAACTTAACAGTTGGAGTGAAAGAGAAGACAGATTGTGAAAAAGAGGACCGGACAGCCAATTAAGGACAAATCCCAAGTAGGGCTGATCTGCTGGTTAGCGGGTCGGATCCTGTCCACCCCTGCTTGAAAACACAGCACCAACAACAGGTATCTGCATAGCAGGCTCATCTGTCCTTGTTTATCGAATCCTTCCGTGAAGCCAGAATTGTGTTTGCAAACGGTTCCTGGGATTTGGGTGTGGCGCTCCGTTCTGGGATAGAAGGTCCGGTTGGAAGGGTAATAGTACAGGAGGCTGCGCCAGAAAACTGAGGATTACCGGAAACCAAAGAGGTGCAAGTAGCAAAAGCAGTCGAGCTGGCTGGGTAGCTAGCTGCGAGAAGACCTTAGGGATCATCAGTATTGGTGGGAAGGCCCACAGTACCCTGTCCTTCCAATCGAAGGCGCCAGAGTCTAAAGCCCTCAGTTCGGGGATCGGAGAGCAGAACACTGGTATCTGGTTTGTCACTCCGGAGGCAAACAGATCCACCTGACACGACCCGTTCAACTGGGAGATAATCCCGAATATCTCCAGACTGAACATCCACTTGTGTGGGGCTAAGATGCATCTGGAGAGTGTGTCTGCTCAAACATTGTCCACCCGTGGAGATAAACAGGCATCACCTTACGTCATACTGGTCGCACCAAAGCAGGAACTGTCATGCCTCTTGAACGAGCGACATGGATACAGTGCCACCTTGCTTCAGGATATAAGTCATCACTGTCTGGTTGTCCATCTCGAGACGGACCACCTGATTCTGACCCTGCTCCACGAACCGTTCAAACACCAACCTGACTGCTCCCAATTCCAACACATTCATGTGTCTCCGACCAATGTCCGGACACTGACAGGTTGCTCAGAACACCTCCTCAACCCATGAGGGATACATCTGTTTGGATCGAGAGTGTCAGCATCTCTAGGGGGAGTCCCTTGTAGAGATATTCCCGACATTGATCCACCACTGAAGATGAGGAATCAACCACTCAGCCATGTTTCTTAGCAACTTGAGCCATGTCCTTGCTGAAACTCTGGGGGACTCAAGGAACTGAAGAGTTGTCTTCTGGACTTTGATGATGCGGTCTTGAGACTGGGAGACAAGGCCATGCTCGGAATTGAATCTCGCCCCAAGAAAGACCAGATCCTGCATCGAGTGTGTGTGGGGGTTTTTTGGGTTGTTTTTTTTCCCCCCACAGATATCGACCCCCGTCTGCAACAAATTGGTATAAAAGAACAATTCTGCGTGTCTGGTTTTACGCGCTCTTGGAGTAAAAAACCTAGACATATCCTGCATCCCTCATTGTCATGCCCCTCTTCCGCAAGACATAGGAGGCACAAGTCATGTGGATCTTGCGGGGGTAGGTTGGTCTGGCAAGTCAGGCAATGTTTGAAAGACAGCAAAAAGTCAACCAAACCTGGTAAGTGGTGTGTATATGTATGTAATGCATGTATGTATAACATTACACAAACATTACGTAAACAAGAATAAATTCATGCAAGGGCGTAAGGGCGATAATTATAATGTGAAGCAGAACATAAAAGCAAACACGGCAACACTGACTGAACATGTAAACATGTAGAAGAATGTATCATGCCGCTCGCCGCATCCGCCATCTTGACAAACATGTTGCTTGAAGTTGAGACTTTTGGCAAAGAGAATACAACACTAAATGCAACAGAAATTGCAGAAACGATCGAGCAATATTCAACTGGCAATATCGCTAAACAAACTGACAGAAGAAAATCATAGGTCGCGTAGCATCATCAAAACAAAAAAGCACAAGCTAGAAGCGATGACGTGTCACAAAACAAAATGTAATAAACATAATGTGATGTAATACACGCTACAACAATGCCTAATCGAAAGTGTATAAGCCTTTCCAGCGAAAACGTGCATAGGAATAAAACAGCACACATGTCTTAACTTGGTGAACGACAGCATAGAAAGTGATTAGCGAGGTTAGAATAACCTTCTCTTGGCTGTAAACCAAGTGAGGCTCTGCAGGGGTGGTTGAACAAGGCAAAAACCAGTTTTCTGTTTAGTAAAATTTTATTCAAAATATTGTTACAACTGTTGCAGGAATTTTTAAAGGACATAAAAATGCTAATAAGTACCCCAAGGAGGACCTTTTCTGAAAAAGAATAGGAGATGATATTGTTCCTCATCACCTTGTAGTGTATCTGGAGATGTTCGTTCTGCGTGTCAGCCTGGAGGAGAGATGCACGGTTGATGTACGCCTCTGCTTGCACAGGATCATCATCCTCCAGGTACAATCGGGCAATCTTCAGGTATGTCTCTAGCTTGTAGTCAGTGCTGTACTGCCTGAAAGTCACACGCAAATACATTATAGTCTGTTAGTGCATTTTGCTAACAGTACGAACTTACAATGAACTGAGGGTTTTCTAAGAGGCAACAACAGTAAAGTGGAAGCCTTGTTTGTTACTCTCTAATGTCAGCCTACTTCTGTCCAGTCTCCAGTGGAATTCCAACCAAGACGTTTGCTGCTTCCCTCCAGCACTGCTCCCGCTCGTAGATGTCTGCTAAGTGTTGTCTAATGGCTGCAACCTGCAGCATATAAACAACAAAGCTGTAAACAACCAAATAATCCAATTTGACAGTCCTTTGCAAATACCAACATAAACAAAAAAAAATTCATTCAGTGCATAATTATTGTATACTATAGATTCATAAAGAAAATATTTAAACTGTAGAGGATTTATGTGGAGAAAACCATTTAAATTACATGCCGGTAAAAGGAGATCATTTCAAATTTGTTTGTGTTTACCTGTTCTTCAAAAGATATGACTCTTGTGTGTATCTTGTCTAGTGTGTAGTGTGCCACCTGCTTTGCTATAGCATCTGGTAGCTTAGACAGCTGGGAGGTGAAATCTGACAGAATCTGCCGAGATATCACCAGGCTCACATTTTCATTCACCACTGCAATGACAAAATATGAAAGGTTCATTGCAAAGGTCAGTCTTTTCTGCTGGATTTGAATTTAACATAAATAAACATAATATTACAGTTACTTGTTTCTTAGGTTCCATTATCTTCACGATACACAACTGAAAACATACATGTAATGGGATTAGTACGGAATAAGAGCACGTATTCGAATGGGGTATCCTGGTCTTTACTCTCTACTTCTATAGTTATCAAATTGAAGGACCTTTTACATTGTTAACTTTGGGGTCATCTCAAGAATCCCTTGACTTTCATCCTTCATTTGAAAATTAAAATGTGCTTTGATATATATATATATATATATCTGAATTTTTTTTTTCAAAACTCCACTGAACACTGGTCCAGTAAACATTCCATATATATATATATCATAATCAGAGGTTGAAATTTATTTCAAAACTCCACTGGACACTATTCCAGTAAACTTTCAAAATCCACTTGACCAAATATTAATTTCACTTGACCACAATTAACAATTTGGTTTCTTTTGCAAATAATCTTTATCAGTTATAAACAACAGAACAGCTAATAATTTTTTAAGTTTTTAATCAATAAAACACCAATTAATGATCAGCTAATAAATGTATGAAATTTAGAGTATTTGACATCAATTATGATATTAAAAGTCTTTCTAAGAATACGCTAGGAAATAAAACATAGATGTTGGTTGGTAGCAATTGCAGTTTTATTTATTATATTTATTTCATCTTCAAAATACATATCAAAACATTTCAGTAGTCTGGCACTACTGTTCCACGGTAAAGTTTAATGTGGATATTTACTTGACCGACTGGAGAATTCCACTTGACCCAGGCGTCGGGCAATGGTATTTTTCAACCCCTGCATAATGCATTTGTAGAGCTCTTGATATCCACCTCAAAGATGCTAAGTGGCACTAGCTATGAATTGTTGCTAGAGACACAATGCTGAGCCTTCCACAAGTCTGTCAACGCTCTATGCGTCGTCGATGCACTGCTGTTCTCAATGCCGATGGTTGACATACCCGTTATTGAGCTTGTGACATGGTCGTTTGACCCCTCTCCTGCTTGTGGACTCGTGATGTCATTGTGATTGACTTTTCAATTGAAATTCTCCCGACTTGTTATGGTCTCATGATCCCTCCATTTAAGTTTATATGTACCTTTGACATTGTTATCGTACTTATCAACTGGGATAATATTTTGACAATGCACAGTTTTTTTATGTGGTTAGTATACAGGGTTCGAAATACCCCATGTATTAACGTGCCATGGCACGGTAAATATCGAAATGGCACAGATAAAAAATGTTCTTGGTGCCCTTATGGCATGCCTATTTTTTTAGAGACATAGCACACCTTTAGTCATTTATTCCCCAAAACAAAACACTTAAGCAAATGACAAACAAGCAAAAACATTTATTGACTTTATCGCCCAGGAAATCACTGGAATTATGATGGATGATGTAAAGAAATCTGGTTGTTTTTCCATTTAGAGTGTTGTGTTGTTCCATTTAGAGTGATAGTTTCGGTAAGTGAAGAGTAAATTGTGTATGTTGGACATATTGAAAAAAATGAACCTCTCACACGATTCTTAGCTATTAAAGGTGATGGGAAAGCAGAACAAATGTAACATAAGAAAGCCATCTTAAGCAGAAGACATATCAGTGATAACCAAAAACTGGTTACATTTGTTGTTTTCTGACAATAAATTTCAAAAGATCATCATCCTTGCTACAGTCATTGATTCTAAAAACATGTGGGCACACTTGATTTCTGAAAGGCACACCTAAAATATTTGCCTGGTGCCCTAAGGCACACTTAGAAAAAAAAGTATTTCTATCCCTGGTATATGTTGGATAGGATAGTTAAAGTGGAGAACTACAAAGCTAATATTTTTTTAGGTAGCAAAGGAGAGGGACAGCAATGGATGAGTAAAGCTGAAAACTCACAAGCTTCTACAAAGGCTTGCAGAGATGGGATCAAGTCAGCTCCACCAGTTTTCAATACAGCTTCAAGTATGGCTTTATATCTGAAAATGGAACAGTTATACTATATATACCTGAACCTTTTAAATGTCAGCTGAAGAGAAATTATGTCGTACTTCTTTTGGTTCTTTGCACTTTCATCAAAAGACAGACAAAAGATGGTAAGATTGCTGTTTACTGAGCGCAGCTACACAGTGCTATTAAATATTGCTATGGTTATTTGATCTTCAGATGCACTTGGGCTAACCTTATAGGGAAGGTTAGCCTCAAACCCTATCCTTATCAACTACATCACCTCTTCAACCAAAAGTTTAAAAATATTTATTCAAGGTCATCATGAGGTAAATGAGCAGTAATTATTGGTAAAGTCATGGCTTATCAACTAATTTACTGAAAGCTTGCAGTGCTATATTTCCATTTACCCAATGGAATTAAGGAAAGAAAAACAGTACCTGGAAAAGTCAAAACTATCCACAAGTTGTTCTTGCAAACAGTAACACAAATCAAAGGAAATCTTTATCAATAACAAAAACTGTGAGTAATGCACTTCTTTTAATTTCAATCAGCACTGTGTGGAGAATCAAACTCACTAAGCTTGCTTGAAGCTAAGTTTTGTTGATGAAACAATCTACACGTAATTAGCCAACTCACAATGGGTGATGGGTGCTATGACAAATAATCAGTGCTTGTTAACCAAGTGTTCAACACCAAATTGTTTACCTGTGACAGTAGCAATTTTCTCCACACACCTCAAAACTTGATTAAAAAAATGTAGATTTTCCTCAAATTGTACTAGATTTGTTCGATAAAAGAGAGAGCTGACAAAATACCCTACCCCACAACTAACCTTAAGGATCATAAAAGGGTGCCTAACATTCAGGATTGTGTCAGGGCATTTGATCAGTGGTGCCCTCTCCTAGGATAGTGAAGGGATGTTTGATCTGAAAGGGGTACCTGATCCAAATGATCTTAAAGCAATACAAAGGGCTGGAGACAGAATTAGGTGAAACATACCCAATACCAACAGAACTAACCCTGTGGAAAAGAGACATGCAAGGCCTGTGAAGAAAGAACCAGTCAGCAGTCTGAGCCAATCAGCGTTACTGTAATCTGCGCCTGGTAAACTAACTCTTGCACAAATATTGTCACAAATTATAGAGGACTACGACTGAAATTTGTGATCGACCGATCACAAATTGAGTCCAATCAAAAGCTGAACACATATCTCGTGTACATGTGTGTGAACGATGTCAAACCGAAAAATGACGGATACACGGGCAACTGTCAACGTTATGCATTGGTTCGTCCAGCGTCAACTTTAGTGTTAACAGTAGATTTACAGGCACTGACTGAAGCTGTGTGAAAATGAAATAATGATAATAACGTTTAATTATGAATTTCCGTATCTCTATAAGAACAATGAAATAAAATGACTACTTTTCAGTGACGTCCTTGTGAGAACCGCCGGCATGAGACAGATTTGCCAGCAGAGAAAGTTGTTGTTTCACAGGGGCAGCCATGTTCTTTGACACATTAGGATCGCATCAAAGTAAATAAAACATCTTTTACCATTGGTTGGATAACTAGTGGCCCCAACGAGCTGTACTTGGACGGGCGATTTTATGCCTAATCTTCCATTTTTATTTTAACAATCATTTAATCTGAAAATGTATATTTGTCCAATTATCACGAAAAGATTATTCCATCCGTGCGACTGTCTTCGCGGAAAATGATGCCGAGTGTCCACATTATGGGATGGTAATGGTGGGCGCGTGATTTTGAACAAATACAGAATGCCTGCTCAGAGATCAGGTACGTGGTTTCTGAGCCCCGGACCACAATTGAAAGGCCATGTTGAGCTTTCACGGAAAACTAAATCACTAATTAGGACGATTCGGCAATAATATACAAACGGCCATGTAATGCGTCCTCCAATGTCATCCAACCCTATTTGGTAAATATGGCACAGTGGTGCGATATAGAGAATGTAAGGTACTGAAATATGCAAATAATCCCCTGTCCTGTATCGAATATAGATGGAACGATCCTTCTTTCAGACGTGCGATATGATATAATAGGTTGTTATTGAGGTTGTACAAGCATATTCCACTCCTAAAACATCCCGGCGATTTAAATTTCCCTGAATTTCCATCTCCAAATGGCGCGTGTTTCAAGCAATGTTTACGTGTCCCAGATATGGAATACATATCCAGCTGTGTTTATAAACGCGATCAAGTGTTATCAATACAATTTATTGTAACGAAATGATCATATTAACAAACTATAACCACCAGCAGTCTCAGAAATCAAATACAAATGAAACAGGCGATGCATTTTTGTCAGTATCAGCCTACTACATGCACAGTGAAATTGTCTATATTTATTGGGGTATTTTGTTAGCAGAACTGATTAGTGAGATTATTATTTCTTTTCTTGTTGCTATGCATGGATGTATGTGATAAGATATTTCTAGTAGATGGTAATGAGCTAAGCTTCAAAGTTAATGACAATTTTCTGTTTAGGTTCATGGTTTTGTGGCAGTGTTTTAGTATATTTAGTTTCCTCTTAAAGTTTATCAATAACAATCATTGCAGTTGAGAGAGTAAGTATGTTGTTATCAAGAATTTCCTCAGGAGGTAAATGTGCAGGACATCTTAAAATATGTGTTTGCTTTGCATCACAAGTGTTTTCATTTTTATTATGTTCATTTGATGCAGCCTTGTATGATCTGTAGATGTTTTGGGACATTTGAACCAAAAAGCACTTGTGAAGTTCACATTCCTTTGTAATTGCTATCCATGTTAAAATTTGCAGGTTTATGCATTTTAGATTTTCTAGGTCATTGAACTTTCAGCAATATGCAAGGTATGTGGCCTGTCAGTAATCAGGTTTGGACCAGACAAACCAGTGAACAACATTCCATGCTGGTTGAGTTACAGAGTCAGTGAACCTGACCCTCCAATCCACTTGGATCTTTTCTAACCTGATAATGGCATACTGTGTAAAGAAATTGTCGAGAAGTGTAGAACAGCAGAGAATCTTGGATGTGTTATTTGTGTTAAAAATGCAACCTTCCATGTTTACAGTTCAGAAATTGACTACTTCTTGCATAACTTTCTAGATTTTGTTGATATCTGTGTAGAACTACATAATGTTCGTGGTGTTTCAAATGTCAGGCTAATATGGGGCACATGCTTTGATGGATATATGAAACAGCCTGTCAGGCAATAGTGTCCTTATTCTAGTGATACACGCTAATTGGTATTCTGTGTTAATTAGCTTTTGAACAGTTTCACTACAGCTTTGTTTTATCTTCTTCAGGCATTACCAAAAATGATGAAACTGATGGGTTACTCTTAGCATCGATTGAGAATGTGAATGTAGACACAACACCACTTCCCATTGTGAAAACAATCTCTTCAGAGGGTGTGTCTCTCTTGACTCCCTTGATGGGACGTGCTGACCAGGCCAACAGTTCCGGGTCGGACATCAAGACGGAAGTCATTGGGGTTGATTCTGACAAGTTGCAGCCAAAAGATATTGTGTCAAGTGGTGATTCTGTTGTGGTTCAGCCCTCTACGAGTTTGATTGGATCATTATCATCTGCACTACAAGGGACACAGACCATTTATCTGAGAGGCCCTGGGGTGGGTGGTTCTCTGGATTCTTTTGCAGGTGGAACCAAGACTATAGTTGTCCAGTCCCCAAGTAACAGTGGAGGTTTGGGGACAGATAGTGGACACCAGACCATACGGGTTGATACAGGCAGTGTTCGAGCCAACCAAATGCAGACAGCAGTGGTGGAGGTGCCGTCTAGTAATGACAAAGTGGGGATCAAAAGGCAACTGTCTTCAGGATCTGGCACAAATCCAATTGTGACTAAAGTGATAATTACTAAAAACCCCACAACTAGTCAGCCCCAGGCTGTCCCTGTGCAAATGGCTCAAGTTCAGCAAGGTCAGACTGTTTCACTGCAATCACTAGGTGGAATAAATGTGATGCCACATGTTCAGTCTCCAACAAAAACAGTGACTATAACCTCACAGGGAATCGTGTCCCCTATGAAAACAGTGCTAGCAACATTACCAGGATCTCCTACGAAAGTCATCCCTGTAAATAAAGTCCCTATCTCTCCAGCAAAAACTCCTACCAAAATTACTATGATCCCTGTGTCTATAGCTAAATCTCCACAAAGGTTAATGACAGTATCAGCAAGTGGCACTGTAATGGCAAGGACATTTACTGACTTAGCAAGCACGCTCACAACCAGCACAACGTCGGCGGCCAAACCTGCAACCATCACAATGTCTCCATCTAAACTCATAATTAAACAAGGCAATGGGGTAAGCAAATATGACTATTAATTATTTCTTTTCTCTTTGATGTTTCAGATCAGTATTGTGCTGACAAGGTGGTATTTCCAGCTGAATTCATATCCAGTGAAACTTTCTATTGAACTCAAACGTTATTGTGTCGATGTACTATGATTCAGATTATGCAAGGTATATGATTCTAAACTAGGTCTGACAGTGCTGCTGGCAGGCTGGTAGAGAGGCACAGTATAACCGGTATACCACGGTTTGGAAAACTAATTAATAGTTTTGATATTTCAGTATGTTTATTGGCGGCTTCATCTTGTTGGGAAAGTTGAACTTAGTGTCAAGTTGAAACAAGATTGTTCTGATTTTTGTATCAGAAGAATCAGATGTCAATTTCAAACTATTCCAGGGTTCTAGAATGCCACTCAAATAAAACAACAACAACAAAATTATTCTAGGGTGTGTTTTTATCCCCACGGCATGTAATGCGGGGGATATAGTCGTCGCCTCGTCCGTCTGTCCATCCATCCGTAATCATTTTGTTTCCGGAGCATAACTCAAAGACCGTTCGATATTTTTCAACAAAAATTGGTACATATGGCAAACATAACCTAAGGTGGTGCCTTTTGCTATTTACAGATTATTGTCATTTTTATTTTTCTCGATTTCCATGGAAACATTTTGGACTTATGAGGGGTGGGCTTCGTTTCCGGAGCATAACTCAAAAACCGTTCAATATTTTTCAACAAGACTTGGTAGATATATCAAACAGATCCTAAAGTGGTGCCTTTTGCTATTTGGCAGAATTTGGCATATTTACTTTTCCCGATTTTCATGGAAACGATTCAGACTTTATCCCAAAAGGGAGGGTTGGCTTCGTTTCCGGAGCACAACTGGAAAACTTCTTAATATTTTTCAGCAAAACTTGGCAGATATGTGAGGCAGATCCCAGAGTGGTGCCTTTTGCTATTTGCAGATTTTTGTGATTTATTATTTTCTCGGTTTCCATGGAAACGATTCAGACTTAGTCTCAAAAGGGAGGGGTGGGTTTCGTTTCCGGAGCACAACTGGAAACTTCTCCATTTCTTTCAGCAAAACTGGGCAGATATGTGAGGCAGATGCCAAAGTGGTGCCTTTTGCTATTTGGCAGAATTTTGGCATTTTTATTTTTCCTGGTTTCCATGGAAACGATTAGGACTTAGTCCCAAAAGGGAGGGGTGGGCTTCATTTCCGGTGCACAACTCGAAAAGCATTCAGTATCTTTCAACAGAACTTGGCAGATATATTAGGCAAATTTTGAAATGGTGCCTTTTGCTATTTACAGATTTTTATCCCCCCGCAACATGTTTTGCGGGGGGTATTAAAATGGACTCCGTCCGTGCACATCTGTCTTTTCTGGAGCAGAACTCTAAAACCGTTCAATATTTCTTCACCAAACTTGGCACATAGATAGATCTGGTGGTGTACTGGTGCCTTTTGGTAGTTTTGGAATTCTGAATAAAATCTTTTTGGCGTTTCCATGGCAACAAGTTTGACTTAGAATGAAATTAGTGGTAGTGCTCTTTTCCGGAGCAGAACTCTAAAGCCGTTAAATGTTTCTTCACCAAACTTGGCACATACATAGATCTGGTGGTGTACTGGTGCTTTTTGGTAGTTTTGGAATTCTGAATTAAATATTTTTGGCATTTCCATGGCGACAAGTTTGACATAGACTGAAATTGGTGATAGTTCTCCTTTTCTGGAGCAGAACTTTAAAAACCTTTCAATACTCTCCTTCCACTTTTCTATATACACACCTAAATATTTGACATAATCATAACTCGTAGACATAATGATGAAGAGTATTTTGCCATTGCGGGGGATATTGATGACTTTGTCTTCTTGTTGGCATTTATATTTCTCATGATTTCCATGGAAACAATTTGGACTTTAAGTAACTGTCAGATGATTTGTTCTTTCAAATATGTGGGGACCGGGGGGATATGTCATCTTCTGATGACTTGATTTTATTTTTTCCCTCCTGCCTTTAGGTTTTTTGAGTACAAAAATCCGTAAAACAAGAAATAAAATTGGTCTGGCCTTAATAATAAATAACTGTAATTGGCACCAAGTCAGAAAATACATAACCTGTTGTGTATCAATAAGCTCAGCTTTTTAAAACTTTTGTACAGCATCAGTGAAAGTAAGGTCAAGTTCACTGCCTACTGTAAAATATATCATTTGCAGTTTCAGTGACACAGCTATCAAATAGCAGAACATAAGGCGTGTGTATAGGGTAACATGGAATTATAAAACAGGGTCGGTAGGTAGGGTTTATCTTTTGTTTTTTTCTGCACTCACATATTTTTCATAAAATCACATATTTATGTAATATCAGGGACCAGTTTTGAAAGAAAAGAGGGGAAACCAGCTTAAAATTTAATATCCGAAGCATCAACACTTTCTAAATTCAACGTGTTTGGAAAACAAGAGAAATTGAGCACAGGTCACATATGGTTGCCCTCAGCATTGGGGAGTACATACTGTTGGAATAGCAAAATGTTTTGCCGTCTTTTAAAAAAACGGATAAAAAAGTTTAGGGTCGGGAAGTTTGTGATGGTGTCGGTCGGGAAACCATAAACACACATATATATTTTTGGCCTAACTATTGCAGTTTTTCATGTCTTGTAGTTGAAATGTGACTTGCCATGAGCAGGGTTTGAACTAAACCTAAAAGTGCCACTAGCCCTTCAGGCTAGTAACCTTCAACTATCACTAGCCCACAAACAAAACAAGTAGTCCATTGATAATGAAATTAACTTTCATTGCTTTATTGTTGTATATAATAAATGATTTAATCTACTCTTAAATCTTTCAACGCCAGTCAACAAGAGTTTTTTTACTGCCATGACACCGAGTTCCCAGAGGCTCTTGAGGTCATCGATGGAGCCTATGTTTATCAAGGAAAATATCAGCTTGTAAAACATTATTGCTACTACATGTCATACACCATTTGAAAGGTCTCATCCTACTGTTTATAAATATGAAAGCTATTTTATATCAAATTATTCAAATAATAAAACTACCTTTATAAAAGTTAATTTAAATTAAAATGTAAACTTACTCATTTATAATGTCAGATAAACCTCGATGGAAGAAACAAATGTTTGTAACATGACAATATATTCGCTTGTCGTTTTCATTTATATTTTCATTTTTACGTAATCGGAACACTATTATAAAAAGATTTCTCAAATAACACGTATGGTCGTCGATTTCCCGATATCAATGGCTTCCCGCTAAGTAACGTGACACAACAGCAGGAAATACCTCCGTTGTCGAAGCTTCATATGAATAACATGCAAGGCATTTCGTTTGATGGCGAGTATCATTTGAAAGCTCTGAACATCAACAATATCGCTGTACCTTTGCTAAGAGTTTTTTCACGGTTGTAACATGCGATTTTATTGGATGAAGATTGGTTTCTAATGACGCTTATCTTTTGGCCACTGTCTGCTATAAATATGGTGATTGGTCAAAATTGTGCACATGACCTAAGGCAGCCAATCATATTACAGTAATGGATATCGTCGTCGTAAACGAAAACTTCGAGATTTAGACGAAAGTTTTGGGTTAAACATGTTATTGAACGTGTTACGCAAAAAATCACCACTTGCACGTATATTATGGAACTTAATGGACGTATCGTGCCAGGTTATCACCTGTGACAAAAATGCTTCATGCATATATTTTAGCATTAAACATAGTGTCTGAGCGTTAAGTTCGAGGCGACGAAAGCCGAGATGTCACTTGACTTACACTATACGATCGCACAAAAAAGATGGAAAATAGTAACTTATAACATACGTTCAACAACAATACAGTTGTAGATTTTATTCTTTAGTTTATTCAATTTGTTTAATGATTTCCTCGAAACATTGCTCTTTGCCAACTTTGATGTGGACTCATGTAATGATATGCATTTGCATCAGATAGTTATACTCTATCAGGGCCAGTTGTAATGAACAGAAGGTGTGGAAATGGATATCTAAAATTTCCAGTTTTGCACGCTCTTTCCAACCTAAAACAAGTGGTATAGCGAGGGGACCACTAAGATGTTTTGAATAAATTGACACGATGTAGATGTTATCTTCGAGTTCTGCAACATTAGATTCACTAGTCTGGTGGAGAGAGTCGAAAATGGATGATCTCAACTGCTGTACTTGATGAATAATCGCTGAAAAAAACTAGTAGTCCGCCGGACTAGTGCAAGTTTGTTTCCATTCGCCTGACTACATTTTTACTCGCCTCGGGGACGTCACAAGTTATGTGACATCATAAACAATAAAAAGTAGCACTGCTTCACATGACTAATATCAGAGCCATTGTCAGCTGCCACAAGTCTAGTTTACTGTTCTTAGCTGAAGTTTTTGAAAGCCATTTAGAAGTTGGACGAACACGAATACATGGCAGGATTTATGGACAACGAGTTCTTTTTTATTCTTTATCACGACGTTTCAGAGCTAATTCTTACTCCTTCATCACTTGAAGTTGAAGGTTCTTAGCTAGTTGACTTGTACATGAAGTCCTCTGTGGAATGTACTTTGTAGAACCAAATGTGGACAAATGTGTTTAACTGATTGAACAGAAAGGTGTTGTAGTTCACAAAATAGTTATGAAATCCATCAGTATACTGCCTTGATTACTTTGAAATATATTGGGTTGTAAAGATAACATCTTGATTCAGTACGTAACATGGATGCTCCCTCTGAGTCCCATGTCAGCAGCATAAAGTATCACATTTTGAATATTTGATAGACCAAAGTTTTTTTTATAGTAAGTAGTTAACCAAACTATTGAACCTCATTTGTTTGTCTGATCCTAAGGGAAACATCCATCTGCCAAGGCCACAGATGCCAACTGTTATTGAAGCCTTGGAGTGATCAATAGGGTAAAAAACAAGTAGTTTTATGTCACAAAAGTAATGGTTGCCAGCTTGGAGAATCTCAGATGCAGTTACCTTTGAGAATCTCAGATGCAGTCTTTCTTTCGTTTTATCCCCCGCAACAAACGGTTATGGGGATATAGAAAACGAAGTTCCGTGTGTCCGTCAAGGCCCCAAACTCACACTTTTGTCCTAAAGCATATTTCCTAAATTATTGGTGATAGCTTAATCAAACTTGGTACACCTGTCAACCATGATCCCTAGATGTGCCTTTTGGGGTTAGACCCAGATATGAATTTTATTTTTGCTGTTTCCATGGAAACATGACTTAGGCTGTGATTATGAGGATGTCATCTTGTCTGGAGCAGATCTCCCAAACTATACATGCTAGCTTCATCAAACTTGGTACATATGCCAAGCATGATCCTTAGATGTGCCTTTTGGGGTTGACACCCAGATATGATTTACATTTTTTACGGTTTCCATGGAAACATGACTTATGCTGTGACTATGAGGATGTCATCTTGTCCGTAGCAGATCTCCCAAACTATACATGCTAGCTTCATCAAACTTGGTACATATGTCAAGCATGATCCCTAGATGTGCCTTTTGGGGTTTAGACCCAGATATGAATTATATTTTTGCTGTTTCCATGGAAATGTGACTTAGGCTGTGACTATGAGGATGTCATCTTGTAGCATTTACATGGCAACAAGTTAGGCTTCAATTGAATTTGATGGTAATGCTCCTCTCTGGAGCAGATCTTAAAAACCTTTCAATACTCTCCTTCCACTTTGCTGTATACACTCCAAAACATTTGACATATTCATAACTAGTAGACATATTCATAAAGAGTATTTCACGGTTGTGGGGGATATTGATGACTTTGTCTTCTTGTTTAATAGGGCCTAGGTATAAAATTTAAATGCATGGTCAAACTTTCACACATGCGTTAAATTCCTCATTTTACTTATCAATTCCTAGTAATATGTTGACGGATGATAAAATAGACATAAAAACTTGATATATCACAGTACAGTGTGCCTCAGTGCATTGTCCTTCAGTCTAGTTCAGTTGACATGATTTACCAGCATTTAAATTTAGTGTGATCCTTGAAAAGTACTTCAAAAGTGTTTGAATCAAGGGATCCCCTAAATCTGAACCTGTTTAGTTAAACAGTTAGGACCCCTTGCTGTGCAATCTTTATCATATTGTGAACACTTTTCCTAGTGTGTATGGATGCAATATGAATCGGGCATCTGATGATATGTATGCATATTACATTGTTTGTGTATTAATTTGTATTTTAGTTGCCGAACATTGTGAATTTGAGGCAAGAATAAAGCTTATTATTGTGACTTTACTTCACCGAAGTATCTGGATACACTATTATGTCTTAATGTGGTCCTGACATCTTGACTTGTGTCTTCCAATGAAACATTGGAATATGGCACTCGTATTGGACCTGATATACAGAGTCTTCAATTTAACTCTTTCAACACCAGTCAACCAGAGGCATTTTTAGCAATCTATTAATTGTTCATAATCAGTTCTGGGCCAAACTATGTAGTGACTGACATCTTGAGTTCTGATCCATACGCTTGTATCCTGAACTGGCGATATTCACCTCTTGCAACAAATGTTGACTGCTGAGATCTGGCCTTTGAATTAGCCTTTACCTATAATTGTACGGATGAACATGAATGGCGCAGCGCATAAGATAGGCCAAACAAATGGCGAAAGTTTGTTCTTGATTCATAGCACTCCTCCTGCTGTGTACTTGTACCTTCGAGGACAACATCCCGATGTAACCTACTGGCCAAATGCATGTATCACCTCAAGTACTGTGGCCAGGAAAACAAGTGCTTACCGACATGGAAATTTGGACATGTTGATAATTCCTGTCACGGGTGATAATTCCTAACACATCAG
Organism: Haliotis rubra; assembly: GCF_003918875.1. Taxonomy (NCBI): domain Eukaryota; kingdom Metazoa; phylum Mollusca; class Gastropoda; order Lepetellida; family Haliotidae; genus Haliotis; species Haliotis rubra. Next base: position 229,928 of record NW_025764948.1, on the reverse strand, counting down.
GTTCAGTTACCAGTTGTGAATAGTCCAATGACCAGGCAGAAATTGCGAGGCTGCTTCAACATACTAAAACAAATCCATTGATAGTATGATTCTACACTGACGTGTCGACCGCCTTGATTTCCCTCTAAGTAAGTTATCAACTGTTGATAAATATGCAAACACCAATATATATTGGTTTTATAGATAACCCCTGATTGGGTTGAAAGCAGTCGTGAAGGTTATTTTTAAACTTTTAGTTAAAGCGCCGTTCTCAGTAAATATTAAAAGTGCTGCAATATAATTATTTTTCAATCGTGGTTGGAAATTTTCTATGCATATTTTACCGGATCGCGCAATGCTTATCTGGGCCTCTGGTGATGAGTCTCTAAATTTGATTAGCCAATGTTTGTGATATGTAGCCTATTCACCCACAGTGGAATTGTTGCAGCACAAGTATGTGTACCAAATGTACAAAGTAAAGTTTGTAACCTAGGGACCTTTCTCATTGTCCAGGGAGTCCCGCCTCTAGGTCATCATTAAAGTGGTTAAAGTATGATGGTGTTAATTAAGGTTCAGTAGAATTAGTTCACTCTCACCATCTATAAGTGCTATAATCTTGAATGTTCATTCTTTTTCATAGAGATCGTCCTTGGGGTACATATATGCATTTTCTCGCTGAAAATGTCCTGTGACAGTTGTATCAATGTTTTTAATAAAAATATTGTACAATAAATAAAATCTTTTATTTATTATCATTTACCCACCTGGTGGAGTTACCTCCGTTATTGCATGCGCAGCCAACTGGAGTAAGCACCTAGGCCCGTATCATCATTCCTTCTGCTGTCACTCCACTGAGCGGATGTGTCGAGTAGAGCTGAACTCCTTCCATAAAAGCGAAGTTAAAGAGAATAATGTCTGGGACACCACCACCTGTATGTATGGTCTTTATTTTGTCCTATGAGAACGGAACAGTAAAGCTTTGCGGTCGGTTGTCTCATAATTGTGACTTTGTATTATATATTTTATGCTAACTTTCCGTGGTTTACGCCGCGTGTTGCTTTTCCATGGCGGGAGTTTAGCGTGCCGATGCGTTGTCATCATATTGCGTTTTAACCAAGTATTTCTTCCGTGTAATTAGCATTCACGTAATTTTCAATGTTTTATGCGTGTATATTTATGCTGCTGGCTCCGCTGTTAGCTACATGCTTGCGTGTTTGCTTTCAGGCGTTTTCGGTTTGTACTGTCTGCGGACAAAGTATACCCAGTGCAGACAGGCATGACAAGTGTCTGCGTTTGTCTAGAAAGTCAGACATAAACCCGTATGCGTGTGAAATAAGTATGGGCTTCTCCCCGAGCCCAGAAGAGGCGGGCTGCAGATTTCCTCTTTATATAGAAATCACGAGGCGGCGGAGGAACTGACCCAGGTCCCCCGTCTAAAGCCAAAACCCAAAACTAAAGGCAAAAGGCTAAGTCGGCGCGGTCAGTGGAGCCTTCTACTGCTCCTTGCGGTTTTGACATGTCAGTAATCACACAGCTTTTCAGCAGCACATGGACTCTGTGAAGTCCCTTGTTCATGAGTCGGTTGGAGGTCTCCGCCAGGAGTTCCTCGCCCACTCGAGCAGGGGCGGAGAGTCGAGGGTGGGGATCGCCGAGCCCGGCTCGATCCCTTGGCCTGGAAGGCGTCTGTAGATCCGTTGCCTCTGGCCGGGTCCGGGCCTTCCTCGGCTACCCGGAGGGAGGGTTAGCTCCCAGTCCCCTCTCGGTGTTGGCGCAGGGTCCGTTGAGGATTCCTGGGGTTCCGGTCCCTCGCCGTCCCGCCCATGAGAGCGGAGGAACCAGTTCTGCCTGGTATTCCTCCAGCGTCTCGGGACCGGGGTTTGAGTGTGTGGTGTCGGGTGCTGGCGGGGGTGCTCCTTCGGCTCTTCCCTTCCCTCTGTGTCTGGTGCTAGGCCTCCCACCCGGTCGGGGTTGGGTCCTCTTCGCGAGGGAGACCCAGCCTCTGACTTCGGGCTCCGGGCTGCGTGCAGAGTCCATGGGCGTTGGGGGAGGTCGAGGAGCGGAGCCTTCCGTTTCTCGGCGGCTCTGAGGAGAGTGCGGCAGCGCATTGCTGAGTTTATCCCCAGGCAGCGGTGCCTACCAGCAGCGCTTCGGACTTCGGCTGAGTTCCGCCTGCCAGGCGAGGCGTTTGCCCTAGGCAGCCCTGCGCAGGCAGCTGCTCCGCATCTTGCCGTCCCTGGTGCAGGGCGTGGTGGATCCCCTCCTGGTTGGGACATGCCTCCGCTTTGACTTGCCTGAGCTTGTCAAGAGGTACCAGCTGGGGGCGATTCCCTGTTCTTTTGTGCCAGTGGTGCGATGAGTGTGTGTTTGCGCCCGGTGGCCCTGGGGAGGCTCGGCTTCCTCGGTGCAGCTCGGCTGCCAGGCAAAGGCGTTTAGTGCCACCTTTTGCCCTGGCGGCATCCCCTGCAGCAAGCTTACCAGGACCTACGAGGAGGTTTACGAATGCTATGCAGCAGGTGCGGGTGGTCATCCACGAGGGCCTACCTCTCCTCGATTCAGAGGTCGGCCCTGGAGGCTGAGGGCCTGCTGGGGCGTTTCTCCGCGTGTCGTTCTCCTCCGTCCAACTTTCGAAGTTCAGGCCCACCTAGCGCGACTCCTTGCGGTTGGTCGGCGGCGTCTACGGTGATGTCGCGCCAGTCATGGGGATCGCACAAGCTGTGGCTGTCGGCGTCTGTTACTGCTCGGCAGCTACACAGCAGACCTTGCTGGCCCTTCCCTACCGTCTGGGAGCGACGTTGTTTCCTGGGGCACAGCAGGTCATACGGGAGGCTGCCGCTGCAGCTACCTCCTTCAAGGATTCTAAGGCCTTGTTGGAGCACCCAGCGGGCTTCTCGCCCCCGCGCTCCGTTCCGGCTTCCTCCTCCGGGGTGCAGCCTACACCCGAGTCTGCCGGCTGGCTTCGGCCGCTGGGCAGGGGTAGGCGGAGGAGCCGTCCCGCCAAGGGTAAGGGCAAGGAGCAGTCCTCTTCGTCTGGCTCCCAGCCTTTTCGCGGGCGCGGGAGGTCTGCCCCGACCTCCCGTTAACCCAACAGGCTGTCGCCGTGGGTCCGTCCCAGTCAGCTCAGCTACTCGGGACCACTCCGCTCTCTTACCACCGCGTCCCAGTGGGGGCCGCCTCTCTCTATTCCTGCGGTGGGAGAAGGCTACCAGCAACACTTGGGTGCTTTCCACCGTCAGTGTCGGCCATCTACCACTGTGGAAGCGAGGCCCGCCAGACTTCACCGGCATACGTCGCACTCCGGTGCCGTCATGTCAGGTCAGGGCGGATATACTGCGAGACGAAGTTCAGGCTTTGCTGGACAAGTCCGCTATAGAGCATACCACCGGGCGAGGAACAGGCGGGATTTTATTCCACGTACTTCCTCGTTCGAAGAAGAACGCGGCGGGTTCCGTCCCATTCTCAACCTCAAGGGGTTGAATCGCATGCTAGAGGTTCCATCCTTCAAGATGGAGACACTTAATTCGGTGATCTCCTCTGTTCAGCCCGGCGATTGGCTCCGTCAATCGACCTAAAGGATCGCGTATCTACATGTGCCCATACATCCATCGTTCAAGCAGTACCTCCGGTTCTCTTACGGCGGGATGAATTACCAATTCCGCGGTGCTCCCCTTCCGGCATATCCACTGCCCCAGGGTGTTCACCAAGCTCATGTTAGTGCCAGCTACCCTCAAATTACTTCGATCGCCAAGGAAGGCGTTGTTACCCTTACCTCGGCGACTGGTTGCTCAGCTGCTAACTCAGCCAGCGAGCCTAGATTCTACTCACACAGTGATAGACATTCTAGTTCGACTGGGGTGGATCATCAACCTCAAGAAATCCGACCTGGTACCCACCCAGGACTTGGTTTTCTCGGTGAGGTTCCAAACTCACAAGGATCTTGTTTCCTTGTAAGCCCGACCGGGTCACCAGAGTCACGGAGATGGTGTCTTCGTTCCTCTCCCAGCCCCAGGCACCAGCACGGACTTGGCTCCGTCTACTGGGCCATATGGCGGCGACTATCTCTGTAGTGTGGCGAGCGCGGTTGAGGATCGCCCTATACAGCAAGCTTTGGCGAGTCTGTGGGCTCACTTTCGGAGGACCTGGGCCGAGTCTCACAGTCCCGGGTGGTTGTCTCCTCACCTTCAGTGGTGGACCAATGTCGGGAATCTCTCCAAGGGGTCCCTTTGGAAATCCGGCGCCAGCTCTTACAGTTCAGACCCGATCGTCCCTCACGGGCTGGGGGTGTTTCTGGGCAGTCTGTCGGTGTCGGACTCTGGTCGAAGCGAAGCCCGCCTTCACATCAGCGTGTTGGAACTGAGAGCTGTCGCGGTTGGTTTTGGCTTCGAGAGCATGTCAGGGCCAGGTGGTTCGTCTTCAGTTGGACAACCCGAGCGGCCATGGCGTACATCCTGAAGCAAAGGCGACACGGTGTCCCTAAGCTCCTTCGGGGAGGCGTGGGACTTTCTCCTCTGGTGCGACCAGTCGCGACTGTCAGGTACTCCCTGTTTATCTCCGGGGCTGGAGAGCGTGCGAGCAGGCGCTCTCTCGCGGATCCTGGCCCTTGCAGTGGATGCTTTCGACCGGCAGATATTGGAGTTATCTCCCAGTTATGCGGATGCGTTCCAGGTGGATCTGTTTGCGTCGGCGGGGACGAATCAGATACCCGTGTTCTGCTCTCGAATACCCGGACCGAGGGCGTTGGCTGCCGATGCCTTCCTGCTGGATTGGGCCGGGCAAAGTGCTCTGGGCGTTCCGCCCGTTACCACTCATTCCCGGGTCCTCTCCCAGCTGTCCACCCAGCCAGCTCGGCTGCTTGTGCTACTGGCACCGCTTTGGCCGTCCACAGAGCTGGTTTCGGTAATTCTCAGGTTTCTGGCTCAGCCTCCTGTTCTATTACCTTTGCGACGGACATTCTCACTCAGAGCGGTAGCGCCATACCCCAATCAAGGATTCAGTGGGTGGCTTGGCCTCTGTCAGGTCTAGCCTCGAAGCATCGCGGAATTCCTGCAGCAGTTGCAGACACAATTCTGGCTTTGGTAGGGATTCGACAAAGCGTTCAGTATGAGGATAGGTGGTCCGCTATGCGGCTGGTGTTCAGATAGGGGGATTGCAGATCCCTTTTCTGCGGATTTAGTCCGAGTATTGGAGTTTTGCAAGCTCGTTTGGAAGAAGGCCTGGCGGCTTCGACCATTAATGGCTACTCCACGCTATTTCCACCTTTCACACCTGTCGATGGTGCTCTTCTGGGGCAGCACCCTCTCGTCTGGCAGCTTTTTAGCTGGCGCGGATCGGGTTCGACCTGCTGTCAGGCGAACCAGCCCACCTTGGGATTTGTCAATTGTGCTAGATTGGCTGTCGGTCCTACGTTCTCCGTCTATCGGCTATTTCCATTCAGTTGTTAACATGGAAGGCTGTATTTCTGGTGGCGGTAACATCTGGAAGTAGGGTTGGCGACTTACATGCTATGTCGTCCGACCGGCTGACTGTGTTCCACACAGATCGTGTCAGTATTAAGCCTCCCGGATACTTACGCCGAAGGTCGATCACGCTTTCCATGTGACAGCTCCTATCGAACTTCCTACTCTTACCCAGCCTTCCACATCGGGGACCTCTCCTACGAGCACTCACCCGTTGGATGTCCGAAAGACTCTCAAGGTCTATATCAAACGAACACAAGGGATCCGTACGGGTACCCATCTGTTCTGCTGTTACGGTGGCGGGAAGGCTGGGGTGCCGGCGAGCAAACAGACCCTGTCTCGCTGGCTTGTATCGGTCATTTGTGCTGCCTATCAGGCTAAGGGCAAGCCTCCCCCTGAGGGGTTGAAGGCTCACTCGGTCAGGGCAGTAGCCACGTCAAAAGCTTTTGCATCGGCACTACCCATTGAAGAGATATGCTCTGCCGCTATTTGGAGCCGGCCTAGCACTTTTATCAGGCACTATCAGCTCGATACACATTCACGTGATCGTGCGCGCTTTGGCCGTTCTGTTCTCTCCAGTGGACAGTGTCCTGCCACCCTGACCGAGTGAGTCTTGGTTATCTGGTTTAGTTGGCGCTGCTTTCAATACTGTGTTTTATTGATATGTCGCTGCTGGGTGTATAACCTCCTTCGATTCTCTGGAGGAGATTATGGTGGTAGTGAGTGTTTTTCCCCCCTCGGTGCTCTCTAATAGACCATAAGGTGGGTGGGGTTTGTTTACGTTAAGCACTATGCGTTCTCATTATGCTAACCTGCGAGGTTAGACTCTCAGTACCTTTCCTCCCTGTCGGTTACCCTCCCATAATGCCTCTCGCGGAAGCTCAAAAGCGGGACATGTGACAGGTGAGTGATTGTGGCGTCTGTTACATTATTCTTAACGATCGCTATTTGTGTGTACTTTGACAGAATTCCCTCCTCCCTGGCCTCCGGTCTTTGGGAGTCTGTGTTTATGCATATATGTACCCCAAGGGCGATCTCTATGAAAAAAATAACCAAACCTGAAGAGGTTTTCAATTCTTTGAAGAGAGTCGTCCTTGGGGTAGAACCTTCCGCCTCCCCGCAATTCTGTTCACTGATTTATTCAGCAGAAGGAATGATGATCACGGGCCTAGGTGCTTACCTGGTTGGCTGCGCATGCGTAGCGGAGGTAACTCCACCAGGTGGGGGCCGTATAATAGATAAAAGATTTTATTTATTGTACAATATTTTATTAAAACATTGATACAACTGTCACAGGACATTTTCAGCGCAGAAAATGCATATATGTACCCCAAGGACGACTCTCTTCAAAGAATTGAAAACCTCTTCAGGTTTGGTTAAGTTTTAGAAACATTGTTTGAACTTGAAGCAGGTAATAAGTCAGTGTTTTGTGACTGCTATTCCGTCCTCACTGGGCAAGTAGAGAAGACATCTTCTAGAAACTGTTACATTGCAAGTGGATATGTGCGCATTATAAATATGCACTATCATTATTATTATTATTATTATTATTATTCTCTAATGAGGTAGTGACTCAACAGCTGTAGAACAAACGTCTCCATCTGAACTATCCGCACTTGGTATACTAAGGGTGAAGAGATCTTGAACTGTAAACAACTAAGGGACGTTACTCTAGTTAAAGCACTTAATTCATACCATCAGAAATATATTTAGTGTATACTGTTACATAGCGTGTTTGATTTCTGAGATGAGTGTTTCCTAGTGTGTACATATGTGATTCAGTGGGAAAGACCTACATTTGTCAGGTGCATAATGTGATTGTGCTTTCTGCTTTCTTGCTAGAAGACTAATGTGCTGGCCCAGTCGGTGTCTACGAAGAGTCATCCACAGCTTGCCCCTGCTCAACCTGTGTTTCGCCCCATGCAGCTCCGGGGGGCAAGCAATGTACAGCAGATACAAGTCCCCCGGCAGCAAGTTTCATTATGTGAGGCTAGTCAGCCCTGCCTCTCAAACCTCTACCGCCACAGGTTAGTGCTTCCTATTACAACTCAGGGATGGCAATTTTCCGCTGATCCGCGGATTTTATTTCAAATTGTGAATCGTCTAAATCCATTGAGAAACCCTCAACTCAATGACACAATATTAAGTTTTCAGCTGAAAATAGATTTTCCTGTTGCCATCCCTGACAACTGATGTTGGAATGATGTCATTAAGTCCTTTTCAAATACCCGTGTAGGTCCGGGTTAGAATGAACCTTCAGTAACCCATGATTATTGTAAGAGGTGACTAACGGGATCGGTTGGTCAGGCTCGGTGGCTTGGTTGACACATGTCATCGGTTCCCAATTGCGCATATCGATGCTCATGTTGTTGACCACTGGATTGTCTGGTCCAGACTCGATTATTTACAGACTGCCGCCATAAAGCTGGAATATTGCTGAGTGCAGCGTAAAACTAAACTCACTCGCTCCTTTTCAAATTATTTCATGAAGTCTTTTTGAAGGTTTGACATTTAATTCTTTTTTTCTTATTTATCTATCTTGTATGATATCTCAGGTGTTATCTGAAAATATGGAATGTCTCTGGGAGAATGTTCAGTAAATTTGTGGCTGAATATTGGCCTGTGAACAGGTCTAGATATGTGTCCTCTATATGCAGAGAGTATCAGTAGACACTAAGCAAGTCTGGTTCTGTATATTGTAATCAAGTGTGTATTAAAGTGATTTACTTGTTTGTTGCAGTGTCAAAACCCTCCACAACCGTTACCCAGGTGATACAGACAGGGCGGCCCATTGCCCCGGCTACCTTGACAACAGCTTCTCAGCCCAGCACTTCCCAAGTGAAGATAACCCTCCCTGTACAGTCAACACAACTGGTACAAATCTCCATGCACAGATCTACCTACCAGAATGGCTTTGTTTTACTTTGTTTGTCAGCACATGTGCAGCTGTCTTTGTTAATGAATAATCGCGTGATATTTCTTGATTCTACTTCAAGTGCCGTGAACTTTGGTATATGTGTAGTCAGAAGTGGGGCTGAAGTATATACTAGTATGTTGTACTTCTTTTGCATTTGTTTGACTTTTATACTTTGAACCTCTTCCTAAATTCCCAACAAATGCATTTCCTGTGAACAACCTGACCAATGAAACTTAAACTTCACATGCTTGTTCCCACTATTGATGACATTTCAAGATTTGAATTTGTTTGAAAGTCTCCATGGCCACTTTGAAAGACCGTTCTTCGACCATCTTTTTGTCAAACTTTTCATTTTTCTTCAGTAGTGGTGCTTAACATATATTTTACACTATTAGCTCATTTGAGTGTTTTGACTTTTAGTTTATCTTTATTAAAATGATTACCAATATTTTGGTCCTTTATACTTCTCTGAAATTGCCAGACTAATGCAGCTGAACTTTGGCTTGTATCTTTCTCAACATAACATCATGTATAGTTCCATTCAGATTTGTATGTTGCATTTTGTCTCCAGTGTTTGTGCAGAAAATATCTGAATCTCAGTACTGACAGCAACTTTTGTCATGTGCCTGTCTTTGTTTACATTTGAGACTGTTTACTACTTATGCAGGTGAGCTACAGTTTCTACCACTATTTTTCATGTTCAAAATCTATTATAGTGTATGATTTCAAGTTTCACTCTTCAGGCAGTGCACAATTGGAAGTCCACTAATGACATGATCTTGTCTCCGTAGGTAGCCAAGACTGGGGTTTCGCTGGTTCCCAAAATGTACAGCGTATCCTGCTCCCAGCCCCAAACACAGTGAACACAGTGAGGACAGCAACAAACCAGAACTTATCTCAGCTGCGACACAGTGTGCAGGTGTCTTCACAAGGGGGGGTGACTGCCCTGCCGTCAGGGGCCACCATCCTCTCCGCTGGAGCCAACATTCAGGGGCTACAAGGCTTTGCCCTGGTGCCTGCCACGTATGTCACTCAGGTGAGACATCTTGTCTGATCACCTCAGTAAATATACTACACAAAACAAGTTAAAGAATGCCCACAACTGGAAGGCATTGGGAGATTGAGTGGTCTTTAATGTATTTTGAGTTGTATACATGATACCTCTAGTTTCTAAAATTAAAAGAAATAGCAGTCACAGCTACCTCCTTTAATTCATGTTAAAATAGTAATAATCAACTGCAATAGAATACGTGAATTGATGTACTTTAGCATAGCAATGACGAGGCATTCAAAGTTCAGTCTGCACATCTCTGCTTGCCACCAGGGGATGTTGTTCCTCTTCCTCTTCCTGGTCCTTGATCCTTGATAGATGGGGCTTTGAGTTGAAAGCCACCTATTGTATCTTTTTTTGGCCTTTAGTATGAATTGTCCAGATGTCTCACCTTAGCATTTGAATTGTAACTTTGTAATTGAAAGTGTAAAACAGTACTGCAGCTAAAGTATGACAGGTATTTGGGTACCAGGGTAACTAGTTTTCTTGGATGACTATTTAGTTGCATGGGAAACCATCAGTCCTTGGTTTGGTTCGTGCAGATTCTAATATTTGCAGGGAAATGTGGTATAAACTTACGCCCAAAAGAGACTTTGCCACTTTAAAAATGATGTTGCAAAACTGAATCAGTGCAGGACACGCTTGTCCAAACACAACAAAACTTAAAAGTGATGGCACATTTTATTATGTCTATATATTTTTAAGGGCCCTGTCACACTTCTGCGTAACCTAATTCTTTATGAGTTGGGCATTCACATTTCTTTCATTCGCGAGTCGATATGCACAATACACACCTCATGTGCATCTCAATCGTTTTGTGTAAGTATGGTCCAGTACAATGATTTTTTGGGGCATGCACCAGTCCTGCATCAGTCCAGCGCGGTAGGAGTCTTCTATGTGTTCGTGGGGGATAAGCAGTTCATACGCGCAATACGCTTATCTCCAGGCACGAAGCTACGAGCTCGCGATATATTGGACGATATACATAGCCTACTTGCAGTGCAGATACAATGTACACTGAACAAACTGCTAGCAAATGCCGACGTATTGCACGAATCGGTACTGTTTGTCCTGCGATCAGGTAGCGTATTGTATTTATTTGTAACTTATGACAAACTCACAGATAGAGTACATTTAGCGTACTTACCAAACATCCCGGGTACACTCGATATGTGGTATAAATATGATGGTTTGGGCGGCCCATGATGACAACAGGTTGATGTACACGCTATGGAATCTGCACTGGTAACGATAACAGCGGGAAACAGCCACCTTTTTAATAAATTGGGAATACGCTCGGAACACGCCTGGCATTCGTCATAAGTGTGTCAGGCATGCGGTCGGCATAAGTTGTGTGCATCCGAAATACGCTCAGCAGGCACACTGCATATGCAGTTATTTGCGACAAGAAAAATAGTGTTACGCAAATCCATCCACATGTACCTCGTGCGCAATGGATCGCGTTGAATTCATTATTTATACGCTAGATGTCGTCACACATAAGTCAAGGTAATCGAAAAAAATTGCAATTTTGAGCTTATGGGCTGCGTATTGAACTCATAAGCACTTGAAATACTCAAAAGTGTGGCAGGGGTATAAATATGAAAAGTTAAAAGAGATGCATGCTTGATCAGCTGAAGCCCACAATCAGGGTATTAAATGATTCAAACGGCATGTGGAACACTCACACTGATCAAAAAGACATGAAATGCCATGTGAGATGTGTTTTGGTCATTTTGAATGTTGATAAAAGATTTTGATCTGTTCAATGCAATTCACTTCATGCATTTATTTTTGGGGGGTGTTATCAAATCCAAGCTGTGGTAAAGTTTCTTTCTGCCAACAGTTTATATAGAAAGTTCAAGCTGGAGAGTTAGGTACCATGAACACGCATTAAGTGTATTATTGCTGTCACTCACTCACTTATAGATTCAAAAGCAGATGCAGCAGTCAAACCAGTCAAGTCAGCCACAGCAGCAGCAGCAGCAACAACAACAGCAACAACAGCAGACGATACAGGTGGCGCCTCAGCAGTCCCAACAAACGCAGCAGAGAGATTACATTCCTATTGCCAGTAGTGATCCCTCTGTGTCTGCATCTGTGCTGGCCAGGAACTCACTGAATGGGTCAGTAGCATGGAGTTCTAGTATGTCTATAATGTGTAGCAGGATTTATTACCTTATTAGTATTTGCAAATTTCATCACTGATCATTGGCTATAAAAGGCATGTCCACTGATCTAATCAGTTGCTGAATCCATGGCTTATGTGATCTATTTGTGATGTGTTCTGAAAAGAGGATTGCTATCATGATTTGTATGTAGTCGTTTCTTGATACAGGACTGTCATGATGTATTGTAATAGTTTTCCGAAACCTACCATATTTACTATGGAAATTCTATTCATTATGTGAGCGAAAAAACAGAGAAGTTAATTAAGAAATACAGTTTGCTCTACCACCATGTATAGTGTAATAAGGCACATTTTCGCCCTGAACTATTATAGTTAAAGTACGAGGACGCTTGCTTGGTAGAGCTAACTGTATTTCTTTTCTAAGATGCCAAATTTATAACTTTCTAAGGATAATTACGATTAATTTAAGGCAGAAAACAAACAACGGTGTCGGTAAATTAAGAATCCTCGCACAGGGCTAACTGGCGCACTGTTCTATTGATGTGTCTCTCCCCCTACGTTAAGACGAACGTTACCAGAAAAAAACAAATGATAACAGTTTGATGATGGTTTATGTTCGGATTAAATATCTTCTTAAAATTATTTGAATTACATCTGTCATTAACGTAAACCATATGGGGCAATTGAACGTCACATTTCTACTTCCAACTGAAGTTTAGATCAGTACATCTAGATGAAGCTGAGTAGTCAAGCGACATACCCCAATTGCATTGTGGGAATGTAAACATTGCGAACGTTACCGTGTCGCTGAAAACTTGTGAGTCGAATTGAGACATTTTAACCGTCTTAAAACATAAACATAATGTTTCCACCATGATGTTTAGCTGCGTGAAGCAACTGCAAACCAAGAGACGGAATGCAATGGAGTAGTTTACTGTAGGAGGCCGTACGAGGCGATGACAACTGACATGCATCGTGACATCGCTTACATTGTGACGTAATGCAAAATGGTTCGATTACGAGGGGGCAGACTAGAATCGTGCAGTGACGCCAACACATTGTGACGTAATGCAAAAAGTGCACATCATTGTCTGATAAAGTACTGTCGGCGCCTTTGATATTTCACCCGAAGCTTCTTAGAAAACATTGTGAAGGTTGAGAAACGGGTGAATTTAAGCCTTAATTGTTATATTGTTCTTATCATGCCAGTGTGATTAACATTTACGGGAAAGTATTTTGTTCTAAATCTTATTTGACAAACAATGACTCACTTTGGCATGTTATGTTGATTCTTCACGTCAAAGTTGTCTTGTTAATGTTCAGTGTCATTTTCAAAACATTATTAAATAGGTGTATCTATTTATTAGGAATCAAAATTATGAATATACAGACAAACTTTATAGATAAAAACAACTTCTTTATTCGGATGATGCGTATATTACTCTCCAACTTCTAAACAATGCCACCGCCTCTGTGGTGTAGTGGTTAGAGCGTGCGCCCGGAGAGCGGAAGGTCGCGGGTTCGATCCCCGACCGCGTCATACCAAAAGACGTTAAAATATGGTACTTGTTGGTCCCTGTCTGGCGCTCGGCATTAATGGGTACAACAGGGACTGGTCGGCTCAGAGTCATTATAATGTGTCTGAGTGGGGTATTCATGCTTCACTGCGGCATGGTATCTCAGTGGGCTAGCACTATAAAACCAGCTTAAGTCTGGGCTAGTACAAGCAGCCGCACATACACATACACCGCATGCACGTCGTCATATGAACGAAATATTCTCAAGCACAACGTAAAACCCAATTTCACGCCACTTCACCTCTAAACAATGCCACTCAAAGAAGCAAATTTATGAATTTTGTATGCCTTTATGAATTTGCCTGAATTATTGCATGTTCCTGATGTGTGCTTATATATCAGTTCAAGCACCTAAAAAATAATCATTTTATAACTGCCCATTCATACATCTGTCACAAGTTCTATTGAAATTATTAGATCTTTGATGGAAAACAGTACTTTCATGTATTAAAATGTCATAGCAAAACAATGAAGAATAGCTGTTCTCTAATCTGATGTGTCAACAAGTGAGTGTGATGTCTGGGACTGGCATTGGAATGATGAAACTTCTTAACATCATCTTGTTTGTCAGTCTGTTACCTTGTCTTTACATCCTGAGGGTAGGTTAATGGCTGGTCCCGTGTAGGACACCCACCTACGACTTTTAACATTTCCTATCTTTGCTTTCCAGAACAACAACGCTAGAAGCCACTGGTGCTCGGCCAAGAAAACCGTGTAATTGTACAAAATCTCAGTGCTTAAAGCTGTAAGTACTGCACTTGTTTTGCTGTTAATTCCAGAAGTATTTGGGGAGTCTAGGTCTGATAGGCCCCTGCAACCTATGATTGTCACAAAAAGCAACAGTGGATCTGGCTTTCAGTCTCAGTGTCTAGATTTATGGCATGTCATAATTTCTTGATAGTGCTGAGTGTTTCTTGTAACATTGGTGATTATCTGGTCCAGACTTGATAACCGGCCACAGTCATTGGAATATTGCAGAGGGTGATATAATGATTCATATTTTAATCTATAATTACAAGTATGTCACATTCTATTTATATGTTGTTAATGATTGAAGTATGACTATTATTTGAGGTGAAGGTTAAAGGTGTTCATGTTGATGTCTGACTGGTTCAATTTGTCCACAGATACTGTGATTGTTTTGCAAATGGAGAATTCTGTCACAACTGCAACTGTACAAATTGTGCCAATAACCTCGAGCATGAAGAAGAACGTTCTCGAGCAATCAAGTCATGTCTTGATAGAAACCCTATGGCTTTCCATCCAAAGATAGGAAAAACATGTAAGTTGATATAGTTTTATATGTAGTGGCACATCACAAAGTGGTCCCAGCTGATACTAGAGAGGTTGTCACTAGGGTCGCAGCTGATACAGGGGAGGTTGTCACTAGGGTCCCAGCTGATACAGGGGAGGTTGTCACTAGGGTCCCAGCTGATACTAAGGAGGTTGTCACTAGGGTCCCAGCTGACACAGGGCAGGTTGTCACTAGGGTCCCAGCTGATACTAGAGAGGTTGTCACTAGGGTCCCAGCTGACACAGGGGATGTTGTCACTAGGGTCCCAGCTGATACTATGGAGGTTGTCACAAGTGTCCCAGTGCTGGTTAAAAGGCCCCTGGCCTCCATGCTAGTCACAAGGGCCCCGTCTTCAATGCTTATCACTAAGAACAGGTGATAGGAGGGCAGGTTTCCAAGCTTCCTTGCTGGTTATAAGGGCCCTGTCTTCCATACTTGTCACATGGATTGATTATTGAGAACCAAATGGCAACTGAGTGTAAACAGTAATTGCAATGGAATGGCCCCTGAAGTTAATGTTGCCTTGTATGGAAGTTCAGTTCTAAAACATTTATTTCTCTTTTTCACAGCCAAAGTCGACGGTGATAGACGTCACAATAAAGGCTGTAACTGTAAGAGATCTGGTTGTCTGAAGAATTATTGTGAATGTTACGAGGTGAGGTTGGAGACTTTCATTCAGTATATATTTTAAAGGTGAAAATTTATTGATGTCAACTTCTGTAACATGAGGAACACAACAGTTTGGGGTATGTTCTTACTCCTTTATCAGCCTGAATGAAAAACTAGGAAGAAGATAGCTAAATGTTATATGGGTACACATGAATCAGTATAGATTTACATTTACCATTGATAAAGACAGATGTCTTAGATAGTTTGTGAAATAATTTGTCTGCATACAAGAGTGATTAAATTCTATATCAAAGTATGTAAAAAGTGATCAGATTTGGCTCGGATCACTTGTCAAGTTTTGTTGATGCATGTGTTGATTCCTTTGATTCCAGGCAAAGATTATGTGCTCCAGTATATGCAAGTGTGTTGGTTGTAAGAACTTTGAGGAGAGCCCGGAGAGGAAAACCCTCATGCACCTTGCTGATGCAGCGGAAGTTCGAGTGCAGCAGCAGACAGCAGCTAAAACCAAACTGTCTTCCCAGATGTCCGGCCTCCCGTCAAAACCGCCACTGTCATCAGCAAGTGGGGAGAGGTAGGAATCAACACAACATACCCTTAACATGATATAGTTCTTGTCTTGGATGCATCTCTGTGTGAACTCCAGGCTGGAATAGGTCCCCAGCAGCCTGTACACTGATGGCACTTTGCTTGTTATCTCAGTCGCTGGTTTTGCTGGTCTAGATTATTTACCGACCACAGTCAAATGCAGAAAGTTTGCCTAGCATGTTAAACAACAAACAACACTGGGTTCCTAGGGAAGGCCCATGTCAATGACTATCTGCGTGACATGTAGGTTAAGATTCTGAATGAGGAAATCTTGGCGAATTATCGTAAGTACACTTGAAATTGTGCTGTAAAAGTGTGGAGATGTGGCATTTTTTAGTGCTAAATAAATTTTAACTTGTTCTGCAAAGGTTTATGTGTACAGAGTAACTTGTTTTCATTTCTTGGCAAAGCTGTGCAGATGTATTAGTGTGCTATTAAAAAACATTGTTGATTCAGGTTGCCGTACACACTGATCACGACAGAAGTTGCTGAGGCAACATGTGCGTGTCTCCTTGCCCAGGCGGAGGAAGCTGAACGAATGAAGATGCCCCCAGTTGTTCAGGAGAGGATGGTCATTGAGGAGTTCGGACGCTGCCTCATGCAAATTATAGAATCTGCAAATAAAACTAGAGGTCAGTGCTTATCATTACACCAGTGGAAACACTTGTGCAGTGAGAATTCGAAAATATTTGAAACACTATTCGTGATTGCTGAGCTCAGGGTTATAGAAAGTTTTGATTTGTTTCGTATGCAGAGTTAATACAAGTTATCAGTTTCATTGTGGAGCCCCAGCAAAGTGTATTGTGGAGGGTAGAGAAATGGACATCATCTGTATGCCCCCAACATGTCCTTTTCATTGCTCACCCAAAAAACATGCAATACATCTTCACTGAACGTGGCACATAAGCACATAAATGGATCTAGTGTTGATCTCGTTACCTTTTGATAATTTGGGTTCTTTTTTAATTTATTTTTTTAGTTTTCATAGAAAACTTTCATTTTTATTTGAAATTGTTGTTTGTTTTTTAAAATAAATCTGATTCTCTGTATGGCTTAATGAAACGTGGGATACTTACGTCCGTGTCTTTTCTGATACAGCTGCTCAAGAATCATTGCCTTGATGGACAGAGACCAATATCCAGAACAATCCCTAAGGAGTAGCTGAATGAAGCTCCACTCTCTGTCCACCTCACTATGAGATGCCTTGTCTCCTTCCAGTCACATACAGTACTTCATGCAAGGAGTACACGATACATTGCCAGGCAATAGAAGTCCAATACTGCTGCTGTGTTGCATCCCATGGAATGCGCCTCATCTACCATGCTGGCCACGCCCACCAGACCATGTGGCAATGTGATACTACTGTGTATAAAGCAATGGCAATACATAGCTGAAGTCAGAATGTGATGTGCTGTTAGGAATGAAACGAGTTCTTACAACTGTGTATTGGTCTGGCTGAGAGCAGGACTGAAAGTGATACTGAAAGCTGGACCGACCACATGATGACTGATGTTGAGGATATGACCGTACAGTTCTAAGAGTCTTAATGAAATGATGTTATGATAATGACGTTAAGGGCATGGCCTTGCAATGATAAATGACATTGACGGCTAGCAAAGATGTCCGAACACCTGTGCCTATAGAAGCGTGGTCAGTGCAGCTTCACGACGGCCCATGATCTTTCCTGTCTTTGCGATGCTTGTCATGAAGCTCGCTCCCTCACTTGCTGGCATCTTGGCATTGCCCAGTACGCCTCCACACACCAATCTGGTAGGAATGGACTACCATCTCAGATATAATAATATATGCAGATATTGTATAATGTTCAACTTGTACAGTGTTAAGATGGTGCATATGTGCACGTGTATTATTCAGCAGATCATGCTGACAACAGATTTTATTGTTGTTTATTATCTATTGAACTGTATGATATATGTGAAATATGATAAACTATTGTTTAAAGTATTGTTCACTCCAGAGCATGAGCATTTGTACTATATTTATCGCCAGCACTCGGCAGTGCCAAACTGTTGAATTTTACACTGTGTTTGTATCTTGACTTGATGCTCTGGAGGGCTGGAATATTGTAGTATTTGTTTCAACAGTTGCATCCTTGTGACATAATCTGATGGTGTGTATTATAGAACTGTCCTCCCTCTGTTGCCCATGTTGGATGTGGGTTGGTAGCCCTGTGGAAATCATTTGTATAGACTGTAATGATAGTGCAATATCATGATTTACTCAGAATTAACTGTTGTATCCTGATCATTTCTCATTAATTGACAGTGCTCAGCAGTTTTGCCTCTTTTGGGATATGTGTGAGAATGGACTTGTGAGTGGGATAACCAATCCATCTGTATATGTTGACTCCTGTGCTGATTGCTGTGAAATCCTTGTAATGCAGTGTAACTTGCAATTCTTGTTGGAGAGATTTGCCACAATGGCAGCTTAATTCTGACGATATCAGGATCAACTAATGGAACTATTGAATACATGCAGACAAAATAACACACCTGACAAGTGATTTGTGATAAAAGTTTGCTATTCAGTAGTGTTGAAAGTGGCTATGCTGGGTTGGGACCTATTTGGCCATGCTAGGGCCTGAGGGCATGGTGCTAAATGGGACAAAGTGGTCAACTCATGATTCTTTTTTCAGAATTTGTTTGGGAGCTGTCAGTATGGTTGTCATTAATGATGTTTATCCTGGTACAGAATCCAAACAGTTCATGATTTGGTGATATTTGTATGAGTCTTTAAAGGGTTCAATCTGTCCAGACAGTGGATAAGTGATTATTATTTCTAGTGTTTATCACCTCCCTCAACTGCTGAGCACCAGTCACATCACATCGCCATTCATCCCACATTCTCCTCCATCAAGCCTATTTGAGATATATATATATTTTTACCACAAAGTAAGTCATTAGTGTATCAAGATGTTGTAAGGCCACCTCTGTTACACCAGCTGTCCTGTTTGCTCTCATCTCTGGCATAGTTACAGACAAGGACCACACTGGGCCCATTGCAGTTTCCTCAATCCTCGACTCTGTTCTAAGACATTTGACCCTTCTTCTCTATGTGTGTGGCCTTTTGTTCGTTGATAGATGGTTACATGCAGTGTTTGCAATTCATACTTTCTATGAGTAAGTGTAATTCAAATAGAATCATTTTTGGAAAACCTCTTTGACCTTTATAAGATTTTATCACTTAGAACACAGATTTCTGTAGTACTTATAGTCTTGCATTCAGTTGGTCCATGGTGGTGTTTTAGTCTTTTATTTCACTGAAATAAATCTTTCTTTTTTTTGGTTTTCTAACTTTACTTTCAACATAAAGATTACATATTAGTATAAACAATTTTTGTACTTAGTTGAGTATTGGTAAGTTTTTAAGGTAGTAAATGCTGAAAATATCTAGTTTTGTTTTTGATCCCCTAGGATGACCCTTCATATCAGTCACCATGACAGTGTTCACGAATGGTGTTTCAAGGTAACAGGACATTGGGTACTGCAAGTTTCAGATGTCTGTCTGACCCATTGAAAATTCACAGGACCCATAGAATAAAATTAAACATACATTTCAGATTTAACATTTCTTATAACTGGCACTGAAACTATTAACAAACACAAGATATATAAACAGCAAACAAGTGTCACATGTCAGGTATAACAACTTAAGTCAAAGTCATTGTGAAATATACAGTCAGACACTGGGGCTGGTGGGTTGTAGACTTCTATGGGACCGTTGGCAAATCTGCCGGATTTGTCAGAGGGTCAGACACTATTCGTGAACACTGCCATGTGTGTGGGTTTTGTTTTTGTTTGTTTTTGTTTTTGGGGTCTGGTTGATATGTAAAAATTCTGAAACAAATGTTTTACAAAGTCAACATTCAGCTCACCTGAAGTCCCTCTTGTGTCATGAAGTGTGGCATGCTATCAGTCTATCCATGTTACATACCATCGCCTTTAAAGCCCCGAGGCCTACGTAGGTGAATCTAATCCCCACAGTGGTGTCTCATGAAACTGCTGACAGAAATATGTCATTATCATGCATGCAGTGAAGATGTCATGTTTAGAAGTTTTATGAAACCTTTGTGACCCAAGTTTCCATTCAGGTGAGTTGGAAAGTGTTGTGACTATGTAATAATTATACTTGTAGTCTTCAAGGTCTGTGACTATAATTCTAAACAATTTTTATGGGATTTTTTGTAAATGATATTATTGACACACCCATTTTCAAATATCACATTTGATTCAGGTAACTGCTTTGTAGGGAATATGTTTTAATGTGCAAAGGTGTTTAGTCACATCTTAGAAAGTAGTTGATATCTACCTTAATTACACGTCCACTTTTCATTCAAGTAACATTATTCCCATAATTTTTTTCAAAAACATGCTGGAACATTTCAATGTTAAATCTTGGCAAATGTATAGTATTCCTGTTAAGGATCTATGTCGAAAAACAGTAGAATATGAAAAAGCCATCATTTGTGTATCAGCATGTCCAACACACCTCACATTCATTGCTTTGCCATCTGTTTACTTACATCAATACTCTCAAGATATGTCTATTGTTTATCCTCAGTTCTGTATACAAAAAATTGTTTATTATTGATCAACATATTTTCATTTAAGTTTCTTTTCTGTATCATTTTATGTGCACTACCGTGCCAAAATAGCGACCCATGTTTACCGAGACAATGTTTCAGTACAGCTAACTGCTCAATCAGTACCTTGAGTCCTGTGAGACAATGTGCTCATATTACTATCCTAGGTGTGAAAGAACTACTGACATGCTGAGCGTGAATGTTGTATGGGGAGATTGTGTTGACAATACATCTTCCAGACACTGATCATGTAAGGTAAAGGTAGGTAGAGTTGTATTCATTGCTTCTCTCTGTGGCGTTGCAGTGAAAGCATCATCAACCTCATCCAATGGTTGTGATATTGCTGCAGTGTTAAACAGCATGAGGACTTGCTCACTGGGAGAATGTAAATGTTACATTTAAATCATATTAACATTTTCTGGACTGTTTAAAAGTATTGTATCATATCAGTTGGATTATATTTTAATTCAGTAAGTTCTTTTCTTGAAAACAATTATGAACAAGAATGTTTGATAAAATTAAGATCAAGCTGGTGTTACTTCAATTGTCTGGAAATTCACATGAGCCTTGTCAAGTGGAACATTTTGGTCAGTGGACATAATTGGGATTAAAGCATTGTGTTTGACATTAAAGTAATGGAAAAAGTCACAGGTTTAAAGATTAGCTAAGCTTTGCTTGATTATGTGTCAAATGAAATATTGTGTGCAAAGTGCTAGGTCAGTTGTAGGTGAACAGGGAGATTCAGGGTGCACATGTTTTGTAGGAACTTGTTGGGATGACTGAAGAAAGTTATGTCTGGAGTGTAAGACAGCATTATTTGAGGGTAATTAGTTAGTGTCTTGCATTGAGTGGGTAAGATGAAAGTTGTTAAAAGACATAACAGGGATAGGTGTAATATGTAGAAGAGCATAAATCTGATGTATGTCTTTATGATGAGAGTCAGATGCTAATTTAAGCATTTTGTTGAGAGTGCAAGATGGTGAAGTGTAAGCCAAGGTTTGAGAGTGTGGGAGCCTGCGTGAGGAGGGTGAAAGCATCGTATGTAGAATGTCTGTCCTCTGTCCTCTGTCCACACAATCTCAGATTGCTGCTTCATCTTGCTTCTCCTAGTATGCAACTTGTAAGCTGCATGATAAACTCATTCTTAAATTGTGAATAAATTTAATGCAAAATATGAAGTGACTTGTGCTTTTGTGTGTTAAATTGCGCGTTTGTAGTGACACTGTATTCTAAAATATTCAGAGTCCCGGCTGATTGAAGCAACCGTAAAATCCCCTGCACGTATTGATGAAAGTCGGAGAAGTCCGCTGAACTCTGTCATAGGATCCAACCTCAGTACCCAGGTTTACTAACTTTTCTAAAGTATCATTGTGATGGTAGCGTTGCAACAATACCGCATTGTGTGTTCTGAAGAACTTACGCCTGGTAGACCTTCCGTCCCGGACTGTCATGTTGGTACTGCTCGGTTTATTCGCACCGGCACCGGAATATACACGACGGGCATTTTCTCGTCAGATCTGAACACACATTCAGATTAAACCAAATATTTTCGTAATTAAAATGAAATGTCAATGGAATTGTGGCAGGCTAACGGTAAAAAATTGTTCTTCATTGTAAATTGGCACACAAGATAACGCGATCGCCTTTTTAATGAGTGTTCTCAAAGAACGTACCTGAACTATGACACTTTTCTCGTATAACAACCCTTAAAAATAGTTTTGACTCAGGTAAATATTACAGTCATGTTTAAGGTAACCTATTTCAGTCAGGAAAACGTCTTAACCAGTTTCTGTTCGATGTGTTCACTACGCATATGTAACAAAACCTCTCAAATCAACAAATCATGACTCGTGTCCTTGCTTCAGGCTCCCCATTTGGAGACAGTCTGAAACAGAATAGGTTCCCAATACAACTCCGACGTGCGGGGTTACACCTTACCACCTGTCCTCATGTCCCAGACACGTGTATTCACCGGGCGACGTGATATAGCAGGAATATTGATGATTGCAGTGGAAGACGAATATGATGCGGGATTAGATCGGTGATGTGCTGATGTAAGTGCAGGAAGCCCACATCGAGTCGAGGACTGTTCACGCTGAAGAATCCACAAAATATAACTCGATAAATGATGAAGATGGTTACCAGCGTATCTCAACAGAACTTACGACAGTGTGCCATTGTCTTGTTATCGCATGAAACCTAATCACTGCTTGTGACTTTGTTTACAGGAATATGGATGAGTTTGTGCGTGAAGCAATCATGACAACAACAACTATTAACGTGCAGAAGATAAATGACAAAGTATTCGTGATTAAACACAACATCTCAAGAATTTGCATATTTTTGGTATTCACCGATTTGCTTTTTACTGGAATGTTTTGGTTCTTATCAAAATTATTTGAGGTCTTTTGGCATGCACACTACTGAGTCATAAATGATCAAAACTTGAAGATTTCATTTTGGTCAGCGAAGATTTTACTTGATGTGTCCGACTTTGTTTATCTCGGAAATGTGTTCATAGTAATAATTCATTTTCACTCTGGTGCTCTCCGCGAAGATCATCAAAATTGCGGCGTAAAGGAATATTCACTCACTTCACTGATGCAAGAATTTGAGTAGAAACCAATGGGATAGAAATGGAGGTAACCGAGTCTTTGTTTGATGTGTAACTTTGTTAAAAGAAGAAATGCATAACTATTCATTGGTGAAGGAAGTAACACATGTATTGCGTATCTGAACACTTCCTAAGTACAAAACAAGGGCAGCTGTGAGCACGTGAATACATTACGCGGAAAATGACAAAGGTCAAAGTCACGTGAATTCAACATTTCGTGTTGGTGCACTCTGCCTGAAGTGTACGCATTTGTATTGAGCTTAGATCAGTGTGACGCCTCTGTACATCGCGGTCCATCTCGTCCCATGGCACGAGTGTTTTGCCGGGTTCAAATCTGGCGATTTAGACTGCCTGTCCTTTGGAGTCAGCGTGGACTGCTGCTGTTACGCGTGGTGTAAGCGTATTGCGTTGACGTGCTGCTGTAGAATTTCAACACAATGAAATAAGGTTGCCTTTTTAAGTGGCATGATTTTGACCATCTGTGCTGGAGTGTACCGCTCATATCATTATGTGTCACCGCCGAATATGTAGACTGACTATGCAGAGTTGCCTTTCATTGCGACGTCCGTAAACCCCGGCTATCCCATCAGCTCGGTGTATCATAAATCGTGACTAGTGTCTGAATCAGATACTTCACCATCGATGGTAAGGCCATAATCTGCGTGCTTGACTCTGTGCGCAGTTGGCCATGTTATTGACCACGATGTCAAAACAGCCTTGATGCTGAATTCTGCCCCACGAAGGCAGTCCTGCACTGTCTGGTCAGAGATACCGTTTGCAATCCTGGCCAACGTTCCACAGCGCGATCGTAACGCTAATACTCCAATATTCTTGTACAGACTTGCGACAGTCGTAGCATGACGATCACTTTGTGGAACGGTGCCCTGCTGTTTAAGACGCGGACTGTCACATGACGTACCGTGATGCTGTTGAGGTAAAAGGCGACTATGCTTGTCGTAAGAGGCGACTAACGGGATCGGGTGGTCAGTTTCGCTGACTTGGTTGACACATGTCATCGGTTCCCAATTCCGCAGATCGATGCTCATGCTGTTGATCACTGGCTTGTCTGGTCCAGACTCGATTATTTACAGACCGCCGCCATATAGCTGGGATATTGCTGAGTGCGGCGTAAAACTAAACTCACTCACTCACTCACTCAGTAGGTCAGGAAGTCCTTGGCTCATTGCATGTCATCTATCCAGATGACCTGGATCGATGCTAATGACGGCAATCGCTAGACTGGCTCGTGCGGAATCGAGTATTTGCAGTCCGCTTTCATATGACGTTAAAAATCTTTTTAAAAAAAAACATTTTGCAGAATAAGCACGTACATCAACGTCTTAGTGTGTGGGATGTTGATTGTCTCTAATGTTTTTATGCCGTAGGTTGATGTTCCATATTGTTCTTTGAAACAACGACACTATTATTTTAGTATCTAATGTGCGGATGAGTGAGTGTGTGTACTTGTGTGTGATGTTTATATGTGATTTAAACGTACAAAAACTTTTAGCTGAATCAGTTTGTGGTTATTTTAAACAAAATATATTGTCAGTGCTTTACCTTCCTCCCGCATGTTAGGATATATTATGATACTAAAATAAAGAGCCCTACAAAAAGGAGGGGAGGAGTTTCCCATATAAAACTGGATTTTACCTTTCTGTCTGAAGGCGATAAAAGTCACTGCATGTCTATTAGACAACGTTGGTGTCGCTTAGTGGGTGAGGGAATGCTAATTCATGACTCAAATATATCGGCTGCAACCTTTCCTTGGACGAGTCGATTGAAATGAATCGGGGGTCAGACTTTACTATTATGTCAACCGCATGTGATCATTGCCCAATGAATTCGTCCTTACAGTGGGCGTTAGCCTGAACTGACCTACTCTACCTTCCTTCAACAACACAATAAAGTTAATGTCAATCAACAGTTAGCAGTTAGCGATATTCATATTACATGACAGACACCTGTTACTAATCGAGACCGGAGCAGAACGTCCCAACCGTTCAAGTCAAAGTATACTCTTGAATAACCAAGGCCAGGCATGTTAGCAACAAGCACCATGTTTCAACGTCTTTTAGTATAACGCATCAGGGATGGAACCGTCTAGTCCGCGCTCGCCGGACAGACGCTCTATCCATTCAACTTACTGGGATTCACAAGGTATATCGCTGAGGTCTGTAGCCGGGGGAGACAAGGGGGCAGGGGAGGAGGGGTACTTTATCTTCGTTACACGTGTTGATAAACAAGAATGATATATCAATGAATGAAAAACGTTTTCAGTATGACTACGTACAGCTGGGATACCTCCGTACACTGGCAAACATCTCCACGCACGTGTTACTTTAATGACCCACAACAAAGATATATACCAACTGAAGAATGTTCTTGGCTCCTAGTTAGGTCACGGTGACATGCGTACTGGGGTGTGTGGTATCCCTTCTCCTTGTAGACTACACAGTGTACATTTGCGTCCTTTGAGAGTCCCCGAACACAGCGATGGTGGGTTCGGATCCAGGTTCGCCCTGGTTATTTTGCTAGGTTCGATACAATATTTGTTAGGTTCGATACAATATTTGCTGGGTTCGATACAATATTTGCTGGGTTCGATACAATATTTGCTAGGTTCGATACAATATTTGTTAGGTTCGATACAATATTTGCTGGGTTCGATACAATATTTGCTGGGTTCGATACAATATTTGCTAGGTTCGATACAATATTTGCTGGGTTCTTATTGTTATTGTTCTCCCTAACGAGAAACATGCAACGTTCGGGGACCAATATCCTGTTGCGCCTACAACATGCCTTTGGCATGTAAACATTCCACACGTTGCAAACGCTCAAAGATCCGTACTGTTATTTCCTGAATGATTAAACGTACTCGTGCATTCCTTTGTGTTCAGTTGAAATTGTATTGCTAACAGTTCACGTTAATGTGCAAACCTGAAGTGACTGGTTCCCCGTGCATTATCTGAAGCAACTGGTTCACGTGCATTACCTAAAGTAACTGGTTCACGTGTGTTACCTGAAGTAACTGGTTCCACGTGCATTACCTGAAGTAACTGGTTCCACGTGCACTATCCGAAGCAACTGGTTCACGTGCATTACCTGAAGTAACTACAAAGTACAGCAAACCAGTCATCGGGAAAGACATTAGTGATGCAAATAATCAACTTTGACGCCTCGTAAAGAATACGACATGTATGTTTGTGGTTCTCCATCAGTTGTTGAATTTTATCTGGTAAAAAGTTGTTTCTTTTCCCTAATCAGATAGGGATTTCATAATCCAAAGGCAAAAGTTTGTTGGACATACTAAACAGACTAAACTGGTATTTGTGCTCAGTTGAGCACGGACTCCGACGGATAGTTTACCTTACTTCTGTGCAAATAAAGAGTCTCAAAATCTCCGATGCTTGCCAACGTGTTATAAAAACTTTATCCATGAATGTTGATATCTTATCAAGACACATGTGTGGGTAAGATTTGATTTATCCTTCAACATCCCGTATTAGTGATGTCATTTCATTGTTACGTCACAAGACGTCACACTGTTCTGCATTACAGCGACATCTGCAAGGAGAGATCGCCAGTTATAACTCATCCGTGAAGAGATCATTCTTTTAACAAACAGGATTAGAATCTACTTCTTAAACTGATTAATAACATTCCGTGCGAACGTTACTAACTAACTTTTACATCAGCTGATCTTCCGAATGTGTTAAATAATGTTGGTTCAAATACATAGGGTATACGAACTGTCACATAGCATTTTAGAACTACAATAGAAGCAGCATTTTTTAAGGCTCAGAGCATCAGTAATAAACATGTCGAAATACGATCATAACG
Source organism: Haliotis rubra (assembly GCF_003918875.1). Taxonomy (NCBI): domain Eukaryota; kingdom Metazoa; phylum Mollusca; class Gastropoda; order Lepetellida; family Haliotidae; genus Haliotis; species Haliotis rubra. The sequence goes on along the minus strand of NW_025764948.1, from coordinate 203,248 downwards.
GTCGTCGCCATCAACGACCTTGAACTTCGTGTGGTGAGGTGAAATTGGGTTTAACGTCGGGCTTGAGAATATTTCGCTCATATGACGACGTGCATGCGTGTGTATGTGTATGTGCGGCTGCTTGTACTAGCCCAGACTGAAGCTGGTTTTATAGTGCTAGCTCACTGAGATACCATGCCGCAGTGAAGCATGAATACCCCACTCAGACACAGTATACTGACTCCGAGCCGACCAGTCCTTGTTGTACCCAATAATGCCGAGCGCCAGGCAGGAACCAACAAGTACCATATTTTAACGTCTTTTGGTATGACGCGGTCGGGGATCGAACCCGCGACCTTCCGCTCTCCGGGCGGACGCTCTAACCACTACACCACTGAGGCGGTCACTTCGTGTGGTACATGAGAGTGGTACATATACTGTAGATATGTAAATTAAATAAACAACACCTAAATCATAGATCTATAATTCTGTGAATTAAGAAGAGCATTTTCTGAATGATAGCATGATATTGTGTGTGGAGATATTCAATGCACGTGCAACGGAAATGTCCCACCCACAACGCTGATAACTTGTCACACTCTCTCCTTTCAATTCAGTTTGAATATTTAAAACCATAATTGTCATGGCACGTCGTACATTGTCAAATTCTACAAGGTGACAAATTATTGGCAAGAGAAATGCAGGAATGTCCCTCAAAAGTTGGGCGTAATCTTTTCATAATTTCTAATTGACTCTTGAAAACACACAGGGCTACCACTGAAGGTTGAAGATCTTCCAAGACCAGGCTGACCCGGTAAGACAACACTAGGAGAGGGTAGAGCGTTGTTGAGACTTTGTTAGGGACTCAAGCACATCGTCAAGGCAACAATGGTTACCAGGGAGAGCCATTTCCTGCAGGACCGTCAGGAATCGGCTGCAAGCAGCAGGATACAGGACCAGAGAACCCATCAAGCGTATGAAACGCTGTCCTCCCGACAAAGCCACATTTCATTTTGAAGGGGAATCGCCGGCAAACCCACATTTTCAATACACAAACTGAGTACAGAGTTACCGACTAGTTAAAAAACCGCCCCTGATATTGTTTATATATTATACTTAGTCGGGATGTAACCTATGAAACAGTCTCCAGCTCACAACACAGCAGACTTGCCTGGTGTAATCAACGAGTTCGCTGGAATATTGCATCATGGCCTGGGTATCCTTGAGACGGCTGTTGTCCCACATTTTTTATAACCATCCTCTAGCCACAAGATCCATCTTTATGGATGAGAATGCCAGGCCTCACAGACCACGTGCTGTCACCCAGTTCTTACAACAGAAAGCTGTTGAGACCATCATCGTATGGGCGTCTTGTTCGACAGAGGAACCCACCAATCCAGACGCTCAATGAACTGACTTTCATGCTGGTGTGCATGAGGAATGGAACGAGTTTCCTTAGAATCGTATCCGGAGATTGATCCATGGAATAAGGTGTCTTGAATCAGTTGTTCGTGTGCAGGGAGGTTACACAAGATTCTTACTAGGGGTGGGTATCGCAGAGAATTTTCATATTGCGATATATTGCGATGCGGAAGCATATATTGCGATATGTATTGCAATATATTGCAAGGATTATTTTTTTAACAAAAAACTATTTATAATCGCGTTAATGCTTGATTATAAAGCAAGTACACAACAAAATCACTATGATTGATTAACCTTTTATAAAAACTTTTAATCATGACAAAATAAAAATTAAAGTAACATTTGGCACTAATGAAACAGGAAAAAGAACAATTAAAAAAACGTAAATATCCGAAGATTTCCGAGTGTTACGAAGTTTTCGAATGCATGTCAAAATACCGGTTTTCGCTCAGCGTATCGCAATACGTATCGTTTTCATGTCTGAACCGGTAAATACCGGTAAACCGGTTATATTGCGCAGCCCTAATACTTACACAATACATTTTATGCACCAGTTCATTAAAGTTGCTCAGTCTGAGGAAATACGAGTGATGTTTAATTAATTTCCATATGTATATTATGAACACGGTATTAGAATTGGCATCTTATCGCTTTTAATAGTCGATCTTCGACAAGACACGCACTACATTTCCGTGTTGCGCCTTGAGAGAATAATCTGTGATCGAATCATCAGGTTGTATTCCATTGTATTCCAACTCCACTCTTAAAACGTCTATTTTCACATTTGATTTAAAGTAATGTGCATGCAAAGTTTAAGTGAGTAAAACAAAAATCACTAAACTCGTCTCTGATAGATACCGATTTTTATTACAATCTCGTCAGATACGTTTTGAAATACATTCAAAGCGGTATCCAACTGGGACTCGTTCAGCTATCAATATATCTAACCCAAGATATATCTCCTGTGTAAGTCAGTTTTGTATGATAAATAAACATGCAATACATTATATCATCATTCACGGTATTGAAGATATCACGTTAGAAATGAAAACACATGCTCAAATTCATCGTGTGCTGTTCCCAAATATCTCGAAACCCTAACTCCGATTATCAAATGTTTTATACCTCCATCCTGTTTTAATATATACCCTGGACCTGTTTGCCTCAAAGGTTCGTTTCTGAATGACAATCTCTCTCTCAGTGCCGAAATATTAATGGAACAGTACGATTGTGTTATACGTGTGAGTGAATGACTCAAGGTGAACAATGCTATAGCAATTGAGATGTGCTGCACGGGATTAATCAAGGATACATGCTCATTTTTTGTGTATAACATTTTGCAATCAACAGACATCATAACATGTCATGTGTACAAGTATCACACCTGCCTATCTGTGTAATTACATAATGTGACAGAGACCGAACTCGGGCCATAAATCAATGCGTTTTGTTTATGGTGTATAGCTTGATAGGTGTTAAGTTCAAATTGCATGTGGTCAGTGATCGAAGTTGTGTATTGAATATTGTCATTAGCAGACAGGCAGGCAGACACATAGGTGTCAATAAAACAGACATTGAGTTTTGTCTGTGACAACGACATATTAGAAATTCGGTCAACGCTAAATAATGGCATTGCTTTTAAGTATCGAACTGAGAAAGTGACTCGGTAAGAAGAACGTGTGGTGAAATAGACAAATGAAATTATATAAACCGTTAAGTCGGTAATCTACTGTCATAACATATAAAAAAGCTCGCGCCTGTGAAATATCAACAAAACATTAGAAAAGTAGCTCACACCAAAGCCTTCACCGAGTATTCACCTGCCACCTGTTTCCAAGCTGCGCGAACCTATTTCATTGTGCATGTGCTATGAGCGCAGCCCAGCTGTTGAAACCACTTTTTCCCCCAAGCGCTGGGGGAAAATTAGTGAATCGTTTGAACTCCGATTTCGCGCGGTTTGTTTCATCGCGTTATTTTATAAGTTGATTTTGCATTTTTGATGATTTGTTTCGGTAAGTCCATACCGAAAGGTATCAGAATCTACAAAGTTGTGTTTTACGTTGCATGTGACATTTAAACTAAACTCACTCATTCACTTATTCCGACATTATTATAGACGTCCTTCCGCCGGAGTTTGAACCTCCTTTGGTGGTGTGATAATTTTATTCTAAAACATCTATATGTGGGGACAAACGACTTCTCATATTTACAATATTACAGTAATGCGGGGAGAAGCGTGTACAATACATGTCACTAAAACACATCATGTGTAACACGTCTCTGACTAAACCTATGACGAGCAGAATAATATTTGGAACACAAAGAATTCTAGTCACATAACTTACACGGGATATGTGTTTTTCCACTTTTGAAATAAAAACATGACAATGCGATTATTCAGAAAAAGTTATTACCGCCATAAAATCGCGAAAGTTGCAAAAAACACAAAGCAAATTATTGAAATGAACGCTGAAATATTTTCCCCACAAAGGGAAATGTCAAACATGTCAGTATAGGGTCTGATTTAGCAGCATACCAGTCTAATCCTGCGAGTGATCGCGACCCCACTGCATGAAGTGGGCGTGGTCACTCGTTGCTGTCGTTTACATTACACACAGAGGATGCGGAGAGGGAACAGCTTCAGCAGCAAACCGGAGTTACCTACCCTTGCTTGTTATGTTTCACGCATGGAGGACGACGATTGAAAGCAAATAAGCGCATGAGTCTGCGTTCGAGTTAACTTTGGACTTTTAAAAGACACCGCTTGGTTCATATCTATGAAATGACGAGGTGAGTCGTGTGCCTTTTGTTAGATGCGATTTAGAATGGCTCGGGGCCGGGTTTCAGCACAGAGCGGTCCGCAACAGATCGTGACTCTGACAGCGCGGCAGGAAAAAAACTTTCCAACTCTGTTATCGGTGCTTAGTGAAAGTGATTAATAGCTTCTGGTACGCTCCTTGAACTATGTTTCGGATAGATGGTATTGTTAATTAATCAGACAGTTGCTGTTTGGGTTTGATTTTCTCTGTGTCTTGGTGCAAACGCCAAGTCTGCAACATGTGTGCGAGGTTTCGGAGAGTGAAAATGTAAACAAATCGCTTCACGTAGCAAATATCCGCTGACAAGCATCCGCTGGCCCATTGTTCTACATCCCTAGTCGGGACACTTAACTGACCAACACCGGGCTCACTCACAAGTGTGTTTGCAATCTTAATTTATCACCATTCTAGAATAATCTCAGTCAGTGTGCGAGCTGCAAGATACACGTCAAATATGACAGGTCAGCCCGGTGTGAACAGCTGATTTACTCTCACAGCTTATCTTCCAAATGTTTCTCACTTGTACAAATTCTTATTATAACTCAGTTGGTATACACTTCTTGACACCACTTCTCACCACTGACTGTTGAATTACATTAGTATTATATTAGATCCTAGTTTGGGTTTCACTGTCATTGACCCCGAGAAGTTCTTCAAATCCACAAGTGTTGGAAAACAGATTAACTTTTAATTATTGTCTTTGAAACAGAATTTCTTAAATCATTTTTAGAGGTTACTTTCAGATAAACCTGACCAACAATCAAATTTTATTATTTTATTTTGCAGCATTCAGGCTACTTTGTAAATATTGACCTACTTGAAAGGTTGATATGCTATGGTAAATAGGGACTATTTAGAATAGTCATGTATTAAAGTTACACACAATGTAATCATGTATTTAAGTTACACACTAGTTCCTGTAACATGCTGGTGTTGATGTCCAGCTAATACTGACCTGGGTGCTGTTGTACAAAAGGTCTACTCCCATTTGTGAGAACTCCCAGTTGTGAGACTCCCAGTTGTGAGACAGTGGAGTAGGTAATTAGCAAAGAAAACACACCTTACTCCCCTATCTGATAGAATGGATTAACCCCATCTAATTATGGATTAGCTATTTAACTGAATCTTGTGGAGGTAACTTAATGAAACTCGAAAAGATAAAGTAATTAACCTACTCAGATAAATGGCTGTAAAAAATAAACACTGTGCGTAGGTAACTTCGTGATCATTTGAAAGAGAAATGAATTTACCTACTCAGATTTACGTGTTTGAAAAATCTAGCAATAACTGTTGTAACTATAATTAATCCAAATGTATTTATTAACCTTTGACTGCTCTTTAATCACCATTGTGGCAGGCCTTCAACAAGTAGAATATATCACCAGTTCACGATAATCTTTTTCAGTATTTCAGTATCTATTGAAAACAATAAATGCTCTTCAACGAACAATGTCTTCTGTGTTAATTAACTCATTAATGAACTATGCCTCCTGCGGGTACTCTTCAGCAACAGGGCTGTTCCCACTTTCATCGTAGGGATGGGGAAGCACCCCCTGTGTGCACTGAACCATTAATTAAAATGTCTCACAACTGGGAGTTCTCACAAATGGGAGGACACCGTACAAAACGATCTTAGCGCTAAGGTGACCGTAACTCCCATATCTTAACATAGACTTAAGGTAGTCTTAGCGCTAAGGTGATCGTAACTCCCATACCTTAACATAGACTAAAGGCAGTCTTAGCACTAAGGTTGTTTTGTACAATGGGACCCAGGACATATGGGTTATATGCCACACCAAAGATGTAAACTGTAGCAATGTGTAGCTAATTGCTTCTTGATTGCTCTATTCTGGTTGATACAGTTTTGTTGTACACACTGTTGTAAAACAAGCTACATTTAGTTAGGAACATTGCATATAATCTGTATGTAATGGGTACAAGGTATATTAAAACCCATGAGCCTAAAATCTTGATTTTCTCCTATTTACGCCAATGAGCCTAAGATCGTTAATTGTTGGGAGTGATGTTCCTTGGTAGAAGTGCATCATGAACGTCTGTATTTACAATGTCCACAGAGCAGTCAGGTGGTTCTGTCTGTACAGGGCTGATATATTGGTCTGGACTCCAGAGACAGGTCAGATACCTGACAGGGAAATAAGCCACTTAAATGCACATGACTCTCACACAGTTTCTATAAGGTTGGAAAATATTGTGAATGGACATATTCTGCGAATGCAGAGTAGCATCTGTCATGTTTTTTATCACTTGTCATTCAAGTTCAGTTTATCAAAATCATCCTCATCATCCACATGTTCCTCGAGGTGTTCTTGAAACACCTGCAGGTTTTGTCTTTTTATTGGAGCTAAAATATCATGAAATTAACCCATTTGTTGGTTGACATCATGGTTTATCTATGATTATATACGGTTTGAAAATGTGGAGAAAATTGTGCCAAATACATTCAGTTTGTGCAATTCTTGAATTTTAGCTGTGGGTTTAATTATGGTTGTATAATCTGATTACTAAAGAGGGTCATTTTTCAATGTGAAGCTCGGGCTACAATACAGGAATTCCAGTACATAAAGAATTGAATGAGCAACAAACCTTTCTGCAGGTGTTCGGAACTTGGCTGCACATTTACTGGGATGATTTGCGGCTTACATATAGAACTCAACAAGATATACTTCCTCATGGCCTTTAGCTTTGGCTTGTACTCTTGGGTACTTGTATCTATAAGCCATCTCTGTTTGGTTTGAGAAATCCTGGTGGTAGAGCATGTGGTTTCTCGGTCTACCAGAAATCTCCAGTACTGGCCTTCGTCCATCGAGAACCACTGGAACAACATTCATCTCCTTAACTACTGCAGTTCTTGTCAGACTGCCAGACCCTACTGAATACATTAAAAAAGGAGTCCAACCCAAGTCTAGAATACTTCAGCAAATCTGGATTGCCTCTTCTCAAGGAAATTGAAAGTAAGAATTGTTCTAGGCTCCTGGGCCTAGATTTTCAAAGCTCTCTTAGCGCTAAGATAGTCGTAAGTGCCATACATTAACATTAACTTACGACCATCTTAGCGCTAAGAGAGCTTTAAAATCTAGGCCCTAATTTTTATCTTTAAATAAGATGATATCAAAGGTCAGTGATTTAGAATCCCCAGTATTGACTGTCCTCAGAAACAGATGATATCAGATACTAAATGTCAATCTCCTTTACTGCATGTAGATAGCAAAAGTAAAGTAGATAACAGCAGCATATGTTGGTGGAGAGTATAGTTTTCATGTTTGGTACTTCTCTGATGAAACATGACTATTTCCTCATGAAGTCTGAAATGTGGGACTGTGCATTTAGAAATATGTTTCACTATTAATCACAATTTGAAGTAAGATGGAAATTTTGAAATTTGATTTTTTTTATATGGCTGTGAACAAATGGTTACATGTCAGATAATCTTTTGAAATCAGTGAATGATTTAAATTTGACAATTGTTAAAACATTACTACTTTGGAAAACTGTCTTATAGCAAGTTCAGTGCTGCGTTTGAATATTTCCACTTTCTTTTAGTGAAAATCATTAATTAAGATATTAAATTGGTAAATTTTAAGTTTAAAACTATGCCAACATTTGACATTTGTCAGTCATGTCCACATAAACCCTCAAGGTCAGAGCATGAAGAAAAGTAGGTCAGTGATTCGTGATCCAGGTGCTGTTGGGGACAAGAACGTGAGTGACCTTTGTAGAGGTCAAGGTCAGTGTGAAAGAAATTCAAGTGTTTACATCTGTCATTAAATTGTTTCCTGTTGATATTTGTAAGTCTGAAGCATGTATTTATATGATTTTATTGCTTATATTTGACAAGTAATGACAACTTAATGTAAACATAAATAGGTTATTGTGACCTACATTCAAAAATAGCTATGTTGTCATAGTTACATTGAATTCCACATGGGGACATCATATCTGGTTTATATATTATGATATAGCCCATGGAAACGTTTTTGAAATAGTTATTGCTGGTATCAAAGATTAATATACTTTCCATATGGTCATATACTCAAAATAGATGTTTATGTCCCTGTTACTGTAGGCAGATGAAATTTAAAACACATATATCATTGTTTGGATGGGGGATATAAGTGGTGGTGTTGTGGGTGACCTTCAGCATGCTCAGTCAAGATCACAGGAATCATCCTTTGTGAGGTGGTTCTATGTACTGACCCTGTGTTGGTATGGCATGTTTGTCAGAGCCAGCACCCATGTTTCCAACTAGAACTATAGTAGAAGGCCATGCCTGTACCAACATATACATTTTATTCTGCCCATGACTCGCCTGGAGTAATTGTGTGTATGTAGTGTAAATACATCTGCTGGGGACAGTAAATAATGAAACTGTCCTCATCATGTTTGGGGCTGTAATTCAGAACACAGATATTCCTCAGTGGGTGGGACTACAACATGGCCAGGGTCACAGACACACTGGGTTGAGCATGAAGATAAGACTGATGACCTTATAGCGCTTGACGCCCTAATGGGGGACAATAAACAGCAAGTTTCATTTTGGATTGTGGAGAATTCTGATTGTCTCCTGTGCCCTGTGTATTTCTGATTGTCTCACTGTGCCCTGATGATTTTTATTTGGAGGTTTAATGCGCACTGTCAGGCACATAATGTGTTTTGTGCACACAGGTCTGCCAGACCATTTAGTGTTTGATCAAAAGAGGGGTGATTTGATAGAAAGATATGGCAAACTGAAGGGGATGTTAGGTTTGCATTATTAAATTTGTATGAATTTTGAATTAGGAAATTTCCCACAATGCCCTGTCTATTCCTGATTGTTTCACAATGACCTGTTTATTTGTTGGTTGTTTTACAATTCCTTGTCGATCCCTGATTGTCTCACAATGCCCTGTCTATTCCAGGTTGTTTTACAATTCCGTGTTTACCCGGTATTCTTGATTGTTTCACAATGCCCTGTCTGTTCCTGGTTGTTTTACAATGCCCTGTCTATTCTTGGTTGTATTAAAATTCCCTGTCCATCCCGGATTGCCTCACAGTCACAATGCCCTGTCTGTTCCTGGTTGTTTTACAATGCCCTGTTTATTCCTGATTGTCTCACAATGCCCTGTCTGTTCCTGGTTGTTTCACAATGCCCTGTCTGTTCCTGGTTGTTTTACAATGCCATGTCCATCCCTGATTGTCTCCTAATGCCCTGTTTATTTCTGGTTATTTCACAATGCACAGTTTATCCCTGACATTACAGGGTTAACTGGGTCGTTTCCACCAAAATTACTTTACTATTAACACTTGCACTTTTTCTTGTTGCTTTAATGTTCCAGTGTGTCAATACCATTGTTGCACTTTGCTCTTCATGATAGGCATGCAACAATTTTCATGATTAAGGCGTGTTAAAATATATTTCCTGTTTCTCATGACCTCCCTGGCCCTGAATTGCCCTGCCCCTAATATTTTATGCTCTTTAAGCAATGTGAAGAAACAATCTCATCAACTGATTTCAATTTTGCTTTCATACTGGATAGTCACTTTTGTAACATTGATAGTGTGTCAGATTCACAAGGGCTTCCAGCTCTGGTCACCCTGAACCCAACTCTTCATACCTTGAGCTGCAGCGTGGCTGAATTGAGTCACGTTTTACATCTCACTGGATTTTACTTGTAGAAAGTGCAACCTACTTGACGAAGCCTTGCGTTCAGAAAATAGCACTATGTTTGATACACAAGATGATGTACTTTAATAATTTTTTTTAGAATTTGGGTTAACAGGTAATTATTTTTAAGATCAAGATATTAAATGGTGGTCCCAATACTTGTGAGCTGATGAATCATGACATTGCTACTTAAGGCCTACTGTGGTAAAATAATCATGGTTCTTCTGATGTCCTCAAACTCAGCTCACTCACTAACTCTTGTTTACGAGTGAAAGTTTTTCACACTCTACAGCAGCCGTAGCCTTCTTGTTAACTAGGCACAGGAATATTTCAGGGTTTTGCTGCAATGCTTTCATGGAATATCAGTTCTCATAAAAAACATTCCTGCTCCAAGAATTTTCTGTGTAATTAGTATATTAATAAGACTTGTAAAATAGGTGTGAGCGATGTGGAATGTGTTGAGTCAGCATTGTGCAGTAGGCTAGTGGGCAAGTCGGCCTGGAGTGGTGGTGTGGGTCGGTATGTGTGGATGCTAGAGTGTATGTGTTTGTTTGTGGTGGGGAACGTGTATTAATGAAGTAGTGATGAACTAGCAGCTCCAGTGTAAAAATAGGGGTGTGTTAATGCCTGTGTGTGCATGCATGTGCCTGCCTGTGCTTGTATGTGGCGAGTGTGTGAGTTGGTGTTTGTATGTGAATGTGTGTTAGTTGGAGAAGGGATTGAACTGGAGGGCTGGAGGACTTCCCACAGTTTTGTGAATGGACACCCTGACATTTACAGGGTACATACATGACCAGGGTCTTGCTTTATTGTTTCCATATGATATGTTCACTGTGTTGTCTTAACCTGAATTGGGCAATCAGAAATGTTTTAGCAATAGTTTGGGCTTCTCAGTTGAAAGTTGGCCAGTCTCCGTTTCCCCTGTCAGGCAGTGCAGAAGTGTGGAACTAATTTGGAGTGAAATCGGCTTGGTTAGATAACTGATGAATTTTGACCTTTTTCACTTCTTCCTTTGTGGGAGCCTGGGTGACTTGTTTGGTCACCTTGTTTGAGTTTATCCATCGCCAAGTAGTGGACAGGGGGATAGTATTTGGGAAAGGTAATGGAAGAATAAGGGTTAATGTGGTGTGGCTCAGATTACCTCGCCTACGGTTGTCATAGCGCTGGTGGTAACATTTAAGGTGCATGTTTGGTTCACAGGTTTCGACACTGTTCACCTCGACATTGTCTTGCATCTATATGCTACAACTGTACAGAGTCACAGACTAAGCTCTACAGTCTGCATTGTCTAGGGAGTCTTCTATTTCACAATCTGTTTTATGATCATGATAATGAGGTTTTGTTCTTCAGATGCTGATTGCCAGCAAACTAGCCTTAGATATTTGCAGCATCTAGACTGGCTTAGATTAAGTCTATTGCAGATATTCCTCAGTCTAGGCTATGATGTTTTCGGACTATATTGTTACTGGCTACCAAGTAATTGGTCATGGCTACAGAAGTAGGCAGTGGTTATTAAAAAGAATGCATTTGGTATGCTTCAACTTGTGGTGTACCTTACATACCTGCCTTGACACATGTGCCATGTAAACAGCTTTGTGTCATTGATATCTAAACAAAGTGATCAGCATATCTTTCCTTGTTCTTGCAGTAACTATCAGTTATTAAGGATTTAGGATTCTGAAATGGCAGAGTGGCGAAAATATTGTGATATTGTCCAAAATTTGATTGTTTTTTATGTAGTTTTAGTGTGTTCTGAAAAACTGGGACATTTTCAATCAAAATGAGAAGTTTTACTGCCATTTGCTTCAGAATCTGGCCAGAATATTATCTTCTGGGCAGGATCTGGTAAAGCACGGCAAATATATACTGTGAGTTATGTTGAACTGAGAGGATGTGTCGGTGGCAATGATCATGAAGGAGACTTACACAACTGTAAACTGAAACAACATTTCATCTCTGTGTAGGAAGAAAGTGAAAAAAAAACACATTCAAATCATAGATGTTTGCTGACTACCTAACTGACCAGGATACCAACATGGGACTTTAACCCACAACCAGCTTATCCTTGAATTACAAAGGGAAGGTAACTCCATGGAGTTTGTTTTGAGATTTTTCGGGGCTAACTGTGCCTCATAGGAATAGATTGCAGGATAGTGTACACATACTTTATATCACGAGGAGAAATAAATTACAATTTGTCTTGTCTGTTAAAATTCTAACTATACAGTTGTTGTCCTTCCTAACTGTCTCAGACCTCTGCAATACAACAAGACCTCTGCAATACAACAGAAACCATACATTTGGATAGAAAGCTGAATTGTTACATCCAGAATATCTGTTTTCCTGATATTTTATTTTTAACATTCAGATAGTAAGAATTTAATATAGATCATTTTTCATTTGTGCAAGTTTATTTTTAACATCTGTTCCAAAGATTTGGCGACATTTTCCTGTGTAGATGTCGGAACTGCGGAAGTTGAGAACAAACGAACCATGTCAGGGCTGTATTTTTTGTGCGCCAGCAGAAGCCACAAACCACATCAGGCCTATCACATGTATAACTTGTCTTCACTGGTCTTGAGAAACACCATGTAATCTGGAGATGGTGAGAAGGATTGGCCCAGCTAGGGTCTTTCTCACTCGTTCTCCACAATCAACATCCTTATCTTACACACTTTTTGGAGCTAAACTAAATTAGCTCTAATGATTGTCTTTTTACCATGTTTATATAAAAACATTTGCATGGTTTTCCGGATCTGTAGCATGTTAACTATTGGGTAATTGTAGAATTAGCTTTGTTGTAGGGTTGTTTGGGACAAATTGAATAGCGCCAACTTTAGGTATACAAGTTGTGTTGGAAGTGATAGCCTTTCTACGTTCTGTGTCCACCAGGGGTTTGATTGAATGTTGATATCAAATCTTGTTGTAAACAGGAATGGTAAAGGTTCTGAAGGCAAGAACATCATGGTATATGGGGAGCATGTTGAAATGTAGACAATTTGAAGATATGACATTTTCTTTAAGTTTTCTACTTCATCTCATCATTTATCAGCAAAATATAAATGTGAATTTTGCAAGGTTAGGTCAAAATGTTTGTGAAACTTTAACAAAGTATATAATTAGAATTTGATGTACTTAGATCTACCTGCTCAGTCACATACTCTCTCAAACATCCTCACTCACTCATCCATTCACTTTTGCCTAGTCTCACACTCACCTACGAATTGATTCTGTCTCCTGCCAAATCATTCACCTACCCTACCTGTGAAGATACATGTTAGAATTGGTTCTGAGAAACCTGTGCTTGCGTGGATAGATGCTCACAATATCAGTCACTGGTTTGTCTGGTCCAAACAGACATTATTTACAGACTGCTGTCATATCCCTGGAATATTGCTGAATACAACGTTACACAACATCACCTTCCTTCACACTCAGTCTCCTTCACTCACCTACCTACCCACCTACCACTCACTCATCCAACACATTTATGAAATGCCTGATGGAAAGACATCCCAAACCCATGGTGTTAAGTGTGGGAATGGTGCTGACTTCCTGTACACCTCATCAGATGCATGTAATGTGAAGATTGCTATCACGTGACATGTGAGATGGGCTGCAGGTCAACCACTCCTGTTTCGGTCCACTTGTACACATCAGACTCACTCAAGTGTGTTCTCAGGTCACAACTGGAGTTCCTGTGAGAGGTCACATGTCCATTATCACAATCTTCATACTCCTTCCCTTTCCTGTTTCAGGCTGTAATTCCAGCAATAGTCTATAACTGGACAATTATATTTTTTAAATATTTTTTTTTTAGCTGAATGACAGCAAGTCTAGTTTCCTTGAACATATAACCGCAAACAGAAACGGAAGAAAGAGTTTTGATTGAAAAGGTAACTTTTTTCGTGGACTTATTGTTTGTCTCTTTTAGGCCAGACCAATTTTATTTCTTGTTTTACGGATCTGCGGGTTGTATATTTTCAAGAATAAGAAAAAAATTAAAATTAATTTTCCCCGCTCAAAAAATAAAACCCTCATGTTTTTATTGGCCAAAAGTGTAAAAAAGCAATTTTGATTGTTATTTGCTCCATATAAACTTCATTAATTGCCAAAAATAAAATACTTTTAGTATTTAAAAAGAAAATTATTTTGACTAATGATTTATATTTTTTATTTTTTTCCCTCCTGCCTTTAGGTTTTCTGAGGACAAAAATCCGTAAAACAAGAAATAAAATTGGTCTGGCCTTAGCACCTATCAGTAGTGTTACTTAGCAACTATCAGTAGCCTACTAAGCAGTCTGTAGCTATACTGTGGCAGTGATGTAGGTTGTTCAGGTTACAGGACCCAGTTGCAGCCTCGTCAGACTTGATGGGACATTCCTACAGTGATACCACTGATACCAAGGGAATGGTGGTTACTTCTCATTAAAACAGATCCGGGATCAGATCTATCTGGCACCTGAGGACACCTCACTATACCGTATGGTCAGATGAAGTCAGAGTGATCTTGACTGCCCAATCAGCCAATTAAACCAATCAGATGTCAGCTGTCTAAAACAATTCATCCAAAGGATTCATGATAGGGTTTTGGGTGCAGATGCAGTGGCACTATAAAATGAAAGGATGTTGAACATGTACAGAAATCTGCAGCTTTGTTATTTTGCTTCTAGAACTTCCCTATCATGCTCAGTTTTGACATACAGACATCAGATGTTCATGGCTGAATTTGTTTCTCACTGATACTAACTGGCTGATTAGTTTATCTGACCTATATGTTGTCTTGAGATCTTTACTTAGAGAAGTTTTGTATTGCAGTGAAGGTTTTCATTTTAATGCGGTTGGTAGTGTTGCTGAAGGGGTCATTGTCGGCACAGGTACTACAGATACGTACCCTAAACAAAGTCAAAATACAGAAACGTACCCGGTACCCTAATAGGCAGACGAGTCCATATTCCGCAATCCAAAACCGAAACCGCATGTAGTTGTTCCCGTTCAACTGATTCCGAGTGGTATTCATCATCGCGAAATATCCGTTACTGTGTATTCTCATTACTTGCATAACGCAATCAAATGTTTCTAATACAACACTATGACAGTTCCGATCAAGAAAACGACACAACGGGAATGGAATCGTCCTAGGGTACGTTTCTGTATTTATGGCCAGGGTATGTTTCTGTATACAGAAACGTACCTGGGGTATTATCTGTAGTACCCATGCCGACAACGACCCCTTCAGCGGTTGTGTTGACAGCTTTAACCACATTTAAGCTCGATAATCACTGTAATGTAACAGAAACACAATTCTCACTCACTCAGCTTGCTTGCAAGAGGCTGGGTAGACTAAGGCTTATTCTCTGAATATATATAATTTTGATAGTAACAAACAAGCCCATTTAAATTGAAAAGGAGCCCTAGGGAGACCAGATCTCAACTTGCTTTATTTAGGGCTTTAGCACTGCATAGAAGGCTAGGCAGTAGGGAAAATAATGTGGTTCAGGGACTGTGAGACAGACTAGAGGCTGGGATAAGACATCAGATTTGGTACAAACCAGAGGCTGATACAGGTCCCACAACACTGAGGGAACCCCCTGTCTTGTTCATAGACACACTCAGCAACCGCTGCAACAGACATAGGAAGCAGAATAGTCTGATTGTCTGATTGTGTCATTGTCTGATTGTGTCATTGTCTGGTTCTTTCTGGAAGCCATTATTTGATGGATGCCACAATTTTATTGTTACAATAACATCAAGTTTCGTCATGTCTCAACGCTCAACATTTCCAAGCTGTTTGGTTTGAATTCCAGATTCCAGCTGATAATGATCCATGTTGACTAAGTGCCACACCCATTAAATATATGAGTAAACATCTGAGAAGACCATCACTCTAGATCTTCTTCCTTCCTCACCACACCCTCCACATGGAGTGACACAAAGCGATATGACTGTAATCTATAGTGAACAAACTTTATGGATAACAACTTCTTTATTTCATGAGTGTTATCCATTAAGTTTGTTCAGTATTGTACTCCCAATTTCTAAAATTCCACTCAAACAAGTCATGACTGTAATGTTTCCTGTGATCAGACATTGTGATTCTAACATGCAGATAATTGGATGACATACCATCTTGATCCTTCACATCTCATATTTCTTGGTGGGGTCCCTTACTTGTCTGCCATTTTCTTCTGGTTTTGTTTCATCCTGTTTTTTCTGATGTTGATGGTGGATGAGATGAATATATTCTGCAGATGAGACGTATCTTTGTATATTCAGTAGACAAGATTCTAGATATCTTATTGTACAAAATGCCTTTTAGGGGCAAGGTATACAAACTACACCACAAATATAGCATAATTTAAACTGGTCACCACAGTGGGGTTTATATAATTGTGCATAGTAGATAAATATGGGTAACAGCATTTGTATGGATGCTATAGCACTGGCTGAGCACAGGAGCTCTATGTTTCTAGACGAGAATTTGGTGCAGTGAATATTATTGTGTGTCAATCAGGATGTAATAGATATTTTTCTGTGTTCATTTTAATCATTTCTGCATACTTGACACACATATCTGCCTGGCATAACACCCTGATTAACCTCCTTCCATCCACTAATTCACAAAATCAATGCCAGGCCTCGACACTGCAAGCAGCAGAGCAAACTGTGACCAGTTGAAATGAGCTCCCTCCAAAACAGCCCAGAGATGTTCAGACTCTCCCTCCAACACAGCCCTGAGATGTTCAGACTCTCCCTCCAACACAGCCCAGAGATGTTCAGACTCTCCCTCCAACACAGCCCTGAGATGTTCAGACTCTCCCCCCAACACAGCCCTGAGATGTTCAGACTCTCCCCCCAACACAGCCCTGAGATGTTCAGACTCTCCCCCAACACAGCCCTGAGATGTTCAGACTCTCCCTCCAACACAGCCCTGAGATGTTCAGACTCTCCCCCAACACAGCCCAGAGATGTTCAGACTCACCCCCCAACACAGCCCTGAGATGTTCAGACTCTCCCTCCAACACAGCCCTGAGATGTTCAGACTCTCCCTCCAACACAGCCCTGAGATGTTCAGACTCTCCCTCCAACACAGCCCTGAGATGTTCAGACTCTCCCTCCAACACAGCCCTGAGATGTTCAGACTCTCCCTCCAACACAGCCCTGAGATGTTCAGACTCTCCCTCCAACACAGCCCTGAGATGTTCAGACTCTCCCTCCAACACAGCCCTGAGATGTTCAGACTCTCCGGGTGAAGCAGTACGCCATGCCTAATGACACCTGTCCTGATGAGCACCGAGCACCTGGCGTTATGTCTCATCTCCAGACATCCTGTATGAGTGAAGCAGTACGCCATGCCTAATGACCCCTGTCCTGATGAGCACCGAGCACCTGGCGTTATGTCTCATCTCCAGACATCCTGTATGAGTGAAGCAGTTCGCCATGCCTAATGACACCTGTCCTGATGAGCACCGAGCACCTGGCGTTATGTCTCATCTCCAGACATCCTGTATGAGTGAAGCAGTTCGCCATGCCTAATGACACCTGTCCTGATGAGCACCGAGCACCTGGCGTTATGTCTCATCTCCAGACATCCTGTATGAGTGAAGCAGTCGCCATGCCTAATGATACCTGTCCTGATGAGCACCGAGCACCTGGCGTTATGTCTCATCTCCAGACATCCTGTATGAGTGAAGCAGTACGCCATGCCTAATGACACCTGTCCTGATGAGCACCGAGCACCTGGCGTTATGTCTCATCTCCAGACATCCTGTATGATCTTCCGACATTTGTGCTGTGAATATGTAATGACCTATTGTTTCGCCCCTAAGAACTGGGTGAATATTACCGTCAGACTGTCTGGCACGTACAGCCGCTGAAACAAATATGATGATGTAGTGTTCATACAAAGGGCAGAACAGAAATAGGAGAGCCATGAATAAGGGTGGAATATGGCTGTCGGAATGTGCCGACATTTGCAGTTTGGCGTCGACTCACATGTATTGTACATGTGTGCACAATGCATACATCTCTGCACTTCCGCTGTTTTCACATGTTTTTGCGTTCAGAAATGTGGACTTTTTAAGTTACAGAAACTAACTCTGATCTTGGAAACATTTGAATTTCTGTTCTTGGAATTGACAAGTGTTGTTCAGATTGTGAATGGATTTTTTTGCAGTATTTTTATGAGATACCAATGGTGTCTTTTTTGGTTTGGGGTGCAGAGGATAGAATGTATGTTACTTGAAATTGAACTTTGAAGTACTATTTATGTGTATGACAGACTATTTTGAAGGTTACCATGGTTACAGGAATTGATGGGTGGTGACAAATGGCTGATGGCTTTAAATAGAACGAATTGTAGGGTGGGGATAGACATTTGTTTTCACTTAGTACAGACTGGTGTGAAAACATTGTGAGAATGTGGGGGGACATCACACTGATGAAGGAAGTGAAATCTGAGGCAGCGATGGAGATTACAGTATAACATATTCAGGACAACTATCAATGTGCTGGATTGCATTGTCTAAATGATGACCAGGCCATATTCAGGCCAACTCTCACTGGTAAATGCTAGATTGTATTGTCTGCAATTGTAAATGATGAACACACCCAAGTTTGCAGTTTCTCTTCCTGTTTGTAAGGCCATCTGTATTGTCATGGCTATGATGCTACACAGTGGCTCCCCGGTACCCTTACAACAGTGACATGTTCGTACTGGTGTCAGCGGGAGGTGTAATATCTTTATGATCATTACATATATTTTCGTTATCAAAACCTCTATGTATTTTGCCAACCAATAGATAGGTGTTTGAGGCCCGGACCTTTTTGAAAGACAAGTGAGGTTTTATATTGATAGTTAGCATTCTGCAGTGCCATCTGATGATGTCACCTGGCCTATCACAGTCGCTGACAGTCGTGACAACTGGACAGTAATGACATGACGATGTTTGTAATTAAGACTATGAGTTCATGCTGATGCTGCTACTGCAGTAATATTTTATACAGGCGTCAAAACAGCAGTATAGGAATTTTAGGAGGTTTATTAAGAAATTACGTTCTCAGATGATTTTTGTCTACTCTGCTTTTAATCATTCCACCTTTTTTGCCAAGAATATATTTTGTGCTGGTTGAGATTGGCAGTTACAGCCAAGCTATATCTTGGCCATAATACAATTAGGGTGATTTTTACTTTCATGTTTTCTCAACTTACAGAGTACGACACATCCAGGCCTCTGTTTATCCTTAATGAATTTATCAGATTATCTGTAACAAGCTGGATGTGTTTCAGTCTGGATAGCAATAGGGAGGTTGGGCGGCCCTCAGTGGCCAGAAGATGGGTGGGATAAACTGTCTGTTTCACTCATAGGGGTGTTTCCTTATAATCATATCTTAAGGCCTTGTCAGAAGCATGCTTCCATGTCCCCCCTCCTATCTTCTGTTTACGCTTTATCAGCCTGTGAACTGGAAAATCTTGTGGGAAATGTAAACAGCATAAGAAATAAACTTGCCTATTTTCCCAAGCCTTTGATACCACACAATATGGTACACCATTAAAACAAGATGTGTTTGTTTCATTGTTGATCCAGTATGATTCACTGGTTGTAACATGTTGTGTGGGAACTGGTACCTTGTTTCACATTGTTGCCTGCAAGATGATGTGGGAAGTGGTACCTTATTTCACATTGTTGCCTTCAGATGTTGTGTTGAAAGTAGTACCTTATTTCACATTGTTGCCTGTGAGATGTTGTGTGGAAAGTAGTACCTTATTTCACATTGTTGCTTGTGAGATGCTGTGTGGACAGTAGTAGCTTATTTCACATTGTTGCCTGTGAGGGAAGTAGCACCTTGTTTCACATTGTTGTCTGATAGATGTTGTGTGGGAAAGTGGTACCTTGTTTCACATAGTTGCTGGTGAGATGTGTGGAAGATGTCAGTCTACCTTGTTGTACATTGCTGCATATTCCACCAGTGCCACAACCAACAGGGTCAAACACTGTGATGATTATCATGTAGGGTCTTCAGTTAGATTGCAGGGATTGATAACTTTATTTGTTTTGTTTGTTTTTTGTTTAATGCCATACACAGCAATATTCCAGCTGTATGAAGGCAGTCTTTTATACAATTGAGTCTGGACCAGACAATCCAGTTATTGACCTCATGAGCATCGATCAACTCAGTTGGAAAACGATGATATGCATGAACCAAGTCACCAGATGCCATTTAGTTGCCTCTTACGACAAGCAGTAGTAGTATCAGTAGTAGTAGTAGTAGTACTGTCATTAGTACTGTCATATGTAGTTGTAGTAGTAGTAGAGGTAGTAGTAGTGTCAGTAGTAGTAGTAGTACTGTCATTAGTACTGTCATATGTAGTTGTAGTAGTAGTAGAGGTAGTAGTAGTGTCAGTAGTAGTAGTAGTACTGTCATTAGTACTGTCATATGTAGTTGTAGTAGAAGTAGAGGTAGTAGTAGTATCAGTGGTAGTAGTAGTAGTACTGTCATTAGTACTGTCATATGTAGTTGTAGTAGTAGTAGAGGTAGTAGTAGTGTCAGTAGTAGTAGTAGTAGTACTGTCATTAGTACTGTCATATGTAGTTGTAGTAGTAGTAGAGGTAGTAGTAGTGTCAGTAGTAGTAGTAGTACTGTCATTAGTACTGTCATATGTAGTTGTAGTAGTAGTAGAGGTAGTAGTAGTGTCAGTAGTACTAGTAGTAGTAGTACTGACATTAGTACTGTCATATGTAGTTGTAGTAGTAGTAGAGGTAGTAGTAGTGTCAGTAGTAGTAGTAGTACTGACATTAGTACTGTCATATGTAGTTGTAGTAGTAGTAGTAGAGGTAGTAGTAGTGTCAGTAGTAGTAGTACTAGTACTGTCATTAGTACTGTCATATGTAGTTGTAGTAGAAGTAGAGGTAGTAGTAGTGTCAGTAGTAGTAGTAGTACTGTCATTAGTACTGTCATATGTAGTAGTAGTAGTAGAGGTAGTAGTAGTGTCAGTAGTAGTACTAGTACTGTCATATGTAGTTGTAGTAGTAGTAGAGGTAGTAGTAGTGTCAGTAGTAGTAGTACTAGTACTGTCATTAGTACTGTCATATGTAGTTGTAGTAGTAGTAGTTGTAGTAGTAGTAATCCACTGATTGCTAGTTTTGACATGTGTCAACTGAAAAAGGCCCTTAGGCTCCACGGAGCAATTTCCACACTGATCACTTGTTAGGGTACAACCATTAGTGTAATATAACATTTGAATATGCATCATAACTAATCTCTATTGTTAAGACATGTGTCATGGAATGGAAGATCAAATTTCTTTTATTTCTGTTTAGGACTGAAATAATATTCATGGCCTTTTGACCAGAAACCCAATACCCTAATTCAGCGTTTCAACTATGGTAATATCTCTCTGGGCATGGCAATGTATAGTCAGACAGTGTTTACACAATGACGACTCACTTGATCATCACACCATGAGGTCAGTGATGCTGCTGAGGCAAATCTACATCCTCATACAGATGATCACATCCTTGTGTGAAAGACGGAAATATTTAATTCTAAAAATTAAGTGAGGGGAAGTCAGGTCCTCAAAATTTTAAAAGTGTGTGCCAAATATATTTTTTTTAAAAATAAGTGAAGGCAAGTCATACAACGAGACAAAATGGTCATGAATACTGTTCCATGTCTATATTTCATTGCTACTATGGAATGTTTTTGGTTCATGTCCGTTAGTGGTTTAAAAAAAGTTGGAGGTGGGAAAAACCCAGCATGACACCCCAGCATGACACCCCAGCATGATCCACTGAAGTTCTTCTATAACCTCCTCCCTTCCTGGAGTCCTCAGTCACATGTTACGCATTTTGGAGATCTGGGTTAGAATTGATCTTCAGTAAACCATGCTTGTTGTAATACAGGACTGACAGAAGTGGGTGGAGAGGCTCTGTGACTTGGCTGACAGATGTCATGGTATCCACATTGCATAGAACAATGCTCATGAGGTGCAGATCCAACATAGAAGTCTTACAGGGCAACACAACATAACACCTTTCAAGATTTAATTCTCAAGCTATGGTGATGCCAAATGCTTGGCCAAAATAAATTTGAAAAATAACCAGGCAATGAAAAACAAACATATATTTTTTTCCCAAAGGAAAGAAATCTGCCACTGAGAGGATTCCCCTGGCTGTGGTTAAGATGGGTTGTTTCAAATCAAGAAAAAAGCTCCTCACAGTTTTGTTCTCTCTGCTCATACCTATGAATTCCATGTGTCCTATGTATGTCAACTAATGCCTTATTTGTAAGAACATGGAACTTATGCCTTATTTGTAAGAACATTGAAGATGCCTGCAGTTGTCTAATCAGGCATTTATCACTGACGAGTATTTCTCCGAAACGGGTCGTATTTTTCTTTCCCCATCAAATACACAAAAGTACCTACACTTAAGTAAACTTTAGTTTTTTTATTAATGATCTTGAATCCTATTTTGATAAAGAGAGAAATGGCCTAACATAGCTGGTTTCAGGATATGCCATTATCTGTTTGCCGATGATCTGGTCCTTCTGTCTGATTCACCAGCCAAACTCCAAGAGCTTCTCAATAATCTCTCAAATTACTGCAATGACAATAACTATCAACATTGAAAAAACTAATGTAGTTATATTTGGCACAAAAGCCCACTATCGAATATTCAGATGGTCAGTTGCAGGGCAGAATATTAATGTCTTAGACAAATACAATTACTTAGGTGTTACGTTTCATCAAAATTCTAAATTTAAACACTGTGTGGAATCCCTTGTAAAAAAAAGGGTGAAAGAGCATACTGTGTTCACTCTTCTAATTTGTTTGGAGATGATTTAGATCCAACAGTCTGCTGCAAAATTTTCAAGGCAATTGTTGAACCTGTTGTTCTGTATAACAGTGAAGTATGGGGAATTGACTTTGTTCTGCTGAGACATATAGATTCTTTCCCACCTGAAAAATTACAAACGAAATTCTGTAAACGTACTCTGAGAGTTTCTCAGCAAACGCATAACTGGGCATGCAGAGCAGAGCTTGGTTTGTTTCCCCTATTATTCAGAGTAATTAAATCCATTGTTCAATTCTACAGTCATATTTTACAATCTCCAAATACCATTTTCAAACATGCTTTTAATGAATCAATAAAGATTGCCAAACACAAAATTGGATGGTACTATAAACTCAGTTGTTTCTTAGATAAGTTTAACATCAAGGAAAGTAATCTTACTTCCTCCTCTGTACTGAAGGACCTCCAATTGAAATTTACAGACATGTTCCACTCATCTGTTCAAGATAATCCAAACACATTAAATTCAAGGAACAAACTTAGAACATATAGAAAATTTAAATCTGAAATCAACTTTGAACCATACCTGCAACACTGCAAGATGAAAACACACCGTATCCACTTCACAAAACTAAGACTGAGTGATCACAGACTAAAAATTGAACTGGGTAGGAGAACAAGACCACCTACACCTTTGGAGGACCGTCTGTGTGATAAATGCTCTGTCCTTGAGGATGAAGAACACCATATCATGTGTTGCACTAAATATTCAGATGCAAGAAAGTCCTTATTTAACTCCCTTTCCTCTAAAATTAATAACTTTCTCAGACTTACTACCACTAACAAATTTAACCTCCTTTTTAGAAATAATGATCCAAATAGTATAGAAATTACTTGCTACCACATGTACAACTTCAAACAAATATAGCAGATCTGATTGCCCTAGGCCATTATTATTATTATACACATTTGTATTATTATATGTTTTGTTGCTCATCATATATATATGATTCATTATATATCTTGTTTATGTAGTTTATAGAATATTGTCACTGTTTCTGTATGGAACGTTTGCACAATAAATATTTGATCTTGATCTTGATCTTGTAAGATAATTGGGTAGGGACTAGTACATTTACACAATACTGTATGTTTTGTACTTTTTGAAATGGTTGTAATAACCATGATAATAACCTGTGTATAAAGTGCTGTTATCACACGGACTCCTTGACCCTGCAAGGGTTAACCCCTATCATCATGTTGTTGTTCGTTTGTCAGGACTAATTAGTGTCCTGTGGGTTTACCAATTACTTGTCTTGATAAAACCTGCCCTTAATTGCTGAAACATTGCTGGTGTGGCATTCAGCAATTTAGCAATTATTTGTAGCTCGTCCTTGTAGTGATGTGTTTGATTGATGGAGAATTGACTTATGGATATTTTATGATTGTTTCCCTGCAGACTTGGGAGGGCTCCCTGACAGCTCTGGACAACCCCATCACCCCCTCCCCCCCTGGTGTCACGTTTCTCCTCCTGCACCATGAGGGTTGGACCGATGATGACCACGTGCGGGCTCTCATTCCCGCCCCTTCCCCTCCATGCTGCTGGAAGCAGCCTCTGAGAGAGAGATGGATGGTCAGACTCACACAGTGTTGCAGCTTACACTGGGAGGACAGCAGTATGGGTGAGTGATAAATGTCTTATAGAATGGTGTTATGTGATGCATTAGTGTGTGATATGGTAATATGAAGTGTTGAGACTTACACAGTGTTGCAGCTTACACTGGGAAGACATTCAGGATAGCAATGGTGTTAGTGGGATATATGTCTTATGGAGAATTGGAGCAGGTGGTTATAGGTGTGTGATATGATTTATTATGCCCTGTCGGACTTGCAGTTGTGCAGGTTGCATTGGAAGGGCTCTCAGATAGAAGTGTGGGATAAATGTGTTATGTAGGTTAGAATCAGGTGATATATATGAGTGTGAAATGATTACCTTACTTCTCTAGTACAAGGATATCTGGATGACTGGGGGATTCGGTGCTGTACAAGGTACATTTTCACACAAGGTACATCTTAACACTAGATACATCTTCACAGTAGATACATCTTCACCCAGTTACACACATACACATGTACTTAACCAGGGCATGCATGCATGCATGTAACAAGATCCATCCTTTGTCTTTATTGCTCTGAAGTGTCAACATGTTCACCAGGCTACAGATCTGATCAGCAGTCAGTGAGTGTGTCCGGAAACGGGGAAGAGACAACCAGGATACTGACCATGTACACTATCAGGACTGTAAAACATGTTTTCGTCAATCTATGTCAGTTTCCTGTTTTTGTGTTTGGATTTTCGCATATGGAACTAGCGACTTGTTACGACCAACAGAAGCTATCGACCAACAGAAGCTATCGTCATGGCTGTTGAATCTAATAAGAATGTACTTGATAGTGTACATTTACAGAAGGAAAGCCAGAGAGAATAAGCCAATCACTGATCATCTCCCATTGTCAAGGGTATGATATCACCATTCAACATAGCTCCATTTTGAGTTTTGTATGCCACAACAATGAGAGATATTCTGTGCACTGTTAGACAGAGCAGCAACTGAGGGAGAGATGTCCAGTCTGAGATGAAGATGACAGATGGGTGCGGGAATTTATCCTGGATGGTGCCAGAGGGGTCTGTGTATTTATCTTGGATGGTGACAGATGGGTCTGGGTATCTATCCTGGATGGTGACAGATGGGTCTGGGTATCTATCCTGAATGGTGACAGATGGGTTTGGGTATTTATCCAGGAAGGTGACAGATGGGTCTGGGTATTTATCCTGGATGGTGACAGATGGGTGTTAGTATTTATCCAAATGGTGACAGATGGGTGTTGGTATTTATCCTGGATGGTGACAAATGGGTTTTGGTATTTATCTAGGAAGGTGACAGATGAGTCTGGGTATTTATCCTGGCTGATGGTAAAATACACTGGATAACCGAGGATGCCCATGCTTCACTTTGCTGAACCATCATGACAACCAATGGTGTTTTTGTACATCAGTTTATGTTATTTGTATCCCACAGACTTGGACTGTTGAGGATATAGGGATCAACATGTTCATCAGCTTGTCTGTCCAAATATCAAACAAATGTAGCTATAAATTTGATAGATAAGCATTTTAAAATTTTGTCATTTTCGTGGAATCAAGTTTACCTTTGAATGACGTGAATGACACCAAGACCTGTTCAGAAGCACGAGCAATAGTTACATGAGACATCAACACTTAAGTGGGTACTTGGGAAGTTTGACTTGTGCTGTTTGTGGGATCGAGTCAGTGAAGCTTGTTCTGTGAGACTTAAGGGGATAAATTTGATGACTCTTGTTTTCTGGGAGTCTTCACATCTGGTGAAGGTTTACCGGTACCCTCACAGGTCCATCCGTCATTGCAGCATAAATTAATGACAAGTTATTCCTTCAATAAGTTGAAATTGAATACAATGTGACATATACCATCCACAGCTTGATTAATGTTTTGGAATGACAGAATAGTAATTTGGAAAATACCTATAGATATCTAATCCAAAGATGTTTGTGGTATCATCCGCTGGAATGGTACAGGCTAGAATTGATCTTCAGCAACCCATGCTTGTTGTTTTAAAATGGTCAGGTTTGCAGACTTGCTTGATGAATGTCAGCATATCCCAAATGTGTGGACTTATGTTCATTATGTCTTTCACTGGATTGTCTGGTCCAGATATGAATATTTTCATACCTGTGTTGTTCAACAACAAACCAAAGCATTATATGGTGTCCAGCTGTATATAAGGAGAGCATCCTCCCTTCGTGCCTTACAAAGTTGGTATCATAAGTGGCCCAGTGGTGTGAGATGCTGCGCACTGCTGGGCAGGATGGCATCCCTTAGCCATGCCAGAAGACTTTGTTGTGGGTTTGAATCCCAGTTCACTGTGATGATGTGTATAGGTTTGTCAGCACCACACCAGCTTAACCTTGATGATTGAGTCACACAAGTGATAAATGTCTTTTATCATATGGAGGGTGTTGTCGGTGCAATAAAGCAATCTGATAAACTTGGTGTCCAAATCTGATAAAGATGCAAATTTGGTCAATGCACAAATGTTCTGTTGAAAACTGCTAGATTTTGTTGTTCTTTTTAAGCAGAAAGATCTTATTTTAAGCAAGAGTTATATTTATACTAGTCTCAACCATATGCCATTGTCATGAATGACCTTCACCTTGGTGTACCGCTAAGTATTTTTACTCGAATGCTCGATTCTCTTCATATAAATTCATGTAGGATTTGCTTCTCTTTTTCAAGAGTAATTTTAAGAATGATATGATAAAGAGATTATTAACCTCGTGTGTTTCCGTATCATTAATATCATTTATTAGGAATAAAAATTGTATTATGAGAGCCTTTGGAATTTTATTCCTAATATATGATATTAATGAAAAGGAAACACACGAGGTTAATAATCTCTGTCTACCTGCATCTCCTCTAACATCAACCTGATCAAACAGACAGGTACTAACATGAAAAAACTGTTCAAAGGGGGATCTAAACTCTCTCTGATGTGTATGGCACTTTCTTGGAATCCTGTTTGATCAAGATTCAACTGATGGTGTTAGCAGAACTCATTAGTTCTTCGAAGCAGAACCTACAGGAAATGGGTTCCTTCAAATTTTAATGCATATTAAAAAATTGAGTCAGGCTGAAGCTGTAAGAGAAACAGAAAGAGGTGGCATACATGTTCACGTTGACAAAATTCTTAGCAATGTACAAAACTCGGTTGTTGAATAACGTCTTGCTATTTGTGGGTCAGGGAAGCTGGAATCTCCATACGATTGAAGTGGTTAAAATGCCAACAATAGCCAACAATAGCTGTCTCAACAGGCACCAGTTGGCCTTGGTATCAGTAGCAGAGTTTACACACAGGCACAGTGGGGTGGACAGGTTGTACCTATTGCTGCGGTGATGGTAAATGCAGTCCCTGGCTGGTAACGCGTGCTGCAGTCACTGACTTGAGAAGTGACTGGTGTGTACCAATGTTTGTACACGATAGATCATGTGTGAGGTAACTCAACTTCTAATGATATCCCTGCTAGGCTGCTACCTCGCGGACAGTGTGAACGGAATCAGGTGTTTCTGCCTGGGGTGATGATACGAATGATAATGTCCCAGACATGGAACAGATTCCTTCAGCAATTGTATCTCTGATGGATGGGTGTATCAGAGTCTCTGTTTTATGAACACTGGATGTTTTCTGTCGGCATCTGGTTGCGTGAATTATGCACTGTTTGCTTGGTCCTGGAACCAGTGTTTATCTTCACTGATAAGAAATGTGCACAAAAAATTCTGCTTTTTGCTGTTGCTCTGAACTGATAATGTCTGGCTGTGAGATAAACACATCATTTGGAGCTTCTTACATCAGTTTCTCCTTAGTTGATGAAAACTTTCTTTGCAGGCACCAACTTGCTGGATAGCTTTATATGCTGTAAGGCAAGTGGGCATAGGAAAAGGGAGGCTTTTTTCACAAATGGTTAATAAACGTGTCTGATCTCTTTCAACAATTTTCATGACAAGTGTAACTAATGTGTTGTTTTGATGTTTTTAAGAATTTTGATGATTACTAGATTAATTATATGATAAGAAAGTTTTGGTGTCAGTGAAGATTATTCCGGTGTATGTTCTGTAGACAAAGTTATTGGTTATGGAGTGTGTGACCAGCATCTTATGGGGGTGTTATTCCAACAGGCAGTTGACCCATGAAATGCGCTTACTGGCCTCCAGATTGGCTGAAACTGCCTAGTGGTGGGACCAGCTGTTGGGGTTGGGGAGGAGGACCCATGGGGCACAGTGGAAGGGTTCTGCCTGATTGATGCTTATGTTGCTTCCATTCCACCATCTGCTGCTGTACTGCCTATGGTGATAACAGTTTAATCCACCCCCTCCCATTCACCCCAACCTCCAAAATAGAATGCCAGTCCTTTCTCCCTGTGTCCTCCAGATATCTCACCTGTCACACTAAATCTTTCCATTCCCACTGTGTCATCACCACACATTATCCACTTTGTCACTGTATCCTCCCCTCACCCACTTTACCATTGTGTTTTCCCCTCTCCCACTTTACCATTGTGTTCTCCCCTCACCTCCCTTGCTGTTCTCCCCTCCCCCACTTTACCATTGTGTTCTCCCCTCACCCACTTTTTTTCTTCTTCCTCCACCATTGTGTTCTCCCTCCCCCACTTTTACCATTGTGTCCACCCATTGTTTCACCCACTTTTACCATGGTGTTCTTCCCTCCCCACTTTTACCATTGTGTTCTCTCCTCCCCACTTTACCATTGTGTCCTCCCCTCACCCACTTTACCATTGTGTTCTCTCCTCACCCACTTTACCATTGTGTTCTCCCCTCCCCCACTTTACCATTGTGTCCACCCATTGCCTCACCCACTTTACCATGGTGTTCTTCCTCCCCACTTTACCATTGTGTCCTCCCCTCACCCACTTTACTCTCCCTCACCAACTTTACCATTGTGTTCTCCCCCTCACCTCCCTTTTGCTGTTCTCCCCCCCACCCACTTTCCCATTGTGTTCTTCCCTCCCCTCACCCACTTTACCTTTGTGTTCTGTCCTCACCCACTTTACCATTGTGTTCTCTCCTCACCAACTTTACCATTATGTTCTCCCCTCACCTCCCTTGCTGTTCTCCCCTCACCCACTTTACCATGGTGTTCTCCCCTCATCCACTTTGTCACATTGTCCTCCTCTTACCTTCCCCACTGTGCCATTGTGGTCTCCCCTCACCTCCCTTGCTGTTCTCCCCTCACCCACTTTACCATTGTGTCCACCCATTGCCTCACCCACTTTACCATGGTGTTCTTCCTCCCCACTTTACCATTGTGTTCTCCCCTCACCCACTTTACCATTGTGTTCTCTCCTCACCAACTTTACCATTGTGTTCTCTCCTCACCAACTTGACCATGGTGTTCTCTCCTCACCCACTTTACCATGGTGTTCTTTGGTTCCCCTCCCACTTTTACCATTATGTTCTCTCCTCACCCACTCTTTACCATTATGTTCTCCTCTCACCCACTTTTACCATTGTGTTCTCTCCTCACCCACTTTTACCATGGTGTTCTCCCCTCCCACTTTACTCATTATGTTCTCCCCTCACCCACTTTTTACCATTGTGTTCTCCCCTCACCCACTTTTACCATACCATGTGTTACCCTCCCCACTTTACCATTGTGTTCTCCCCTCACCCACTTTTACCATTGTGTTCTCCCCCTACCCACTTTTACCATTTGTGTCTTCCCTCCATTGTGTTCTCTCCCTCACCCACTTTACCATTGTGTTCTCTCCTCACCCACTTTTTACTTTACATGGTGTTCTCCCTCACCCACTTTTACCATTGTGTTCTCCTCCTCACCCACTGTACCATTGTGTTCTCCTCACCCACTTTTACCATTGTGTTCTCTCCTCACCAACTTTTACCATGGTGTTCTTCCTCACCCACTTTACCATTGTGTTCTCTCCTCACCAACTTTACCATTGTGTTCTCCCCTCACCTCCCTTGCTGTTCTCCCCTTACCCACTTTACCATTGTGTTCTTCCCTCCCCCTCACCCACTTTACCATGGTGTTCTTCCCCTCCCCACTTTTTACCATTGTGTTCTCCCTCACCCACTTTTACCATTATGTTCTCCCCACCTCACCCACTTTGCCATTGTGTCCTCCTTCTCCCTCACCCACTTTACCATTGTGTTCTCCCCTCACCCACTTTACCATTATGTTCTCCCCTCACCTCCCTTGCTGTTCTCCCCTCACCCACTTTACCATGGTGTTCTCCCCTCGCCTCACCCACTTTGTCACATTGTCCTCCTCTTACCTTCCCCACTGTGCCATTGTGGTCTCCCCTCACCTCCCTTGCTGTTCTCCCCTCACCCACTTTACCATTGTGTTCTCCCCTCACCTTCCCTGCTGTTCTCCCCTCACCCACTTTAGCATTGTGTACTCCCCTCACCCACTTTACCATGGTGTTCTCCCCTCGCCTCACCCACTTTGTCACATTGTCCTCCTCTTACCTTCCCCACTGTGCCATTGTGGTCTCCCCTCACCTCCCTTGCTGTTCTCCCCTCACCCACTTTACCATTGTGTTCTCCCCTCACCCACTTTACCATTGTGTTCTCCCCTCCCCCACTTTACCATGGTGTTCTCCCCTTGCCTCACCCACTTTGTCACATTGTCCTCCCCTTATCTCCCCCACTGTGCCATTGTGTTCTCCCCTCCCCTACTCTGTGCCTGTGTCCTCCCCTCACCTCCATTGCTGTTCTCCCCTCCGTCATTCAGTCCCTGTGTCCTCCCCCATGTGTCCTCCCCATCAGTCATTGCGTCCTACCTCTAGTAGTAATAGGTGTCTCTGATCTAGGTCCATCTCCCTATGTTGGTCTTACCCCCAGTCTCAACAGACTTGGAAGGATGCCCTTCTCAGTGGGGGGTAGATTTGACCAATTAATGCCTGCCCCCAGCCAGGACATGCAGTGCTCCCCTGCCTCAGAGAGATAGATCCTCCCTCACACAGGGAATCTGCAGCTTCAGCATGTGGCTAGGAGGAACTAGCTTCATTGTCCAGATCCTTCATGTTTGGGCGAGACGGCTTTTAGCCCAGCTGGTGATATGTCATGTATGTTTGATAACATAACATTAAATTCCTGGCATTATCAAAATTATCAGAAGGTTTATTTACATATTTAATTCCCATAGGAAAAATGTAAACAGCATTGAAGAATATTTGTATAAAGAGGTTTTTAGGGTGTGATTACAATATCTAAGTAGATATTAAACATGTCCTGACGGTGATAGCTGTGGCGTAGGCACGATGAGGAAACAGAGCAAGTGTTAAATAAACGTATGCAGGCTTCGGCTGTGTAAACGGACTTAATGTACTGTAGGATCTACCACAGTACAAGAGAGTGACGGAAACATTAGTGTATTATAAATATGCTTTAGATTTCTGATAAACCCCTGAAAATAAAAAGCCCAAAGAATTCCTCTTTTGAATGTTTCACGTTTGCTTACTGCAGCTTCCATATTTTTCTGACTGCTGTCAGTAATATGAGAGTCGGCCATTATTTGGGGAATGGTGTTGGAAGGATCATTAAGAAAATGCATTTGAAATATGAAAGGTTTCCTTGAAAATAATCTCTCAATTTTGTTTTACTTTTTTGACGCAGAAGTTGTGAAATATGCATTTTTGTGTCAGGAAGGCATTAGCTTGTGCAGTAAAGTTCTGTGTCTGTGCTGATGCTTGTGGGCTGGTCATAGACAACGTCAGGTCACCCAGTACAACCACCAGGGTGACAGATTTCTTGGCAAGTGGAATATATGTGTAACCAAGATTGATTGGGACTGATGGCTTCTTGGGTTCTTACAATTGTAGAATAGGTGTTTGTGTTCATTTTCCCATGTTCTCAAAGAAAGTAGTATTTGTTGTGCTGTTGTGCTGGTGTTATGAGGCACATCAGT
This sequence comes from Haliotis rubra, assembly GCF_003918875.1. NCBI lineage: Eukaryota > Metazoa > Mollusca > Gastropoda > Lepetellida > Haliotidae > Haliotis > Haliotis rubra. The sequence goes on along the minus strand of NW_025764948.1, from coordinate 171,027 downwards.
GTGAGTCCATTCAGCAGTGTCTTTTGATTTCCTGTATCAGCATGGATATTAAAAATGTTTAAAACTCTGAGTCTTTGGGAGCAGATTTAGACTTTTACTGTGTGAGTGAGTGAGCGAGTTTAGTTTTACGCCGCACTCAGCAATATTCCAGCAATATGGCGGCGGTCTGTAAATGATCGAGTCTGGACCAGACATCCAGTGATCAACAGCATGAGCTTCGATCTGCGCAATTGGGAATCGATGACATGTGTCAACCAAGTCAGCGAACCTGACCACCCGATCCCGTTAGTCGCCTCTTACGACAAGCATGGGTTACTGAAGGTTCATTCTAATCCGAACCTTCACGGGTCTTTTTACTGATGAATGTAATATATTTGATATGAAATAACCATGAGGATGATATTTATATAATCTTATAATCGAAAACTTTTTCCAACTATTTCACTATGCAAACAGTATCTAGGAAAACCTATTCTATGGATAGTTAACTTCTTTATTGCAATGAATGCGACATTTTGGTGTAGATACTAACACAGTTATCAAGCAAGTGTTAGTATTTACACTGAAACATCGCCCTCATTGCAATAAAGAAGTTGACTATCCATGGAACTTAGTTTTCCTTCATCTTTATAACTTCTAAAATGCCTCTTGATTAAGTTAAACAGTATCTAGCAGTATGTAGAGTATAACAAGAGTCATCCAGCTGTAATGACAGCGTTATGTCAGACTGGCCTGCAAGGGCTGCTGTAGACTAAGGCTTAGTCTCTGAATATATACAATTTTGATAGTAACAAACAAGCCCATTTAAATTGAAACGGAGCCCTAGAAGGACCAGAGATTCTCTGAACCTAAGGAAATCTAGACTTGCTTTATTTAGGGCTTTAGCACTGCAGATAGGGCTTGGCAGTGGGGAAAATAATGTGGTTCAGGGACTGCGAGACAGACTAGGGCTGCTGATACAGTTCCATTGTAACGCTATCTCCTGGGAGATCTCTGTCAAGCCTTATCTGCTGTGGAAGCCAGCTTCTGTTGAGGAATGCCTATTAGTGGCATGGAAAATAAACACGACATTAATCATTCTACATGAAATTGATTAATTCATCTGGGGTTTTAAAAGCATCTTAATAAAAACTAAACTAATCTTCATAATTATGAATTATCAAGTTATACCATGTCTTGTATATATATTTGTACATTTGGGAAATCACACATATCATGTTGGAAGTGTCCACATGCTCCTTCCTGGCCTGGATTTACAGTGATCATAGCTACGACTGTCATAGGTCTCTGGAGATGGATGATAGTTACCACTGTCTTAACAGTATGATAGCTTTATAGATCAGGGCTCTGTACCCTTACTGTTAAATAGTTGTGGATTTGGGAAACATGATGGTGTACGCTAAACTCTTATTTGTTGGCAACTCTTCAAACTTTTCAAATTTCTTCATTGTAACGTTCTGCTGGTTAGCATATCATTGTTACATTACAGTCTCCTCTTTGTTGGAGATGCTGTAGGATTACATTGTGTTAATACCAGATTATACTGTCTGGACCTGCTCATGCAGCCTACCTGTTGTTGGACTTTCCACTGGAAGTAATGTACACATTTAAAACCTGATATATTTGTTGTGTCTAAGGCTGGTATGTACTGAGATGGAGTATTGAAAAAGCCATCTGTTGAGTGCAAGTTTGGGAGATATAGTGAAACCCCTTTGTGTTTGGTGCGGACTCCTCTTGACATCCGTCTATCCTGATGATGATGCGCTTACGTATCAGTGAATCTGAAATTTATTAATCAAGATAACTTAACCGGTAATAGTATTAACTAGGCTTCGGTAAATCTAGCTTAATAGATGTCACAAGTAATGATTGAAGGGGTTTGATGTGTTTCAGATGAAAACTATAGACGGTGCACGGGGTGGGGGTGGGTGGGAGGCAATGCAATGAATTAAGTGGGTGTAGTGAGGACAAATTCTCCTTGAAGGATGTACATGGCTGATCCCAAGATGATGGCTGCTCTTCCCCACCTGTCTACAGAGACAGCAGCTGGTGGAGGAAGAGAGATGTGTCTGTGCCAGCAGTCAGTTGGTTTTGAAGGCTATGCACTTACCAGGGGTTGTTCTGATGGCCACTGATAGTGATATCTATTCTGTGTGTGCAGACCTACTCCCTCCAGTACCTACTGCAGGTATCCTGGCTGGCTCTGTAGATAGGAAGATGACCTGATCTCACCTGTGCTGTTACTGATCTGTGTGTGCAGACCTACTCCCTCCAGTACCTACTGCAGGTATCCTGGCTGGTTCTGTAGATAGGAAGATGACCTGATCCCACCCGTGCTGATACTGATCTGTGTGTGCAGACCTACTCCCTCCAGTACCTACTGTAGGTGTCCTGGCTGGTTCTGTAGATAGGAAGATGACCTGATCCCACCCGTGCTGATACTGATCTGTGTGTGTCATGTTCTACGCAGAGCAGAGGCTGGGAATAGGGACATCATCAGACTGAAACAAACCTTCTTGAAACAATTGCCATACTGCTACACATTCCATGTTTACTCCTGGTGTATATTGATCAGTATGTCGATTTGTCTGTCTACGAGTCTGGAGTTGTTTTAAACTCTCATCAATATTGCTTCCTGGAATTGTGTGCACAAGTCAGTGGATTGTGTTGTGGTGCCACATGGCCTGGTATTTGTGAAATCTGTGACTGTTTGGGCACATGAAGCTGACACAGAACACTGTAACCGAAGTACTGTTTGAAGTGACATTAAACAAACATACTCACTATGAGTTTGGGGGAACTTTCACAGAACATATTTGACGAAGATTCTTTTAGCCTAGTGGTCTAAGCGTTCGCTGTTCATGCTGAAGACCCAGGTTCGATTCCCCACATGGGTACAATGTGTGAAGCCCATTTCTGGTTTCTGGTGTCCCCTGCCTTGATATTGCTGGAATATTGCTGAAAGCAGCGTAAAAAAAACTCACTCAGTAGTCCTTTGGAGAAGACCGCCATATAGCTGAAATATTGCTGAGTGCAGCATAAAACTAAACTCACTTACTCAGTTTAGAGAAGAACTTGGTGGTGTATTGAGGCAGAACCCTATAGTTCTTTGAAACTTTCCTTTAAGCAAAACTCAAAAAGTAATTTGAAGCTGAACTCAATTTTCATTGAAGCAGATCTTAATTATTCTTAAAGTTAAACTCAACAACAATTTGTAACAGAACTCAGTAGTCTGCTTGGTAACAGTGTAAGAAACAGAAAATGTGTGCCAAATATCTTCTAACAAGCAAAACAATTTTTTGAGTCATACCTGCAACTTGCAATACCTACTAGCTCTGACATGCATATTACTTCAAAAGCTGATTTTCGTCCACCTATATGTTGTTTATTAATTGATATGTTTAGGAGGAGTTTTAGCATTGCTTCAGACATGCCTGTGATGAGACACTACACAATCTAGGCAGTTTAACTGCTCGTCTGTAGCTAGTGTTCTTTGGGAGATGGAAAGCCAGACTCATTTAGACAGGAAGAAGTGCAGGATAAATCACGCAGAATTTGTTATTCAAGAGTAGAGTTCATTTTACATACATATAAAGCTGACATGATTTGCCATTTATTTCATGTTGTATATTTTACGAGGACTGTTTGTCGGAGTGGTAACGAGAGCCAGGTGTGCACCAGCACAGTGGAGACATGGCCTCCTACAGTGGACAATCTACATGTGCAACACATTTACCTCACAAACCTGTAGGACATTCACGGGTAGCTTGTAATTGGCAGCCGGCAGACATTCAGTCATGACAAAGCAACTGTGACCACTGACCAGATACACAGCTGCATTGTGGGTAAGGTCAAACTGGGTGGTGCATCTGTGTCTGAGTTCGAACCTCAAAGGTTTCAGTGCACAGAACATTTAAAAAGAAGATATTTTGAGGTCTTTCTATTTCAGCTGTCCTTTAAACTACTCAGCTTTTTGATTTGTATTTAAATATAACTACTTGTCAAAGTTTGATTTGTATATTTTGTAAGATCCCAGGTGATTGGTTCCTGTTCAGATACACAAAGATTGAGCTTCACACACTGCACCAACACGTTAACTATGGGGCTTTCACTATGTGTTGCTGTATTATTAAGTTTTCCATATTGACTAAAGGTTGAGTTAGAGAGGTGGGAGAGGCCTAGTGGTTAAAGTGTTCGATCGTCACTCCGAAGACCCAGGTTCAATTCCCCACATGGGTACAATGTGTGAAGTCCATTTCTGGTGTTCCCCACCGTGATATTGCTAAAAGCAGTGTAAAACTAAACTCACTCACTCACTCACTTACTTTGTTAGATAATCTAGGCCTCTATTGCAGCTTATGTTATTTGTTCAGTTGGCACATAGTAGCTGTCAATAATTAACATATCTTCAACATTCAATATCAGCCTTTGGAGAATTGCTGTGTAGAGATCTTTTGATTGGAATGTGATAAAGTAAGTGGGCTACACAAAGATGTAGGGATGAACAATTCAGGCAAGATTATCTGTGAGGATGGAATTCAGTGAGGGACTGAAATGATGTTGTGAAGGTGCGCTGATTACATTTGGGGGGATGAGTACTGATTCCGACAATGTAAGTGGAGGAAGAATTGGAAGTTGGAATAACTTGATAAGAAGGTCAGACCTTCTGGCTGCAGAGAACTGAGTCTCAGTGAGAAGGAGACAGCATGTGTCAGGAGGGAAGGGGGAGCATAGGAGGGGTGGGGTAGGGAAGGAGGGGTCACATGGGAGGGGATTACCTGCAGGAAGGGGTACAGATGTTATGCATGAGATGGGGAAGGTGGGGGGATGTGAAGGGGGACCCAGAAAGCATGAGGCGTCATTTAACCTGGTGGTCTGTGAAAGCAGAGAGGACACTCCATTACTGGCAGGTGCTTGGTATTGTTCCATTGTGAGGTGAGACAAAGTGTTCTTTCTTATATCTTAATAGTTATATTTATTATGTAGATTTTGTACTCCACCCCTTGAAGGTGTTATGAATCTGGAATCAACATTATGTATTGTGTGTCTACATGAGTTGAGTTGAGTTGAGTTGAGTTGAGTTGAGCTTTACGTCACTTCGGCATTTTTCCAGCCATATAGTGACGAGAACAAGTTTGCATTAGTAGTGTCTACATGAACACATCAGTTTGGACAGCTTGGTCTTCTTAGTCCTCAGTTTAATGACTTAATATTTTAAATATCAAGTGTCATGGAGATATGATGACAGAAATATACATCAGAGAAACAAAGTTCACTTTCACAAGTGACACTGCATGGTCCGATTACCCTGAACATATTCCAGTTCGTGAACACCAGTTGTCGGGGATCTACATGAATAATATTCAAATATCAACAAAAAGGGAAATAGCGTTGGTTCAAATACCTCGTCATGTGGTTGAGCATGTGTGATAAGAAGTTCAGTTTTCTAATTCTGAAGTGGTTTTGGATGAGATGCTGTGCAGGCAGCTACGTGACTGGCGGTTGTGTTTACAGGGGCCATTTCCGGGCTGGAATTGCTGGATGCTTTAAACCAAGCAGGGTACCGACACATACTGACAGTTTCACTTCCGTCTGCTTCAAATATTTGACTGATTCTTGTATGCTAGTTCTGGTCAAGTTTTGTTGCATTATGTTTTGTATTGAACGTTTTGTATTGGAACTTTTGGAATGTTTGCACAATTAGTATCATGTATCATGATATTAAACTGTACTCAGTTGACAGATGGGTTATGGGTCATACACTGTACAGCCTTTGGGTGGCCAAGTGGCTAGTGTATTTGCTTGTCAGACGGAGATCCAGGTTTGACTCCTTACATTAAGTCATGGCAGGATCATTATTGGCAAGTGGAATGACTGCAAAGTTGCAAAAATGGTTCCTATTTTGTAATTGTGGTTGGTATAATGAGTGTGTCTAGTCCTTGTTTATGTAAACAGTCTCCATCACACTCCCAGCACACATGTGGTCCTCATCAACTAGGTCTTATCATCAAGTATGTGCCAAGGTTCAGTAATATAGTTGATGGCTGCTCTACATGTTACACGCTCATCTGAAAGGGTATTAAATAGTTTATGCTGTGATTTAAATATTAAAACTTATGAAACATTCCAATAATTTGTGTTTTGTTGTGACCAGAGATCCCAAACTGACCCTGATTACTTTTGGGGTTTAATGATATGATACCTGAGATTTAGGATTTTAGGAAGGTGTTCATTGACGTGGAGGGGCGGTGGTGTAGCCTAGTGGTTAAAGCGTTGGCTCGTCAGGCCGAAGACCCGGGTTCGAATCCCCGCATGGGCACAATGTGTGAAACCCATTTCTGGTGCCCCCACCGTGATGTTGCTGGAATATTGCTAAAAGCGGCGTAAAACCAAACTCAGTCAGTCAGTCAGTCAGTCATTGACCTGGCTCACTGTGGAATTTCTTCTGACATCACACTGACTTGTTCTGCAACCTGTTTCTATGATACAAGTACATGTATGTATAGTTTTTTGTTGCTTTTTGCAACATTCCTGAAGTATCACACATTTTACCACTGTTGGGAATCTAATCCAGGCCATTGGCGTGACAAGCAAACACTTTTAACCTCTAGGATAATCCACCCGTTCTATCTCCGACACTAAATCAACCGAACATTGTATATGACAAATCATGATAAAAGCAGTTTTGAGTAGTGAGTGAGTGAGTGAAATGTCTTCAGCACTGCTTTTGGAGCGGTGGGGTAGCCTGGTTAAAGCGTTCACTCGTCACACATCGAAGACCCGGGTTCGATTCCCAACATGGGTACAATGGGTGAAGCCCATCTCTGGTGTCCCCCGCCGTGTCGTGCGGGAATATTGCTAAAAGCGGCATAAAACCATACTAACTCATTTACTCACTCTTGTGACAAGCAGTGGGGTGCTGGGGACAGATTCTACCTGGGTCCCCACCCCCGGTGGTTTTAGGTGTTAGCTGGTTTGCGATACTTGTTTCGCCTCTGGGTTTGGTTTTTACTTTTGCACTCAAGTCGCATATGAGTTTGATTAAATTACAATTTGTTGAACAATGTACACTTCTATATTTATAGGAAGCATGTAACGGTTGCAACCTGCACACCATCTGTGGGGCAATGTTTGTTTCCTTCTAAATAGTGGTTAATGAAACTTCCCCAAAGTTTGAATGGCGACTCTCATCAGCCCTGGCCACAAGATGGTGTAGATGCCCTGGTGCCACAAGGAACCATTTGTTCTACATAAACATGTTTTGTGATACAAGCTGTTGAAGGACAGCATGTAACCCAGAGAACAATGGCACTAGTGTCTAGCAGACAGTTGCCAATATGGCCACCACTCAAGGCACTAGTTCCGCTGCTCCAACATGGAAGCAGTCTATTGCTGGGAGTCTCTTTAAACAGAATGTAGTGACAAGAACTGATTTATCAGGGGGCTGATGTGATAGTTTGGTTCATCAAGTCATACATCAAATCAGTCTGTTTATTATGGGATTCTCTTTGAATGAAATACTGGTTTGAAATTGTAAGAACATTCACCTGTAGGGAGAATCAGGTGAGCACTGGATAAGTGTTTTATGGAATAGCAGGAGTCATGCTTGAGGCACCTAATGGAATTTCAAAGTTGTGTCCTTGACCTTCATGGAAGTATAGCAAGACATGCTTTCACTATAGAGCTTAGGGGGATGACTGATATTTCGGGATGACGGTAGGGGTTGGATTTGGAACATGTAATCTGTTCCTCATTTTGCTAAAAAACCCAGAAAACTTGTCATGAGGTTTGAAACACTTTCATGGAAAATGCTGGATGTTTTGAACATGTTGAAAAAATGGATTGGGAATTTTGCTTTTGTTCTTCATTTCAGAGAATTCTTTTATGTCACAGGACGTAAAACTGCCGCAGGATGTAAGGTCCAATACATGTAATGTTGTGGGTTTAATCATGTGATGTTGTGAGTGTGATCATGTAATGTGAGTCCTTGTCAAGTCTGGGTGGGACAAAGAGAATGAAGCAATGGCATGTTTATGATTTATTCAGTTTAGCGAAATGTGCCACACAAGATATTTTGATAAACAAACAAAGTTCACAAAACAATTTAGGAATAGCCCTGCTGTAACACATGTCAGATCAATGCTATGTCGGGAATGCTGAATACTGGAGAAATATGGAAGTATGAACCTCCATCATCTTAGTGGTACACTGGTTCCTTTTGACATTAGAATCTTATTCATTTTAATTGTTTACAATTTTCATGGAAGTTGCTGCTTGGACTTTGGACTGTTGGTGAATATTATTTCTGAAGCAGCATGTTTTCAATTGTTCTCCTTGTGTGGATGTGAGTCAGACTTGCTATTGTGTAGTAATTTTTAAATGTAGACAAGTGAAACACGGAGACCCTTCTCTATTTCTTCTCAAGACTTCGCATGGTCTGTGATGGTCCCGGTGACAGTGACACTGAAATAATCCTGACAAGCTGTCCAGGACTATATTGTGATGCTAGGACACTGCTGCGTTTGAGATTCCTGCTAGTCATCTAACCTCAGACCACTAAATTGTGGGAAGGACCAGTATAAACATACAAGTTTGTAGTTTTCATTGACTGGTATCATTTGAGGCTCCAATGGTGAACCAGTTCTGAAAAAAGGAAATTGAATGAAACTGACAAACATTTGTGGAAGTATGAAGATAATTTTTATGGATATACAACTTCTTTATTCTGTATAGGCAACGTTTCAACATAGATTCTAATGTTGTTGTCAAGCACTTTCTTGACAACGACATTAGAATCTATGTCGGAAACGTCGAAATGTCTTCATTCTTCATCTCCTCAACTTCTAGAATGCCGAAATTTATGGAAGTGGCAAACCTTGGTCTTGTTCATACAAGACTAGCTGCACACTTGGAGGACTAGTGATATGGTTTATTTACTATGCTGCAATAGTGACGAGCTGTCATCTGTCCAGAACTCACAGATAGTCTCCACTGTATCACAGTTGTCTGAGTGACTACATAAGAGGATTCAGCTGAGCGAGTGTACCCGGAAAGCTTGTGTTTCTGCACAGATATTGCTCATTAGAATCATATCTGTAACTTTGATTAGACAATTTGATATCTCCCTCCAGATTTCACAGGTCACAGGAACCCAGGTGAACCTTGAATGAACTTTCAGCTTCAAAAGTGTGTAAAATATCCACAAGATGGTGTGACAATTATTAACCTCCATGGGCCTGTTCTTAGAGGAACAAAAGTCAGATATTCTGCTCAGAATAAATTGCACACTTATATAAAGACTTTAGAGTTGATGAGAAAGTTTACCTGATAAGACCTTATGTGCAATTAGGTTAGTCAAGTCTTGACACAGAGATAGGTATCAAATATATTTAATTGAGAAAGAATATTTGATGTTAATGAGACTGATATTGCTGAAGAATGGAGTAGGACTGACCTGAACTAACCAAACAATAGTGTCTGCTATGAGCTGTGCATTTTCTTTTCCTTTCAGCTATTCTAGCAGTGTAGGACACAGCCTGTTAGAGCATGCATCCGCCCGGAGAGCGGAAGGTCGCGGGTTCGATCCCCGACCGTGTCATACCAAAAGACGTTAAAATATGGTACTTGTTGGTCCCTGACTAAGCGCACGGCATTAATGGGTACAACAAGGACTGGTCGGCTTGGAGTCAGTATAATGTGTCTAAGTGGGGTATTTCTGCTTCACTGCGGCATGGTATCTCAGTGGGATAGCACTATAAAACGTCTGGGCTAGTACAAGCAGACGCACATCCACATACACACGCATGCACGTCATCATATGAGCGAAATATTCTCAAGTATGACGTTAAACCCAATTTCACCTCACCTCACCTCACAGCCTTTTTAAGGGATAGGGGGAAGTGGCTGGTGGTCCAGTCATTAAGTCGCTGAAATTTGCTGTACAGAGTTGCTTCCCTTAAACATGCCAGTATCCTATAATCAATTGTTAAATCTAATTTCGCCTAGATTGTAGTCATAGGTTTTTTGAGTAACAAACTCATTGTGCATTATTGTGGGATTTACCATAGTTATAGATCTAACATTCATCTCTTCAGACTTGAATACCTGACAAACTCACTCTATTTTAATTCATGTAAGTTTTAACCCATTTTTTTTATAAAAGACCTTTTCCACAGTACAGTATGTAAGATTTGCCCAGCCTGTGCATATATGTAGGACATTGCTGATGAGATAAGTAAGTGGGTATTAAATATGCCACCTCTCATCAATCAGCTGGTACATGCCGGACCAGTCGCCATGACGTCCTAGAGCATGGCAGCAGACACTTAGTATATGAGCCATAACATGCCATTCTTCACATGGCATAACAAATCAAGCAGCATCATGTTTAATTTTTCTTCTTAAAGAATATTAGAGAACCTCCTTGAATTTCCCTGCTGCAAAAAGCTGTTGAACTCTTTGTAAATAACTGTGTGTGAAGATCAGGCCACCCAGCATGTTCCCCGCTGTGTTGGCCCAGCTTTTGTGCAAGGCCTCTCGTTAAGTCATTTGTTCAGGTCTTTAACCAAATAAGATATTGCTTGAGAAGACAGGAGAACTTTCAGTCAATCATGTGCAAAGTTCAAATCATCTCGAGACATACTTGTTGCCCTTAGTTTTTTCCTCATATTTTCTCAAGTGAAACCCTAGATGTTTTTGCCAGTGTTGTTATGGAAGTGTAAACAAAGCTTATCTGGCGTCATGCCAAAATATCAGACCAGGTCTTAAAAACGGAAATGATTGAGTGGTGAAATGATAGTAGATAGAGCTCTCAATTTTTTCAGTGTTATATTTGTTAATGCTTTTGTCGGTATCTGCTTAAACATGAGGGTTTTATGGATACAAAATGTTGGCTCGGTTTACATACAAAAGTGATGGGAGAAATGTGATGGAAGGGCTGCTAAGCTGCTGATCTCAACTACGTCAGCATCAGACACAAAGTTGTAATAAGCAAAATTAGATCACATTTAACCACCACCATTTGAGGTTTGACATTTTAGCTCACCTTATTGAAAGTCAAGTGACCCCATGTCTCGGCCTGTCGTAAACATCCCCTCATCAGAAACTCTTATACGATTGGACCTGAAATTTCATATACTTATTCCCACAAATGATAACAGGTCAATTTGTTCCAAAGAAATGAGTCTGATTTTAAATGTGGCCACTACAGCAGCCATATTGAAAAAGCTATAACTGCTTCTTACTCAAAATGACATGAACTTTGGTACATTAGCTAGCAGTGGAACTCACCATATATTAATCTTTTTTGCAGTATGTTAAATTTTTACCTTGACTTGACCTAGATTTGACTTTTGCACTTTGACCAGACTTAAATATTCAAACTTCTTATGGCCAATGCTTAATCTGTTTCTTTTAAAATATAATAAAATTTGGTGTGCGGGTAGTTCATTGTGGATTTAACAGTTGTTCTACTTTTTGTAATGTTTTAAATTGTAATATTTATTTGATGTTTGCACTTGGAACATGTTCCTAATTTCTCTCAAAATTCATATTCTCACACTGAAAGCAAGATCACCTCAGAAACTACTGCACCATTGAGGCTTAATATAAACTTTGCAATGTTTGTTTAATATGATGACATAGATGATATTCATGTAGTTGTATTTATGGCTTACACACATTTATTTTGTTTTTTGTTAAATACTTTTTATCCCCCGCTACACATTTAGCACGAAGCGGGGGATATAGTATTAGGCTCCGTCCGTCCGTCTGTACGTACATACGAATTGGAATATCTTAAGAACCATTGACTGGATTCTTTTCATATTTGGTACCTAGGTTCATCACAGTAAAAGAAAGGTCCCAGTCAGGTTTGGTGACCTTGACCTTCATTTCAAGGTCACAAGGGGACTTTAACGTTTTACCCTTGTCAGCGAGATATCTCAAGAACCGTTCACTGGATTTTCTTCATATTCAACACTAAGCTTCATCTAGGGAAGGTGACCTTGGTGACCTTCACCTAATTTCGAGGTCATGGCGACACTTTGAAGATTTCAGCATGTTAAGCTGCATGTGAAGCTTGTCAGCGAGATACCTCAAGAACCGTTCACTGGACTTTCTTCATATATGACACCAAGCTTCATGTAGGGAAGGTGCAAATTCCCCGTTGATTTTGGTGACCTTCACATAATTTTCAAGGTCACGACAACACTTTGAAGATTCAGCATGTTAAACTCCATGTTAAGATTGTCAGCAGGATATCTCAAGGACAGTTCACTGGATTTTCTTCATAGACTTTCAAGACTTCCCATGAATGTTTTACAATAAGCATTTTCGTTATTACTATTTTTGCATATTTCATACACTAAGACATTCATGTCAAGGGCAAAGTGAGTCTTGAAAATAATTGTGTGTTTGAACAACTACAGGGCAAGATATCAAGAGAGGTTGACTGGTCATGTTTTTGTTGACATTTAACTTCATCTTAAATTACGACCTTCACTTTCATTACTTTTTAAGTTTGATTTGATAGTTTGGGACGGGGGATTATGTCACCTTAGTGACAATGCTTGTTTTATGTTCAAATCATTCAATATTAGTGTTTTCTCTCAATATTTATGTAGAAATATTTTAATATTAACTGTAACATAACTCTAACAAGTGACTCTCTTTGTTCACATTCAAAATTATCAACTACATATACAGGTGAGCTATAGTCATAAAACTGTATTTTCATATCTTAAACCTCAGACAGTAGGGCCTGAGAAAGCCAAACAAACTTGAACAAATGGTCCCAGATAAAACCTGGTAAATATTTCTGTTCTCCCCCAATAAGACAAGCTTGTTGCGATAAAGCACATGCAATGCTATATAAACAAAACAAGCAAGCTGTATGCTGTCATGTTGGTAAAGAATAATAGACAATAAGCAGCATGGCTCCTTCCTGTTTTGAAAACATGTGATATACACATAAACATCTAGTTATTGACTCTCTCTATGAATACCAACCATGCTCAGCATAGGCGTACCTGGAGCACTATTTGAGTAAGCATTTCAAAGAAATCAGCCACATTTTGGTGTTGAAACCCAAATTGCACCAATCATCAAAGTATTTTGTTGTTTTCTGTCAGTGTTTCAGTGGCCTGTTTGTTGAAGCAGCAGAGTGTGTGTTGTAGTCAGGTCTAGGCAGCAGTAACGTGTTGTAGTCAGGTCTAGGCAGCAGTAACGTGTTGTAGAGTTGGAAGATGATACCATCAGGACAACAAACTCCAGGCAATCAGGTGGATGTTGCCCCGAAGCCAACAGATCACACTCACATTGCATGGTGTTGATGGAGGTGTTTGTTTGTTCACGTTTACCTTCCATATTGTACCCACAGGAGGTAACATGGCCCATCCAGCCATACTTGCTTGAGACCTTTCCAGAAGTACCCTTGTTGCATATAGCGCATACCATGCTCTGGACGGGGATCTAATGATGGCCTCATGACTGGGCAACTACCTTTCTATTCATACTTCTGTAGTACAAGGTGGGGGATGAAGGAGGCTACAGCCTATTTTTCAACATACTAGCTGATCTTTATATGAAATGGTACAGCTGTTTCAGTGTTAGAACCCACTGCAATGTGGTCCTGATAGCCCGAGTTCCTGACAGAAGGAGATCATGACCTTCTGGTCCATATTTGGAAGATGATGACTTGCATCATACAACAATAGAACATTTGTGGCCTGTTACGGTGGTTGTGTTCTAGTGAGATGGATTACAGGCCATTTGTGGCAAGTTAAGGCGAGCATCCTCCAGTGAGCTAGGTTTGCAGGACATTGTGACAAGTTAAGGTGATTGTGCTCCACTGAGGAAGGTTTTACAGGACATTGTGACAAGTAAAGGTGATCATCCTCCAGTGAGCTAGGTTTTGCAGGGCATTGTGACAAATTAGGGTCATCATCCTCCAATGAGCTATTTTGTGGCAAATTAAGAGGTTGTGCTCCAGTGAGATTGATCACAAATTGAAGACGTGCCATACATAATGCAGATGCAAATTTCCTGAAATATGAAATGCCACATACCTGATCCAAATTACCAACATACATTATCAGACTTGATAAAGAGATGACAGAGTGAATATTTTGTTAAAAAACAATGTGATGTTTGAAGACAGCGTTATGTCTAAAATATGTGTGTTGTGAATCAAAACTTGGGGTAGCCAGGTGCAAATGTAGGTGTGTGTGTTGATGTGGGTGCGAATGTAGGTGTGGATGTTGCTGCAGATGTTGCTGCGGGTGCGGATGCAGGTGCAGATGTGGCTGTGATTGTGGGTGTGGGTGCACATGTGGGTGTGGGTGGAGATGTGGTGTGGGTGCAGATGTGGCTGTGATTGTGGGTGTGGGTGCAGATGTTGGAGATGTGTGTGCAGATGTTGGTGTGGGTGCAGATGAGGCTGCGGATGTGGGGATGCAGCCCTAAGACTCCATATGTCTATTATGTTGGTAACTGAACATCTATACCAGACATGTTTTTACAGTACAATTCATAATATATATCACCTGCACACTTTCTTTAGCACACTTCTTACTTTACTGTGTTACTTGCTAATATTCAGGTATTTTGAATGCCTATCAAAACATTAAGCGGACCCTGGGCTATGAAACCTGAAAGGAATTAAACAGAATGATAGTAGATTGACTACAGTGTAGAGACACCCAGTACACCCAGAATCAACCGTAGAGTTACACAAACTAAAGCATCACTCACTCTGTTTCATGTTTCCCATGTTTTTGGCTCCTTACAGACAACTGTCCATATCATGTAAAACATTAGAAATGGATCATGTTATGATTTGTTTTCTTAACCCAGAAATACTGTCAGTGCCTTCTGTAAACTTCCTGCTGGTGTATCCTTTGCTCGACTTCGGCTCAAATGCACCTATTGACATCAGAGGTTGGTAGACTTCAGATCTCAACGTGCCATCATGTTTCCTTCACAGACACATATGCTATCACCATTACTTTTACTGAAGGTTATAAAAATAACCTTGATTGGACATTAATTGATTATTTGATAGCTTTTGAAACTTGAGAAGTGTAAAGGGAGATAACCTAATGTCACAAGCCTTTGACAGGTGTGCATCAGATGAAGATGGTTCTTGTTTCAGTAGCATCATCAAAGGTCTGGTGCTCCTTGTCTGACTGAATCTCAGATATACATCTTCAGATGTGTTTTACTGATCAGCTACAATGATTGGTCGTTTTTATACACATCACTTCCTGTGAGAATGTTACTGGGTTGAGGGCTGGGTAGGATGTGTGGAGGGCTCTATTGGACAGTCGGCACACACTTTCACATCAGGTACAGATCTGCGCTCTTGACCTTTGGTAGCCAAGACATGGTTGATATGAAAATATTCACTTATGATGACAGGCACCGTTTGTCATAAAGGATCAGATACGTAATTAATGGATTTGGTAAAAGGCTAAAATTCAATATTCAATACTGGTCACAGCTCAAGGGTTTGGCTTCTCCTCCCTGGTCTCTAGTATGCACAGTTTAATGTATTGCCTAAATACCCACTCACTCACTCTAGTAGAGAACGTATGACATACCAACTTACTGGTTATTAGTGTTCACATTTACACCAATTATCATAGTGAGTGAGTGAGTGAGTGAGTGAGTTGTGTTTTACATCGTTTTTAGCAGTATTCCAGCATTATCACGCCAGGGGACACCAGAATCAGGCTTCACACATTGTACCCATATGTGGAATCAAATCTGACCCTTCAGCATTACGAGCCAATGATTTGACTTGTAGGCTACCTCACTGCCCCAGTTATCATACATCGCTCCATTGCTTGTCTGACGAGGCTGCCCCAGTTATCATACATCGCTCCATTGCTTGTCTGACGAGGCTGCCCCAGTTATCATACATCGCTCCATTGCTTGTCTGACGAGGCTGCCCCAGTTATCATACATCGCTCCATTGCTTGTCTGACGAGGCTTCCCCAGTTATCATACATCGCTCCATTGCTTGTCTGACGAGGCTGCCCCAGTTATCATACATCGCTCCATTGCTTGTCTGACGAGGCTGCCCCAGTTATCATACATCGCTCCATTGCTTGTCTGACGAGGCTGCCCCAGTTATCATACATCGCTCCATTGCTTGTCTGACGAGGCTTCCCCAGTTATCATACATCGCTCCATTGCTTGTCTGACGAGGCTTCCCCAGTTATCATACATCGCTCCATTGCTTGTCTGACGAGGCTTCCCCAGTTATCATACATCGCTCCATTGCTTGTCTGACGAGGCTGCCCCAGTTATCATACATCGCTCCATTGCTTGTCTGACGAGGCTTCCCCAGTTATCATACATCGCTCCATTGCTTGTCTGACGAGGCTGCCCCAGTTATCATACATCGCTCCATTGCTTGTCTGACGAGGCTTCCCCAGTTATCATACATCGCTCCATTGCTTGTCTGACGAGGCTTCCCCAGTTATCATACATCGCTCCATTGCTTGTCTGACCAGGCTGCCCCAGTTATCATACATCGCTCCATTGCTTGTCTGACCAGGCTGCCCCAGTTATCATACATCGCTCCATTGCTTGTCTGACGAGGCTTCCCCAGTTATCATACATCGCTCCATTGCTTGTCTGACGAGGCTTCCCCAGTTATCATACATCGCTCCATTGCTTGTCTGACGAGGCTGCCCCAGTTATCATACATCGCTCCATTGCTTGTCTGACGAGGCCCCAGCCCCACATCGCTCCATTGCTTGTCTGCTCCCCCAGTTATCATACATCGCTCCATTGCTTGTCTGACGAGGCTGCCCCAGTTATCATACATCGCTCCATTGCTTGTCTGACGAGGCTGCCCCAGTTATCATACATCGCTTGCTTGTCTGATGAGGCCCCCCAGTTATCATACATCGCCCATTGCTTGTCTGACAAGGCTGCCCCAGTTATCATACATCGCTCCATTGCTTGTCTGACATTGCCCAGTTATCATACATCGCTCCATTGCTTGTCTGACGAGGCTTCCCCAGTTATCATACATCGCTCCATTGCTTGTCTGACGAGGCTGCCCCAGTTATCATACATCGCTCCATTGCTTGTCTGACGAGGCTGCCCCAGTTATCATACATCGCTCCATTGCTTGTCTGACGAGGCTGCCCCAGTTATCATACATCGCTCCATTGCTTGTCTGACGAGGCTGCCCCAGTTATCATACATCGCTCCATTGCTTGTCTGACGAGGCTGCCCCAGTTATCATACATCGCTCCATTGCTTGTCTGACGAGGCTGCCCTAGTTATCATACATCGCTCCATTGCTTGTCTGACGAGGCTGCCCCAGTTATCATACATCGCTCCATTGCTTGTCTGACGAGGCTGCCCAAGTAGACTGGGTCAGATCATATTTCTGGTTGTCTGAATGTCTGAATGATGTGGGATGTTCCTCATTATATCAACCTCTGGTATGACCTGCTGAGACTAGAGGCAGGCCACTGCGATACCGCCAAACTGTTGCTGGCCACCATAGAACAACAAGCATCACATTAGCTCCCAGTTTGAAGGAACTAACTAGGATTATCATTAGCAAGTACCACACCATTACCATGATTATTGTGTCATCAAATTTGGTCCAGGTGATCAGTATTGGAAACACTTTTTGGGATAATAAAACACCTCGGTTCTGTTCTGTTTTGAGGGGCAGGGATGAAGAGGCCTTGGATTTTGAAGTCCTGGGCCTAGATTTTCGAAGCTCTCTTAGCGCTAAGATAGTCGTAAGTGCCATGCATTAACATTAACATACGACTATCTTAACGCTAAGAGAGCTTCGAAAATCTAGGCCCTGTATTGCATTGTCAGTTACATAGCATAATTTAATGTATGTTATATTTGGAATTACACTTTCTCAGATTTTAGTACTTCTGTTGGGTTGAGCCCCCTCCGGGATACGAACCCACACCCTCAGGGTCAGGCACCTAATTGCCAGCACACAATGTCAGCCACCGCACCGTCCACATTGTGTAATCATAATTACATAGCATATTCTTTCTCTAATACTGCATAATGCTGTTATGCAACACAAAAGAAAACCTCTGTCTCTCAACTGATGAAAACTACATCGATAAACTCACTCACTCACTCACTCACTCACTCACTCACTCACTCACTCACTCACTCACTCACTCACTCACTCACTCACTCACTCACTCACTCACTCACTCACTCACTCACTCACTCACCCACCCATTCACTCTTAAATCAGTAATGCCATGAAGTAACTGAAATACTGTTCAAAGTGGTAATAAACCCAACTCACTCACTCACTCTGTAATTGAAGACATAGAGAGCCACATTTAGGCCTTAATAAGTCTTGTGAAGTGTGATCATTGACTTTGGAGACCTGTGTATAGAGTTATATTTGTTGGTTCAGATTTGTATGAACCAGGGGAACCACATTGAAGCCTCATATGACACATGAATACTGTGACCAGAGAAGTGGTGTATGATGATGAAAACCTGAGATGAATCACAGACTGTTCCTGGTGTGCAGCCTATCTCACTGGACCTTGGGCGTTCCCTGCCACTTGATCGGGGAAGAGGCGAGCTGTGTGTGTGTGGAGGGAGTCACTTGATTACAGCCGTATTGTGTTGTGGGCCTGGTGTCCGCTCCTTCATCCGGGACATGGAGTTATCTGTGTGTGCCTGTCCGACTTGCAATCACATATGCATCTATGTCCATCCGCTTCTATTGCGGACTTCAAAGAAAGACTGTTTGAAGAGTCTGTGAATGGCCCAACTATGTTGGGCAGAGCTCAGGTGTCTCCGATAATCTTTCTTTGGGGAATATTGGCCTGTGAACAATGTTTGGTCAGATCCGTTTCCAACCTTGCCTGACTTTATGTGTTCTCAGCACATGCATGTTAGAACGTCCTGTTCTACAGCTTCATCAGCACAGGCATTTTAGAACATCATGAATTGCAGCTTGCATTAAGATGGGTTGATGATTTGCAGGTTGGTGGGTTTTCATAAATTTTGCAAGATTGACAAAATACTCCATTGTACGTTTGATATCATTCTATACGCCATTTAAATTTAATGGCAAATGTGTGAACAATTTTGTTGCTTATTGTTGCCGCATGTGTGATTGCTCATTGTGATGCCGGAGGCCAGCAGGTTGGGGCTTCCCGTTTTATAAGGCTGACTTGAGCCGAATGTTGGCGTCAAACATTCAAATGTTGAGATTGCCTTGGAAAGCTGGGTTAGTGGATAAATTGATTGTGAGTAGTCTTAAGGAAAACAGTTTCAAGTCTCCTAGCACAGGTAGGCAATACATCTGGTTTTATAGTTTGATAATACTCTTATCAGAAAAATTATGTTCTTTAAAACATTAGATTTAAAACAGTTGACTCTGTGCTATGCAATATATTTATATGATCACATCATTTTAAACATTGAAAGCTGAAGGAATGTTTTATCACAATGCCACATGGGGAGCCCAGTTGAGATCAGGATAAGTTGATAATGAGATGGAACAACACTAGGTCTTCATTACTACGTACTCAGTTTAAAAAAAGAATATTTTGATGGTTGTGTCAGATTGTAATCTTTCTAAAAAAGCACAGGGAAGAACATTAGTTGTTACTTAACAATAACTCTGTGTTTTTTTCAAACTAGCCTGTGAGGAATAGAAACTGTGATAATCTAATGATAGGGGTGAGTACATTATTATGTCATTCTCGGGGGACCGCGCTTGGTGTGGAACAGACAAAAACCCATCTTTCTTGCATGGTACATTACTGTCTTGGCTTGCCTCCTCCTCCGTGTGTGTTGTCTGTATCTAGAACTGTCAGGATCGGCTTGTTACCCGGAGATTTAGGAGATGTTAGACGCTGTAACACACGCACACTCTTGACGGCCGAGTCAAGCCAAAGTGATGATTTCCTATGTGATTAATAGACATTGAAACATGGCTGTAAGTGATGATACAATCACTGGAGCTGATTTACAGTTGCACTTGAGCCCCACAATATCTGTCCCTGGCATACAAAATGTGATACCCCTCATTCAGTATGAATAAGTATTGTGTATGATACAAAATGTGATACTCTTTATTCAGTATCAATAAGTATTGTGTGTGATACAAAATGTACTTCTCATTCAGTATCAATAAGTATTGTGTATGATACAAAATGTGATACTCTTCACTCAGTATCAATAGCTATTGTGTATGATACAAAATGTGATACTCTTCACTCAGTATCAATAAGTATTGTGTGTGATACAAAATGTGATACTCTTCATTCAGTATCAATAAGTATTGTGTGTGATACAAAATGTGATACTCTTCATTCAGTATCAATAAGTATTGTGTGTGATACAAAATGTGATACTCTTCATTCAGTATCAATAAGTATTGTGTGTGATACAAAATGTGATACTCTTCATTCAGTATCAATAAGTATTGTGTGTGATACAAAATGTGATACTCTTCATTCAGTATCAATAAGTATTGTGTATGATACAAAATGTGATACTTTTCACTCAGTATCAATAAGTATTGTGTGTGATACAAAATGTGATACTTTTCATTCAGTATCAATAAGTATTGTGTGTGATACAAAATGTGATACTTTTCATTCAGTATCAATAAGTATTGTGTGTGATACAAAATGTGATACTCTTCATTCAGTATCAATAAGTATTGTGTGTGATACAAAATGTGATACTCTTCATTCAGTATCAATAAGTATTGTGTATGATACAAAATGTGATACTTTTTCATTCAGTATCAATAAGTATTGTGTGTGATACAAAATGTGATACTTTTCATTCAGTATCAATAAGTATTGTGTGTGATACAAAATGTGATACTTTTCATTCAGTATCAATAAGTATTGTGTGTGATACAAAATGTGATACTTCTCATTCAGTATCAATAAGTATTGTGTATGATACAAAATGTGATACTCTTCATTCAGTATCAATAAGTATTGTGTGTGATACAAAATGTGATACTTTTCATTCAGTATCAATAAGTATTGTGTACAAAATGTGATACATTCAGTATCAATAAGTGTGTGTGATACAAAATGTGATACTTTTATTCAGTATCAATAAGTATTGTGTGTGATACAAAATGTGATACTTCTCATTCAGTATCAATAAGTATTGTGTGTGATACAAAATGTGATACTCTTCATTCAGTATCAATAAGTATTGTGTGTGATACAAAATGTGATACTCTTCATTCAGTATCAATAAGTATTGTGTGTGATACAAAATGTGATACTCTTCATTCAGTATCAATAAGTATTGTGTATGATACAAAATGTGATACTCTTTTAATTCAGTATCAAAGTAGTATTGTGTGTGATACAAAATGTGATACTCTTTTAATTCAGTATCAATAAGTATTGTGTGTGATACAAAATGTGATACTTTCTTTATCAGTATCAATAAGTATTGTGTATGATACAAAATGTGATACTCTCATTCAGTATCAATAAGTATTGTGTATGATACAAAATGTGATACTCTTCTCTTTAATCAGTATCATCAATAAGTATTGTGTGTGATACAAAATGTGATACTCTTCACTCAGTATCAATAAGTATTGTGTGTGATACAAAATGTGATACTCTTCACTTCAGTATCAATAAGTATTGTGTGTGATACAAAATGTGATACTCTTCACTCAACAGTATCAAAGAAGTATTGTGTGTGATACAAAATGTGATACTCTTCATTCAGTATCAATAAGTATTGTGTGTGATACAAAATGTGATACTTTTATTCAGTTCATGATCATAGCATAAGTATTGTGTGTGATATCAACTGTCAAAACGATATCTCCTTTAATATCAATCAATTCAAGTATTGGAACACAGTGATACAAAAAAATGTGATACTCTTCACTCAGTATAATCAAGAAGTATTGTGTGTGATAGAAAATGTAATACTTTTCATTCAGTCTCAATAAGTATTGTGTGTGATACAAAATGTGATACTTTTCATTCAGTCTCAATAAGTATTGTGTGTGATACAAAATGTGACACTCTTCACTCAGTATCAATAAGTATCATTTCATTATTGAAATATGTATATCTTTTATATATGTAGACATCAGATTGTTTTCAAAGAGTCTTATTTGGCATTCTGACTTATTTATTTGTTATATAATTGACTGTCAGCATGGTAGCATAAACATTTGACGATCCTAAAATGCTAATGGAGGAAATTAAAGCGTGTTCACTCAATTTAAACAGAAATAGCAAACACTGATATTCAGATGATGAGTTACTTCCCTTAGGCACGCCAGGAAGCTGTAACTGGGGGTGTCAATCCTGGTTTGCCAGATTATGTTTTCATGTTTGTTGATTGAATGATTAAAACATATTTTATTCAATTAAGAAACGGATTGGGCACAAGTTATCCAACTTAAATAAGCCCTCTCCACATAGTTACAAGTGTATATTACAAAAAAGTTCAACAAGAGGCAGACAAAGGGTATAAATATGTACAGACAGAGTTATTTAAATCGTTTAGTGTTATGGATGTAGATATGTACAGATTTAAAAACATTTCATGTTTGTTGGCAACATACTGGCGCTGGTGGGCTTCACAGAATACCTGGAGGAAGGTGGGTTCTCCACCCACATCAAGCTGAGATCCTGTGATGTAACACGAAAACTGTTTAAGGCAATGCGAAAAACTCCAACTCATGGACTAATTCATGTATCAGAACACATTGGTAGATGTAGCTGTGTTTTCACTCATTATCTAAATAAAAAAATAAAATAAATTTAAGTCATTATATTTGTACCAGTTTTAATTGTAAAAGCAACACTGACTGATCAACCAACACTGATCTCTTTACTGATTGTGAGAAAATCTCAGTGGCAGGTTACGTACATGATGAGCAGTGGTTGTCAGTGCCGATTAAAATTGGCAGGATTTCAGCTGAAGTAACACTGCCTGCCTGACTCACTCACTCACTCACTCACTCACTCACCTGCCTGCTCACTCACTCACTCACCACTCACTCACTCACTCACTCACTCACTCACTCACTCACCCACTCACTCACTCACTCACTCACTCACTCACTCACTCACTCACAGTACACCTGTGATGTTGATACCTGCAGCATCAGTCAAAGTAAACATGCAGCTTTATTCCAAGAAATGTTTCTCAGTCAATTAATAATCACGAAATAGCTTGAATATCTTGAATAACAGCTTACATAACTGTATACTGTTCAGTGAGGTTGGTTTCCTAGGCGATTGAACCCATGCTTCCTCTCTGCGAGCATGATCATCGCCACCTCGTTGTTTGTCAGTCATGTACTAGTTTCCAAGCAACTAGTCTGTTTCTGTACAGGTTGGCTATGGTACATGGTATATCATGCTTGCACAATAACATGCTATATCCTCTTGAAAAATGGGAGTGTATACTGTCATAATGTCAGTGTGATGCGTTTACTGTATATAGTCTTTGCTGTTTGGAAAGTACTACAATGTATATGTATTAATTGAATCCTGACCTCTGTTTTTGTCTGCTTTCTTGTCATTATTTGTGCACAGCATGAAAACGAACAAGTATGCTATCAGTTATTAGAGTTGTCATAACAGAAGGACTCACAGCAGTTTCTCATCTGTCTGAAGAACACTATCTTAGATTGGGCTTGACAATTTCCATCTTGGTAAATATCTGATACCGGGCATTGAAATGTTTTCATCCAAGTATTACTTGTCTCCTGTTTCTAGCTATGATTGGGATTTCAGGCATGTGAGGTAATCCACCACTGAATGTGGCTTGTGCTGGAAACATTGGCCCACATTGAAAGAAGGTTGTAGGCTGAATTCCTTATTTCCCAAGAATAACTTTATTAAAAATTACTGGTATGTTTTAGCACAAAATGATGATTCTAAGACGTCAGCACTGAAGTACAGTTACCTCTTTGTGTCTATTTTAGTTCTGTGTCATAATGGAAATAACAGGGAGCAGGTAAATATGAAGGCATTTTTTTTACAGGTTTGATGCTGAATATGAAATATTTTCTTAAGAGTTAAGTTTGAGTTACCTTTGAAACAATTGATGGTAGTTTATTTTGCTTGTTTGTTGTTGTTTTATCTGGTCAAAGAGAAACATCAGTTGAAAGGTTTGTGATATTTCAGAAGACTCCATGGTAGATATCATTTTCACTATTAGCGTATACAGCAGGTTGGTGGACTGATTTACCCCACACAGCAACACGTGTTTCAGCCAGCAGCTGTTTGTTTGAATGCGGTATGAATCAGAAGCATGTTATCATTAGATTGATAGTACCCAGACACAACTTTCTGTTTTGTGTGAAAAGCTTGTGTTTATTTTGTCATTTTGACTACCTGATAGGTGTTCAGTGAAGATAAGAAGACTATGTTGAAAGACGGCACCATACGGCTATACTTAAGTACTTACCTAATTTGACAATAAGTGTGATTTGGAAACCATGAGCTTAGCTTGAAGAATCTAGCAGCTGTCAGTATCTAAATGCTCTGCCATGTCACATAAGCATTAGCAACTAACTAAATATGTTATAATGCTCTCAACACTGCTCACTATCAGCCCACTACAATCAGTAACATGTGTTGACTCAAGCAAAGTAATTTGTTTATGTTTCAACCCATAGTCTTTCCTACCCATGATCAAAATAGTGATAGGAGTTTCTGGGTCAGAAGCATCCAGTACACTATGCTTGTCATTATTTTAAGAGGTTCTTACAAACTTTGATAAAGACATGTTTTACACAACTGTGGTCTGTGTGGTCTTGCAGTATGGTTCTACCTCAGTGAAAACTTTGAGGTGAAGGTCATGTTGCATTCAGTTAGGGTGAAGGTCATGTTACATTTAATCAGGGTGAAGGTCATGTTACATTAAATCAGGGTGAAGGTCATGTTACATTAAATCAGGGTGAAGGTCGTGTTACATTAAATCAGGGTGAAGGTCGTGTTACATTAAATCAGGGTGAAGGTCATGTTACATTAAATGAGGGTGAAGGTCATGTTACATTAAATCAGGGTGAAGGTCATGTTACATTAAATCAGGGTGAAGGTCGTGTTGCATTGAGTCACTTGAAGGTCAGTGTTATGATAAGCCTGTGTCCATTTTAATGAACTTGGTTTGTGAATCTTGACATTGAAATACATCAGTCATGTTTTCAGATAACGTTCTGCTTACAGATATTGGTAAAGAATGGATGTCAAACCACTTTGGTAAAAACTAAATTGGGTGTACAATCTACTTTTCTTAGTAATAATCCTCTTCATAGAGGCTTGCTGTGAATGAGCTGCAACATTCTGGCATGATGAAACAATATAAGCTCACTCACCAACTATATGATTAACAATGAACAAAGAATGTTTCTATAAGATGTAGCTTGTCCTAACTGTAGTGTTACAGCTGTTTCACACATGTTACATGTAACTTGTTCTAACTGTTCTGTTGCTGGTGTTGCATACATGTTACATGTAACTATTTCACATGTCTAAACGGTTGTGTTACAAGTATTTCACATGTTACATGTCTCATATCTTAACTGTTGTGTTGCTGGTGTTTCATTCATGTTACATGTAACTTGTCCTAACTGTTGTGTTCTGGTGTTTCAGATGAGTTGATTGCAACCAGGTGAGAATGGGGAGAGAGCAGGGAGGAGGGTGATTGAGGGAGTTGCTGATCACTGCCGCTGCACATGATGCCACGCATACTCTTCCTGCTATTCAGCTTGTCTGTAATGACCATGATGTTTGTAGCCAAGTTTGGTTTGGACAGCCACTTCCAGCAAGCCACCCAAGGCATGCCCAACATCCGCGACCACACCGCAGAGAGTCGCATGGTGCGAGATATGCTGAGGGACAGAGAACTCCGACACAATCGAGAAGTAACCATCCTCAGAGACCGTATCGGCAGCTTGGAAAATGAGCTGAAGTCTGCCCAGGAACGAGTTCATAACCTCACTCAAATCGCAGCTGCCCGTCCAACTGTAGCCGAGATTACATCCAAGGAGATCTTGGAGGGCAAAACCATTGTAATACAGAACAAGACAGAGGACTTCATCAGGTACTTCCAGGAGAAGGTGAAGGCTGCCGAGATCCATCAAGGAGTTGCCTTGAAGACTGAGTATGATATTGTTGCATTTGATCGGTTTACTCTCAACAGGGTGTACATGCATGAACCTGGCCTGGGAAAACGTGTCATAGAAAAACCCATTGGGTATAAGAAGCGAGATCTGTTTGAAATGGTTGCCTTTGGAGTTGATCAGCTGAATGTGAATAGATCTGAAAATGCCAAGCCATATACTTTTGAAGACTTCTTAGAAGGTGTGTTCAGGACTGAACCGACCTCAGGGTCACACTATGAATTGTATTTCCGAAATAAGGACACCAACAGTCCCTACTCGTATGTCAAGCTGGTGATGATGAGGCCGTTTGGTCCTCCCATGCAGATCAGGAACAACACCATGTCCACCAGCCAGGAGTGGGTCAACCTCATCCTGCCCCTCTCCGGCCGGGTGGAGACCTTCCGGCTGTTCATGGATCGTTTCATCAGTACCTGCATAAAGCAGGATAAGAGAGTGTATTTGACTGTGGTCTACTTCGGGAAGGAGGGACTACGGGAAGTGAAGAATATTATGTCTCAAATAGCTAAAGCTTACAAATTTAAACATTTGAAACTTGTAACTTTGAATGAGAAGTTTGCGCGAGGCCGTGGCCTACAAATTGGTGCCTTGAACTGGAAGAGTGGAGATACCTTACTGTTCCTTTGTGATGTGGACATTGTATTTAATAATGAATTTCTTGAGAGATGCCGACTCAATGCAGAGCGTGGAAAACGGGTATATTATCCTATAGTGTTTAGTCTATATAATCCAAATGTTGTCTATGCACTACAAGACATGCAGATTCCATCCCTGAAGGACCAACTCATCATATCTAAAGACACAGGATTCTGGCGAGACTTTGGATACGGAATGACTTGCCAGTTCCGATCAGACTTCTTGAAAATCAAAGGTTTTGATGAGCAGATTACTGGTTGGGGTGGGGAAGATGTGTTTCTCTATCAGAAATATGTGAGGAGTGAGTACATGGTGATCCGAGCCACTGACCCCGGCATCTTCCATCTGTGGCACGAGAAAGTGTGTGATCCCAACCTCAGCTCTGAACAGTACAAAAGTTGCATACGTTCCAAGGCTTTGAATGAAGCCTCCCACTCACAGTTAGGGCTCCTTGCTTTCAAGGATGAGATGGATGTTCATAAAGGTTTTGAGAATTCCAAAAAGAAACAAGTATTATAACATTGGGGTAATATTGACAAGATGTTCTATTTTAGCTGGACAGAATCTGTAATTGCACTGTATATGTGTCTAATGACTTGAAATCCATTCAGTTCCACTCAATGACCCTGGGATAGTAGTATTGAAAATTCCTGTTTGCGTAGGACAGAAGTCTGATAAAGGATTTGAGTCTTTTTCATTTGTATACTATTTTCATGCATCATTTTCTTTCTGAAATGGTTTTATTGGTAGACTATACTCTATGGCCAGGCAATATCATTAGCAAGCATCTATAACTGACAACATTTCTCTCCTGTAGCCTGAGACAGATTTTTATAAATTGAGGATCTCTAGACTTGCCGAAGAATGAAGTGTTTGAGGTATTTATATCTCATTAGCTAGGACTGTCAATTGCCCTGAGCTTCTTCTTTTAGGGTGGGGGACCTAGTTCACTTGTCATCGAGATTACCCAGTTCCGATTACCCTCATGGCCACTAAATGTTGAGCCCATTTCTGGTGTACTCCCTTTATATTGCTGGTTATATTGCTACAAGCAGAGGCTTTTCACTTTTATGAATATTTAGTCCCTGAAATGAAAATATATTCTAATTAGCTGTTAAACTGTCCCTCAGTATACAATGAGAAGGAGTCCAAAGGATCTCTTAATTTTTAGAAACTGAAGAACTCTCGAGTTGGCAAAGTATTAAGAAGTGCGTGGAAGTATTCGGATTGTTTTGTTTCATTTTCTGTTTGAGGGACTGATAGAGGTCAATATTCTGTACAAACATTTAATAAGTGAGGAGATTTTCGCTATTCATATCCCAGCATTGTGGTTGAACTGTGTGGATTCTGTAGACAAGGTTTGCCTGCGGGATGATTGGCCTCCCATGTGATACAGTCTGTTCAGTGCTGTGTTTATAAACACGTTATTCACTTTGGTAAGGAACAAAGTCTAGCAGTATTTGCATTCCCCCGGACAGGTTATATATAGTTTGTAATGGTATATACAGACAACACAAACATACTTCCAGCAAATAAACCATGTTGTCTCGTGACAGCTTCACATCAGGAGTATCTTCAAAGACATTAACAAATCTATAAAACATACCACACACCAGTCTATTTGAATTTCTTCTTAAAAGGAGTCTTTATTTAAACAAGTCAAGCATGTTATGGCTGGTCTCCAAGACATTATGTTTATTTCTTTACCCTTCAAGAGTTATATCAAAGGGAGACCATGCTGCTTAGTAACTGACAGATTGCTGGTTGCCATGGAAACATGACCAGTAAACACAACAGATTCAGTGCACCTGTGTTCTTTCAGAGAGATGTTTAGTTCAGTTACACACAGTGCCGACCAACTGTAGAGTCTGGTTAAAAAAATTTGTCATGGCTACACATGTAATGATTGCTTTCAGGAAGTATTAGCAATTATTTGGTCTGGCTTTTATTTGTATTATTTTCAGTATGTTATTCAAAGTGCAAAGTTTAACTGTAAGGAGTCCATTGTAAACTAAATCCAACACATTTGTCGAGAGTCAGTAAATCATCCATGGGACCATACATGCTGATCACAGACGGCAAGGTGTTGGGGATAGACTGGTGGCTCCTTACAGAGTCTAATTAATGCAGTGTGCTTGATCATAAGTCAAACATGGCAGCTGACTTGAACCATCTTGTTTTTAGTTAAAAGTTTATGATGTTTTAAGTGGCACTGCTACAGGGTAAGATTACATAATACCGGATACCTTCCACCAGAAAACATGCGAGTTTACTTTAGGTGAGGGTTAGGGTTAGGGTTAGGGTGATTTGACACTAAACAATATGGCTGGTAGGTATCCGGTATTCTGTAGGTGTACCCTGCTACAGATTGCTAAGTGTAATGTTACTGGAAGGGAACTTCAGTTTGTTTGTGTTACCAGTTTGTGTTTATCCATCAAACTGTCAGTGTCTGTTCTACAAACTTATTGATCCAGTAATCCTGTTACCTTGAACGTCATGTTCTACCTGCTACACAGAGAGCATTCCGTCTATCAGGGACATCATCATGCAGATCCTTCCTTTCTGGTAAACTGTTGGTGGGATCACTACAATATGGTTTTCTCAAAACTTTATGAATATCCACATATCTGTTGATTAGTTTTCATACTGATGTCATGTTCCAGTGCTAACATTTCCAGAAGACAGGAAATTTCATCATCAAATGCTCTTTACGAAAACTCAGCTGTGCATCAGTGGTGAGCAGGTGGGCCAGTAGCGAAAGAGAACCTTGGTTGTCAGTTGGAAGAATAGTTGTCATTGGATTGGAACTGAAGCAATTGTCAGAGTATTAACAGTGTATGAAATAAGGCCCGTCCGACCGCCCAAGACGGTCTAGATTTCTGACGGACGGATTAAATTTACAGCTGGCCAGACCGATGGTCTGGTAAAATTTTTAAATTCACCACATTTGGTCTGGTTATATCCATTTTGGGCTGGTAACATTTTGAAGTTACCAGCCCTGATGTCTGGCTGGGGTTTTGGCTTATTTCATACACTGGTATTAGGGGATCAGAGTATATGTTCCTCTGTCTTTACCATTGCATACCACAGTTCTCTACCAGACACTCACAGCTTCTTGTTCCAGTGGCCTCAGACCATGTAATAGTCTGTCTCACAGTCCCTGAACCACATTATTTTCCCTACTGCCCTCCCTGCAATGATAAAGCCCTAAATAAAGCAAGTCTAGATTTCTCAGAATCTGAATTTCCCATGTCACTGGGGCTCCTTTTCAATTTCAATGGGTTTATTTGTTACTTTCAAGTGTATATATATTCAGAGTCTAAGAGGTAGTCTAGCCCTGTAGCTGTGCAGAGTTAAGTCCCTTAGTTGTGTCTGGATCAGCTGGTCTTGGTTCAAACCCCAGTCTTGTCCTAGTTTTGTTATCACAAATGCTGTAAATGCCACCGAAGTAGTACACATGACTCTGGGCATGTAACTGTAGGTTTGTCTATGCAGAAGGCCAGTTCCTGTTTGCTTGATGTTGGGGTATGACTGCCTGATGTATTGATGTACCAGTGAAAGGCATGGTTCACAACTGGGGTATGCAACGTGTAGAGATGGTGTAGGGTAAGATGGTCAACCACCAGAGAAGATCTGGCTTGGTCAGCATCCTTATCTGTATATTTTGCAATCCAGCTGTGGTGTCTCTGATCCATTCTGTAATTGTATTGCAGAATTCACTCACTCACTCTAAAGCCAGGCACTCAACATAAAGCAATAGTATTCTTCTACAATTAATGCTAAGGTATGATATACCACTCAAAAGAAGATTAAGGACATTGATTCTTTGAAATTACTTTACCTAATACCATTACAGAATAACTGGATCAATATGGACAAACAAAACAGGTGTTCCTTAATGTCTTTTGAGCAGTATATTTCATGAATTGTTGTATTAACATTGATATGTTTAAATTACCTTAACCTAAGGAAGTGTGTCGACGCTAGTCAACCCTAGTCAACCATATATATTTCTGTATATCTTTTAACTCTCTAGTCATGAGTCATGGAGTCATCCACGGTGCTACAGCCATTATGTTGTCATGTTTCCTTTATTCACAAGCTGCATTTTTTCGCAAGTATTGATTAAAACACTCATTAATTTATTCATCGTTTTTTCAGATTGTATCATTTGTTATCAATCATAAAGAAAAAAAGAATGTTATTTTTATTTTATTTTTGAATTCCAGTATAACACATGTGCCAATGTTTACATTTTCAGTATAAGTCACACACCTGTATATATAGCATTTTGAGACACACCTTGCCAGGTATTGTGTCACAGTACGCAGCCAGTGTCGTAGTTTGTCAGTATTGCAGATGTAGATGTTTACATGTTCTTCAACAACAGACTTGAACACTGAAGCAAAACATTTCGAGGTGCCTCAGGCTTGAATCAGTCATTAAGTTGATTACAAAATGGTTTCTCATCAATTGTATTTTCAAAATAACCTTGTTACCAGGCATTTTATTTTGTTTTCTCTTGTTTGTCAAATAACTGTGGCAAGGAAAGATAACCCCTCTGGTAAAATCTTAACTAATATTAAAGGTGTTTTACTGGACAAGTTGAAATATGATTCACCAAATGAAAGCTATTCATACTGCTCTTTTAAAGGAATCAATGATGAGAAACAGTTTTTAGAACTTGAGATGGGATCAGCATAGTTGATATTAATACTTGAAATATATTGTATTATTTTACATTTGACCGATATAAAGTTTACAGTTTATATATGCTATAGAATGTACATTTAGTTCAGTCCCTTGTTGGTTATGGGCAATTTGGTTTACAATGTCTTGAAGATGTTTACTATGATACAGTGTGCGAAATAGTTTCCAAATTTTGCTAGTCACAAAATAATTCACTAGACTGAAATTTGAATATAGACACGTGTTTCATCATTAAGCTGCTAATATGATGAGCATTTTCTCAGGCCAAAATCTTGCATGATTCAAAAGTGTGTTATTTATAACTTATCAAGTCGGAGAGAGTGATATATTTACAAACTGACCTCATGAACACTCACTAGCCCGGTGGGCCAGTGACTGTGGAGATATGCTGGCCCGATTGGATATTTACTAGCCACAGGCTAGTGGGCCAGTGGCTATTTCGCACACTGCTACGATATGATCCCTATCTGTGCGATGATCTGACGGCACTGTCTCAAGAGGTCAGGTGAACCTTGACCTTAATTTAAACTAGTTTATACGAAGGACACATGAGTTCTCAACCAATCAGATATGAGCTTTATTTTGTTTTACCAGCTTGCCTTCTGATTTGTGCAAATTAACATCAACACAAATATTCATATACAATTCCTGTTTTGGTGCAGATGCACTCAGATACAAAGTATTGTAATGCGTAAGTATCAATGGAATGTATAACACAACAAAACAATTACACCTCGATTGATTGGCTGATTAGAAACCCCACCTGACTTCCTATACAGGTGTTTGATCTTCATGAGAGGATAGGGGCGGTGGGGTAGTCTAGTGGTTAAAGCGTTGGCTCGTCACGCCGAAGACCTGGGTTCGAATCCCCACATGGGTACAATGAGTGAAGCCCATTTCTGGTTTCCCCCGCCATGATATTGCTGGAATATTGCTAAAAGCAACGTAAAACCAAACTCAGTCAGTCAGTCATGAGAGGATATTGTACTGGAGTAAGAGGTCTGAGTTTATGTAGATTTTTTGGTTTTGCTCTTTTTAGTAAACAATGAGAGTGTCTCATCACATTTGTCTCCCTTGTTTTATAACCTTGACCTCAGATATGTATGGTATTATTGGTTACATCTGCTGTAATCAAACATTGTATTGGTTAGTTTATGTTACAATGTACAGTGGTATACTGGTATATTTATAGGTGTCAATATGACAACAACTTTTAAAGCAGTTTAATGCCATTACCCCAGAGAGATCAGATATGACCAATGAGTAATTTCTTATGAGGGCAAAGATCCAAATGTATTATAAGAACATGCTGTAAACTTTCTTCTCAGACTTTGAGTTATTTGTATGTTCACTGTAAATAGCCTGAATGTGTAGATGTAGGTCCAGCTTTAACATGTATACACCTGGAAATGGTCAACACAGCTTACTATTTACAGATAAAGTATTTTTACAAATGTACCATGTATTATTTTTTTTTACAAAACACATATTGTTTTTTGGAGTGAAATATATTTAAGTACAGAAATGAAATTAACTGTTCAGGGCCATCAACTACCTGTCCTTGACAACAGATGCTTCCTTCTAGTCTTTGCAGTGTGTTAAAAACTTGGTACTCGTGACCACTTGGAGAAATCTCACCTGAGTGTCTGTTTACAAACAAAACATCACCCCAGGTGAATACAAGTGTAAATCTCTGAGATTTGTTGATATATTTGATATCAGAGGATATTTGGGTGCGATTACTTTTAATCTTTCTTCCACATTTTTCTTTTTGTAAGCGGTAATAAGTATTGCGCTGTGTGCAAGAAACAGTTTACAGTACTTTGATTGTGATACCATGGTAAACAATGACATCACAATAGTCTACAAAACAAACATAATGATACAATTACATTGCATTGACATCTTCTAGATAACCTAATCTCATCCAGGGGATGTATCCAGTGGAGGCACGTTTTGGATGATAAAGTGTACTTTCTATACCCACTTTCACAGGTATCCATGGTATCTGAGACAATATAAGATCAGTATTGTATGTACAGGTAGATCTTTCTGAAGATAATAAGTTTCAGATAATCCCTCAGTAAGACAAAAGAGCATTGTGCTGCCCATTTGTTTCCCAGGTGTATATATACCATGCCTGTATATATGTAGTATGTACAGTTGTAGGCCTAGCCAGAGTCCATGAGGTGATGACTCTTGCAACACAATACCTCAGTAATCCACGAAGACAATCCTCATCATCAGTGACCCCTGCAAACAGGGCACAGTGGGCCACGACACAACAAGAGTTGGAGGTTTTATGAGTGCTTCCAGCATTGCTGATTTCTCAACGTGCCATCACGTATTTGGTTTATGTTGTATATCTGAAATATGACAGTTATTATTACCAAGTAGACAATGATTTTTGTAGACTGCCATAGCCCTTATAAGAGACTGTGGAATGGGGAGGGTTAATCTCAGTTTACGACCATCATTGTGCTCGCTCTATCAAATGCGAGTGTTTAGGACTCATGATACACATTGCTCTATGATTGCTTTATAATGATCTGCAAATCTTTTAAATACAATTTCTTTCTGAACCTGATGCACTATTTTTGTAGAATTTAATATTTGAATGTTTCAACACACAGTAAACATCTTTAAAGAAAAATATTTCATTACTGTAGCGACAGGAGTCAGTGTTGAACCCTCCCTCAAACCTAGGAATGGGTGTTGCCCCATGGAGGGTTGAACTAGTAGTCCGTATTTGTCATGAGATGTGATCCCTTCCTGACACAGTTGAAGGGTGCCATTTCAGAGTTTTACAATGTCTATTATTTCAAGTATTTGCTGTGCATCTACACGCATTTGTTCTCCTTTGATGGTGTTTGGGAATGGAATCCTCTTTAGAATATTTTTTCCAGAGTAATAATGATGCAATTACAAAAAACAAGGAATTTCTTCATGACCAGGAGTATGTAAAAGACTCACCCTGTCAAACATTTGACAGCCATGGCACTGCAGGAAGAGTGTACTCCGAGCAAGTGAGGTGGCAGGTATATAGATTTAGCACTACTGTATTTTGGTCTGGAATTCTATTTGCTGTTGAAAATTAATTTACCAGATTGACGGATTTGAATTATCATTGACATATTTTTCATCATATTTATTGTCTTACATATCTCTCCTAAATTATGCCTTCAGATTTGATCATTACAATGAATAAACATAGCTTTCACTTACTTGTGGTGTTAGATTGGTGTTTGCAGTGATCTTAGATCTGTCACTCACTTAACCCTGACTGAGAGAGGGAGTGAAGATGCAAGTGAGTATTGGTCACAGAGGTTACAAAGATTACTTCCTCACTTGGGCCAGACTGTGAACTCTAGTCTTGGGACAACAGCCACCAAGTTACTGGGAGGGCCCAGAAATCCCTGCATGGTCTCGCTCCTGAGTTCGACCTTCAAAATTAGGTGAAAATAATCAAGTGTGGACCAGTCAATTCCCTGATCAATAGTATGAGCATTGAGCTAAACCTTTGGTGTACGTTTCAACCAAGGTATGAGCCTGACAATTCGATCCTGTTAGTCGCCTGTTAATGCAAGCATTGGTTGCTGAAGACCAGGTGCTGTTGTACAAAGCTATCTTAGCGTTAAGGTGACTGTAGCTCCCATACCAGGGCCACTGATGCAGAATGAAACTGTTTTCTAAATAATCAAATAGCTCATATATCCCGTTGTAGAAGGATATATGATACACCAAGCACTCAATATATCAATTGTAAGATTATAAGTTTTAAAATTTTATGGGAGAGGCATTTCATTTTTAATATCTAATTTTTTTACATAAACAGTTTAAGGCATAAGTGTGTATAATAATTTGTACAGTTTGAGCATAAGCACCTGGCTAGCTATTCTCGAAACGTTCGTAGCCCTACGAACTTCTTAAGCCCATTCTTAACACATTGGCTACGATCAAAGTTAAGTATTCTTAGGGCTACGAACGTTTCGAGAATAAGGGCTCTGGTGTCTAATGGTGGTTAAAGAGCACAGCAATTCTAATCATTTCAATGAACTGACACCAGGGTCTGTATGCTCAAACCTATTTCATAGACGTAAGGTAGTCTTAGCACTGAGGTTGTTTTGTGCAACAACACCCAGTCCTAACCCAGATCTTCACAGGTGTCTCAGTAAAGCAGTGGATAGAGTGTCTGACATAAGAGCAGATGCTGCTGGTTCGATGCCCTGGCTGCATCATATCAAACCATTATACATAAGAGGGTACTTGCTCAGCTGAAGGGGATAAAACAAGGACCTTGTGGTGGTGACCTGTCCGAGTCTAAAACTGCAGTATGGTATCTCAGTGTGCTATTGGTATAACACCTGATCTGACCCTCTGTATTATGTGTGTAAGGTGACGTGTCTAGCAGGGAGATCTGACAGATCTAACACACAGGGTCAGATCTCCATGTTAGACAGGTGTCCAGATCACAGCAGTTCCCTCAACACAGATGTGTCTGCAGATCCAGCACCAACCTTAGCAGAAGGGCGAGATGCTCTACTGTAAACATGCCATGTCTTTAGAGACTGTTAGCACTGATTTGTATACAGCCCTTGTCTGAGCAACTCACATTAAAGCCTGACGCACCCCGCCTGTAGCTGACGGTTGTATATCCGTGCCACGAAGACTGTGCTTGACGGATGTCGGTTCTCACTCTTCACATACCTCCGTGGTCTGTGTGTCAGTCACAGGTGTAAGTTGTAGGAATGTACTGCGTAACCGGTAACAAGTTCACACGTGATCACCATTGTAGCTGAGTTGGTGAATACAGTCGGTCATATTCCTAGTCTGCCTCACAGTCCCTGAACCATATTATACTAGCCACATAAAGAAACTGTGCATTGTCAAAATATTATCCCAGTTGATAAGTACGATAACACTGTCAAAGGTACATATAAACTTTAACGGAGGGATCATGAGACCATAACAAGTCGGGAGAATTCCAATTGAAAAGTCAATCACAATGACGTCACGAGTCCACAAGCGGGACAGGGGTCAAACGACCATGTCACAAGCTCAATAACGGGTATGTCCACCATCGGCATTGAGAACAGCAGTGCATCGACGACGCATAGAGCCTATCAAACGTGCAAGGAAGGCTCGTTGGATGTCACGCCAGATTCTCTCAGGTTCTGTTGCAAGGTCAAGGACGTTATCTGGCGGATGAGGAAGACGGCGTAGACGTCGATCCATCTCGTCCCAAACATGCTCTATCGGGGAGAGATCCGGTGAATTTGCAGGCCAAGGCAGTAAGTCAACGTTGTGGTGTTGCAAGAAATCCATAGCAACCCTTGCCGTATGAGGGCGGGCATTGTCCTGTTGGAATGTTAACCCAGGGCCATGACGTTGCAGAAAAGGAATTGCTACAGGTCGAAGAATCTGATCCCTGTAGCCCACACCAGTTAAGTTGCCCTGAACAATCACCAAAGGAGTTCTGTGGCGTGCTGTTATTCCACCCCAAATCATCACGGAACCACCACCAAAGCGATTCCTCTCCAAGACACAGGCCTCTGTGCATAACGTTCTCCCACGCGTCTATAGGCACGTTGACGTCCATCACTATGGGAAATGTTAAACCTGGACTCATCTGTAAAAACAACATTTCTCCACCAAAACAAGGGTCTGCGGACAAGATTTCCGCACCACGAGCTTGTCGATGACGTTGTGTCAGGATAGGCCGTATGGCGGGACGTCGTGGTCTGATCCCGTGATGACGCAAACATTGTCGATAGGGCTTCCACGGGTACTCGAGTACTCGAGGACGAGTCAGGTTTAGCTGGACTCGAGTCCATTTTCTAGGACTCGAGGACTCGAAAAGGGGAGATAACTCGAATTATTGGATTACAATGACAGACTGTCTGTCTGCCATGTGATAAGCATGAGCGGCCGTTAACGTCTAATATTAAGATAAGATATAACTTTATTACCCTGGAGGAAATTCTTATACATCCAAACTGTCTCAAAATGAATATGTACACAATTAACAAATATATACACAATAATTACATGCACAAAACGAAAGCTATTTACACAATAAAACTGACATGATATAATTCAATTAACCACATAGGTAAAAAGGCTGAATAATTCTAGTTGTTATCACATGTTGATAATGCAAAATATTTGTTGCATTCACGAATACTTGATGGTATGAAAGACTGTCGAGCTCTGTTTGTTTTGAGGGAAGGTAATCGACAGCAGCGTCCAGAAAGAAGTACTTCAAAATGGTGAGATAAAATATGTTAACTATCAAATCTAATTTTCGTTGCCTTTTTGACAATCTGGCGCTCATAGATAAAGGGAATATACTCGAAGTTTTGTCGGCAGTAT
Organism: Haliotis rubra; assembly: GCF_003918875.1. Lineage (NCBI taxonomy): Eukaryota > Metazoa > Mollusca > Gastropoda > Lepetellida > Haliotidae > Haliotis > Haliotis rubra. The sequence continues at coordinate 133,136 of NW_025764948.1, read as the reverse complement.
TAACAATTTTGAAAAGTTTGTTTTTGCTGCGATCAGACAGGCCCCATACCAACACAGAAAATTGTAGGTCAACACACTTTGAATAAAGGTTTGATAAAAACTGTCATTATGGTTTTGTCAATGACTTGACGATAATAAGGTTCAGAATCAGAAATTAGGCCAGTAACAGTGGCGTCGTCTGCGAATTTCACAGTAAACAAGTCATTTAATGACAAGTAACAGTCATTGGTATACAAAACGAAGAGTACGGATGAAAGAACACAGTCCTGTGGAGCTCCAGTAGAGGTTGAGAGTAAAGAAGATTGATAGCAATTGACACTGACATACTGAGTTCTATGTACCCTGAATTCTTTAACCCATCTAATAATGTTTTTATTAAGGCCTAGATTAAGTAGTTTACTCCTCATAAGGTGTGGCTGTATGGTATTAGTTGTTACAAGTCTGCAGATGAGAGTAATCATTATGTGATTTCACTTCTTAAAATGATTAGCTAACTATCTTAACAGACATGGAGAACGATAAAAAATCAAATGTATGGGCGTCTTGATCTGGATAGTGAAAAGAGAAAAATAACCAAATGCCGCCTTTGCGGTATATTACTGCGTTATGCAGGCAGTACAACCAGTACGATGAAAAAAAAACCCATTTGGCAAGTAAACATCCAAATACGGATTCTGACCAATAGGAAATGTTAGTCACACGACGATATGAAGTCGGAAAGAAGTAAGTGTTCACTTGTGTGCCGCTTACGCTATCGTTTGTTTGAAAGGTATGAAGTTCGAGTACTCGGGTCCGAGTCGAGTCTCACCCCTCGAGTACTCGAGTCCAAGAAAAAGGACTCGTTGAAGCCCTAGTTGTCGAACTGTGTTGGGGTGGATACGGCGAAGTCCTGGGATGGTTCGGGCAGTCATCACTGCAGTCTGAAACACGTGGACGTCCAGAACGTGGCCGATCGATGATGTCATTTGTGTGCTGGTAGCGTCTCACCAGTGCAGAAATGGTGTTCCGGTGGCAGTGGAAATGTGCAGCCACTTGTCGTTGAGACATTCCCCCACGGACCATCCCAATGGCCTCATGACGTTGTGCAGACGTGAGCCTTGGCATGCTATGCGTTTCAAGAGCCGTTAAATTTTTTGAACGATCGCAAGGGCAGGGGTTGAGCTTTCCCATAGTGACAGTATTGTGTGGCATTCATTTGCTCTGTTTCTCTTTCCCGGAATGCACGTGCAACAACGTATTGCACGTCTCAAGGACGAATCCACTGACGTCACGGAACGTGGCACGTGCATACATGTTGGATACATGTCACTAATCTCTGAGTTTAAATCCTTATGTGTCTACACAGGTTTTGATAAATTTAGATTTTAAATTTGTGTATGCACAGTTTCTTTATGTGCCTAGTATATTTTCCCTAATGCCTAGCCCATCCTGCAGTGCCCTAAATGAAGCAGGTCTAGATTTCCCAAGGTTCAGGTCTGAATCTCTGGTCTGCCTTGGGCTCCTTTTCAATTTAAATCTATTTATTTGTTACAATCAAAATTATATATTCAGAGCCTAAGCGTTAGTCTATCATATTCCGTACAAGTTGGACACAGATATTATGTACTAAGTAACTGTATTTTAAGTTTCAATTCATTGGAACCACAACGCAGTTAGGTCACATAAGTTTAGTTCTGATTTGATATACGTACACCAGCATTGAATTATCACCGCCTGAATAAAAGGGCAGTTTTTTAATTTTGGGCCAAACTGGTGTTCATACCCTAGAGTATTGGAATGCACATGCGAAACATAGGCGGATCCAGAGGGGGGGAGCAGGGGTGCGCACCCCCCCCCCCCCCTTCTCCTGAAAGTTTATTAAATGACCATTGAAACTCGGTTGAAAATGAAGTGTGCACCCTCCCTTTTCTCAATAGTGTGCACCCCCCACCCCCCCTTTCTCAAAAAGCTGTATCCGCCCCTGCGAAACACGTGCTTTACACAACTATGGGTCGCATGATCACGTTTTACGATGGAGCCAAGCACATAAGTGTCATAGTAGCGGTATGTGTACTTCAGTTTTCTCAGCTGATTTAAAAGACGACATTACTATTAAAATTTACTTTTCTTGACATGACATGACCTTAGACTTTCAGAAAATACAAGTTATTGATGTCCTATCTCTATGTCGCAGCTAACTTAAACGTTAGTCACGAGGTTCTAGGCGACTTGTGATGACGCACGTGGCCATCCGTGAAGTAAATGATCGACCAGGACCTGGAAGACGAAGGAAGACCAACGACCATGATGTCTTAACTGGCAACCCCATGACGCATGCCGAAGAACTGCGACAATGGAGAGTCCGACTCCCCACTAGTACGATCATGTAAAGGCTGCGCGCTTCTGGTCTCAGTGAACGTCGTCCGATCAGACGTCCTTCCTCACACAGGTACTGATGTGATCGCCAGTGGTGGTTCATACAATCATTGAGAACTGTGTGACGATCTGATTGGTGACGTAGTTATGGTGACCATTATTTCGAGCACATACAACATGCAATGTTTTGGTACTTATCATGTATAAAGGTGATGGTGCTTCATTAATGCTCCTATGTATATGCTTTGAGAAGAAGCATACTACGCAAAAGACATCAAATATATTGGAATATATCAGAAGACAATAGCTAATCCGTCATGTCAACTTGTTTGGAGTACTATATTACATGAGATGTCCATTAGATACGATAATGTGTAATATTATTCATGTACACCCACAAAGGACGGTCGGTTGATAATCGGAAGAAGGTGACGTTGAAGAATTTCATCGATTTGCCGTCAAATTCCCCTGAACCAGGACTACCAAGTCAGATCTCCAGGTGTACCACATGGCTCCCTATATCACATGGCTCCCTACACCACCAAGTCAGATCTCCAGGTGTACCGCATTGCTCCCTATATCTCATGGCTCCCTACACCACCAAGTCAGATCTCCAGGTGTACCACATGGCTCCCTATACCACATGGCCCCCTACACCACCAAGTCAGATCTCCAGGTGTACCACATGGCTCCCTACACCACCAATTCAGATCTCCAGGTGTACCACATGGCTCTCTATACCACATGGCCCCCTACACCACCAAGTCAGATCTCCAGGTGTACCACATGGCTCCCTGTACCACCAAGTCAGATCTCCAGGTGTACCACATGGCCCCCTACACCACCAAGTCAGATCTCCAGGTGTACCACATGGCTCCCTGTACCACCAAGTCAGATCTCCAGGTGTACCACATGGCTCCCTATATCACATGGCTCCCTACACCACTACGTCAGATCTCCAGGTTTACCACATGGCTCCCTGTACCACCAAGTCAGATCTCCAGGTGTACCAAATGGCTCCCTATATCACATGGCTCCCTGTACCACCAAGTCAGATCTACAGGTGTACCACATTGCTCCCTACACCACCAAGTCAGATCTACAGATGTACCACGTGGCTCCCTGTACCACCAAGTCAGATCTCCAGGTGTACCTCATGGCTCCCTGTACCACATGGCCCCCTACACCACCAAGTCAGATCTCCAGGTGTACCACATGGCTCCCTATACCACATGGCTCCCTACACCACCAAGTCAGATCTCCAGGTGTACCACATGGCTCCCTATACCACATGGCCCCCTACACCACCAAGTCAGATCTCCAGGTGTACCTCATGGCTCCCTACACCACCAAGTCAGATCTCCAGGTGTACCACATGGCTCTCTATACCACATGGCCCCCTACACCACCAAGTCAGATCTTCAGGTGTACCATATGGCTCCCTACACCACCAAGTCAGATCTCCATTGTACCATATGGCTCCCTACACCACCAAGTCAGATCTCCAGGTGTACCACGTGGCTCCCTGTACCACCAAGTCAGATCTACAGGTGAAGGTAACATATGGCTCGCTACACCACCAAGTCAGATTTCCAGGTGTACCACATGGTTCCCTACACCACCACACTGACGCCACCGAATATATTGAAATCAATTCGGTGGAAAACATTGTATTCGACGTCGGTAGATAGTCTGTCGTCCATCCCGGCGTTGGAGGAGAAGTCGTGTTCCATCACTGAAGCAGACTGCTGCCAGTTTCTCCGAGACCACGCCTGTACGGCGTTGCTAAATCCCACATGTTTTCGTCGGTGTAAACGTCTTCAAGCAAGGACAAATGCCGATCGTCGTGGTTTAATTCCCATCTATCGTAGACGATTCCAGATTGTGTGGTTCGACACCTTCCTCCAACCAGGTACATGTCCTGCAGTCTCGGTGGAAATAGCATGTCGATGACGAACATGTAGATCTGACATTGCAAAGATGATTACGCTTGGCTTACCACTTCTTGGACGATAGTGTGTTGAATTGGGGCGGGTATACCGATACCGTAAACGAGATATAATTGTCTTCTGGTTTGTTAAAGTGACGTGCAACTGCAGGTTCATGACGTCCTATGACGATGATGTGAATGGCAGCATTCAGTCTCGGCATTTTCATGCTTCCTATAACTCGACAAAGGTACTACGATATGTTGACTAACGTTTGACCTTATATGATCTTATTTTCACTAAACATGACTACCACAACTTGCTTGCGCGTTTTGCTTTTAATTTACTTTCATGATATATCTGTGCCTCTTTAAGACATGGTGTATAAAGCTAGAAAGGTTTAAAACTGTTGCGTTTCTGAATTACACCAGTCAACGAATGTATCCCAGTCTTCGAATGTAAGGGGCACCATGGCTGATGCATACGATTACCATAAAGTCAACATATTCAAAATAGCATCCAATATTTTGATGTTTTCACTACCCGCCTACATCTTGGCGAATTTTCTAGAGAAATGTGTAAAACAAGAAATGAAAGTAATCTGAATCTGTATTGCAGATGTACCATGCGTGGTTCAAGGCCAGCTTGTGCTGCCGTCAATACACGGCTTGTGAGGGATGGCTCACGTTCAGATTACTGGGGACAAAGTACTGACTTAATTACCCTGAACATGTGCTTCCATTAGACGTGCCGGCAAACACGACCCTGCTGTATCATCGGGAAGATAATGAACACCACCAAGATGGGCGACAAATAGATCGGTTCTTTTGGTGATATAGTTTTAATTAATTGTGTCGAATCAGTGAGAGATTTCTGACTCTTGGTGCACATACACCAAAGGTTGAATGTTGATTATAAAGTGAGTGCGTGCATGCGTATTTGTGTGCACGCAAGAGTGTATGTGAATGTATGTTTCTGTGTGCGTGCGTGCGAATGTGCATGTGCCAGCGTCTGTGTCTACATGTGTGCGCATGGCTCGATGTGTGTGCATATTTGTGTGCGTGTGTATGTGAAATCCTCACCTACGAGACTGTGCCAGTGTGTAGATTGTGTGACTGTCGGTATGTGTGCGTGTGTATGTAAAATCCTCACCTACGAAGCTGTGCCAGTGTGTAGATTGTGTGACTGTCGGTATGTGTGCGTGTGTATGTAAAATCCTCACCTACGAAGCTGTGCCAGTGTGTAGATTGTGTGACTGTCGGTATGTGTGCGCGTGTATGATGTTGTGTGGTGCCACTTAATTAGAATGTGTCTTACTGCATTTGGTCGCACGTGTGCAGGTGCACTGGATGTCAGGAAGCATGGGAGATAATCCACAACAGGTGCCCCATGCTGTCATACACAGGAAGTTCACACATGACCCGAGTTGCCCTGTGTCCCATAACTTTGTCACATACTGTGGGGAAGTATTGCAAGTCTGGATATTAGAAGGAAAGTTAAATACCCAATTTGTCTATATAACACATAGTTTGTCTATGTAACACACAGTTTGTCTATGTAACACACAGTTTGTCAATGTAACACACAGTTTGTCTATGTAACACACAATTTGTCTATGTAACACAGTTTGTCTATGTAACACACAATTTGTCTATGTAACACACAGTTTGTCATGTAACACACAATTTGTCTATGTAACACACAGTTTGTCTAAGTAACACACAATTTGTCTATGTAACACACAATTTGTCTATGTCTCTATGTATGTAACACACAGTTTGTCTATGTAACACACAATTTGTCTATGTAACACACAGTTTGTCTATGTAACACACAATTTGTCTATGTAACACACAATTTGTCTATGTAACACACAGTTTGTCTATGTAACACACAATTTGTCTATGTAACACACAGTTTGTCTATGTAACACACAATTTGTCTATGTAACACACAATTTGTCTATGTAACACACAATTTGTCTATGTAATACTTTGTCTATGTAACACACAGTTTGTCTATGTAACACACAATTTGTCTATGTAACACACAAGTTTGTCTATGTAACACACAATTTGTCTATGTAACACACAGTTTGTCTATGTAACACACAATTTGTCTATGTAACACACAGTTTGTCTATGTAACACACAGTTTGTCTATGTAACACACAATTTGTCTATGTAACACACAATTTGTCTATGTAACACACAGTTTGTCTATGTAACACACAGTTTGTCTATGTAACACACAGTTTGTCTATGTAACACACAATTTGTCTATGTAACACACAGTTTGTCTATGTAACACACAGTTTGTCTATGTAACACACAGTTTGTCTATGTAACACAGTTTGTCTATGTAACACACAATTTGTCTATGTAACACACAGTTTGTCTATGTAACACACAGTTTGTCTATGTAACACACAATATGTCTATGTAACACACAGTTTGTCTATGTAACACAGTTTGTCTATGTAATTTGTCTATGTAACACACAGTTTGTCTATGTAACACACAATTTGTCTATGTAACACACAAGTTGTCTATGTAACACACAGTTTGTCTATGTAACACACAATTTGTCTATTCCAAAGACTTCTGGAACATAAGGACGTTGCCTGCTCGTCTTAACACAGCTCACGGTATTATTACTTGTACTGGAATCATCACGCTTTGAGTGAGTGAGTTTTTAAAGTCATCGCCAGCACGAAGGGGGACGCCAGAAATGGATTCATACAGTGTACCCATATGGGGAATAGAATCTACCCTACGCCAAATCTTCAGAGGCGGCCCGAGTCTGATGTGAGTAGCAGAGGGGAATATTTGTTGCCCAGTCTACTGGTATGTAGGGGGAAGAAGTAACCAAAAGTTAAGTCCTTCTCCCATCACCTCTCTCGCCCTCTTGCTGCATTGCCCATGTTCTAAGTCCAGAGAAATGTACTTGGATGGAAATTGGACCCTGAAATATAGCTATCGTATTTAAAAATAAATTATTTACAAAAACAAATGCAAACAAATACAAATATAATTAAAAATTGTAATAGCATAGAATAAATAGGCTTCATATTTGTCAAAACTAGCCCCGAATAGTTCTTCAGTTTCAATACAATTGTAGGGCTGAGGTAAACTATTATGTGCATACTCATTCTAGGCTAAAGTAGGACTCCCTTTGTATTTATTCTCAAGGGCCTGAGACAGGCAAGTCTGGGGATGGCGGTGGAAGCCACGTAATAAATCGTGTAGACTAATGCTTAGTCTCTGAATATATAATTATAAATTTGATAGTAACAAACAAGTCCATTTAAATTGAAAAGGAGCCCCAGGGAGACCAGGGCTTTAGCACTGCAGAGAGGGCTTGGCAGTGGGGAAAATAATGTGGTTCAGACAGACTATAAATCGTGTATCCAGTGCTCCGAACAACCTGTCAGACATTGTGGCAAGGACTGGGACGCTCATCATGGCCGTGTGAGCATCTGGCAGCGACAGCTACTTGGCGACCTTCCTTCTACTCCCAGGACGTTACAGGAGATATACCTCATGTACTCTTTTATACACAACCTATCTTCGAGCTACACATGTTAGCCGTTAACTGCGGGAAGGGTTTTCACTTACGAAACAAGCGATTATACGATACGTGGCAGTCGTGGACATATGATTGATAATCCAGAGGGTGAATGCTGTTCAGATTCCTATGATTTCACAGCTTTCTTGGACCATTCCACGACCTCTTTCATTGAAACGCTGTAATTAAACCGTTTATAAAAACAACATCCCTAGAAAATACAGCTTCCGGCCCCTCCCCCAACCGTCTCCCCCGGCGCAAACATATGTGGTTTTCATTTTAACTAATTGGATTTGGTGTATTGCCTTGTATCACGTAATACGGCTTGTTTGCATTGATCGTATCTGCCATCGAGAGTAATGAAACCTAGTGTGTGAATGAGAGACAGGGCGGGTTCGGACCCACCTTAATGGTTCTGTTGCGATTGCGATAGGAGCATGGGGATTTCAAACAGATCATTTGGCAACCATCCATCTGCTTTGGAATGGCGTATTATCGGGAGAGGGGCCTCACCAGCGATATGCACAGGAAGAACGTATTATCGGGGTACGCCTTTCCTTCAAGCTGCACTGAAAACGTATACCTGTGTATATTCTATGCGGTTTAAAAAAAGTGACATTTAGAAGGTTATTACATGTCCACTGAAATTTCCGCAATCTCTAGAAGTAACCATGTAATTATTACATAATAAATTCTACAAATATCCTTGACGAAAGGATATGACTTGAGTGTGTATGAGAAACGCTCAGTGTTCACTGTTGAAATGTCCTTGTGTGGATGATAAGGTTGAAATGATTGATCACGAACCTAATCCCTGTCACGAGTGAGATTCGTGGATGAAGATCTGGATTTCTGTAGATTTATTACATTTTTATGGTTACATTCGCGAGCCACAATTTTGAATGTCCTCTCCTACAGAGAAGTGAATTCGCAAAAACTACAAGCTTGTGTCATCAAACTACAAGCTTGTGTCATCAAACTACAAGCTTGTGTCGCTTGTGACAACGCTGCCATCGAGCAGTACGCCAGTCTGTGACACCATGTGGAGGAGACTCACCTCCACGTTAAAACGGTGTCAGGGATAGCATGGAGGTCGTTCTCAGACACTTGACTGTGTCAAAACTGCGTTTAGTTAACCCAAATTCCATACACATCAACAAGACTTCACATAAATCCTTCTCTTTTTATATTTTCGTGAGGACATTTTATCTTTTCAATCAGTAAGAATACTCCACACTTAATGAAATGCGTCATTTGAGGATTAAGACTTTAGGTGAAAAACGTATGACTTTTTCCTTCGTTATGGAATGATGACATAATTAAAAATGTAGCCAGCTGTGAGCTTGAGGCTGGATGATGTATGTTGTGAGATGGTGGGTCGATCAGAGGAGAAAGACAGACCTTCCAGACACATTCACCAAGTCGAGACTGCCATGCCTCTTCTGGCAGACATCTTCTCGAAGTCATAATAGCGTTATCGCATTCAGCCATCTGTACTAGAACATAGCGAAATTCATCTAGGTACTCTCCGTCCTTCCTATTCTGTGGACACCATCAGGTGTCTTATATGAGGTGCTTACTTTGAGGTGCAGGAAGTGATATAACGAGTAATTGCGACACAACCAATTTGAAACCAGGTTCTGGGAAAGAAGGGTACAAATATGGCATGAAATGTTTCACAAAAGAGACAAATGTTTTCGAACTGTTAAAATACCTGTGTTACTTACTACCGAACACCTCTGTTCAAAGTTTACAGCGTTCGTGGTACCGTGCATAGAACAGTTCAGCTGTGAGCTTGACCATGGCTCCGTGCTGTGGAACAGAAGACCTCTTGAATAACCAGATATGTGACCTGTCAATAACCAGAGACCTGTCAATAACCGGATTTACTGACATCCTGACTCTCTATCATTGCAGACAGCCCGAATAAGTAGTCACTGTCACTGTTCACAGCTGAAGTAGCTGAAAACTTCCCCTGTAAATAACTGAAGATCGCCTGCATCTGTAGACACCTCCATTGTATATAACTAAAGAGCATCTGAAGAATTAGATATCTGTCGTGTCCATAACTGAAGGACACCTGAATACTTTGACACCTTCAGTGCCTGTAACTGAAGAATAGCAATAATTGGATTCGATGACAGAGCATACACACCAGAAGAACTGGCCCTCAGCTGAACAAACATGTGGTGTTTTGTTTTCGTGCATGCCGCTGTACATGTTCTATTCTGATGCGATGCAAACATTGTCTTTTGAAACACAATTGACCGGTATGAGGTACACCACGAAGACGTCTGAGTGTTTCCATACCATGCACCTGCAGCGTTCCGGGCGTTGCCACTGCGTTACGGTGTTCTACAACACACTGACTTCCACATGGACGGCCCTGCACCACTCTACACTATTACACGCTTATTAGGGATCACAGTTCACCCAGCAGCATGCTAATCTACACTCTCCACTGTGAGGTATGCTGGAGTATCTGGCGGGAACAGTTGGTCGTATATTCGTTGGACTTCGGGCTAGAATAGCCACATGCAACCTCTGTTGGATAAATAGCCCACAGAAACCTGTGTTGGTTAGAACAGACCACAGCAATATGTGTTGGTTAGAACAGCCCACAGAAACCAGTGTTGGTTAGAACAGCCAACAGAAACCTGTGTAGGTTAGAACAGCCCACAGAAACCTGTGTTGGTTAGAACAGACCGCAGCAAACCTGTGTTGGTTAGAACAGCCCACAGAAACCTGTGTTGGTTAGAACAGACCACAGAAACCTGTGTTGGTTTCAACATCCCACAGAAACCTGTGTTGGTTAGAACAGACCAAAGCAAACCTTTTTGGGTTTGAACAGCCCACAGAAACCTGTGTTGGTTAGAACAGCCCACAGAAACCTGTGTTGGTTAGAACAACCCAAAGAAACCTGTGTTGGTTAGAACAGACCACAGCAAACTTTTTTGGGTTTGAACAGACCACAGAAAGCTGTGTTGGTTAGAACAGACCACAGTAATCTGTGTTGGTTAGAACAGCCCACAGAAACCTGTGTTGGTTAGAACAGCCCTGAGAAACCTGTGTTGGTTATAACAGACCACAGCAATATGTGTTGGTTAGAACAGCCAACAGAAACCTGTGTTGGTTAGAACAGACCACAGCAATCTTTGTTGGTTAGAACAGCCCACAGAAAACTGTGTTGGTTAGAACAGATCACAGAAACCTGTGTTGGTTAGAACAGACTATCGAAATATGTGTTGGTTAGAACAGCCCACAGAAACCTGTGTTGGTTAGACTGACTGACTGACAGTTTGGTTTTACGCCGCTTTTAGCAATATTCCAGCAATATCACGGCGGGGGACACCAGAAATGGGCTTCACTCATTGTACCCATGTGGGGATTCGAACCCGGGTCTTCGGCGTGACGAGCCAACGCTTTAACCACTAGACTACCCCACTGCCCCTGTGTTGGTTAGAACAGACCACAGAAACCTGTGTTGGTTAGAACAGATCACAGAAACCTGTGTTGGTTAGAACAGACTATCGAAACCTGTGTTGGTTAGAACAGCCCACAGAAACCTGTGTTGGTTAGAACAGACCACAGCAATATGTGTTGGTTAGAACAGCCAACAGAAATCTGTGTTGGTTAGAACAGCCCACAGAAACCTGTGTTGGTTAGAACAGCCCACAGAAACCTGTGTTGGTTAGAACAGCCAACAGCAACCTGTGTTGGTTAGAACAGCCAACAGAAACCTGTGTTGGTTAGAACAGCCCACAGAAACCTGTGTTGGTTAGAACAGACTATCGAAACATGTGTTGGTTAGAACAGACTATCGAAACATGTGATGGTGAGAACAGCCCACAGAAACCTGTGTTGGTTAGAACAGACTATCGAAACATGTGATGGTGAGAACAGCCCACAGAAACCTGGTTTGGTTAGAACAGACTATCGAAACATGTGTTGGTGAGAACAGCCCACAGAAACCTGTGTTGGTTAGAACAGACCACAGAAACCTGTGTTGGTTAGAACAGACCACAGCAATATGTGTTGGTTAGAACATCCCACAGAAACCTGTGTTGGTTAGAACAGACCACAGCAAACTTTTTTGGGTTTGAACAGCCCACAGAAACTTGTGTTGGTTAGAAAAGACTATCGAAACCTGTGTTGGTTTGAACAGCCCACAGCAACCTGTGTTGGTTAGAACAGACCACAGCAACCTGTGTTGGTTAGAACAGACCACAGCAAACTGTGTTGGTTAGAACAGACTATCGAAACCTGTGTTGGTTAGAACAGACCATCGAAACATGTGTTGGTTAAAACAGCCCACAGAAACCTGTGTTGGTTAGAACAGACCACAGAAACCTGTGTTGGTTAGAACAGACCACAGAAACCTGTGTTGGTTAGAACAGACCACAGCAACAACCTGTGGAAATAAACCACAACAATCTGTGCTGGTTAGAACATTCCCCAGCAACCTGTGCTGGTAAGAATAGCTCACATCAACCTGCCCTGCTTAGAATAACTCACAACAACCTGTCCTGCTTAGAATAGCTCACAACAACCTGCCCTGCTTAGAATAGCTCACATCGACCTCATCTGCTTAGAATAACTCACAACAACCTGCCCTGCTTAGAATAACTCACAACAACCTGCCCTGCTTAGAATAGCTCACAACAACCTGTCCTGCTTAGAATAGCTCACAACAACCTGCCCTGCTTAGAATAGCTCACAACAACCTGCCCTGCTTAGAATAGCTCACAACAACCTGCCCTGCTTAGAATAGCTCACAACAACCTGCCCTGCTTAGAATAGCTCACAACAACCTGCCCTGCTTAGAATAGCTCACATCAACCTCAACTGTTTAGAATAGCTCACAACAACCTGCCCTGCTTAGAATAGCTCACATCAACCTCAACTGTTTAGAATAGCCCCTAGAAAACTGTGCTGGTTGAAAATGATGACATGTCAACGTTCCCGACGTCGTTGGTGACAATATTAATCCCGACTCTGTCATTTAAAGGCTGTCGTCATAAAGCTACACGACAAACAAACGCATATGCACGCAGGTACTCGCGCATTCTTACACGGTGGTAATATCATGCGTATACGTTCACTGGGTTAAACAGAACATTACAGATCACTTAGTCTGTCTCACAGTCCCTGAACCACGCTATTTGCCCAACTGCCAAGCCCTCTTTGCAAGAATGAGTCTAAGCATTAGTCTACAGATCACTTTAAATGGGATATATTCCAATAGAGTTCACAACCAGGCAACGACACGTGGAAACCATTGAGAGCACGTTTGTTAGATGGTGCAAGTCAGCCATAGAATGAACTGAAGTAAGGCAGACAGTAACCTTCACGGCATGCACGCTGGCTTGTGTTTGTGTTTCGTTTGGGTGAAAAACAAGTACATGGTGCCTTGCAGCTATCCTGAGACGATGTTTCACATGTTCATCAAGCCGAGACATGCGATACTCACTTGCTGTAAACACAGGAATAGTTCCGTACATTGACGTGAAGCCACCAGCAGCACATTCTCTGCATTGTTAATCCCCTTTGCACTAAGGCTTAATTGTGTGAATCACACTGCCTCAGCCCTCTCTATTGGAGAGCGGATATTCATTCTGAAGTCATCTGTGTTTGCATATATCATCCTTTAATTCACTGTGAGTAGTTTGTTTGTCTATTGTGCTATAGAAATCAGCAATATACAAGCTATACGTGCAGCAATCTGTGTATAATCGAATCTGCACCAGACAATTCAGTGGTCGACATCAAGACCATCGACCCAGGCAGTTGGGATACGATGGCATGAAATCATCAAAGTCACTTAGGCTGATCACCGTCGTCTCTAAGGACAAGCATCGGTTGCCAGGGACCTGGTTTATTCTTGCATGGAATCCCCGCGGGTCTATAGACACTGATTGTATCTCACGACGGATAAACTGACTGTAACTTCAAACGTGTACTTCGCACGAAACAATGAGCAATTCAAGTTTCACTCAAGTCATTCAAACCCACTAGAGTTGTCTGCTAACATATATCTTGGTGCATATCTATCTCTCATTTGCTAAGTGTGCTCACTGCGTGGTGACAGGGTCACTAACCAGTGGTTTTGGTTGCAAGACTCAAAGCTCGATCTGCGAGAAACTTATGACCGTTGGTTCCAACTATAATTTTAGTTTTGTCATCTCCTACCACGTGCAGGATGGCTTCACTAATGTGGGAAAGACTTGCATCAGTTAGTGCTTTCCTTCAACACGCTGTGACATAACTAAAGTACAGGACCCACGATTTCAGTACAAGTTGACACATGTGTGCCAGGTGACATCGGAAACCGTCACACAGGTTCGAATCCCTGGTTGTTATAAAGTGTGAAAGCCATTTGTGATGTTCCCGTGATGATAAATCTCGGGTACTGCTGAGAGCGACGTAAATCTCACAACTGTAGGCGTCTTCCGCCTGCTCTGTGAACAAACTGTGATGGGTCTGCTGTAACACGAGCGGCTGATGAGCAGACGATAGGCGCTAGTCAGATAGACAACCTCAGCTTAACTTGCGTACACCGCTGATTGATTCCTACAGTGCAGGTGTTGGAGCTACAAGTAATGTGTTGTGTAATCACTTGCTAGTGGCCACGTAATCGTGTTTATTACGCTTTAATTCTAAAGGTTCTACTCGCAGCTTGTGTTGCTAACGAGCCAGGCCTGGATTAACTTTAAACGTACATAAAGTCTATGAAATATCATTATTACCCAATACATTTATCTTCTCTATAAATGTTTTTAATGCTGCTGATTCGGTTAGACTTGATTTTTGTAACCTAACTTTCCTTTCGTGAAAAAATCATATGTTCCATACTCATCGCAGGGGCGTAGGAACAGGGGCTGCTGGGGGGGGGTGCCTTAACCCCCCTTTTCAAGACGAAACCATATCTACCTTACCATAACTACAATTTCATTTTGATTTTCAATACTTTTCATAAATTAGCCACCCCACTCTGAAAACCGTTCCTACGCCCCTGCATCGAGATTCAGTCGTTTGGGGTAGCCTACACGGTGGATTCACTACACATCTGGTACACCCGATAAAAGTGCTTACGATTGCACTACAGGATTTACCGATTGAATTTATACACAAAATATTGTTCTGGAATTGATAGTTAAACCTTATTTAGCGTGGATTCTTCGTGATGCCTTAACTGAGAACATGAAAGAAGTTATGCTTGGATTAGGGGAGATATGATAAGGTATTATATTGCAAAACTCATTCCATTATGGAACAGAGGCAGCTCATATTAAGTTAGTTTACGGTCACGTTTAAGTGTTTACGGTATTTTAGAAATACATAAACCCCAAACAGGGTCGTTGGTTTGCTGAAATGTTCATACACAAGACAATCAAACCTAAGGAAGACACACCGGCAGAAACGCCAGGCTTTCGAACAGGTTCATCGTCAATACGGGTGTGTATGCGGGCACTTAAAATCTAGTAACCTTGAAAGACACGGGTTCAAGACCTGTATTTTCTGAAGTTGTCAAGAAACACAAGCCAAACGAAGGCCCTCATTAACTTGAACTTCAGCTAATTTGCTGCAGTCTCCAGAGGAAAGGTGAGATATACCTACACTCGTGACGAGCAGCCAAATGGAAGTAGAGCCCTGAGAATGAACCACGCTACATTCTGTCCAGTCCGACATAGTCACTGATCACGGCGTTGGGTCTCAAAGATATCAACCCGTGAAGATGTTGGTTAGAATTGGTCTTCAGTAACCCATGCTTGTCGTAAGATGCGACTAACAGGATCGGGTGGTCAGGCTCGTTAACTTGGTTGACACATGTCATCGTATCCGAATTGCATAGATTGATGCTCATGCTGTTGATCAGTAGACTGTCTGGTCCAGACTCGATTATTTACAGACCGCCGCCATGATAGCTGGAGTATTGCTGAGTGCGACGTTAAACAGCAAACCAACCATCCAGTCACTGACCACGGCGTTTGGTTCAACGATATCAACTCAATTTCTAACACAATACATACGTTACTTGTGAACCTCGTAATTCTCAGAATGTCTGATTATAATGTGGATCGGGTGGTCACAATTCGTGACCAGAGTGATTGTGTGCACAAGCATCTCTCTCTTTGTTTACCCCTGGTTTGTCTGAGCAGATCGCTGTGGTACAACTCTAATAGACACTGTTTACCCCTGGTTTGTCTGAGCAGATCAGTGTGGTACAACTCAAATAGCCACTGTTTACCACCGGTTTGTCTGAGCAGATCGCTGTGGTACAACTCAAATAGTCACTGTTTACCCCTGGTTTGTCTGAGCAGATCGGTGTGGTACAACTCGTCACTGTTTACCACTGGTCTGACAGCTCAAATAGTCACTGTTTACCCCTGGTTTGTCTGAGCACAACTCAAATAGTCACTGTTTACCACTGGTTTTGTCTGAGCAGATCGGTCAACTCAAATAGTCACTGTTTACCCCTGGTTTGTCTGAGCAGATCGCTGTGGGGTACAACTCAAATAGTCACTGTTTACCCCTGGTTTGTCTGGAGCAGATCGCTGTGGTACAAATCAAATAGTCACTGTTTACCCTGGTTTGTCTGGTCAGTTGGTACAACTAGTCACTGTTTACAGGTTTGTCTGAGCAGATCAGTGTGGTACAACTCAAATAGTACTGTTAACTCAAATAGTCACTGGGTTTGTCTGAGCAGATCGCCGTGGTACAACTCAAATAGTCACTGTTTACCCTGGTTTGTCTGAGCAGATCAGTGTGGTACAACTCAAATAGTCACTGTTTACCCCTGGTTTGTCTGAGCAGATCGCTGTGGTACAACTCAAATAGTCACTGTTTACCCCTGGTTTGTCTGAGCAGATCGCTGTGGTACAACTCAAATAGTCACTGTTTACCCTGGTTTGTCTGAGCAGATCGCTGTGGTACAACTCAATAGTACTGTTTACCACTGGTTTGTCTGAGCAGATCAGTGTGAATTATCAAATGTCCTGTTTACCACTGGTTTGTCTGAGCAGATCAGCAGATGTGGTACAACTCAAATAGCCACTGTTTACCCCTGGTTTGTCTGAGCAGATCGTGTGGTACAACTCAAATAGTCACTGTTTACCCCTGGTTTGTCTGAGCAGATCGCTGTGGTACAGCTCAAATAGCCACTGTTTACCCCTGGTTTGTCTGAGCAGATCAGTGTGGTACAACTCAAATAGTCACTGTTTACCCCTGGTTTGTCTGAGCAGATCGCTGTGGTACAGCTCAAATAGTCACTGTTTACCACTGGTTTGTCTGAGCAGATCAGTGTGGTACAACTCAAATAGTCACTGTTTACCCCTGGTTTGTCTGAGCAGATCGCTGTGGTACAGCTCAAATAGTCACTGTTTACCCCTGGTTTGTCTGAGCAGATCGCTGTGGTACAACTCAAATAGTCACTGTTTACCACTGGTTTGTCTGAGCAGATCGCTGTGGTACAACTCTAATAGACACTGTTTACCACTGGTTTGTCTGAGCAGATCGCTGTGGTACAGCTCTAATAGACACTGTTTACCACTGGTTTGTCTGAGCAGATCGCTGTGGTACAGCTCTAATAGACACTGTTTACCACTGGTTTGTCTGAGCAGATCGCTGTGGTACAACTCAAATAGTCACTGTTTACCACTGGTTTGTCTGAGCAGATCGCTGTGGTACAACTCTAATAGACACTGTTTACCACTGGTTTGTCTGAGCAGATCAGTGTGGTACAACTCTAATAGACACTGTTTACCACTGGTTTGTCTGAGCAGATCGCTGTGGTACAGCTCTAATAGACACTGTTTACCACTGGTTTGTCTGAGCAGATCGCTGTGGTACAGCTCTAATAGACACTGTTTACCACTGGTTTGTCTGAGCAGATCGCTGTGGTACAACTCTAATAGACACTGTTTACCACTGGTTTGTCTGAGCAGATCGGTATGGTACAACTCAAATAGTCACTGTTTACCCCTGGTTTGTCTGAGCAGATCGCCGTGGTACAACTCAAATAGTCACTGTTTACCACTAGTTTGTCTGAGCAGATCAGTGTGGTACAACTCAAATAGTCACTGTTTACCACTAGTTTGTCTGAGCAGATCGGTGTGGTACAGCTCAAATAGTCACTGTTTACCACTAGTTTGTCTGAGCAGATCAGTGTGGTACAACTCAAATAGTCACTGTTTACCCCTGGTTTGTCTGAGCAGATCGCTGTGGTACAACTCAAATAGTCACTGTTTACCACTGGTTTGTCTGAGCAGATCGCTGTGGTACAACTCAAATAGTCACTGTTTACCCCTGGTTTGTCTGAGCAGATCGGTGTGGTACAACTCTAATAGCCACTGTTTACCACTGGTTTGTCTGAGCAGATCGGTGTGGTACAACTCAAATAGTCACTGTTTACCCCTGGTTTGTCTGAGCAGATCGCTGTGGTACAACTCAAATAGTCACTGTTTACCCCTGGTTTGTCTGAGCAGATCGCTGTGGTACAGCTCAAATAGTCACTGTTTACCACTGGTTTGTCTGAGCAGATCGCTGTGGTACAACTCAAATAGACACTGTTTACCACTGGTTTGTCTGAGCAGATCGCTGTGGTACAACTCAAATAGTCACTGTTTACCACTGGTTTGTCTGAGCAGATCGGTGTGGTACAACTCTAATAGCCACTGTTTACCCCTGGTTTGTCTGAGCAGATCGGTGTGGTACAACTCTAATAGACACTGTTTACCCCTGGTTTGTCTGAGCAGATCAGTGTGGTACAACTCTAATAGACACTGTTTACCACTGGTTTGTCTGAGCAGATCGCTGTGGTACAACTCTAATAGACACTGTTTACCACTGGTTTGTCTGAGCAGATCAGTGTGGTACAACTCAAATAGTCACTGTTTACCCCTGGTTTGTCTGAGCAGATCGCTGTGGTACAGCTCAAATAGTCACTGTTTACCACTGGTTTGTCTGAGCAGATCGCTGTGGTACAACTCAAATAGACACTGTTTACCACTGGTTTGTCTGAGCAGATCGCTGTGGTACAACTCAAATAGTCACTGTTTACCACTGGTTTGTCTGAGCAGATCGGTGTGGTACAACTCTAATAGCCACTGTTTACCCCTGGTTTGTCTGAGCAGATCGGTGTGGTACAACTCTAATAGACACTGTTTACCCCTGGTTTGTCTGAGCAGATCGCTGTGGTACAACTCTAATAGACACTGTTTACCACTGGTTTGTCTGAGCAGATCGCTGTGGTACAACTCTAATAGACACTGTTTACCACTGGTTTGTCTGAGCAGATCAGTGTGGTACAACTCAAATAGTCACTGTTTACCCCTGGTTTGTCTGAGCAGATCGCTGTGGTACAGCTCAAATAGCCACTGTTTACCCCTGGTTTGTCTGAGCAGATCAGTGTGGTACAACTCTAATAGACACTGTTTACCACTGGTTTGTCAGAGCAGATCGCCGTGGTACAGCTCAAATAGCCACTGTTTACCACTGGTTTGTCAGAGCAGATCGCTGTGGTACAGCTCAGATATTGCTGACTGAGACGTGTGACAACACTCGTGCACTCACTGCTGCCTCTGGTAGGTGAATGAAGTCATCTAAGGCTATCGGGCAAAACGATTTTTCACAGATTTTACAGACGCTTTTCGCAGTATAATCAGTTCTATTATGTTTCTATGGTACTCGCAAACGCCACATAAAACAATCCAATGTGTGCCTTTATGAGCAACAATCTACGTACATGAGATAGGACGATACAATTAAATGTATAAACTCGGGGTAGATGCATGAAATTCAGGCTTGCCGGGGTGAAGCATCTAGCTGGGTCTACAGTTTAGTCCCACACGGGTGACGCATCTAGCTGGGTCTACAGTTTAGTCCCACACGGGTGACGCATCTAGCTGGGTCTACAGTCTAGTTCAACACGGGTGACGCATCTAGCTGGGTCTACAGTCTAGTTCCACACGGGTGACGCATCTAGCTGGGTCTACAGTTTAGTCCCACACGGGTGACGCATCTAGCTGGGTCTACAGGGTAGTTCCACACGGGTGACGCATCTGGCTGGGTCTACAGTCTAGTTCCACACGGGTGAAGCATCTAGCTGGGTCTACAGTCTAGTTCCACACGGGTCAAGCATCTAGCTGGGTCTACAGTCTAGTTCCACACGGGTGAAACATCTAGCTGGGTCTACAGTTTAGTCCCACACGGGTGACGCATCTAGCTGGGTCTACAGTCTAGTTCAACACGGGTGACGCATCTAGCTGGGTCTACAGTTTAGTTCCACACGGGTGACGCATCTAGCTGGGTCTACAGTCTAGTTCAACACGGGTGACGCATCTAGCTGGGTCTACAGTCTAGTTCCACACGGGTGAAGCATCTAGCTGGGTCTACAGTCTAGTTCCACACGGGTGAAGCATCTAGCTGGGTCTACAGTCTAGTTCCACACGGGTGAAGCATCTAGCTGGGTCTACAGTCTAGTTCCACACGGGTGAAGCATCTAGCTAGGTCTACAGTCTAGTTCAACACGGGTCAAGCATCTAGCTGGGTCTACAGTCTAGTTCCACACGGGTCAAGCATCTAGCTGGGTCTACAGTCTAGTTCCACACGGGTGAAGCATCTAGCTGGGTCTACAGTCTAGTTCCACACGGGTGAAGCATCTAGCTGGGTCTACAGTCTAGTTCCACACGGGTGAAACATCTAACTGGGTCTACAGTCTAGTTCCACGCGGGTGAAACATCTAGCTGGGTCTACAGTCTAGTTCCACACGGGTGACGCATCTAACTGGCGCTACAGTCTAGTTCCACACGGGTGAAACATCTAGCTGGGTCTACAGTCTAGTTCCACACGGGTGAAACATCTAACTGGGTCTACAGTCTAGTTCCACACGGGTGAAGCATCTAGCTGGGTCTACAGTCTAGTTCCACACGGGTGACGCATCTAGCTGGGTCTACAGTCTAGTTCCACACGGGTGAAGCATCTAGCTGGGTCTACAGTCTAGTTCCACACGAGTGACGCATCTAGCTGGGTCTACAGTCTAGTTCCACACGGGTGAAGCATCTAGCTGGGTCTACAGTCTCGTCCACACGGGTGACGCATCTAACTGGCTCTACAGTCTAGTTCCACACGGGTGACGCATCTAGCTGGGTCTACAGTCTAGTTCCACACGGGTGAAGCATCTAGCTGGGTCTACAGTCTCGTTCCACACGGGTGAAGCATCTAGCTGGGTCTACAGTCTAGTTCCACACTAGTGAAACATCTATACTGAGTCAAAAAAGAAACTTCACATTCCTTCTTCAGGGCACTGTAAAAGAACAACAGATGGTAAGATGGTTAAATTGTTATTATTTCATTGCTGAGATCTGTGTGATGTACTCGATACACTGACAGTGCCATAATCAGTTTCATTAGGCTACACCGCCGTTCCAAAACATGGGTATACAGAATGGCAAGTCACAAGAATAAAAATGCGAAATCTCAGTTCAATATCGTGTATGGCCGCCCCGCGCATTCACCACTGCCAAACACCGTCTCCTCATCGACTGCCTGATGCTTGTGAACACGTGGTTGGGGATTCTACGCCATTGCTCTTGCAAGGCAGCGCCAAGTTCCTGCAAATTCTGAGGTTGGTTCCTAAGACCACGAAGCCTTCTCCCAAGTGCATCCCAAACGTGCTCTATTGGATTAAGGTCAGGGGACCTCGATGGCCAGTCCATGACGTTGATTCCAGCGTTTTGAAGGAAATTTCGTGTCAACATCGCGGTATGCGGCCGAGCATTATCATGCTGGAACTGTAGACCTGGGCCATGAGCCGCCATGAAAGGAACGAGTTCAGGGGTGAGCACCTGGTTGCGGTAACCAGCAGCTGTGAGGTTTCCACGGATGACCAGAAGTCGGGAACGGTTGTTCCCACAGAAAGCACCCCACACCATGCAACTTCCGCCCCCCGAATCTGTCGACTTCCTGTACACAACATTGGGCATACCGTTCACGACGTCGTCTCCAGACTCGATGCCTGCCGTCCGCGAATCTGAGGGTAAACCTGAATTCATCGCTAAAGACGAGTCGATTCCAGTCTCTCTGGGTCCATCGGAGGTGACGTTGGGCCCACAGCAGACATTAACGTTGATGAAACGGCGTCAATATTGGCCCACGATATGGACGTCGAGAATGGAGATTGGCAGCCCGCAACCGATTTCGAATGGTCTGTGAGGACAGTCGACCTCTAAACATCTCAGCCCTGGTTCGTGTAGCCGGCAGACATCTGTCACGTAGGTGACGTAGGACGATTTGACGGTCTTCTGCTCGTGACGTCACACGTGGACGACCCGACCTTGGGCGATCAGAAGTGGTGCCAGTTTGTTGTAGACGACCTCGCAAGTCATACACAGTACGACGGCTGCATCCCATTGCTCTTGCGACGTCAATAACTGATCTTCCCGCTTGCAACATGCCAACGGCACGTTCACGTTGCACATTTGACAATCGTGGCATTTCAAGTACCGTTAGAACTGTGGTTTAAAAGAGTTTTTTCAATTCTTGAGGCCAATGCAAACACGTGCATATGAAGAAAACTTCGATGCGAAGATCACGTGATCGACTGCACGTGCAAAACCTGATTTGGCACTAACGTCATTTGCACGACGAATGGATGGGTTTGAGTGGGGTTTTGCTAACGTTTTTCTAGAGTCGAAAGATAGGGATCCCATTTCGGATACATAGATGTATCATCAGAGAAAAAATATTCATCATTTTTCAAATTACATTTTGTGAAGTTTCTTTTTTTGACTCAGTATAGTTTGATTTAGTTGAAGTGATCCAATCGTTTTAAACTTTCGATTATTGTACCACCGAGTATGATTAGGAGAACTGACTCAGAAATGAAAATATTCATTTGTACACAGTGTTACAGCTGTATTGAAGGTTTGACTTGTCTATATCTTATTTATTCAGATAGTTTGAACACTCGGTCTCAGTCTCCATGGAAGGGAACAGAAGCACGCCTTGACCTACAAGTAAACACCAGCGCCCTCATGTGGCACATGAAGGCCATTAAGATACCTCATATCTTGAGATAATATTTCTTTTGAAGGTGTTTAGCTACATATTGTCAGCATGTGTCCTTCCGACATCTAAGTAATGGATAACGTTGGCAGAACCCATATAATCCTCACTGTCCAAACACAGGACACAAAGAACAAACACAAAACCAGAGACAAAAACATCAACGTAAATTTAACACAGAAAGAAACAAACAGTTGATAACACTGCGGCCTTGTCTTTCAGAGATTATCTGTAACGAGGTACTCACTATCGTCGGAGAAACAGGTTTAGCAGAGATGATATGTCGGTGTATAGTTTCCTGTTCTGTTATAAATCTACCTGTATGTATCACATTTCTGGAGTAACGTGTATTACCTGAATGGATAAAGCCCGCTACATGTTTATTTACCTTATGTTGACAATTATAAATACTCTCAAATGTAGTTAGTTCGTAATCTGAACTATGGGGATATTGTTATGCAATACAGTTCTTGTTTCTTGATTCGATCACTGAAACATTGCAAGTCTACTTAATGTGGAGCTAAAACGTCTTCTGTTCTCTTTTATTGACATTTGAGAGACTAATACCAAGTTAACAAGTAAACAGGGCCAAACGAAGTGGGTCAAATATATATCTGCTTCTGATAAGAACTGACCCCATACCAGCTGCTCTAGATTCACACATTGATGGTGTCTGTGTACACTGCGAGATATACGTCTATATACAACGGTAAAGACACATGTTCATACAGCCTAGTTCTGTTTATAGTTCCTCAGCATGCATGTCACTGTGTGTGTACATAACTGCAACCGTGAGGGGCGGAGGAAATAGACCGTGTTTTCTCAAGTTGAAGTTTTATATTGGTTTGTTTGTGTTTAAAAATAGCTAGCGTCCTGATTCCGTTTTTACCATCTGGTCTGAAACTTGAGGAGTTAAATCCAGACCAAGCACAGAAATATGCCTAGCACAGACCCAGCCCTCTATATTGATCAGCACTCCTCTATAGTGCAAATACAATATACCCTTCTTACACCCTGAGCTGGGATGCTTATCTTCCAGTATTCCAACCAATCACCTGGCTTCGTTACAAAACATGGTGATAACTCTTTATTGAGGTCACAATGAGTTTCTCCCCATTTGAGTGGTATAATGAGGTGTTTTATATGCCATGAAGATAACCTCTTCAGAAGCTCGCATCATCTTCACGCTTCTTGAAGCTGATCTAGCCAGACATGGTTCGGTACTCAAGGAACAGCGATGTTGTCACAGACGTGCTGGATGAAGCGGAGACTCCAAGGTGAGTAATACAAGGGCCATTAGTGCAGATGTTTGTACTGAAAGGTGAGATAACAGAGTAATAGTGACATCCAACCAGTGTTTGTTTTCAAAAGGGGCTAGTTGCAAGTCTTGTCTTTCAGCACCAAGGAAGCACCAATGGCCTCGTAGCTTTGTTGTGAGAAATTACGTGAATATTACAAGCTGGAGGCAGGTTTCACCGTGATAACCTTTCACGACCATTCACACACAACAATCACTTGTTTAGGAAACTTCAGGAAAGTTCAGATTTTCTCTTATGATTTCCTCTTACTCAGCATGTGTCATCAAATATTTCCTAGACTATTTGTTACAAGAATGGTCAGATATTAAATCAGACAAGACAAATTGTTACTTTATTTACGTCTTCAGAACTATCATGATGAAAGTCAAGGACAGTGAATTCAGCGATGTAAATATGTAATTTTATTGCACATATTTCTGTCAGTCAACATTTCTTCACAGTCATTGATATTTGATGTCTCGACACAATTAAAATTTAAGGATAATAAATTTGTTATGTACAATCTTGTATTTGTGCACCTCTGCTGTACAATTACACACAAACCTACACTGAGACTGCGACACAGAGTAACACAGAGTAACACAGAGTAACACATGATGGTGGACTGATGTGTACTGACAATCTCCTCATGATCAAAGTATACATTAGACATAGAAGCTATAAAACCAAAAGCTGAAGTCTAAATATCTTGGGAAATAATGAACATATTAGAAATCACATAACAAGAGGGATCATTGATGTGACATCAATATATGAGAACAATCTCACATTGTATCCCTCCGTGTACTATTGTACTTAAAGCATTTCATTATTGGGGACCAATGAAGAAAATATGTCTTTGAAAATACTTAAAAAAGGAATAATGATGTTTCAAACTGTTGAAAACAAAACTGCCTGCCCATAGCAAGCAAAACCAACAACCCTGTTACATGATTCCTGGAAAGAAGTATAGTTATGCTCATTGTTTTATTTAAAATGATATGGAGTTTTCAAGATAAAACTGAAAATAATACTGGTATATAGTCTCCATGCAAGAACATCTGTAAGATCAAATGAACCTACTTCTCGAATCAACCCTTTAAATCAGTCTAGGCTATTATGATATAGATATTACATCCACATTTACGAAACAGAACTGGTTTCATGATAAAAGTCTTAACTGATAACTCGCACCTGTGTCAGTGCATTTAATGTATTTTTTTATTTGAATGTTTCATATTATCTTGATGCATTAATGATAAGACTCTCACAAAAGTACTGGGTAACCTCATGTTTGCTACAGTAGAACATTTCCTGTATGATGTCAGCATCCGAACAGCATCTGGAGGCAGTCAGATATTGCTTCATGCTGCTTCATCAGCTGTTCACAATTATATCAGGACTTGATGCAGGGTCGGATATGATCATCAGATACAGAGTAGATGCATTACAGGTGTGGTATGAATAATATTTTATTCATATAACTTAATAGTGTCATTTCTGGTGTATAGGTACTGATGTCATAGTCTATAGGGGAGCAAGAGAGAGTGAGTTTGGTTTGATGCCACTTTCAGCAATATTCCAGCAATATCATGGTGGGGATACCAGAAATGGAGAATATAGAGAATTGAATCGTGTCTTTGGTGTGATGAGCACTAGGCTACCCAGGTGAACAAAAATCCATCATTATTGCATTGCCTTGACTCAAAGAGACACAATGCTGAAGATGTTTGTTTTCTTTGAAGTGTTTTTGCACATACATACACATAAGAACTGTTTCTTAAAATGGCATTGCTTTTGGTTTTGGAATACAAAAGTGCATTCAGGTAACAAGGAATTTCTGGCAAACTGAATCCATTAATCTAGAACATACGATAGACTTTGATACTGTGGTGAACTAAACAATACAACACTGGTACCTCTCAGGCATCTCAGAGAAAGGCAAGGAAGATCTGGTTCAAATATAAACCAATACAGGGGTAATGTTTCATATGTAACTATACATTGTACCATTGTTTATAAACCCCCATAAATTATTCTATTTTAGATGAAAATCATCATCAAAGTTATGTTGTTGTTGATACAAGCACATTCATTCACATGTGGGTAAAAGTCCAGGTGGCTGAAAATGAAGCACCACAACGTATCCTCTCTGCCTTGTCTTGAGGTCTGCTATAATGGTCTTGTCAGTACTGCAGCCTGGGTCGTCAGCGTTGTCTGTATAGCGTCCAGAAGACCCTGCACCTTCCCCAGTCCCTCCAAGAGATCCATAGCTCCGTCTCTGGGGACAAAAAGTTAGAAGTCTTGTGTCATGAAGCACAGGGATGTGTCCAGACTTGTTCAGAGTCCGATACAGAGCTCCTGAGATATGAGCTGCTTAGATATGTTCCACCCACATCATGAGCTGCTGATATCAGTTCCACTCACATCATGAGCTGCTGGGATCTGTTACACTCACCTCATGAGCTGCTGATATCTGATCCACTCACATCATGAGCTGCTGGGATCTGTTACACTCACCTCATGAGCTGCTTAGATATGTTCCACCCACATCATGAGCTGCTGAGATCTGTTACGCTCACCGCATGAGCTGCTGGGATCTGTTACACTCACCTCATGAGCTGCTGATATCTGATCCACTCACATCATGAGCTGCTGGGATCTGTTACACTCACCTCATGAGCTGCTTAGATATGTTCCACCCACATCATGAGCTGCTGATATCAGTTCCACTCACATCATGAGCTGCTGGGATCTGTTACACTCACCTCATGAGCTGCTGATATCTGATCCACTCACATCATGAGCTGCTGGGATCTGTTACACTCACCTCATGAGCTGCTTAGATATGTTCCACCCACATCATGAGCTGCTGAGATCTGTTACGCTCACCGCATGAGCTGCTGGGATCTGTTACACTCACCTCATGAGCTGCTGATATCTGATCCACTCACATCATGAGCTGCTGAGATCTGTTCTGCTCACCTCATGAGCTGCTGAGATCTGTTACACTCACCTCCTGAGCTGCTGATATCTGTTACACTCACATCATGAGCTGCTGAAATCTGTTACACTCACCTCCTGAGCTGCTGAGATCTGATCCATTCACATCATGAGCTGCTGAGATCTGATCCACTCACCTC
Source organism: Haliotis rubra (assembly GCF_003918875.1). Classification (NCBI taxonomy): domain Eukaryota; kingdom Metazoa; phylum Mollusca; class Gastropoda; order Lepetellida; family Haliotidae; genus Haliotis; species Haliotis rubra. The sequence continues at coordinate 105,782 of NW_025764948.1, read as the reverse complement.
ATGAGCTGCTGATATCTGTTACACTCACATCATGAGCTGCTGAGATCTGTTACACTCACATCATGAGCTGCTGAGATCTGTTCCACTCACCTCCTGAGCTGCTGAGATCTGTTACACTCACCTCATGAGCTGCTGATATCTGTTACACTCACATCATGAGCTGCTGAAATCTGTTACACTCACATCCTGAGCTGCTGAGATCTGATCCACTCACATCATGAGCTGCTGAGATCTGTTCTGCTCACCTCATGAGCTGCTGAGATCTGTTACACTCACCTCATGAGCTGCTGATATCTGTTACACTCACATCATGAGCTGCTGAAATCTGTTACACTCACCTCCTGAGCTGCTGAGATCTGATCCATTCACATCATGAGCTGCTGAGATCTGATCCACTCACCTCCTGAGCTGCTGAGATCTGTTACACTCACATCATGAGCTGCTGAGATCTGTTCCACTCACATCATGAGCTGCTGAGATCTGTTACACTCACCTCCTGAGCTGCTGAGATCTGTTACACTCACCTCCTGAGCTGCTGAGATCTGTTCCACTCACCTCATGAGCTGTTGGGATCAGTTCCACTCATCTCATGACCTGCTGAGATCTGTTCCACTCACATCATGAGCTGCTGAGATCTGTTCCGCTCACCTCATGAGCTGCTGAGATCTGTTCCACTCACCTCATGAGCTGCTGATATCTGTTACACTCACATCATGAGCTGCTGAGATCTGTTCCACTCACCTCATGAGCTGCTGAGATCTGATCCACTCACATCATGAGCTGCTGAGATCTGTTCCACTCACATCATGAGCTGCTGAGATCTGTTCCACTCACATCATGAGCTGCTGAGATCTGTTACACTCACCTCCTGAGCTGCTGAGATCTGATCCATTCACATCATGAGCTGCTGAGATCAGTTTCACTCACCTCATGAGCTGCTGAGATCTGTTCCGCTCACCTCATGAGCTGCTGAGATCTGATCCATTCACATCATGAGCTGCTGAGATCTGTTCCACTCACATCATGAGCTGCTGAGGTCTGTTCCACTCACATCATGAGCTGCTGAGATCTGTTCCACTCACCTCCTGAGCTGTTGGGATCAGTTCCACTCATCTCATGACCTGCTGAGATCTGTTCCACTCACCTCATGAGCTGTTAGGATCAGTTACACTCACCTCATGAGCTGCTGAGGTCTGTTACACTCACCTCACGAGCTGCTGATATCTGTTACACTCACCTCATGAGCTGTTGGGATCAGTTCCACTCACCTCCTGAGCTGCTGAGATCTGTTCCACTCACCTCATGAGCTGTTGGGATCAGTTCCACTCACCTCCTGAGCTGTTGGGATCAGTTCCACTCATCTCATGAGCTGCTGAGATCTGTTACACTCACCTCATGAGCTGTTGGGATCAGTTACACTCACATCATGAGCTTCTGAAATCTGTTACACTCACCTCATGAGCTGTTGGGATCAGTTACACTCACCTCCTGAGCTGCTGAGATCTGTTACACTCACCTCATGAGCTGTTGGGATCTGTTCCACTCACCTCATGAGCTCCGCTGTTGTGTGACAGGGACTGTATGAGAGCAGGGACAGTGTGGCTCTCATCCCATGCACTCGGATGCTGGGAATGGTGGACTTGACACAGGTCTGTACAATATCAGTTACGTAGGGCACCTGCAATACAATAAATTCAATGCAAGTTTGAACAACATAAGTTTGGATCCAAATATATGAATAATAATAACATGCAAACACATAAATGTAATCTTATCATAGGATGTCATTCAGTAAACTGTGAACTGTTCCATATATACATGTACAATGTATATATATAGGTGTTAACCTGAGCTGATACATCTGAAACAGTGTTCCAGCTGGAATTAAGCATCACTCACTCACACACACACTCACTCACTCACTCACATGTTTTGTTCTGTTAGAAGATGACTGTGATGTATGGTGGATGATACTGTTTGTAACACAAGGCTGAAATCAAGCCTTGATGAAACACCTAACAACTTGACTTGTGACCTATGATTATAATTAGGGATGGGATGGGTCCAAATTTTCTACCCGGGTACCCCACCCCTATTACCCTTCCCTGATGCCTGTTATGTTAATTCCTGACATCAAATTCTAAAGAAATGGCAATATATTCTTCAGCTCGGAGGCTAAAATTTCAAGTTTTTTAATATCTTTACCATGTATTATATTTAAAACAGGTGACTGTAAATTATGTCTAAATCTTTAAAGACAATACAACCTTTTAATCATGAAAGAATCACATATTACAATGTTCAATCTGTTAGTCACATGATCATGATGGGTCCGGGTATTGAGATGGGTACCTGGGTCCAACTCATTACCCACCCATCTATTGGGATGCACATGATGAAGCATGCTGAGGTTTGCTAGATTATTGGGATGCACATGATGAAGCATGCTGAGGTTTGCTAGACTATTGGGATGAACATGATGAAGCATGCTGAGGTTTGCTAGACTATTGGGATGAACATGATGAAGCATGATGAGGTTTGCTGGACTATTGGGATGAACATGATGAAGCATGATGAGGTTTGCTAGACTATTGGGATGAACATGATGAAGCATGATGAGGTTTGCTAGACTATTGGGATGAACATGATGAAGCATGATGAGGTTTGCTGGACTATTGGGATGAACATGATGAAGCATGATGAGGTTTGCTAGACTATTGTGATGCACATGATGAAGTATGATGAGGTTTGCTAGACTATTGTGATGCACATGATGAAGCATGATGAGGTTTGCTGGACTATTGGGATGAACATGATGAAGCATGATGAGGTTTGCTAGACTATTGGGATGAACATGATGAAGCATGATGAGGTTTGCTGGACTATTGGGATGAACATGATGAAGCATGATGAGGTTTGCTGGACTATTGGGATGAACATGATGAAGCATGATGAGGTTTGCTAGACTATTGTGATGCACATGATGAAGCATGATGAGGTTTGCTAGACTATTGGGATGAACATGATGAAGCATGATGAGGTTTGCTAGACTATTGTGAGGGAGCTAGACTATTATTGGGATGATGAACATGATGAAGCATGATGAGGTTTGCTGGACTATTGGGATGAACATGATGAAGCATGATGAGGTTTGCTGGACTATTGGAACATGATGAACATGATGATGAAGCATGATGAAGCATGATGAGGTTTGCTGGACTATTGGGATGAATGAAGCATGATGAAGAAGCATGATGGGATGAACATGATGAAGCATGATGAGGTTTGCTAGACTATTGGGATGGATGAACATGATGAAGCATGATGAGGTTTGCTAGACTATTGGGATGAACATGATGAAGCATGATGAGGTTTGCTGGACTATTGGGATGAACATGATGAAGCATGATGAGGTTTGCTGGACTATTGGGATGAACATGATGAAGCATGATGAGGTTTGCTGGACTATTGGGATGAACATGATGAAGCATGATGAGGTTTGCTGGACTATTGGGATGAACATGATGAGGTTTGCTAGCTATGATGAGGTTTGCTAGACTATTGGGATGAACATGATGAAGCATGATGAGGTTTGCTGGACTATTGTGATGCACATGATGAAGCATGATGAGGTTTGCTAGACTATTGGGATGAACATGATGAAGCATGATGAGGTTTGCTGGACTATTGGGATGAACATGATGAAGCATGGTGAGGTTTGCTAGACTATTGTGATGCACATGATGAAGCATGATGAGGTTTGCTAGACTATTGTGATGAACATGATGAAGCATGATGAGGTTTGCTGGACTATTGTGATGCACATGATGAAGCATGATGAGGTTTGCTAGACTATTGTGATGAACATGATGAAGCATGATGAGGTTTGCTGGACTATTGGGATGAACATGATGAAGCATGATGAGGTTTGCTAGACTATTGGGATGCACATGATGAAGCATGATGAGGTTTGCTGGTCTATTGGGATGAACATGATGAAGCATGATGAGGTTTGCTAGACTATTGGGATGAACATGATGAAGCATGGTGAGGTTTGCTAGACTATTGGGATGAACATGATGAAGCATGATGAGGTTTGCTGGTCTATTAGGATGAACATGATGAAGCATGGTGAGGTTTGCTAGACTATTGGGATGCACATGATGAAGCATGGTGAGGTTTGCTAGACTATTGGGATGCACATGATGAAGCATGGTGAGGTTTGCTAGACTATTGGGATGAACATGATGAAGCATGCTGAGGTTTGCTAGATTATTGGGATGCACATGATGAAGCATGATGAGGTTTGCTGGACTATTGGGATGAACATGATGAAGTATGATGAGGAAGTCTGTGGAAAAACGTTGCCACTGTACCAGTTTGTCAGTGTTCTGCTTAAACTTGGAGAAGTTGGCGATGGCGCGACTAAGTTGTATCTTGAGATCAGAGTTGCTGGGTGAGTTCTGTAGAAGTTGGCACACACGCACCATCACATTCTGCAGGCTGCTCTGTAGGGAGAATCAAACACCTTTCAATCCTCCTACCTTCCTGATACCTGACTACAGACCTGAAGGGTGGCCATGTCGACATCTTTCATATACTTGATTACTGCCTTGACTTTTGTTGGAGACTTAAGATCTTGTTAATATATTTTATATTCAAAACATTGATTCACAACAGATTATCCAGTGATAAACAACTCATCAACCAACCTTAACTTGTATTACTTGTACATACACCCATAAACCCCATTGGCTTCTACAGGTATCCCTTGTCACTGGCTTCTACATATAATGCCACATTGTTACTGTACATCCCAATTCACGTCCTTGTTGTTTTTAGTTAATTAATTATTTACTGTATATATAGTCCCCTGTTTTCTACCTTACTCATACTTGCTTGACAACGATACAAGAATCTGTATCGAAACATCGCATCATCCGAATAAAGAAATTGTTTATCCATAAAGTTTGTCTATATACTACTCTCCAACTTCTAAACAATGCCACTCAAAGAAGTTACCCCCTACATACCTGGTCCTCGGAGCTTGTGGCTAGGTTTGCTATGAGACACACAGCATTACACAGAATCTGCTCATTGGTTGGGTGACTGCTTAGGGCTTTCTGTAGACTGCATCCCGAGCTAAAATCTTCCTGGAAACAAAGTTTGTCAGCATCTATAAGTCTAAAACGGAAGGAAATACTTCTGGGACATTCACAGATCACATGACTCATCTGTGAGAAAACACACAAAACACACAAGCTTTTTCCTCAGATGTTCTGGGACATGGGTTGTTGGGTTTTGTGTGTGGAGCTCTATAATTTTGGTTTCAGATGTGAATTAAACTATGTGATTATTTGAAAACACCCTTTTTGACAATATAATGATGACCTACCTGTACAATGCCAGGATGACCTACCTGAACAATATAATGATGACCTACCTGTACAATGCCATGATGACCTACCTGAACAATATAATGATGACCTACCTGTACAATGCCATGATGACCTACCTGAACAATATAATGATGACCTACCTGTAATGATGACCTACCTGAACAATGCCAGGATGACCTACTCCCTGAACAACATAATGATGACCTACCTGTAATATGCCAGGATGATCTACCTGAACAATATGATGACCTACCTGTAATGATGACCTACCTGTACAATGCCAGGATGACCTACTCCCTGAACAATATAATGATGACCTACCTGTACAATGCCAGGATGACCTACCTGAAGAATATAATGATGACTTACCTGTACAATGCTAGGATGACCTACCTGAACAATATAATGATGACCTACGTGTAATGATGACCTACCTGAACAATGCCAGGATGACCTACTCCCTGAGAATATAATGATGACCTGCCCATAGAATGTCACATTGACCTACCTTTTCAATTTAATGATGATCTACCTGTACTTTTTCATGATGACCAGCCTACCTACACAATATAATAATGACCTACCTGTACAATGTCAGGATGACCTACTTGAACAATATAATGATGACCTACCTGAACAATTCGATGTCGGTGCCATTCAGTGCCATTGGAGAGATGTGCCAGTATTTTGAGGGCCACCTCCTGGGTCTGTAACATGAAGTGACATATATTGCAGGGTTCCCTGTCAGTCCATCATAGTTTTATATCTTATGTTTTAGAGTCTCACTGGACAATATAAAATACATAAATAGGTCCACATTTTTTCTTGTCATGGTTTGTTGATTAAGTATCTGGTGTGGAATTCAATTTATTTCATGTGCCTGAAGAGTTATTGCCAGTGACCTCGCTCTCACTCACTCATACAGTGGCATCCAAAGAAACATGACTGTGATCATGTCATCCTGGGCCTAGATTTTCGAAAACTCTCTTAGCACTAAGATAGTCATAAATGAAAGTTAATGTATGGCACTTACAACTACCTTAGCGCTAAGAGAGCCTCGAAAATCTCGGTCCTTACTTTTACTGCATGTATCCTGTGTGGATCAATTGGGATCAGAGAGGTTTTAGCACTGCTAAATATTTCAATAATATCACTGCTGGGTGTTACAGATCTTGACTCGTGAGATATGAAGCGTTATGATGGTGATATCTGATATCAAGCCTGATAAGATGCTGATAACAAGCGTACACTAACATCAGTAGAGTAGCCAGGGTCATGATGATGGTTTATCAATCGTAGTAGCCTGATGTAGGTGTCATGTTCCTGAACACAAATATAGGAAACTCCGCCATAACAAAATGCAACGTGAATTTTTTTCGTGAAATGAACTGAATAGACTACCATTTGACAAGTTTCCATTACACTTCAACCTAGGAATGTTGTTTATATCAGTGACGAGTCTGGCCGTGTGGGACTGGTAGAGTGATTGATTCATGAAGGTAGCGGCATTAAAGCTGATGGGAATAATTCATGGTTCACATCTTTGTGATAGCACAATATTGTGTGATGTCTGGTCACCTCAACCCTTGACTCTAAATAGAAGCCAGCTTCATCATAAATGGAATCTCCACCTCTCAATGACCAGTGAAGATCCGGGTTAGAATTGATCTTCAGCAACCCATGCTTGTAGTAAGAGGCGACTAACAGGATCGGATGGTCAGACTTGCTGACTTGGTTGACACATGTCATTGGTTCCCAATTGCGCAGATCGATGATCATGCTGTTGATCACTGGATTTTCTGATCCAGATTTGATTATTTACAGACTGCCGCCATACAGCTTGACTATTGCTGAGTGGGGCGTTAAACAACAAACAAAAACCTCCACTTGATTCATATCAACAGTGGAATACGTCAACATCCCAAACAAAACCCACACAGTGGAAACTATATCTTGTTTGATGATAGTTGTGGTTGTGAAGCTGTGTAGAAATCTATGTCATTTGGTACCAACCTGCTCATCTGATGACGCCGTCAAGGCCAGAATCCGGGCCAAGGCATTCCGTGAGGATTCTACTATTGTATCATGGGTACCTGGGTGCTCCACAATGAGGCTGAGTGTGCTGAGGGCCAGGAGTGCCAGGGTGGGAGACTGATATGTACACATCGTCAGCACTGGTTGGAGGGCGCGCCATCGTCCAGGGCTGTCAATGACACATACACGTCATCTACTCATGGAGCCTCTTCACACTTGTTTCATCTATCGAGTTATATAGTATTCATCTGGCCATTGTCAAGTCATAGCATTCAAGTGGTTATTGCTTTAATCTACCGGTAGTCATGGCATGCAGTCATGGCACTTGTTCCAATGTTCCAACACTCATGTTTACCTTTTTTTCTTGAGTTCTGTTGACTTGCAGAAGATCATGAGGGAACTGATTCCATCAGTCAGGATCTGTTCATCTGCCTCAGGGAGTCGGGACAGGATGCTGTCAAGACAACTAGACGTCAGTAAAAGTGACAGTCACATGCAACACTGTCAGCGGGATCTAGATGAGGGTAGTTATTGTGATAGATGTAACTTGAGGATGATGTCAATGTCATACAGCTTCATATTGTCCGCAAAAGCATAAGGTGTTATTACTTCTGGGATTTCTGACTTCCTGCTGATTGGCTAGTTTTGTCACATGCTCTGTTATGTTCACTATTTGCAAAGCAACCCCAAACCAACATGCTATCTTGACAACACATTGCCACCAGTACTCATCCATTGCTCATGATATTACAGTCACATGTTACATGATATCTTTTACACTATGTGTGCTACTGAGCTAATGAGTCATCTAGAACCTCTAGACAAAATACTAGGAAATAGATACATGACATAATCCACTTGCAAGTTATAATTCCCATAGCACTTAAATAAATTATGAGCCAGGACAATTCTTGAATTACATGTAACTTGTAGGTTGTTCTCCAAGTTGGCAATAGTTACTAGTATATGCAGGCATCGGATTCTTGTGCCTCTAGATCTGTTACATTCTACCAAACCTTCACAGAACAAGTTAGTATTGTGGTAATATGTCAGGATGACAACAACCTTGTACCAGATACCTGCATATGACCTTGATGGCGCCAGCAGCGGCCAGTTCCTGGTGAAGGGGTTGGTGGGTGGCCAATGCCTGGAGGCCGGACATCACAGAACTCTGAAACACATGGAATGACATCACAGGTCTCTGAAACACATGGACTGACATCACAGGTCTCTGAAACACATGGAATGACATCACAGGTCTCTGAAACACATGGAATGACATCACAGGTCTCTGAAATACATGGACTGAAATCACAGATCTCTGAAACACATGGACTGACATCAAAGATGTCTGAAACACATGGAATGACATCACAGGTCTCTGAAACACATGGACTGTCATCACAGATCTCTGAAACACATGGAATGACATGACATCATGGACTAAAATCACAGTCTCTGAAAAATACATGGGTCTCTGAAATACATGGACTGATCACAGATCTCTGAAACACATGGAATGACATCACATGTCTCTGAAACACATGGACTGTCATCACAGACATCAACAGATCTCTGAAACACATGGACTGTCATCACAGGTCTCTGAAACACATGGAACACAGATCTCATGACATCACAGGTCTCTGAAATACATGGACTGAAATCACAGATCTCTGAAACACATGGAAGGACATCACATGTCTCTGAAATACATGGACTGACATCAAAGATCTCTGAAACACATGGACTGATATCACAGGTCTCTGAAATATATGGAATGACATCACAGGTCTCTGAAACACATGGACTGACATCACAGATCTTTGAAACACATGGATTGACATCACAGATCTCTGAAACACATGGACTGACATCACAGATCTCTGAAACACATGGACTGATATCACAGATCTCTGAAACACATGGACTGATATCACAGATCTCTGAAACACATGGACTGTCATCACAGATCTCTGAAACACATGGACTGTCATCACAGATCTCTGAAACACATAGACTGTCATCACAGATCTCTGAAACACATGGACTGATATCACAGATCTCTGCAACAAATGGATTAGTATCACAGATCTCTGAAACACATGGATTGACAGCACAGATCTCTGAAACACATCGACTGACATCAGAGAACTTAAAAAAGAAGACTATAATTTAGATTGTAGAATGTTCATTCTTAGAGCCCTGGACATAACATATTATTAGATCATATGCAGTCACAAAATAGTACATATATTGAGATGTAAAATTACAGAAACTCATTTAGCTTCGAACAGAGATCATGAAACAAACACATATCTCTATGTAAACATATAGAGTTACTAGTACATTCTTTCTGTCCAGATGGTATACATAGTACTTGGTGACAAACCTTTTGTTGAGGAACTGTAATATATGTGATCAAACTATCAGTCCTTCATCTACCATTATCCTTTTCTTACTCCTCTTGTGTTGTTTAACATCTACAAGTCTTCTGTTATAACACAAGAAGGTAGAGAACAGACAAAACCATTGTAACTTCCAGACCTGAAGGTGTAATTATGAAGTAGTTTCTTGTAGTCTGGATATGACATCTTGGGATTAAAAAAACACAAACATGTTGGTGGATGGCATGACTAATACTAAGCTAATCTTGCCCTCCCCCTTCCCTTCCTCTCCTTTCCACCTTCTGAGTTCTGGATCTGTCCTTGGTGTCCCTGATGTACTCACCAGGATCTGGACATTTTCTGTCTGTGCTAAGACGATGAGAGTTTGGATCCCGCCTAGCTCCACCACCTGGAATAAGTGGGAATATGTAGCAGGGGGAAGCGTGGATGATGAAGATGGAGGTGGTGGTATCAATGTTGGTGTGAGTGTGGGTGTTGGTTTTGATGTAAGTGAGGTGGATGGATGGATTTGAGTGTGGTGTTCGGTGAGTGGATGTGTGTACATGCACATGGATGTAGGGTGTTGGTTGTGTAGTGAAGGGAGGGGGTGTGCTGCCTTAGGGTAGTGTAGGGAAGGTGTGGGGCATGTTTGTAGTGAAGGAAGGGTGCGAGGCACATGTGTAGTGTAAGAAGCGTGTAGGGTGCGTGTGTAGTGTAGTTTGAGTGTGGGGTGTAGGGAGGGAGTCAGGTGAGGGTTTGTTTCCATGGAAGTATATGATGTCATACTGTGAGTTATTACCGTGTTTATATCGGGGTTCATATTTTTCATACATTGCCCTAGGGCAAAATATCACTTTGTCATGGTTACGTGACGTCATGAACAATGACATCACGTTTCTCTTATGAAGTTGCGTTCTACATGCGGGGACAGCGGGTAGCCAGCCTATGTTTGAAAGTAGATTTAGGTGTATTTTCCTCAATTTGACGACTTCGGTAATATCAGAATATAATATATTCGTGCCCATATACACTCATGCTTGAATATCGGTATACCCCTCGCTCTAGCTCAGGAAATACCAACATCTAGGCACTTGTGTTGTAAACATAGTATGACATGGGCACTTATATGATATCCTCTATATAGCATTCTTCCACTGTCACACCATATGTTCCTCACCTCTGTTTTAGTCCATGGACAGAGCAGGCTACAGAAACATACTTGTATTTAGAGTTCGGATAAGGGTTACATTTTTCAGCTTAGTGATGAACATTTGAAATTCAGGTTCCCACTGTTGGGTCCACATAACATGTCTGAGCATGGAATACTCGGTATCACTTGTTCTTCCTAAAACACCTACAGTTTATCTTCTAGCTGTGAATACTCTTCCTTTCAGGCTGCCAGAGAGATATATAACTGACTTACCCTTTTAATGAAAGTATAATCTTTGCATCTTTCAGTGAGACCATTTGCAGATTCCAGCTGAAATTGCTGAAACAAATATTGTTTAAGATCCTTAAAATCCTTACACTACATGAAATACATTAATGAGTAGTGAAAATTATAAAAGAAATTTATGATGACAATTTGTCCACTGTAGACAACTCACATGCATTTGTGACCTAGCCTTGGTGATGAGCTGCGTGACAGGTGCGCAGGCGTCACAGACTCGTTCAGGTTCCTCAATACCCAGCTGGGGCAGCGGAATCTGGCGACAGCAAACAGTTGTCTTACCAATGACTTGAAAATAAGGCAGATGGTAAATTTTAATTCAGTCAGGAAAGTATCCATATTTGATTGGAAGCCATAAGAACCCATTACTAGTGTATATGAGTAACCAAATTAGTACTGTACAAACAGAAATAATTAAATACTATATATCTCCAACTTTGGTTGATACACTATTAAACCAAAATATATTTTACATGCTATAGCAGGGGTGGAAATAACCCATTGCCCGACGGCCCGAGTCCAGTGTTTTTTTCTGTCGGGCAAGCAAATTTGTATATCACACTGTACCTATGTCCAGTTGATATTCCAATGTTAATATGTTGTTTATTTAAAAAATCAACAAGAAACGGCCGGTATAGTGGAAAAATTATCAGGGTAAGTGATTTTACATGTGCCACTGTACCGGAGTACACTAGCAATTTTAAAGTTATTTCCACCCCTGTATAGTCCGTTTGGCTCAAAATCGGACCGATGAATTGCAATCTAACTCGAAAACAACTAAACATAGAATGCTCAATGAAACACTTATCATAATCTTAACATCAGACCAACTCTGTGATTTTTTTGCAGAATTTATGACATAAAAATAAAACAGTTGCTTAACAAACTAGGGAGGGGGTGCAAAGAGAGGAACAGCCAGGTGTGAAAGAAAGGATGGAGACGGCACAGTACAGTTTAATGAATCAATGACTTTGTCGGCACATGTGCACATGCTTCACATACACCTGGCTGTTCCTCCCTTTGCAGTCCTCCCTCATAACAAATAGTGAACTGTGTCAAATTTTAATGATAGTTTGTTAAACAACTTTTTTTTTTTAGGTCATAAATTTTGTAAAAAAATCACAGAGTTGGTCTGATGTTATGATTATGATTAGTCTTTCATTGAGTATTCTATGTCTAGTTGTTTTTGAGTTAGTTTGCAATTCATCAGTCCGATTTTGAGCCAAACAGACTATACAAGAAATGATATTATTACCTACGAGGGCGAACATGATAGGGGTTCATATTTTTCATACGATGCCCTAGGGCAAAATATCACTTTGTCATGGTGACGTGACGTCATGAGCAAGGCTATGACGTCACATTTCTTCTGTGACGTTGCCTTCTACATGTGGCGACGGCGGGGGAGCCAGGTGTTAGGTGGAGACAGGTGTCAGGGGATACAGGTGTCATAGGGACATGTGTTAGGTGGAGCCTAGGTGGAGCCAGGTGTTGGGTGGAGACAGGTGTTAGTGGGAGACAGGTGTCAGGGAGACAGGTGTCATAGGGACATGTGTTAGGTGGGGCCTAGGTGGAGACAGGTGTTAGTGGGAGACAGGTGCTAGGGGAGACAGGTGTCAGGCGAGACAGGTGTCAGGGAGACAGGTGTTAGGTGGAGCCAGGTGTTAGTGGGAGACAGGTAATAGGTGGAGACAGGTGTGAGTGGACACAGGTGTTCGAGGGAGATAGGTGTTAGTGGAGCCAGATGTTAGGTGGAAACAGGTGTAGGTGCGAGGCAGGTGTGAGGGGAAAACACATGTGAGTGGGAGACAAGTGTCCTAGGGAGACGTGTCAATGGGAGACAGGTGTTAGGGAGACAAGTGTCATAGCAAGACAGGTGTCAGGGGAGACAGGTGTTATGGGAGACAGGTATTGGTGGAAGACAGGTGTTAAGGGAGACAGGTGTCAGGAGACAAGTGTTAGGTGGAGAAACAGGTGTTACTGGAGACAGGTGTGAGGGGCAAACAGGTGTTAGTGAGAGACAAGTATCATAGGGAGATGTGTTAATGGGAGACAGGTGTTAGTGGGAGACAGGTGTCAGGAGGAGACAGGTGTCAGGGGAGACAGGTGTTAGTGGAAGACAGGTGTCAGGGGGACAGGTGTTAGGTGGAGACAGGAGACAGGTGTTAGGTGGAGATAGGTGTTAGTGGGAAACAGGTAATAGGTGGAGCCAGGTGTTAGGTGGAGCCAGGTGTTAGTGGGAGACAGCTGGAGACATTTACCTACCCTTTCATTGCAACATTTCTTACAAAGGACACTTCCACACTGACGACAGTGGTGTTTGCGGCGTATTTGGTTGAATTTGTTGTTACAGAGGACACAATAGACACCTGGTTGTCTTCAACCCACCTGTAGACATTTTACAAACATAATTATTACTGCATGTTGGACAACTAAATGATAATGTCAGTGTTTCCATCTGTCTTTCTATGAAACTGACCAGGTGATATAAGTCTTAATTAAGTCTATATCTTACAACCAAGTGCCCATTGCAAAACACTCAGAATTTAATCATCAAAAATACCAAAGAGGCTGGCCACTTATTACAGGATAAGATAAAGAGTGTAGGTTGACTGTGGTGGGGCTGGGTGGAGGTATGAAATATGACTTAGGTCTATTTCTTCAAACAACTTTTTAAAAAAAATAGAAAATCTGAAAATTAGTTAAGGATGTGTCAATTACTATGGTAGGGGTGGGGGTGGAAGATATGATTCAGCAGTAAGTCCAATCTCACCCCCTACTCCAAGGGGCGGTGGGGTAGCCCAGTGGTTAAAGCGTTCGCTCGTCACACCGAATGCCCAGGTTTTATTCCCGACATAGGTATAATGTGTGAAGCCCATTTCTGGTGTCCCCCCACTGTGATATTGCTGGAATGTTGCTAAAAGCGACATAAAACCATACTCATTCACCCCTACTCCAACGCCACCACCTGATACACTAATTAAATGATCAGTCAACATATTTAAAATTAACTTTAACATTAACATTTAACTTTTAATTTACAAATTCAAATAGATCTTACTGTTCAAAGTGTTCTGGATAATATTTGTATGGAATCAGACATTCTTTATGCATTTCTTTATTAATTATAATATCAATCTGTATAAGCTACACTCTCTATCAAGCAAATACTTTACTTATACACCTTATTGTACTCTGCATACATAATTTCAGTTGTAGAAAAATAAGTCAAGAATAATAAAAACTTCAAAACTGTACGTATTCATTTTCCACCGATTATTCATTTAATTTACCCTAAAGTGGCCTTATTGGAAGTGACTTACCTTGCTTTTGTCAGAATGAACTTTGGTGACTGGTAGACATCGGGTACTCCATCTACTCGGGCAGGGTAGACGTCCTGCCCTTCCAGTTTGATACGGCATCCCAGCTGGGACATTGTGTGACAGAGACACCCACTGTTAGATCAGTCCAACTGTCAAACACGACATATCATCCTTCCCTTGCTTCAGTTAATAACATGGATCTATCTGGACTTGTATGGTTGTGGTATGTCCTCGTTTTACGACGTTATGTCCCTCGACTATGAGTTATCCGATCTTTGTACTACTTGCAAGCCAGACAATGGTCCTATTGGACCTGTAACTGGTGCACTGGTATGAGATAACGAATACATATCGATGATAAAACTCACATGTTCGCGAAGAGAGGAGGGGGGCGTGTCAAAGGCAGAAGAGGGAGTTGTCTCCCTTTAACGTGGCCGCTTGACAGTAGCGACCAGACCTTGGAAATATATAGGTTCTGACCCTCACAAGCTATGATATTCATGATCATAGCTAAGTCGTGTTTGTGCACAGATTCCTTTCATTCGCTGTTGTCTTCACTGAATAATAGATGTCACAATCTCCTGGTTTATTGATGTGTATGTATATTCTTAGTAAACATGTTTATGGCCTTTGTGTACGTCTATTCACCCCATGATTTGGTCTTCTTGTGGTGCTTACCGTGTGCTTACCGGTTGTAAGGTGTCGCCCTGAAGTGGTCTGTTTCCACACTTTTGTTCAAGGTCACGATCCGCATAGCATTCGTATAGGGTTACGAGTTGCCATGACTACATTTTACCATAGGTTTGCGTAAAGTATGTATTAGCAGACGGATATTACAAAATAGCAATCCCGGTTTGACATCATTAGCTGACGACGAACTCCATATGGTTTCTGAAGATATGTATTTAAAATAATTACTAGTTTGTACTAAACGATTCAAAATTCACCCCCGATTATCCGTATATTCCATCACGGTCTGCGTAATCGAATGGTGATGTCTGACGCCGGATAATCGGGGATTATAAATGTTCTGCCATGCAATGTATGTCTTCTTTACACAAGTTATGGAGAAATGTTTGGTTAGTTTTTTATAACCATTAACGATCTACCGCAGTCATGAAAGGAAACTCAGATTTGACCGTGCATTTCTGATGCGTTTAGTGATCACAAGCTTGTAAACATGCAAGGTCCGTCATATATACCTATAGTGATGTATGTAATGAATTTATACTTGTAACCTCACTTCAGCTAGTGGAAATGTTTAGTATGATTAACAAAATGGTTATTGGACACACACGCGCGCGCGCGCACTCACACTCACACACACACACACACACACACACACACACAGACGTACGCATATACACTGAACGACAGTTCATCATGTGATGAAGGAACATATAGATAATGAACTTTTGTTAATGAGTGAGTGAGTGAGTTTGGTTTTACGCCGCTTTTAGCAATATTTCAGCAATATCACGGCGGGGAACACCAGAAATTGGCTTAACACATTGTACCCATGTGGGGAATCGAACCCGGGTCTTCGGCGTGACGAGCGAACGCCTTAACCACTAGGCTACCCTACCGCCCCCCTGCTTGTCAATACTGAGATTTTTACTCAGGCGAGGTAAATATAAGTCCCGATCGTGTGAGCGCTCATCTGTGCACAGATCAGAGTATGTTCTGGTATGTCCAACTAACTCAGTCAATACATTCTGCAATCCGCATCCGAGTATAGTCATGAGCGAAAATCCATTTGCCCCACATATAATTCAACAATTTCATTTTTAACCTATGTGTTTAGAGGAACTTTTCATCACCAAATATTTTTGTAAAGTGAAGTTTACACGATATACGAACAGAGGCCGGTGTGACTGCGAATCTGACGTTCATTTAAGGATTGATTTCATGGATGTATGAATTAAAAAAAAGATGTGTAAACAGTATGAATCCGATTCTTACAGAAGTTAGAATTGAAACCCAAAGACATGCGCATTTTTGTAACCCAGGCGAGCGATCCTTGATGGATTTATCTTTTCATGTCTTCTCGACCGCCGTCATTCAAGGGTGATGTTTAACGCTCCGGAATACGCGTACGCATCAGTGCCGCCAAAAGTCCTGTGAATGGTGATACAAGTAAACATAACGGGATTTCCCTAGACTGTAACTGGGATTCCCAGGCGTAGTGCTGAATGAAGTGCGTATTGGTGGGTGTTATGGTTTTTACGTTCACTGGATGCAATAACACCTGACCAGTTCAGCTAATCAGAGCGCAGGTATGAAAAGGAACGCCGCGAAAATATAAGTGTATTTTACGTTTCTGAACGACACATTTTCACGTTCACGCGCTTTTCATAAGATTGTATTCCTGAAATTACAAAAACACACTCGCACTTCTACATTACAGGGGAAAACCCTTGGAATTTCCAAGCATGGATATATACAGAAGCCAGGGGTCTGATTATTTGGACCCTTGTCTTGAACCTACCGCTCTAGCAGAAATTGGGATTGATAAATCATATACAGTCAGGCCGCGGTAATCCGGTCCTCGTTAATCCGAATCCACCGACTTCCGAACGCTACTCACTGGGAACCAAATCATCTCCCTATATATTGTATATAATTGACACCTCGTTAGTCCGATGATCCAGTTTCTGCCTCCGAACGCTGGTCAGTCGGAACGGATTGGACTAATTAAGTTGTAAACAGCTGCGTTAATCCGAACGATTGAAGTTGACCGCGCTGCTGACTGGTCCACCCAAAGTGACACGTTGTTTGTTTAGCGACTTAGCGACTCAAGTCCTTTCAAGAATATTCTCGCTTTGACTGGTCGTAAGAAGAAATACAGACAAAACCATGGACTCAGTCAGTGACAATGTGGCAGTCTACAGGAATTTACCTTAGGTTTTATCTGGCACATCTTCATAATCAGCTTCGTGTGATCGGCGGCCGAATAATCAATGGTGAATAACACATACAATCTCCACAGATTCAAGAACTACTACGGAAATCATTTGGGCCATTTTGTCGTGCTGTATTTGATGTACGTGTTCTTCGAAGAACAAGCAGTCACTGACTTACTAGTGGTTCGTGGGACAAACATTTCATCTACTGATGGTATTATTGAATCTTATGTTTATAACCCAGTGACAGAATATGTTGATGTAGAGCAGGTTGAGAAGACAAACGCTGTTGTAACCTCTTCTTTTGAAGAACTATATATTCAGCTTTAACACTGGCAATATACATGAAGCTGTGTAATGCATTCTTCAAGCTATAACATACCCATGAAGGTCCGGGTTAGAATGAACCTTCAGTAACCCATGCTTGTCGTAAGAGGCGACTAACGGGATCGGGTGGTCAGGCTCGCTGGCTTGGTTGACACATGTCATCGGTTCCCAATTGCGCAGATCGATGCTCATGCTGTTGATCACTGGGTTGTCTGGTCCAGACTCGATTATTTACAGACTGCCGCCATATAGTTGGAATATTGCTGAGTGCGGCGTAATACTAAACTCGCTAACTCACTTCAAGGTATTATAAAAGGCGCAAGCGCCGACGCTCATACGATCTGACCCTCACACTAGGTTCATACTCCAATGAACTCACACAAAGTGAACCGCGAAATGGTGTGTTCTTTTTACGTGACGTCATATGTTTATTCATATCCCGGAATGACGTCATAACATTACGACATATGACGTCATTCTTGAACGTGTTTTGTGGCGACGAAGGGAAGATGGCCAGCTTACGTTTGATGATTACACTTTTAGTGTTTTCTATTGTTGTCCTCGTAGGGTTCGGCATCGGTTTGTTAGTTGCCGATTATGCCGACTCCAACATGAATCCTGATACGGTCGGTGTTTCGTCTCTTTTCATAGTAATGGCGGTGCTGCAGATTGCTTTTGCAGTTTTCGTGATAAAGAAAAGAGGCAATTTGGGTTCAGACATGTTGGAACTACGAATGAGTGATATTGTTGTCACAGAGTCGGGTTGTCCCGCTGACGATATGGCGGATCCAGAGATAAAGGTAAGGGTGGGCTCATGTGGTTAGTTCGGGTCATTTCACGAGGTTATTTACAATTTGATGTCTGGCGCCATCAAACTGATCCACTATGTTTTCTACGCGATTATCTCGATTATTATTATTATTAGGATGTTGCACTCTCCTACCCAGAGTTCCATGCGGCCATGTGACGATTCCTCACCTCTTGCACGGTCCATTCGATATATTGTACATATATTTCTTAACGCTTTCATGTTTGACGAGCCTACCTACTTAATCTTCTTTGATAGAATGGTTTACTTTCACTGAGAAAATATCCCAAAACGTGTAACACTATTTCGATTTGCGTAGCGATGCTTCGTTTACATGGGTTATGCGGGTTCGAAGCTCTCTGCAGAGCGAGCGATGCAGTAACTTTGATGTATACATAATTATGTACTGTCATGAATCTGACGGTCTCAACTGTAGGAGAATATCTATATAACAATGTAAAACAATATGAAGAGAGCACCGAAAAGCTTGCTTAAAGTCAGTCTCTTCTGCTTTTCGTATAAGTGCGTTTGTTTACAAACAAGAGAAAAGTCCGGTCACGTGATATGCAAATTTGTCTGTGGCAGTGATGTTATGCTAAGTCATCGCTGCGCCGGAGTGTGTACATCCGGATGTTTGTCAAAGTTGCGTGTGATTAATGGTGATAAGTTTGCTGGTTTATTAGAAACTTCTATTTCTGTTCGAGCAATTCACATACTTTATCGTACTTTCGGGGTAGATCATTCTTTGAAGCGTGTGTTGAAGCGTGTGTTGAAAATTTATAAGCGTTTAAAGAGAGTATACTTTTCAACGATAACTCTTTTTATGACTATCGTGATGATGTATTGACTTTAAAGACGTAGTATATATAGTACATACAACTTAAAGAGACCCTGAAAGAAGTTAATGAAGAACGCCCAATGTTTTCACGTTTAAGCTGTTAATCTACCATAGCCTGATCAGTTAACTTAATGTGAACGAAATGGGTGTGGTTTGGAATCACAAGTTAACTATGTCGTGTGTTCTTTGACTCCTTTTGAGTACCGTATTTCCTCAAACAAGCGCTGGTATTCCTCGTAAGCGCGGAGGGTAAAGCAGCTCACTAATTAACAATTACGATAATGACACCCAGTAAGCGCAAAAGCGCCGGGTCTGGAAGTCTGTTGAAAAATTAATAAGCACTCCAGCGCTTATACGAGGAAATACGGTTGTTCATATCGTATAAAGTGTGCAATATATTCCAAGGCCAGCAGTGTTGTATGGAGAGAGTCTCGCAAGTTCGATGTAGAATCTACTTTGAGTTTATTCCCTTTTCATCGAGTTGTCAAAAACTAAATATATTTTAAATATAGCGGTAGAAACACTACGTTCAAGTTGTGTTATATATCTTATGTTTGGCCCCAAACCTGTAGCTGTTGGAGTGTCGAGCTCTACTACTGTACTCTATACGGTGTCATTGAACTGTTTGCTCGCCCAGACTCGGTTATTTTACATTTACCCATTATATTTAAATACTTTTGAATTTCGCTTTTAAAACTACAATCACTTACAATGTACTTGTAAATCACCACGAGAGTTGCTCCATCTCTTCATGCAGCACAGGTCTAATATCTGAAACCTCGTTAAGGTGATCATACATGCATGTAGTGTTTGGGATATAGACTTGTCAAATGCTATATTTACATTTCTATGCATGTTTGTACCCGAACTAAAGTGACTATTATATTACAACGTAGGTATGACTACGGTATATATTGTCTGTCGACTACACGCGAACACCCCACCCAACTCCCCATACAGCGCGTGACGAGTCATCCGTGACGTCGTTCATTCACGTGACGTGGTAAGACGAAGTGCGCCCGACGAACGTGCTAATCTTCAAGTATTGTTAACCTGCGTTCTAACACCAGAGGTCGGCAGTCGGTCGTACCCATGACCACTCGTGAGACTGACCCACATATACCCTGGGTAATAATCTTATACTCTACCACAGCGCTACTAATAATCGATAGTAATCATTAGAGGATTCTGGCCTGAAACACACCATGCTGGCGACACACACAGCCACTGGATGTGCTTTGTGCTGTTGATAGCGACGAAACGCCGCGAATCATGTAAGGTAAGATTCGGGGAAGTGTCAATTTTACACACATCTGTTTGTCTTTAACTTGATCTGTTAAGTATGTGTTGAGTTGTGAACTAAGCCTGAACTCAAGTTGTTCAGAGACGGCATAAACAGCCATGACTATAGGTTTTGCTATTGTTTGTGTATGTTTACTAAAACAAACACTACTTTCTACCAAGGGCTGTGCTGAGTCATGTATATATATACCAGCGTCTTAGCTCAGCTGCTATTTCACTGTGGCATGTCAACAAAATGTCACATCGGGATTGTTCGTTTCTTGTCACAACACAGCTAACAAGACGTGTTGATGTCTCAGGCCTATTATTTAAGCCGTGGTGTCGGCAACATTCAGGTCTGAGCAGGTTATTCGGGACAGTATTCATTATGGTCTATCAGCCTGATTAAAGCAAGGACCATAGCGATATAGTATTATAATTAAAGCAAATGGCTATTGAATACATTTGCCGTTACGGCATGCGTTCACTGCTACCCATTGAGAGTGACACTGACGACCATAGAGCTCTCTCCCATACTTTGTGTAAGGGAATCGATTTTGGCAGATAGAGATCAAATCAGTAATGGTATGTCACGCAATGTTTTTGTGTAGTTGTTTATGTGAACAATACATTTGTGCCTGAAAGCAGTAGTTAGAAACCTAAATATGAGCTTACCCTTCATTCACATATTGTCTCATGGTATTTTTATAACAAAACTAAGTATTAATAACTATAATATCTGCAATTGACTTTTGTCGTTCTTTCAAAATAACGTTTTCGTCTGATTAGCAGGAACAGCAAATAAACATTTACATAACAAGCAAGATTAACAGGAAGAAGAACAATAATGAAATCCCAAATCATCGGCCTTTACATGCGTATGTTTGCCTCTCATTTTACCCACTCCTATCTTTAACTACTTTTAACGATCAACTCCCTATCTTTTCTATATATAAACTGTTATCGAATGATCACAACAGAGGGGTGATGATAGCTGCAGTTGCCTTAAGTAACTACATGAAAATCCAGTTGGTGTATAGACTGTTCACCTCAACAGGTATGCAGCAACGCCAGCAAGCAAATCTGTCTTTTTTCCCCACAGGTAAACGAAACACGAAATCAATAAAAATGGCATTAACAAATTTTGAAAACATGTGATTAAATATTTTTTAAGGGGTATAACATTAAAAACCCTTATCGAGTTTGAAAAGCTTCCTTCCTAAAGTAATACATTGAACGCTTAGTACTTAGTAAACAGCTAATTAACACAAACAGTGTGGCTAATTTGAAACAGGACTTTTGAAAAGATATGATTTAGGAAGAGAATTTACATTGAAAGAGACTTTCCTGCTTCACTTGCTGCAAAGTATAAGAAATTTGTGAAATGATATATACATATCTCAAAAAGATATGAAATGACATTGAAGAACGTTCATACTTGGTTGCCCTGAGTGCGTGAGTATTGTTTCTGCAATTTTGCAGCTATTAACGCAATCGACCTAGACATAATGTGCTAATAAATCACTTATATGCATGCACAAAATACTACATATCGAGAAACAGATTTATGTTTTCAACTATTGTTTAATATCATACGCCCATATAATTGAACTGTCTTTGAGTGACTTGATAACATCAAATGTATGTATCCTTCATCTACCTTTACCCTCTTCTTTCTTTTCAACGTGTATGTGTAAATTTGGTTTTCCTCCCTATGTCGCTGAAATAATGCCGACTCACTCAGTGACACCCACTACATTTTTTTCTTCAACTATTCGTCTTTCCTCTTCATATTATATCAAAGGCAGGTGTTTACTTACAGAACAAACACTGTCAGGTAACGTCTAATCACGGGACCATGTAAGGGAGAACATGGCTTATACATGTGATACTATGTCCAGAAATAAAAACATCCAAAACGAAAGATTTAATAACGAACCCGATTATACACTGAACTATCTTGTTAAATGATAACTTTTCGTGACTTAAGTGAAGTGTCAATATCAGGCAGTGGAATTATGTGATTTGTCCAAATAGCACATCTCAATTCACCTGACGAAGGGGCAAGGAATAGCCCAGAAACGTTGTGACATACAAAAAAGAAGTTGTCATCCATAATATTTGGTTTTACAAATAACACATCTGTTTAGTCTTTGCATTTATGTAGCGTACAATATTTGCTGGTTTATGAACTTGAACAGAATGCATTGTTCAAGGTTACATTATTGGTAGGGCTGTTGTACACGATCGTTCTGTTTTGAAAACAGTATATAAGTTGTAATAGCAACTGTATCGAAGCGCTTTGGATATCAGAGCTGCGATACTGCATATTGATTAATAATTCATACTGTTTGCTCCATATACAGTTGTTTCTCTAGATAATATGGCACTCTAGAGACGCTATCTAAAAAACTCGCTCTCTGTCATACTATCCCGTTAGCACAAATCCCCCCCCTATTGACTGAAGTTATTGACAATCTGTCTCTTCTGACAAATATACAAGCGGATTATTGAAATGTGTTTTTGAATGCACTGTTAACATTTGGCTAGAACTCCCCATAGAGTTTGATAATGCCAAACAGTGCAGTAATCATCCGCTAATGGCAGCCATTTATGTATGCAGTGGGACATCCCCGTGCTTCAGCATGACGCCATGTGATTAACAAAAAGTGTTTTGCGCTTTGACTCTACTGGTTCCACGTTTATATAGGGGCTGCAGTCTTCGCAGGCGCGCACGCGCTCATTTTGTGTCATGCGCCTTACGTCGACCAGTCGTCTGTTTATTGCCAAATACAAATCAGCCTAATAATACAGGGGCGGATACAGCTTTTTGAGAAAGGGGGGTGCACACTATTGAGAAAAGGAGGGGTGCACACTTCATTTTTACCTGAATTTCAATAGTCATTTAACAAACTTTCAGCACAAAAGGGGGTGCGCGCACCCCTGCACCCCCCCTCTGGATCCGCCTATGTAATAATATTAATAACAATCAGATACTGCGTATATTTATGATGCATCGTCCCATTCAACGAGTGATATTCTCAGGCCCCGTGGATCATACAACATAAATAGAGATGAGGCTCCAGAAGGTTACAGTCACGGTATCATGTCGCCCTACCCTTACCCTGCATGGTAAACAGAGGTGTATTGCGAACAAAGTCACATGCCTTTGGGGAAACCATATGCAACCTGTGTTTACTTGTGGACAGGATCGAAACCAGGGCCCTGTTCCTCAAAGCGATCGTAGCGCTACGACAGTCGTAAGTCTATGTTAAAGTATGGGAGTTACGATCATCTTAGGGTTACGATCGCTTTGAGGAACGGGGCCCTGGACTTACAGGAGGTAGGTTTGTAAACATGTTCACACAGCCACACCTTTCTGAAATTAGTCTTCTTTGTGACATGTGAGGTGTGTACAGGACCCTTGATGATGTATTCTTCCCTTCGTGACTCAGATTGTGTCACCCCCACTGTTCTACATCCCCCTGGACCGTTCTCTCACGACTCTACAAACCGATCATAGTGGTACGACAGTTCTAAACTACACTCTTATACAGTGTAAACGTCTAATATGGGTGGCATTGTGACTGTGCTCACTCTATTACGCTGATCACCCTGACGATGCTGGTAGACTAGGTCTCCAGCTTACTATGTTTGTGGTGCTCGGCAACAAAATGGAACGGCTGGCAGTGACTTATTTCCTTGCGTATCATTGTACCCAAACGCGTGGAGCGTTGTTCATTATATCAATCTCAGACTTTATCATTTACAAGCTGCTGACGCGCGTATAACAACAATTACAACACCCACAAGTGATCATACGGACGGTCATGGCCTGTCTGATCTAGCATATTGCCTTACCCACAGGACTGAACGTTCAGTCTACATTCACACAAGCAAATATTATCGTAATTATCAAGATGCTAACCAACCACCACATAGATATTGACCCGATTTTATATTGATAACAATTCTGAAGTGATAACTGTCCATTTTGTATTATGTTGTACTTCAAGATGAAACAAAAATAGATCTGAATTGATGAAATGTTGGCGAGACGCCGAGGTGTGTATACACTGTTTTGTGTACATTATATTGTATTGCGCCTGCGTGCTCTATATACATAGTTCGTGTACAGACAGCTTTAGGAAGGAGTATTATAGCGCACTGAAAGGCTTGGTGAAAGAGAGAAACTTGTGACGCTGTTAGAAAGCCATGGGCCTAGATGCAAGGACGTTGTCGTGGCACACAGTCTGAAGGACAAACACACTTGTGCATTGTGTGTGGATGACATTGGCCATCCACAATCTGTTTTACGTCAACTAGAGACCTGTGTACGTGAGAATACCATACACGCTCTAGCTGCTAATGAGACGGTATGTACCGCGATGCGATTAAGTATTGGTGTCTTTATTGAATTTGTTTCGACCAAGAAATATTTGGTTCAGTGTCATGTATGTATTCATTTAAACAACCTGTATTATCAGTGTTTTATGTGACGCAGGTGGGTGCGTCCAAAACACAGACGGACAGAATGGACGCAGAAAAAGTATATATTGTGTCCCGAGGGATAAAAAATAAAATTCTTTGTACCAAATTCTTAAAAACAAAAATGAAGGTTCCTGTAATTAATACAATTACTAAATCGTACGATCAATATATTACAACATGTCATTATTAGTGGACCGTCATATTTCCAGTGATGACCCAGGGTTCTCTGTACCATTAGTGTTGTAGGTCATGGTGAAATCATGTCTGCAGGCATAAGATATACCTATCCGCAGTGGGGACACACTGACAAGAGTCATCGATATGATTGTCTTTTTGTATATTTCAGGTGACTGCCACTGTCTCCCCTGAAGCCGCGTCTTCTGAGCGGAAGTGACGTCTGTAGTTTGCCATGAGATGGGACAGGAGAAACAACAGCGCTCAGAGTTGCACCGACGACGACGGCAGAGGAATACCGAAAGAGGGAAGCGTGCCCAGATCCGGAAGGGTCTGGGTGCCTGTATCTTTACTCTGGGGATCCCACTAGCTATTGCAGGATCCATTATTCTCATAGTTGCCAATGTCAAAGAAAACGCCCAAGCTGTCCCAGCTTCCTTCCCTGTCCTTGGGCCGGTTCTTCTTACAGTATCCATCATCTTCTTTGCTGCAGGCAGCATCCTCACAGACATGATAGATATCAAACCATGTGTTCAAAGCTGCTTTCCGGATGATCCCAAGGCATTCTGCTGGAAAAGATGCCCTATGTTATTTTCATTACTGAGACCCAATGAAGTGACATTGATACACCAGCGGGAGGCGGGCCTTCACGCCCTACAAACAGAGCCTTCCAAACCAGTACTTAAGAAACACACCGAGGTCCCCTCTGCTCCACCTGCTCGGAGAGGTGTCAGGTTTTCTGACACAGATGGAGATGCAGCGCCTGTGAGGATGTCGACATCTTCTGATCTCTCGGATAACGGTAAAGTTGAAAATACTTCCCTCCTGTCTTTGCGCCACTGCAAGATCTACCCCAAGGACAGTGAAAAGTGGGGAAGCATGTCTTCAGACCCTATTGTCAACGAAGAGGGGCCTGAGAACAATGACGAAGTATTTACTCTGTCGGGAAGCAAGGCTGTGGACAACGACAGTGTGTTTGTGTCTCCCAACGATGCCGTACATACCACGGATATCGATAACTCGTGTGACGTGCCAACTGATATTCTGGTCACCCAGAGCCATCCCAACCAGGATGGGGAACATGAGGTGTTGGTGATGGGAAGTGATCATCTATGACAGAGATGAAGGAACCAGATATATATTATATATTTTTTAAAGCTGACATTTTTAAGCGTGCATTCTGTTAGACCGCTTGCTGGAATCCAAAGAAATCCTGGAATTTAAACTTTATTACCAAGAATTCCTACATGTATCAGAATTATGATACACTATGGGAATTTCTGCTCAAGGTTGCCATGGCTGTAGGGAAATATACTCTATGAAGATTAAGTATGAAATGACTTTTCGTTTTGTATCTGAACGAGTTCTGTGTAATATGTTATGGTGTTTTCTGGAGTAATTAACTCTCGGTAAGACTAATACAGGGTTATATGCATTTGAATAACTGTTAATATTGACGTTACTTAAACTCGAATTAATCACTGTGGGTTGGTTCATTTCAGAAAGATATTACTTCCTGTACTAATTCGGATATAATTTTGTGTTCTCAAACCCATTCCGAGTTTATTTCACTGTAATTCGAAATGGAATGGAATATTTATCCGCGGGTGCGTTCATTGAACAACATTCCATTGTCAACAGTATCGACCAGTATCAACCTTTTACCAGTGAACACAAGACAGGTTTCATTAAGGGACGACCATTTAATGTTGTTGATTATGTTAGGACAGTTTTATTTGTTTTGTGAAAGAAGGGATCAATCAATCTTTCTGGATTCCCAATACAGTATTTTTCAGAACACCCAGTTGGTCTAGCCCACTGCTTTACTTTTGTTGTTCCGTTGGTCTGACATTTTCGGGAACAGACGTTTGTGAAACGAATCCCTTCTCCCAGAGATGATCAAATGGTCGGCTTCTAGCAGGCAGGGATATCATGAATGTCGTCTCTACATTAATTATATACCTCAGTTGTAAACGTAGACATAATCGGATTGAAAAACGGGTGATTCTAACCAACATTGATTTGTATTGGACAAATCTGTCTCTACAGTCCCTTGTACATGCTGCCAGCGATTCAGTTTAATTGAATTCATAATACAGTCTGGTCTAAAGTCCCGTAGTTTGCAGTTGTTCAGTGCCAGGCTGCACAAAGCGATCTTAGCGTTACAACTGTCATAAGCCTATGCTAAGGATTGGGAGTTACAGTTACCCGAGCCGCTAAGATGGTTTTGTGCAACGAGACCAAGTTGTATGTATTTCGACGAGAAGTAGATTACTACATATAATCGACGTGTTTTGATGTGTCACAGTTACAAGTCGACAGTCGTTAGTGGTTAATAAGTATGTATATTTAGACCATGATATCCACGGTGGCTTATAGACTCCCTACAAAGCCGACTTGAGTTATTTAGTATTGTGTTGGTTTCAGTAGTTGGTCTTCACTTCTGGAACGGGGTCACACCGTTTGTCTCACGGCAAGTTTAGCTGTAAACTTGTCTTTACTTTATCAGCGGTCTTGCGAATATCTGATCTGAGATGTCCCACGTGATAAATGGATTATGCATATTTATACCCTAGTTTACTGACAGTTTTATTTTTAATATTATGGAGATTGAGTTGTGTCCATGTTGTAAAGATGTGATGTACAATCAGTCATATTTTTCGTGTTGTTTGCACTTAAGTGTAAATTTTGTATTAAATATTTTGTTTTAGTATCAAATATTTGTTTGTATGACTTCTTTTATTGGCATTCTAGAACTTGGTAGATGAAGGATGAGGACTATTCTTATGGTTATATAACTTCTTTATCACTTGCTTGACAACGACATTAGAATCTATATCGAAACGTCGCCTATACAGAATAAAGAAGTTGTATATCCATAAAAATAGTCGGGGCGGTGGGGTAGCCTAATGGTTGAAGCGTTGGCTCGTCACGCCGGGTTCGAATCCCCACATGGGCACATTGTGTGAAGCCCATTTCTGGTGTCCCCCGCCGTGATGTTGCTGGAATATTGCTAAAAGCGGCGTAAAACCAAACTCAGTCAGTCAGGCAGTCATAAAAATAGTCCTCATCCTTTATTTGTAGTTATCTCCCTTTTTAAAATATTGCTCCTGTGTTAAGAACGTGATCACGTGAAGATACAGCATCTCTATGCAGCAGGATTAGGTACCCTAATGGGCAGTGTTAACGGCAAGAGAAGGGCTGGTCGATATTCCCGTGGTCCCGATCGACATACGTTCCCATTACACGTGAATAATTATCAACCACTGACACGAATACAAGCAATCTGGCTGAAGATAAAAGCAAGTCAAGAAAGAATTGTGATATCGAGTATAGCGCCACTTTGAGCAGTTGTTTATTGGAGTGTCAGCAATATTCAAGCCATATCGCGGCGACTTCTACACAATCAAGTTTGGAACAGTCAACCCTGTGATCGACATCAAAATCATCGATCATCGCAGATGGGATAAGAAGACATGCATGGATCAAATCAGTGACCATGAAAACAATATCTCAGGTATAGGAGAGAGTTTAGAACAATCAGGTATATGCTGGGCAGGACAATGGGTTCAGCATGCTGGGTTCCAGGGCTTCTCACTCTGAACTCATTGGACACACTCTTTATTTGCCCTTCTTGGCACCGTCAGAATTTCACTTGTAAGCAAACCTGAAGAAAACCTAACAAGCATTACCCAAGCGATGATGACGTCATTTCTGTTGTACATGTGGATGAATCTTTATAGCGCCAGGAAGAAGCCTTCCACATCAGTGGGAATTGCTGGCAGAATTGTGTGGCCCTCGGACGGGATTATGGTGGAAAATAATAACCAATTATTTAAAAAAAACACTTTTTATCGTTGTAAGGTTCAGAAGTCCTAATGTCATTTTCTGGTGCCAGGTCCTGGCTATGTACACCCCATGCAGCTGCAGTTGCACACACACTTACTCTATGACGGTAATGTAATCCACCCCGTGCAGCTGCAGTTGCACACACACTTACTCTATGACGGTAATGTAATCCACCCCATGCAGCTGCAGTTGCACACACACTTACTCTATGACGGTAATGTAATCCACCCCGTGCAGCTGCAGTTGCTCACACACTTACTCTATGACGGTAATGTAATCCACCCCGTGCAGCTGCAGTTGCACACACACTTACTCTATGACGGTAATGTAATCCACCCCGTGCAGCTGCAGTTGCTCACACACTTACTCTATGGCGGTAATGTAATCCACCCCGTGCAGCTGCAGTTGCACACACACACACTTACTCTATGACGGTAATGTATTCCACCCCGTGCGTATACGGCTACGTTCACAAAGCATCAAGCTAAGATATAATTCATCCCATTCATCAACAGTTAGAGACACCCTAACGTTACGGAGGGTTATATAATTCATCCCATTCATCAACAGTTAGAGACACCCTAACGTTACGCAGGGTTATATAATTCATCCCATTCATCAACAGTTGGAGACACCCTAACGTTACGCAGGGTTACATAATTCACCACATACATCAACAGTTCGAGACACCCGGACGTTACGCTGGGTTACATAATTCACCACATACATCAACAGTTCGAGACACCCGGGCGTTACACAGGATTATAAAATTCATCCCATTCATCAACAGTTAGAGACACCTTAACGTTACGCAGGGCTATATAATTCATCCCATTCATCAACAGTTGGAGACACCCTTACGTTACGCAGGGTTATATAATTCACCACATACATCAACAGTTCGAGACACCCGGACGTTACGCTGGGTTATATAATTAATCCTATACATCAACAGTTATACATGTAACACCAATCAACGTTACATCAACAGGTTATATAATTCATCACATACATCTTCATTACAGACACCCCAGTGTTACGCTTGGTTATATAATTCATCACATACACCTTCATTACAGACACACCAACGTTACGCTGGGTTATATAATTCATCACATACCTTAATTACAGACACCCCAACGTTACGTTACGCATGGTTATATAATTCATCATTCATCACACCTTTACAGGTTTATATAATTCAGACATACCCATTACAGACACCCCAACGTTACGCTGGGTTATATACATGACATATTCATTACATACACCTTCATTTACGACACCCCAACCTTCATTACAGACGTTACACAGGTTTATATAAATTCATCATATACGTCTACATTTAGACACCCCAACGTTACCCAGGTTTATATAATTCATAACATACACCTTCATTACAGACACCCCAACGTTACGCAGGTCACATAATTCATCACATACACTTTCATTACAGACACCCCAACGTTACGCCGGGTTATATAATTCATAACATACACCTTCATTACAGACACCCCAACGTTACGCAGGGTCACAACAGTTGGAGACACACCCTAACGTAATTCATCACATACACCTTCATTTATATAATTAATCCCATACATCAACAGTTAGAGACACCCTAACGTTACGCAGGGTTATATAATTCATCATTTCATTACAGACACCGCGCTTGGTTATATAATTCACTTAATTCATCACATACACCTTCATTACAGACACCCCAACGTTACGCAGGTTTATATAATTCATCACATACACCTTCATTACAGACACCCCAACGTTACGCAGGTCACATAATTCATCACATACACCTTCATTACAGACACCCCAACGTTACGCAGGGTCACTTAATTCATTACATACACCTTCATTACAACGTTACGCAGGTCATCACATACACCTTATTACAGACACCCCAACGTTACGCAGGTCACATAATTCATCATTATACATTTACATACACCCCAACGTTACGCAGGTTTATAATTCATCATATACGTCTACATTTAGACACCCCAACGTTACGCAGGTTTATATAATTCATCACATACACCTTCATTAAAGACACCCCAACGTTACGCCGGGTTATATAATTCATCACATACACCTTCATTACAGACACCCCAGTGTTACGCTGGGTTTTATACATGTAATTCATCATATACGTCTACATTTAGACACCCCAACGTTACGCAGGTTTATATAATTCATCACATACACCTACATTAACAAACACCCCAACGTTACGCCGGGTTATATAATTTACACAGACCCCTAAGTTATATAATTCAGTCCAAGCGTATATACATGTAATTACAGGCACGCTACACCCAATGCATATATAGATTTAGACACACCAGGACCTCAAACAAACAAACAAACAAACAAAACCCAACAACAAACAAACAAACAAACATAATTATGATATGACTATAAATGGCTATATGGGGGTTACAAATCAAAGTTGTACATCGCAAACTCACGAATTGATCATTCAAGAATAATATCCCAAAATGGAAAACTCACTGTGGCTTTCATCCCAACAACAGCGAGTGAAATATGTCTAGTTTACTGTGCAAACGAACCAGTGTTATTCAGTTTCAAAGATTTACCAGGGAGTAGATATTATATTTGAAACCTCGAGCGAAATCTCCGATTGTAATACTCACCATACGATCGAAGACGATTAAGTAATATTTTACGGGTGCTTCGCTAGCTATATATCCGAACATAACTGACCGATAGTACCGAGAGATAACACGTTCATGTTCAACTACAGTGATGTGATATATCATTATATAACATGTTTGACTGTACAAGGGCAAAACTTAAACAATCATATAACATTAAAGACGACATACTAGCAAGATATTACCGTTATTCAACACCAGCGATAAAACAGGGGCAACAGAGTGAAATATGTAAGTCTAGTATAATGTGCAAATGAACCACGGGCACCAACAACAACAAATACTAACGGGACAGGGTACGGGACATATTCAACACCAGTGGCGAGACACGGGAAAAAGTCAGTAGTTACAGTGTTTAAAACTCCCACTGGTTCTAAATGACTTTGAAAGGATTGTGACTAATGCAAAAGAGTTATCTGGTAGACATGACATTCTTCTGTCTACAGTATACAGAACAGAAGAATATTCAGTCAAGAGTTGGGACTGAGCACAAGACAGTGGCAGGGCAGCCAAGGAAGTCCGGGACCAGTACTACGGATCGCCGGCGACTTTTTGTGAGTAGGGGAAAATTGAAAAGCGTTGAGAATATCAGAAATGGGATGATTAATAGAGGACGTCCTCAGGTATGTAATGAAACTCTTAGACAAGAATGGGTGAAAAAGCGCGGAATTCCCTCACCATTGATGAAAGGTGCACAAAAAGAAAGACGTTTCAACTGGTGTAGGGCTCACGAAAATCAAGATCGTGATAATTTTTTCTTTTCTGATGAAATTTCTGTCTGCCTTTTTCCGAACTGTGTGAAAATTTGGACAAAAGATACCGTGAAACTTATCTACCAACGCCCAAAACATAGCCCGAAATTTCACATGTGGGGTGGGATATCATCACGTGGAGTGACGCCGTTGTGTATTTTCACTGGAAATTTGATATGTTGACATCTTAAATGATCACCTCCTTCCAACGGCCCGAACACTATATGAAGATAATTGGATTTTCCAGCATGATAACGACCCAAAACACACTGCGGGCTACACAAAACAGTGGTTGTCGGACGAAAATGTTCAAGTTTTAGACTGGCCCAGCTGCAGCCCAGATCTTAACCCTATTGAGAATGTGTGGGGACTAATGAAGGACAGAATAAATCAAACAGGACTTAGAAATATTGAGGATATGAAGAAAGAAGTGGTCGAATATTGGGATACGCTGTCACACGATCATTTCCTTCAAACTTTGATCGGTACTGTACCTCGGCGCATTCAGTCGTGTATTGCAGGGCAAGGAGGTCTCACAAATACAGAAAAGACGCTTAGACTGTAAGAGAATCGTATCTCAACATATTCAGTTAAGTAAACATGAAATCCCTTGGGGGTCACAGTGATTTCACGAAATCACTGAATCTTTTAGGTATTACATGAAATCCCTGGTTTCACACATTCCTTGTAACATATATACATGTATGAAATATTTGCCAAAAACACTTTCTCCATAATTTCTGGGAATACTATATCAGTCTTCAAACTTACTTCTGTGATATAGAAACAGTGTTTTCAAGGTAGAGTTCTGATATTTGCAGATTTGGAGGTGCCATATTTCGAATTTTGAATACAACAGGGAGCATTCTAATTCAAATGTTAAGTATTGTGAAGCAAAAGTTCAAAATAGAACCGTAATAATGTACCACTTATACGAAACGTTACCTACTGATGACTTCAAGCCAACCAGTTTCGTTGCATATTCCACGCATGACTTGGAAGGCATTAGCATGATAAGCTCAGCATAATTCTCACTTATAATCTACTGAAACAAATGTATACATTAAGAAACTATTATTGAACCCTTTACGTATTAGATGTCACGGATTGCTTATTGAGATGATTTCACCCTGATTTGCCAGTTATTTCGTTTGCTGTAAAATAGACGATGTCATTCTAACGAAGTTATTCTGTGGGAAACACACATAAAATGAGCGTAGTTATTGGTTTGAGTTAGCAATGCAATTACTTTATATAACCTCTTGAATAGTAACGTTTCGGTCGGTCTTTTCTCATGTAACGAACCCCCAAAATATGAGCAATATTGAAATGATAAACAATATTACAATAAACAACAACTGAACAAAAACACATTTGAAAAAGATGACAAATATTTGCGGAGTCAAATGTTGGTTGAAAACAACTACATCGGACATACTATTACCATGAAGCGGACACTTTAACCGTAAGCCTGTCTTGGCTCGGCACTGGGTCTGTACAAGGAGACGGCGTCTTGTTGGACACCCTGTCATCAGCGAGGCCTAGAGTGGTCATGTATCACACAATGTTCCATACTTTCACTGAAACCTATAGCTATAACACGTCAACGACAGGGAATAACAAGTCTAGATTACAATCCGACACATATAGCGCTGGGAGTAAAAGTTTATGAATGGATAACTGAAATTCGGTGATGACATATGGTGTTCGCGAAAAGCTGTCTAAAGAGCCAACCAGTTATTGGAGCATTTTGATAAACTTTTCAGGCATTTAAGTGGCTGGAAAATATATCATGTGAACATTTGTAGGAATAATCTTCCTATGTGAGGCTCAAATTTACCCTTGTGTACGGAGATCGAACCGCGACCTTCCTTTGGCAGACGCTACACCCACTACACCAGGGAGGCTGCCTGAGCAGAATGAGCATATGCTTGTAACACGTGTCGATACATTGTGTGGTCAGCCTCGGGGACTGTTCGGAATGCCTAATGGTGTGAATATCCTGCATTTAGTCACTGGTCTGTCCGGTCCAAACTCGATTGTCCACACAGTCATCGAAATTGCTAGAACTAATTATGTCTTAAAATAACTTTCACTTAATAATGACGCAGTCCCAGTGCCGACCTTGTGCTGCTTGACCTGTAGGGTTATATACTGGGGACCTGAAGGTCGAGTTGGGGATCGAGACGGTCGAGTTTGAGATTGAGTTAGGTCGAGTCAGGTCTACTACGTTTCGAAATCTTTTTGACATGTCAAAAACTTTCCCCGATTTCTTCCTCGACCTTCTGTCCGAGATGGGGTCGAAACCAGGTCGAGAATAGGTCGAGGTAGGTCGGAAAAAGGTCGAGTTTAAGTTGAAATGTGGTCGAGTTAGTCGAGTTGTAGGTAGAGCTGGCTTGACATGCCGATCTGTGTTCGTCTTGGAGTCGATCTGCATTCGACCTCGATTCGACATTGAGTCGACCAACTCGACCTGGAGTCGACCTGCTCGACCTGAAGTCGACTTCTCTCGACCTCATATCTTCCCAATTGCTTCATTAGAGCCAAACAGCAGCCAGAGAGTGAATTTGCCAGAGAGATAATCAGCATTGAAGGCGTCAATGAGGTGAGGTGAGGTGAGGTGAGGTGAGGTGAAATTGGGTTTAACGTCGTGCTTGAGAATATTTCGCTCATATGACGACGTGCATGCGTGTGTGTGTATGTGCGGCTGCTTGTACTAGCCCAGACTGAAGCTGGTTTTATAGTGCTAGCTCACTGAGATACCATGCCGCATGAATACCCCACTCAGACACATTATACTGACTCCGAGCCGACCAGTCCTTGATGTACCCATTCATGCCGAGTGCCAGGCAGGGACCAACAAGTACCATATGTTAACGTCTTTTGGTATGACGCGGTCGGGGATCGAACCCGCGACCTTCCGCTCTCCGGGCGGACGCTCTAACCACTACACCACGGAGGCGGTCGAAGGCGTCAATGATGGCCTGTAGCACCTTGTGCTCATATAAAGTTGGTGGTCTTCTTATGAGGTGTGGGGCGGTGGGGTAGCCTAGTGGTTAAAGCGTTGGCTCGTCACGCCGAAAATCCGGGTTTGAATCCCCGGTACAATGTGTGAAGCCCATTTCTGGTGTCCCCCCGCCGTGATATTGCTAAAAGCGGCGTAAAACCATACTCACTCAGTCACTCTTATGAGGTGTGTTCCGATCCATGCAAGCAGCTAACCCGGTCTATTCAGTCGCCCCTCTGGACAAGCTCAGGTTGCTGTCGACCTGTAGCCTACCTCGGTTGTCGCATGAATGTAAATATACAATGAACACAATCTATCGAACTAGTCAAGTGCCTTGAATACAAACTTAAGAAGTTGTCATGTGCACTACTCGGTGTCCCTCAGGGATATGTGTGTTTTATAATGTTTGGGGTCAGGGTCACCGCTGATAGGAGCTGAATATGCCCTGGTTATATCGACACAGGGCTCCACTGTTATACCTGTGACTAGTCTGTCTCATAGTCCCTTTACCACATTATTTCCCCTACAGCCAAGACCTCCCTCCAATGCTAAAGTCCTAAATGAAGCAAGTCTAGATTTCCTCAGGTTCAGAATTTCCCACCTGACTGGGGCTCATTTATAATTTAAAGGTGTTTATGTGTTACTATCAAAAAATATATATATTCAGAGACTAAGCGTTAGTCTAGAGTTGTGGCAAGCACGTCTCGCTACCAATAGACATTTGTAATATACAAAGTGTGTGCTGTTCTCGCAAACTTGTTCTCGTCCCTATATGGCTGGAATAATGCCGATGTGACGCAAAACCCAACTCAACTCAGAGCCAACTGTTCTTACAATTATTGAATAAGTATAGGACGTCCAATTTTCTAAGCAGTAATAATCACCCCAATTCTTCTCCAGTATGCATGAGTGTGACGGGGATAATTCTGGTAATTGTCAAAATTGTCAATCTTTAGGACCAGTGGTATTTGTAAGAGTTATTTGTAACCATGGACACAGTAACAAATAAAAGTAATGTTACAACAACGATTTCGGCTGAAATTGAGAGGAGAATGTAATTGATTTTGTAATGAGCTTGAAATAATTACCCGGTGTTAACTTAGCCTAGTACACGCATGTCAGAGCTGAATGAGCATAAAGCTGGTTCAGCATTCTGAATCACCCCTAGCACTATCTAACCAGTAAAAGCTATAACCCCCAAGCTTGCATTCAGTCCCTGTCATAGATCATTGGGTTGTATGAAAAGAAAGTCACAGACTGAGTGCGACCCGACACAAAGAGTTGTTGAATTTGGACACAAGAAGAGTTCGTTGGTCTGTGTGTTGATACGCCTCCATGACGACACTGTGTAGCGGGAGTCGACCCATGCCATCACTGGCTGTTCCCAGAGCAGCGTGCCCCAGTTTGCTGGTCGGTAAAGGCACGGTCGATCGATACACAGGTAAACAATCCCCAGGTGATTGGAACAACAGCACCCCAACATCGTGGATAATAACAACGCTCGTGGTTGGTGCTAGCTGTGCTGGGAAATCATGGAGGGATTCCTCGATCTGAGATACACAAAAAGTAAGTTGAAAAAAACCCACACAAGATTTATTATTCATAGATATTGATATTTTCCTCAAGCTGTAAATCACTTTGATTTTCACTACCTTTAACATCCTTTATGTCGTGTGCTTGAAATGAACTGATACAACCAGTTAAGGTTGTCGGGTTCAGTAGATGGTTGGAATCGGTCGCTGTGGGTTCCTCGCATGGAAAGGACTTTGGTAACCGCAGTCCTCGGCAAACTGCGCTCATTTCATGTCAGTCCTTATGAAATATTCAGGAGTTCTGGTTATATTGGCTGGCGTATCGGTTTTCTCCTCTTCGACGTGTGCCACTTCTTCCGACACAGGTCTGTGCCTTATCCTCCTTCCCAACTGTCTTCAGGGGTAAGGATCAAGGAACCAGTGAGTGCTTTCACGTGGTCACGGTGCCGGCCAGAGTTGAGGTGTGGTTGACTCAAGTACCTGTGATGTACTCGGAAGGGGTAGACGTTGTGCCACATCGAATGGTACGTGGTGGGATGTAAGGATCCCCCGCCAGGAGGTGACTCGACACCTGATGCTGCTAGAGATTGAATGCCCACCTGAAGGACCACGGTTCCTGTACGCTGACCTGTAACGTCGGGATTCTTCAGGAATGGAGGGTACGTGGGTGGCTGTTCAATGTTGTGCTGACATTCGTTGGTTGTGGGAATTGTACCTGAGGATACTGCAGTTAGGCAGATGGATTTCGTCATAGATGTGATATGTCGTTATTCTAACGAGAGATCTCACAGGACGGGAAGTTCAGGTATTGTAGAACAGCAGCATTGTGTGTGATGATAAATATTTATGGTACCATTACCGATGCACTGAAACATCGGATATTACTGATGCAGACAGACAGACAGACAGACAGGAAATATTCAGATAAGTCTAATCGTGTCATGCTGCAAATTTTATTGATACTTATATGGAACATATATATTCATATATATTATACCACACACATTACATCAACTTTACCGTGGGGGATATACCGCATACGCATTTAAACTAAGGTTACTAGCTAGGAACTGGCGATTCAGATGATACGTTCTTTAGTCTGTAAAATTTGAGCAACCAATATTTTCAAAATCTAGAAATCTCTACCAAAGAGCACCCAACTGTAGGATAAGGGGAGTAAAACAGGCGCATATGAGTCACTATTAAATGAGCGACTGTCTTGCCTTATTGGTGGAACCAGCAGCAAGTATAATCACGTCAGGTGTTAATCTGACATTTGGGTGAAAATAGAGAATAAGGTCAGCGTTAGAAAGGAGGATATAAAATATTGCTGACATAAAGTCAGTTTGAGGATAGCTCATACCATACCACCAGAGACCACATGGGTATATGGTCTCTGATAATACCTAGAAAGTATAAGAGTAGATGCATACTACAATACATTCATGAGATGAGCATAAGGATAGATAGTATAACACATACACATGCGAGGCGAGAATAAGGACAGATGGTATTACACAGTTATAAGGTGAGTATAAGGACAGATGGTATAACATACACATGCGAGGTGAGAATAAGGACAGATGGTATTACACAGTTATAAGGTGAGTATAAGGACAGATGGTATAACATACACATGCGAGGTGAGAATAAGGACAGATGGTATTACACAGTTATAAGTGAGTATAAGGACAGATGGTATTACACAATTATAAGGTGAGAATAAGGATAGATGGTATAACACATACACATGCGAGGCGAGAATAAGGACAGATGGTATTACACAGTTATAAGGTGAGTATAAGGACAGATGGTATAACATACACATGCGAGGTGAGAATAAGGACAGATGGTATTACACAGTTATAAGGTGAGTATAAGGACAGATGGTATAACACATACACATACGAGGTGAGAAAAAGGACATATGGTATTACACAGTTATACGGTGAGTATAAGGATAGATGGTATTACACAGCTATAAGGCGAGTATAAGGATAGATGGTATTACACAGTTATACGGTGAGTATAAGGATATATGGTATTGCACAGTTATAAGGTGAGTATAAGGATAGATGGTATTACACAGTTATACGGTGAGAATAAGGACAGATGGTATTACACAGTTATAAGGTGAGTATAAGGATAGATGGTATCAGCACAGTGAACACGTAAGGTCAGTAAATGGATAGTTGAGAACATATTGCAGAAGATAATGACACACTATGTACCACAATGCAGACATCAGGTCCGTCAAAAGTTATGGGAATGTAGTGACATTTCATATATGTGATCGATATGTGGTAAATAATGCTCCCACGTATGTGACGTGACATCATTATACAGTGACAACAGTCGGTAAGACCCAGTACATACTTCTTTATAGACACTGGCTGGCACAACACCACCGACTGCAGGACACTCGCTGTCTTCCGTGGACGATTTTTCTTTTTCAGTGACAGGATCGTCATTTGCGTTTATGTTCTTTTGTCTTTATATTTTTAGAAATACCAGGCAAAGGTTATAAATCATTGACAGACACATTTAGGCAAACATAATTTTGATGCCGGAATGAACACCATAGAATCATCGTATGGTATCCATCTCCGCCCAATCGTTCTACTTGGATCACGTTACCAAGGTCCGGTGACGTGAAGCCGGCATGCACGTCAACTTCCACGTTATACACCCACACCAATCTTGTGTTATCAGCTTGTGCGTAACGCAAGACGTAGTCTTCGAATCTTAAGGCAAATTGGCAATCCTAGCAAGTTCGATTCAAGTGGTACTGGTCCACTAGTTTAATTATGTTCACCTTTTCTGACACTCCAGCAACAAACTGTTTATACAAGCTGTTGTATACTCTTATAAGACGGTGGTCAGTATGGCTGACTTTGTTGACTGAACGTCATCGTTTTCCAACAACTTGGGTCGCTGCTTGTGATTGTCTGATCAACACGCGATAATGTACAGACTACTGTCACGGATACAGTTGCGTGCGGCGTAAAACAACAAACAAACAACTCTATTTTGTATATCAATTTAGTATTTAAGTTTACCCAACAACATAACGGCAGGGTAAACATTTCACAATAGGACACCAATTACCAGGTGCATGTCAAGATGGCTGACATAGGGAGATGACTGAAGTAAAGCAAATATATTACCGTTCTGCGTCAGGTTATAATCATAAACCACCAATTCATGTCATAATTGGCCGTGCAGTACCATATGTAACAGGACACGTTCCTTCTGTGACCCTAGCTGTGGTATTTGACTTGTAGAGTTATTGTGAGATCAGGTCAGGTTATCAAGTACACAGTCGGGAAGCCTTACAGTTAAGGATTTACATGGATAACGTCGCCTCCCATTACAATACAGAATCCACACAATGAGCAGGAGAAAAATGCCGTTTTTGTTCTTGTACTATTGATTTGGTCCCAGACAAACAGTCTGTACAGTATCGGGACAATAGTGACTTAATGTTTAAACAGGCGTAATGTTATGACCCGATAGATATACACATATGATAACATCGTTAAATGGTCCATTGAGTAGTTAAAAACTAGTCATTGATGCTTGTTTGTTATTCATGACATGGCTGTCTATATTCATGAGCCAATCAATGCCTACAGACAACACGTGACCACCAGTCAGTCACATCAACTGTCAAAACGACATTATCGGGCTAAAGCTAAAACGTGAAAAACTACGAAAACAAACGAAAAATATTTTGCAACCTCTATCTCATAGAAGCGCGTATGTGAATACGCTATGGTGTCACAGCTTGGCACCTTCGTCCCATGCTCCAAGTAAGTGTCTGGATGGTTGCTAAGAGACGATTCTTCAGTAAGAGCACTGCCGTGTTCCCGAAGGACAGAGCGTCGTTACAAAGTGTTCTTCAGCTCGTTACACGTGTGTTGAACTGGCTGAGCTCTGGTGGCTGGCAAGTTCTTGTAGACAGGCCTTCTCCTGTGAGCAGACCATATGGTCGTGCGTTATCCTCCATTAAATTCGATTGCGCCAGAATATGTTATGACGTACACATCATCTACAATGCCAACCCTTTAGTGCATATATGTTATTATGTCTCGATGAAGGACACGGAAATCGGTTCTTCCAGCTTCACTGATGCCACCCAAAATCATGATGCACCCCCCTCTATAAATGACATGTTTAAATCCTAAAATTGTGAACTACTGGAGTCCATTCCTGAACTGTCCACTTGACATATCCCTCAGCCTAGTCCAACCGTGTCTGCCTGTGGTGTGGGGTCAGTGTGAACACTTTCCGTAATCGGAGGCCAGTCTCACGGCTAAAAGATACGTTAACGCCACTTGCGTTCCGCAGGTCATTTCTGAGTGTTGTGGCAGTCACGAAGTTATGACTTCTTGCTTCAGACAGGAGTAATATGTCCTCCGGCCGAATGGTGGAGCACTATCGACCACCTGCATGTCCCCACGTGAAACTGAGACCCTGTAGGTGTTACCCACCCACTGTGAACCGGATATTTCAGTCTGCATTTGTTGGACGATGATTTTTGCTGTCATGAAAACTTGATCTTTAGCAAACTTTGAGTTGTGTATCAGACCTGCCAGTTATCCTCAGACTACTCGTGCACGTGGTTTTCTAACAATGGGCTCTAGTTTCCCTTCAAACCATTCAAAGTTGCTGTGAAAATACAGTCTGTGTGACAAATAGTTTGTATGAATGATTCATATTCATTCTTTCAGAGCTATGTATCCATATAGTCCGCGGAACGAAGTTTCCATCTGTAATGTAACACTGTGCCATGGGAGTGAAGCCTTCTGTAATGAAGATCTGTGTAGAGAGTACTACTTGGGGATGTGTATCATGAAATCTGAGTTTTGTAAAATCAATGTCACATACTCTAAAATGCAATAACTTTTATGGCAGAATCTTAATGATTAGTTGAAGCGAAGAAGAGCAGTCTGTATTTGATCTGTAGGGGAGTAATTTGGTCAATATAACGATATTAATAATTTAGATCTGTACCGTCAACGAGTTGGAATAGCCAGTAAAAGGCCTGATAGCGGTGTTAGCTATATGAATTGATCACTAAATGTCAGTGATGACGCCAAGTGTTCGCGAATACGGTAGAACCTGCACTTCAATCAGTTTGCGTAAAAATTGTCTGTTTGTTGCCTGGCGTGCGACGTCGGCTTGACAGAACAGACAATATTAATATTAATAACTAATGTGTCCATTTATATAGCGCCAAACTCTACACCAGGAATGCTCATAGCGCTAACAATGAAAGCACAGCACATTATTACCCCGGATAACCCAAGCTGCCTGTTAGGCGTTAGAAGGTGATAGTCACATGACTTATCCCCCCGGGTACCCATTTCCTGCTGGGTGAGCAGAGGCAATTTCGAACAAATTCACTTGCCTTAGGTGAGACCACATGTATCACATGTGCTTCGTTATGGGGCAGGACTGAAGTCCCGGGAACTCTCAGGAGTCAAGCTACCTCACCCATCCAAGGACTCTCTGCGCCCAACGTTGCTTAACTTGACCTGCTTGTGACCTGAGCTCAATGCACAGGTCCACACACCACCACAATAAAGCGACAAATTCATTGACACCTATTTTCTATTTGTGCTGAAACTAAAAACAAAATGTTAGTTCTGAATTACCCCTGCTGTATATAGTTTCAGAGCGCTGCTGCCTATTCATAATGAAACATGGGAAATGTGTGAGTGGCAGTTCTATGTCTAACAGTGGCTGACTCATTCTCCTCCCACAGAGGTTACTTGTCATTTCTTCCTACGAACCTCTGTTCTAAAACGTCCCTTTCATGGTGCGAGTGTTCAGGATTCGTGATTGGTTGCAATCAGATTTAGTTGTGCAATCAGCGACGTTGTTTCAAAAGTGATCATTCGCAAGGCCTCGGTTATTTCCGTATGCTTCGGGAAAACTAGAACCGCTTTCCCTGCGCGATGCGCAA
Organism: Haliotis rubra; assembly: GCF_003918875.1. Taxonomy (NCBI): domain Eukaryota; kingdom Metazoa; phylum Mollusca; class Gastropoda; order Lepetellida; family Haliotidae; genus Haliotis; species Haliotis rubra. The sequence continues at coordinate 62,563 of NW_025764948.1, read as the reverse complement.
ACGTTTCTTATAGACAGAACTCAGTCATGTAAATGGCGGATCAATGGCGTCTCCATCGCCCTCGTTGACAACGGACAAGCTAGCCATTAAATGTCTTGTGTGTCACATCAACACAAGTTCCTGGCAGAGGAGGGATATTTGTGACCCAACATTTGCTTGTATTAGTCAAGTTGATGTAACACGTGTTCTGATTGGACAGAAAGAAGGGAGATAATTCGTGTTGCGATTTTTTGCCGCTAGGGGATTTTACGAGAACCGGGAAATATGAACGTATTAGAACAGAGGTTCGTAGGAAGATATGACAAGTAACCTCTGTGGGAAGAGAATGTGGCTGACTCTGCGTTACTGTTGATGTTCCTGAACTTCTGCTGAGACTCGGGGACTTCAGTGCAACGACAGACACGTCGGCGGAGTCTAAATAAACATATACCATCGACGCCAAAGAAGAACCAGTTCCTATTATCAGCAGGAACACATTTATATTGTGCGTTGTTAGAGCAACACTGCGCGACAGTAGCGGAGGTTGAGTTGGCCGGCAACATCACATCTCGCCACTATTTGATGAGCAAAACAATCTCCACAACGCTTTGGAGGTAATCCGTAGGTGCATCCATGGAGATTACATAATACGTATCGACTGTCTTGCAGGCATGCAAACACACATGGCATTCATTCAGTACACACCCCACGGCATTACAGGGCGGACTACATTCCCATAACTTTGGAAGAAATTAGGAATCATGTTGGCGCAATGTCTACTGAGTCAGTGAGTGAGTTTACTTTTACGCCGCTTTTAGCACTATTCCAGCAATATCACAGCGGGGGACTCTAGAAAGGAGCTTCACACAATGTACCCATGTGTGGTATCGAACCCGGGTGTTCGGGGTGACGAGCGGACGCTTTAACCACTGGGCTGCCCCACTGTCTACTGTCTCGCGACAGGTGCTACTAATACATATACCAGGACATCTGTTTCGTGAACACCCGGTGTCATCAACGTGAGTTCAGTGTCTTGAAATTACTGTTTCCGCATTCGTTGAATGTTCTTCTTGTCTTAGAAACCAAAATATGTGCATCACGTTACACCATAACAAGTATGAACATAGTGTTTTGTTGTTCAAAACATAAACCTATTCAAATCACATGTAGATGATGTGTTCGTATGACATATTCGATGTTGATATGATGCTGGCATCAAACACATGATGCTGGACTTATTAAGAGTGTAGAGTGAAGTGCTGGAATATCAAAGGTAATTTGTTCAACTGTCATTACCGATGTCATAATGAAATACGAGATTGATTTATTCATGCACCTCGTTCAATCTCCCAGTCGGTACAGCTCATACCGACCATCATCACGACTCAACCCTCATTTCCAACACAGTCCCTGCCACCCTAACAACCAACCCACTATCACCGCTAAACCCATCCTTGCCCTACTCCACACTCCGCCACCCTTACTGCCTACACAGTCTCTACGACTCAAACAACCCACCCACTATCACCGCTAAAGCCATCGTTGCCCTACACCTCACTCCGCCACCCTTAACCCCCTCCCCCCACAGTCCCTACGACCCAAACAACCCACTCACCATCACTCCCAAACCCATCGTTACCCTACTCCTCACCCCTCTACTCTCACCTCCCCCCACAGTCCCTACGACCCAAACAACCCACTCACCATCACTCCCAAACCCATCGTTACCCTACTCCTCACCCCTCTACTCTCACCTCCCACACATTCCCTACCACCCTAGCAACCCACCAACTATCACTCCCAAACCCATCGTTACCCTACTCCTCACCCCTCTACTCTCACCTCCCACACATTCCCTACCACCCTAACAACCCACCAACTATCACTCCCAAACCCATCGTTACCCTACTCCTCACCCCTCTACTCTCACCTCCCACACATTCCCTACCACCCTAACAACCCACCAACTATCACTCCCAAACCCATCGTTACCCTACTCCTCACCCCTCTACTCTCACCTCCCACACATTCCCTACCACCCTAACAACCCACCAACCATCACTCCCAAACCCATCGTTACCCTACTCCTCACCCCTCTACTCTCACCTCCCACACAGTCTCTGGTATGTATTTACACTTGAAGATTACGCTCTCTGGTGAAGATGTATTATTTATTGATATAATTTGCACCAGTATGTGAATATACTGCCTTTATCATAGGCTGTAAAATGTTGAATTTGAACAAGGAAGATAGGATATTTTCTTTCTGAATAGTTAGGAACGAACTGGTAACAGATTTATTAAAATTAATTTCAAACCGGACTGATGTCCTGGTACTCGTCGTTAAGGAATTTTAAATTGATCTTTCAGAATTACTTAGTAGTAATTCAATCCATATGGAATGATTAATGAAACTTGGTCCATTGTCTCTAGAATTTTGCCATGAAGCATGCCGGCATAATCCCGAATCTCGTATGGCGACCTTCCTGACACAGATTTATAATTCAGTTCCTCTTCGACATTATAGTCGATAGTCATCAATCACATTTTGCGATAAACGGCAATTTGACACTTCCCCTGATCTTGCAAAGCCAAATGCAAAGCTGGTACCTGTAGTGTGAAGACGATACCAACAGAAACCGGCTCATTAATGATTCATTTCTCTATTTTCAGACAGGTCATGCAACGTGAAACTGGAAATGCCATTCGGCCAGAATGTACAGAACCTAATCAACCTACATTTCTCACGATGTGAAGAAGAAACAGTCTAGACCTACCCCTTCCTCTTTTCAGTATGGCGTCCAATAGGGACCAGCTTAGCCTGAAAAGGCTTCGCAATGAAGAGATTAAGGCTTTGTTGGGTCCCTGTATGATAAGCTTCGCCATTCCCCTGTTGATACCAGGGTTGACCATAACTCTTGTAGCCTTCAGTGATGAGACTGGATTTTCGAAATATGGAGCTCTACATATCGTGGGTATCCTTATATTATCAGCTGCGTGTGTGTTGTTGGTAGCAGGGTGTGTTATCAAGTGTACGTGTAAGTCTAAAGTGTTTCCTATGATGCAAGTTGCTTCTCACAAAGTTACGACTCATGAAAAGCCAAAACAAGTTGTAAGCGTGGCCTTAACTAGAGATCGATTACCTCCCTTGAATGGCCCCCTTCCGGGAGGGTCTTCGATACTACGTGACCAAATTCCTAAAACGGAAAGGAGGGTCCCATCGTGGAGGTTATCTGGGACAGATTCAGGGAGTGATTCTGGGGACATAACAGTTTCTGCCTTGGAAGACAATCTATACTCTTCGCGATCGGAGAAGAATAAGTTACACGGGCTTCCTGCTAACAATTTCATGTTGGAACCGTCCAATAACAACACTGATAAAACAAAATCAGAGAGAAAAAAACAAACTATTTTGATAGAAAATACAGACTCTGGTAAGTCGTATGGCGGAACGAACACAACAAGTGCTCTTCAAGTTCAAAATGCAGCGTTAAGCATAGAGGATGAGGGACGATCAACTAAGGCCGCGCTAGCATGTCCTTCCTACACAAACATGCTGCATAACAATGGAGAACATGGGATACAAGAGGAACACAATCAGGTATCGCCAGACGAAGAGACTCGAATACGGAAGCCAGTGAGTGGCTGGGTGTCAAGACAGTCCGACGCAAAGTATGTATACAGTTGTATTTGCCTCACTTTATATTTAAGACATACAAGCCACAAAAGTCTTCTACATTTTTACGAAAAAACTACTAAATAAAAACATTGTCAATTTGGGGCATACCTTTATGAATCACTTTCGAATGGTGATTGCATCAGGTCACAGAAACAAAAGCAAATACATGATCAAAATAGAAATACAATCAAAAACAAAAACTCAACGAAGAAATAACCCCCAAACCAAACATGCATGATTAATTAATATTTCATCCGTAAAACAAACACGTGAGCATATGATAAATGTTAAAGTAGGGAATGGCATTGGAAATGATTTTCCACCGATGCATCAAGTTTCCTACAGATTCCGACCTTGAAACAAAATGTTAGTGCTGATGATAGAAGACATATTTTACAACTTGTGACATGTATACACCAAAGTCTACAGTTTCTGGAATATTGCTTGTGTTTTACTGGCTTTTGGATAGTTTTATGCCCCTCTGAATTCTTATGACCATATCAACATGCGAATCGATTAAGACAGCTTTACTAATCACTTACATATCTCTATATATTATATTACTTCTTATACATATTGATGAACGACTTCTTGTAATCGATATGCCTAAGTTGAAGTTAAACGTCTTGGACAACTTGCCATGGTTCCGATCACAAACACAAAGAAACAGATCAGCCAGAAGGGGATCGTGAATAGTGCCCATCTTGATGCCGACGCCATGTTTAAATGTCTTATTTATACTTCACATATAGATGTTGTCAATGAGGAAGTCCAGAAAATCTCATTTTCTTTTTTTCAGTTAACTCCAGAGGAGAATTGATATCATTTATGACAAACTGTTTGTGGTAAGGGACAGTAGTACTCTAAGTTTGAAATGTTTTTAGTAAAATTCATTCCAACTGTGTCAAATACTTTCTGTGAATGTAAAGCAAATCAAATTATGCCCTTATTTTTTCGGATCACTTTGAAGATTATATTAAGGATGATTTTGGAGATTGTATTTAGGAACATTTTGGAGACTTTATTAAGGGAATTGTGTAGACAGGGAAGGGATTGGTGGTACATTCGTTATTTCAGCACTATATCTCTTATTACGGTTTTTAAGGAAAAATTGTTTTTCAACAAACGTTTGTGTCCTCGAGGGTGTTTCCAAATTGGTTAAGTCTAAGACTTGTCATAATTTCAGGTTTAGGGCGGTAGGCATATGACCAAGTTCGCACAAGAATATGTGGTTGTTGATATCTGAAATGTTACAATCCTGACATCAGGATATAGTGGTTGGTATCGGGATGTGACTGCCCACACAGCAAGATACAGTGGTTGTTACTTGAATCTTACAATCTTCACAGCAAGATATAGTGTTGTTTTAATAGGAATGGTACAATCTTCACATCAAGGTATGGTTGTTTGAATAGGAATGTTACAAACCTTACACCATTGAATAGGAATGTTACATTCCTCACATTACGATATAGTGGCCAGTATCGGGATGTAGCCATCCTAACAGCAGGAAAAATTGCTGGTTGACATTGCAATGTTACAATCCTGACATCAAGATATATTGGCCAGTATCGGGATGTGGCCATCCTCACAGCAGGATATGCTGGTTGACATTCAGTGTTACAATCCTGACATCAAGATATAGGGGTTTGTGTTGAGATATTGCAATTCTCACAGCAGGATATGCTTGTTGACATTGCAATGTTACAATCCTGACATCAAGATATAGGGGTTTGCATTGAGATATTGCAATTCTCACAGCAAGATATGCTGGTTGACATTGCAGTGTTACAATCCTGACATCAAGATATAGGGGTTTGTGTTGAGATATTGCAATTCTCACAGCAGGATATGCTGGTTGACATTGCAGTGTTACAATGCTGACATCAAGATATAGGGGTTTGTATTGAGATATTGCAATTCTCACAGCAAGATATGATGGTTGGGGTCGGAATTCTGTTAATCCCGAAGTATTTGAAGTTTATAACTACAAGAAGGTGTATTAATTATTCGTTTGGAACATGTATCCTGATTATAGAACAATATATCATACCATGTATAAACGTCGACCATAATTTTGGCTTATCAGTTCGTTTCACGACTCTTACCGATGTTGAATCGTTTCATTGTTAATTTTACGTAAATTGGAATAACCTTCTTGGACCTATGATCAAATTGAGCAATAGTTGTGGATTGCCCTGCAATACAACCAGGTACGTATGATGACTGGGTGAGTCAGACCATTCATATTTTCATATTAACATACAAAAATACACGCATAAAATCCCATACAGTCTCTTTGTAAAATATAGTTCTGATTAATTGATAATCATCTGAATTCTAACTAGCCATGTTCTATGTTATACCGGGATACTTAAGTACACTTGCTTCAGTGCCAGAAATGAGCTACCATTCATGGACATCAAACAGACGATCTGGTGGTATCTGTCATGGTGTCAGTGGATGTGTCTGTGATGGTGTCAGTGATGGTATGTGTGGATGTATCTGTTATGGCGTTGTGGACGTTTCACACAGAGAAACACACCCGCACACACAGAGATACTCAAACACACGCGCGCAGAGGGAGATACTCAAACACACGCGCACACACAGAGATACTCAAACACACGCGCGCACACAGACACACACACGCAGAGAGAGATACTAAAACACGCGCGCACACAGACACACACACGTAGAGAGAGATACTAAAACACGCGCGCACACAGACACACACACGTAGAGAGAGATACTAAAACACACGCGCACACACAGACACACGCTTCTCTCCTGTTCACTAAACCTCCTCACCGTTTCCTATGTTCATGCTATATGATATCGTCAAGTGATATTAACACAAAATAAATGAATCAGTTACAAATACCAAGTTTGAGAATAAATATTCAATTAGAGATGTACAGATCAACCCAGCTTATTGTCTTTTTTTATGAGTTTTAAGGTCTTATAAAACGTCATGTATTCATTTCATTGTGTTGTCAATCAACACACAGCCAGAGATTACCATGGTATCAAAACTACCAAGCACGTTATAAGCCTAAACGTGGAGTCCAGATCTTGACACACACCCTAAAAGCCCCTGACCCCATACTGCAAAAATGAAACAAACACACAAACCCCCTTCCAAGAAACAAAAGAAATAAAACCAAACCCCCACCCCCAAAAACAAACCCCCAAAACAACAACCTAAAACAACAACCCCAAAAACAAAACAAAACCAGAATAATAACAAATAAAAACAAAAACAAGGAAACAAGCAAAGGAACAAACAACACCCCCTAAAACCCACACCCCAACCCCCATTCCCCAAAACACCAAAAACAACAACAAAAAACAAACAACAATAACAAAGAAAACCTCCATAAAAACCAACCAAAAAAACAAACAAAAAAACCCCAAATGAATTTGATAATGTCCTCCACATGTCTACCAGTTCAGATTCATTTTCATATGCTAGTAATTAATACCTTGGTCACAAAGAATTGACATGAAGTATAAGCGACGGGTTAGGGAGAAAGACTGTCGAAACATATACAATCTAAGAATGAGCCCATAAAATCCCTGAAGTCGGCGATATCAGATCTGAGAAGTGAAAACAGAGTAGAACAGGAAATGTCTTATCTATACATTCCACATTTAGATGTTGTCAGTGAAAATAGCATCTTCTGTTTTCAATAGACTACAGAGGAAAAACTGATATTGATGAGGTGATTACTAGCAATGAAAATACAAACACTGCCAAGAAAACCCTGCCCGATTTTGTTGTTCTTCTTAGACAGAAACAATATTTATAATTTCTGAATACTGACCAGCGAGCAGTGACTGCGAGTGAAGCCGGGATACTTAAGTAGACTTGCTTCAGTGCCTGATATGAGATGAAGATATTATTAATGGGCATCAAACAGACGACCTGTTGGTATGTGTGGGTGTATCTGTGTTGGTATGTGTGGGTGTGTCTGTGATTGTATGTGTGGGTGTGTCTGTGATTGTATGTGTGGGTGTGTCTGTGATTGTATGTGTGGGTGTGTCTGTGATTGTATGTGTGGGTGTGTCTGTGTTGGTATGTGTGGGTGTCTGTGATGGTATGTGTGGTGTGGTGTATCTGTGTTGTGTGTATGTGTGTGGGTGTGTCTGTGTTGGTATGTGTGGGTGTATCTGTGATGGTATGTGTGGGTGTATCTGTGTTGGTATGTGTGGGTGTGTCTGTGATGGTATGTGTGGGTGTGTCTGTGATGGTATGTGTGGGTGTGTCTGTGTATGTGTGGGTGTATCTGTGTTGGTATGTGTGGGTGTATCTGTGTTGGTATGTGTGGGTGTGTCTGTGTTGGTATGTGTGGGTGTGTCTGTGATGGTATGTGTGGGTGTGTCTGTGATTGTATGTGTGGGTGTGTCTGTGATTGTATGTGTGGGTGTGTCTGTGATTGTATGTGTGGGTGTATCTGTGTTGGTATGTGTGGGTGTATCTGTGTTGGTATGTGTGGGTGTATCTGTGTGTATGTGTGTGGGTGTATCTGTGTTGGTATGTGTGGAGTATGTGTGGGTGTGTCTGTGATGGTATGTGTGGGTGTGTCTGTGTTGGTATGTGTGGGTGTATCTGTGTTGGTATGTGTGGGTGTATCTGTGTTGGTATGTGTGGGTGTGTCTGTGTTGGTATGTGTGGGTGTGTCTGTGTTGGTATGTGTGGGTGTATCTGTGATGGTATGTGTGGGTGTGTCTGTGTTGGTATGTGTGGGTGTGTCTGTGTTGGTATGTGTGGGTGTATCTGTGTTGGTATGTGTGGGTGTGTCTGTGTTGGTATGTGTGGGTGTATCTGTGATGGTATGTGTGGGTGTGTCTGTGATGGTATGTGTGGGTGTATCTGTGTTGGTATGTGTGGTGTGTATCTGTGTCTGTGGGTATGTGTGGGTGTGTCTGTGATGGTATGTGTGGGTGTGTCTGTGTTGGTATGTGTGGAGTGTATCTGTGTTAGTATGTGTGTGTGTCTGTGTTGGTATGTGTGGGTGTATCTGTGATGGTATGTGTGGGTGTATCTGTGTTGGTATGTGTGGGTGGGTGATGGTATGTGTGGGTGTATCTGTGTGGTATGTGTGGAGTGTATCTGTGTTGGTATGTGTGGGTGTGTATCTGTGTTGGTATGTGTGGGTGTATCTGTGATGGTATGTGTGGGTGTATCTGTGATGGTATGTGTGGGTGTATCTGTGATGGTATGTGTGGGTGTATCTGTGTTGGTATGTGTGGGTGTGTCTGTGTTGGTATGTGTGGGTGTATCTGTGTTGGTATGTGTGGGTGTATCTGTGTTGGTATGTGTGGGTGTATGTCTGTGATGGTATGTGTGGGAATGTGTCTGTGTTGGTATGTGTGGGTGTATCTGTGTTGGTATGTGTGGGTGTATCTGTGTTGGTATGTGTGGGTGTATCTGTGTTGGTATGTGTGGGTGTATCTGTGATTGTATGTGTGGGTGTGTCTGTGTGTTGGTATGTGTGGGTGTATCTGTGTTGGTATGTGTGGGTGTATCTGTGATGGTATGTGTGGGTGTATCTGTGGGTTGTAGTATGTGTGGGTGTGTCTGTGATGGTATGTGTGGGTGTGTCTGTGTGAAGGTATGTGTAGGTGTGTCTGTGTTGGTATGTGTGGATGTGTGTGTGTGTGGTGGGTGTGTGTTCTGGTATGTGTGGGTGTATCTGTGTTGGTATGTGTGGGTGTATCTGTGATGGTATGTGTGGGTGTGTCTGTGATGGTATGGTATGTGTGGTGTGTCTGTGATGGTATGTGTGTGGGGTGTGTCTGTGTTGGTATGTGTGGGTGTGTCTGTGTTGGTATGTGTGGGTGTATCTGTGTTTGAGTATGTGGGTGTGTCTGTGTTGATATGTATGTGTGTGTGTGTCTGTGATGGTATGTGTGGGTGTATCTGTGATGGTATGTGTGGGTGTATCTGTGATGGTATGTGTGGGTGTATCTGTGATTGGTATGTGTGGGTGTATCTGTGATTGGTATGTGTGGGTGTATCTGTGATGGTATGTGTGGGTGGTGTATCTGTGATGGTATGTGTGGAGTGTATCTGTGATGGTATGTGTGGGTGTATCTGTGTGTCTCTGTTGGTATGTGTGGGTGTGTCTGTGATGGTATGTGTGGGTGTGTCTATCTGTGTGTCTGTGAGGTATGTGTGGGTGTATCTGTGATGAGTATGTGTGGGTGTGTATCTGTGATGGTATGTGTGGGTGTGTCTGTGATGTTATGTATGTGTAAGATGTGTCTGTGTTGGTATGTGTGGAGTGTATCTGTGAAGGTATGTGTGGGTGTATCTGTGATGGTATGTGTGGGTGTATCTGTGATGGTATGTGTGGGTGTATCTGTGATGGTATGTGTGGGTGTATCTGTGATGGTAGTATGTGTGTGGGTATCTGTGATGGTATGTGTGGGTGTATCTGTGTTAGTATGTGTGGGTGTGTCTGTGTGTGGTATGTGTGGGTGTATCTGTGATGAGTATGTGTGGGTGTATCTGTGATGGTATGTGTGGGTGTGTCTGTGATGAAGTATGTGTGGGTGTATCTGTGATGGTATGTGTGGGTGTGTCTGTGATGGTATGTGTGGGTGTATCTGTGTTGGTATGTGTGGGTGTATCTGTGTGTGGGTGTGATGAGTATGTGTATGGAATGTATCTGTGATTGGTGTGGGTGTATCTGTGATGGTATGTGTGGGTGTATCTGTGATGGTATGTGTGGGTGTATCTGTGATGGTATGTGTGGGTGTGTCTGTGATGGTATGTGTGGGTGTGTCTGTGATGGTATGTGTGGGTGTATCTGTGATGGCATGTGTGGGTATCTGTGATGGTATGTATATAGGAGGTGTATCTGTGATGGTATGTGTGGGTGTGTCTGTGATGGTATGTGTGGGTGTATCTGTGATGGTATGTGTGGGTGTATCTGTGATGGTATGTGTGGGTGTATCTGTGATGGTATGTGTGGGTGTATCTGTGATGGTATGTGTGGGTGTATCTGTGTTGGTATGTGTGGGTGTATCTGTGATGGTATGTGTGGGTGTGTCTGTGATGGTATGTGTGGGTGTGTCTGTGTTGGTATGTGTGGGTGTGTCTGTGATGGTATGTGTGGGTGTGTGTCTGTGTTGGTATGTGTGGGTGTGTCTGTGATGGTATGTGTGGGTGTATCTGTGATGGTGTGTGTGGGTGTGTCTGTGTGATGGTATGTGTGGGTGTATCTGTGTGATGGTATGTGTGGGTGTATCTGTGATGGTATGTGTGATGGTATGTGTATGGTGTATCTGTGATGGTATGTGTGGGTGTATCTGTGATGGTATGTGTGTGGGTGTATGTGTCTGTGATGGTATGTGTGGGTGTATGTGTCTGTGATGGTATGTGTGGGTGTATCTGTGTTGGTATGTGTGTATCTGGTGTGTCTGTGATGGTATGTGTGGGTGTGTGTCTGTGATGGTATGTGTGGGTGTATCTGTGATGGTATGTGTGGGTGTATCTGTGATGGTATGTGTGGGTGTATCTGTGATGGTATGTGTGGGTGTATCTGTGATGGTATGTGTGGGTGTATCTGTGTTGGTATGTGTGGGAATTGTATCTGTGTTGGTATGTGTGGGTGTATCTGTGATGGTATGTGTGGGTGTATCTGTGTTGGTATGTGTGGGTGTATGTGTGTTGGTATGTGGGTGTGTCTGTGAGTTGGTATGTGTGGGTGTATCTGTGTTGGTATGTGTGGGTGTATCTGTGTTGGTATGTGTGTGGTATGTGTGGGTGGCATGTGTGGGTGTATGTGTGTTGTGTTGTATGTGTGCGTGTATCTGTGTTGGTATGTGTGGTGTGTCTGTGTTGGTATGTGTGGGTGTATCTGTGGCTATGTGTGGTATGTGTGTGTGGGTGTGTCTGTGTTGGTATGTGTGGGTGTATGTGTGTGTGTTGGTATGTGTGTGGTGTGTCTGTGTTTGTATGTGTGGGTGTGTCTGTGTTGGTATGTGTGGGTGTATCTGTGTTGGTATGTGTGGGTGTATGTGTGTGTGTGTGGGTGTGATGGTATGTGTGGGTGTGTGTGTGTTGGTATGTGTGGGTGTATGCGTTGGTGTATGTGTGTTGGTATGTGTGGGTGTATCTGTGTTGGTATGTGTGGGTGTGTCTGTGTTGGTATGTGTGGGTGTATGGTGTATCTGTGTTGGTATGTGTGGGTGTGTCTGTGTTGGTATGTGTGGTTGTATGGTGTATCTGTGTTGGTATGTGTGGGTGTGTCTGTTAACACCAGATTTTGAATGAGCTCGCAGGGTATTCTGAAAACAAATCAAGACCATACATCGTCCGACAGTGTTGTTGGTTGTATATCTACATTACGAGCATAAGCAAATAATGTTATCTCCTCAAATGAGTGTTTCTTAAAGCTTCCTTATCAGTAGGTCTGTATGCACAGGTTATCACTGTCAACTCATGATGTAGTTTTCAACCTACGGTGCCTAGGGGCGCTAGGTGGTTTTCCTATCCACTTAACATATCAGATTACCGACCCCTACTAGGGGAACAGAGGTGATTTGAAGTGTGGGTGACACCACACGTTTTGACACTTCTGTTACGGGTGTAAGAGGGTATTCATATTTCTACCAGCTGACGTCCGTCACCGGATGTGGGTAGTGACAGCATTGTAAAGAATATCAAGATGGTCAGAGGCGGGATAGCTTTCGACAGCTCACATATCAGCCCCTTATAGGTTGCTTAAGGGGAGATATTCCAGAACTTAAACATGATTGTAATATAAGAATGGAGGGAAGTTGTTGAGAAAACATGCAGTGTTTTCACAAAGAAAACATCCTTTTATACATACATTCAGTAACAAAATTATCTTTCATGCTATAGACATGCGTCAAGGTACAGTAACTGAATGCTCCAACATTATCTTTCATGCTATAGACATGCGTCAAGGTACTGTAACTGAATGCTCCAACATTATCTTTCATGCTATAGACATGCGTCAAGGTACTGTAACTGAATGCTCCAACATTATCTTTCATGCTATAGACATGCGTCAAGGTACTGTAACTGAATGCTCCAACATTATCTTTCATGCTATAGACATGCGTCAAGGTACTGTAACTGAATGCTCCAACATTACCTTTAGCACCTTTTGCCAAATATGTAATGATGAAATATATCCGGGTATGATATATGGATAAAAAATGTGCAACATCAACATTCATTCGTTAAGAGTCGGTTGGCAAGGGAACCAACTAGACAGGTTGTCTCTGCGGAAGATTGTGTGGGACAAGTTCTCTCACACCCTGTTTGGTGCAAATATCAGACATCTACACCGTAAAATAACCAGTCTCGGGTTTCTGCCGTAAAAGGTGTAAAAGGTAACATAGTGGAGACAATTATAAGAATGGATATGTGGATGAAAATCTGTGAGAACACCAGGTGTTCGTGAAAGAGGTAAGCATGTCCTGCTCTACCCGTATGACATATCGTGTCATGTCATGTGTACGTTTTATGTGGTTGCACAATGTTGGAAGCTTGTCATGCCATATATTTTATATACAACGAATGACAATGAAATGAGAATGTTTTGATATCATGCTGGTACAATGTATTAACATGCAGTATAATTTTCCGTGAAGATTAAAACTACTCTTCAGCAACCCGTGCTTGTCGTAAGAGGCGACTTTCGGGATCGAGATGTCGGTTTCACAGGAGACCATATAATAGGTTCCTGGTTACACTGGCGAGGTTGATGCATGTCATCGTGTCCCTATAGCGAACATCGATGTTGAAGACATCAATCACTTGACTGCCTACAATATTGCTGAATCTGGCGTGCAACAACCCAAAAAACAACCTGGTTTAATCACCACATTGTGTTTGTAGGTTGATGGGGGCTTCCAAGATTTCACCCGAAACTCTCTCCCACTCGGAATCATCAGAGGTTACCGACGACCGTGATGCTGATGATGATGACGACGACGCTACACTTACTGAAGCTTCCAGAAACTGCAGCACTGTGCCGGAGATAGCTGACCTTGACCGAGATGACGCTGTGGAGGTCGATAGGTTTAACAATGTATGGAGGGGAGAAAGTCAGAACTCTGTTGAAATATCCAGCGTGTTGTCTCAAGAGGAATACTCAGAGGAGTCTCTATCAGTTGTGTCCAAGGATCAGTTGGAGATCGCGGAACCAAGCGGGTCTAGGGGCCGAGCGTCCACCGACAGTGCTATGGAGAGCGGGGGTGACCACTCCAGAGCTCTTTCACACAGGATCAGTGACAGAGTGGAGACAAACGGTCGGCTGATGGAAGATCTTGAGGGTGGGGGTGAACGACCCATACCTCCGTCCCGCAGAGTTAGTGACAGAGTTGAGGCCAGAGGTCGGCTGGGAGACAGTCTGGAGGGTGTTCAGCCTAGGGCTCTGCCCCGTAGAGTCAGTGACACCAGCTTCCGGTGATGTCTGAAGAGAAGGGAGACAACTCTGTAATTTAATGCTACGTATGCTACGTATTAACGCCTATCTCAGGGCAGCCTTCGGAGTGTATAATGAGCTATGATGCTACCTTGTACGTGCCTATCTCAGGGCAGGGGTCGCAGTGTACAATGAGCTGCCTATCTCAAGGTACGGTTATATATTACAATCTGATGCGAGGCTTCTTTAAGTACACTGTCTACGGGTACAGTTCCGACTGTACAATGTACACTGACGGTATCTACAGGTCCCTTCTCAGGGCAGAGTTCCAGGCTTTTGCTATGCTTCAAGACATCCCGTTGACCTGTGGGTGTATTTGTTGTTCTTTCACAAACTAGCAGTATTACTTACAACGACACCGCTGTGATACGCAAATAGTAGGGCAGATATACCTTTTTATCTGTCAACGGATTCTCATGTTTTTATGCTTCACCTACTTTATACATACTTGTGAAACCAGTGTTTGTATGTAAATACAAAGCAAAGAATATTTTTTTGTATCTAAGATATTTACATCATTCTCATCTTGCCACAAATCAAAACTATTTGTCTACTGTTAAATGACACATTAAACACATTTATTAACTAAAAACGGCTCACCAGGACCTATACTTTGTGTCATGACAATTTGATAAACATGATTCAGAGTTTCAAGGATATGAGTTACAAAACATTATGTTTTAGGTATCGCCTTTTTAATAAAGGAACGTTGTGAAGAACAATGATTAACTGATCGTGATGAAACATTCATTGCTAACATGTCCCGTCGGAACTGTTGATCACAAGTCCAATTTCGAGATGATCAGACATCGGAGTATCAATATGTATGCCCTCAAATTCAATGATGGAAGTATAAAAGGAGATACACTGTGGTTTTACTTAGTTAAATGAAAATACATTAATATTTTTATGAAGTATTGATAACTGATATACATTTGTTCACTTCTGTTCCCCCCATTCTGACACCATGTCTAACATCTGGCATTATACATCTCACCCACACATCCAAAGATCGCCATGTAACTTGTTTGACTGTTGCCAGTTGTACATATCTACTTTACGAGTGACAACTCATGTCATCCATTGTGAATCGAGTGTGGTGTCATATATCAGTAATTGCATTATCTTAGTATTTAGCGATCATGATATATTGATCGATATATAAGATGTTGCGTTACCGAGATTGTATGGGTATTTTTATTATGCGATGTTATTTCTTGAAGTAGTAATGCCACAATGAAATGACTCAATAAATTGTTCAATGTTAGAGTGGGCCTTCCTAGATTTCATAGGGCAATTTGCGTCTATGTTTTTCTTAATTAACACACTTCCACTGACAGATCTATCGAAACTTTCTTAGAAAGTTAGCCAGTAGAGTTTTGGGCACACAGGAATTGTATCAATGCATCAGGAGCTTAACTGAAGTACAAGCAGGTTGAGCTAATTTACATATTTATCGGATAAGATGCTAACTGTGTAATAAATTTAAAAGACTGTATTACTTATTTCCAAAAGATTAGTCTAGAGAAGCAGCTTGGTGCCATGGATAATATCAACACAGTGTTTCCTTAGCTGATGAATACACATATATTTCTGCAACCACCTTAATGTAGCAAACCAGATTATATTTTTAACATGTTTATGAGGGATGAAGATGCTTATCGGAGATATTTATTGTATTTAATAACAAATACCGGCATAGAGATTTTTGACAAATAACAGAAGGTATTTGTGGAGTGCTTGTTGTCTGATTTGTCTTGAAAAGTCTCTCCTAGGGGGCGTCGTCAATGAATTATTTGGATTCTTTATAACTTTGCACATCCAAAGGTCATTTTTGCATATGACATTAACGTCAAAGTGTCCATTGCTCCGATATCGCTGATGTCGATGGATACCAAAAATACATGATGTAAATGTCCACACAACCTTCACACCTTTATCATACCGATGTCCACAGAACTGCTAAGAAGTACCATATAAGTTGTTCACTAGTCACGAGGGGGACATGGGTTGATGTACCCTCTATGTTAACATAAACAAACAGAGGGTACATCAACCCATGCGCCCCGAGGGGCCAGTGAACAACGCATTTATCTTACCGAACACCTCAATGTTAATTTTGAACTGTTTTGACGCACGGGCATTAGATCATTATAAGGAGTACCGGAGTTAGGCATGAGCCCAAACACTCCTAACACGTAGTACCTAACGAATTCCCACAGTTCGGCATTTCCAGCGGGTAACATAGAAAATGTTACTCGCTTGTAAGCGGGGTACATTTATTGGCTTAGCCAATCAGAAAACGACATTTATATGTGAGGTAAGATAAATGTCTATATATAGCTCATACGTAAAGAATATTGTGGAGATCTATTCTTGTAATGTCCAAAGAGCCTTATGCAAATATTGTTAATGTCTTCAGAACATATAAGTGTGAAATATTTATGCAGATGATATACATGTCCACAGACAGATCATACGTAACAGCATTTAACATAATAAATGCTCATAGGGAAATGAACAATCATTGTCAGCACAGATAAGTTTATGTTGTGTTGTCCACTAAACTAAAACGAACATTCTGCTAACACCCAAAGAGCTTATACGTTTATATTGTTTATGTTCATACATCTCCTACACTTTATAACATATATAAACTGTTATATGCCTGTAGAACTCTGAGAATGTACAAAGAGCTCATACGTAAGTACCCTGAAATGACAGTTTTGGTTGTTATGAATTTTTCACTGTGATGTTACGAGTTGTTATATCCTTGTATAAACCCGTGGGATACATCAACAGTTACCTGCTCCAGGTTTGTTATGAAAAGTTGCTCTATTTTCTGTTATGACGTAAATACTTCACAGAAGGACCAATTTCGAATAAAATTGTAAACACTTATTTTGAGGGTGTTATGTTTTTTTAATTGCAGCATATTAAAGTATTTTTGTCCATTATAAAGAACACCTTTCTGCTACTCTAGCATTCAAGAACAGTTTCTACCAAAACTTCAAAACTGTACATACATTCAACGAACTAGATATTGCAGAGTAATGTTTTTGAAACGACCGGATGGAAGACAGTGTATTAGATACGCTCTGCTAATCTTTAGTGAACTACTGGGAAACATTGAAAAACATTACAGGAAACACTGAGCTCTCCTCAGTGGTGTTTCCTCCACTATGATACTGGGACATGGCATCAAGGCGTTACACGAGCTGCTGTTGAGCCCCTCATTACAGTTATTGAGACAGGTAATGTTGTTTTACTACTCTTTTGGTATTGATCGAGCAAGGTGCACAAGAACAGCACTGACTTAACGACTGCACCCACAACGAGAAAGGAATCCTGAAGCCTCTATTTAACTGCATGTTAACACCAATATTTCTGTCGATACCAAATATTAACATGCCGAATTATAACTGCTTGGCCCACTCGAACTGATCTCGCTGTAACTTTCTATATCAGTGACAAACCCGTTTCCATAATCATGAAATGAAACACAAATAATATCATTCTCAACTGAAACAGAACCCATTATGCGATTCCGGCAATATAATGAGTATCTGTTAATGAATCACTATCAAACAGTGATAACAGAAGGTGTTGGTTACACATGGTCGTATCGTGCCATTCCGGTTGTACCAATCACAAACAGTAAAAACAGAAGGTGTTGGTTACACATGGTGGTATCTTGCCATTCCGGTTGTACCAATCACAAACACACGCAATGACAAGGCAAAATCGAAAAACAACAAAAATATACAAAAACAATGGTAACGTTTAGTAAAAATCTAAATAGGGGAATATATCTGTCAAATTTTGAAATGTCGTCCACATGCCTACCATAAAGAGTTGTGAAGTTTTACCAAGGTCTTGAATGTTGTGATATGTTTTTACAACAATTCGTCGTACGGCGCCCTTTGAATTCTTCGTAGAAAAAGCATGCTCGATTACACTTAAAAACGAAGTGAAATGTAGATTCTAAATGTTAAAACGCGAGTGTTGGGGAATTAGCTCGCTTGGCAAGAGGTCTGACTATACCAACCCACACACAACACAACACCTGAGTAAAATAAGCAAGAGTTTATTACACAGCAGTCACTGAACGATTTTACATAATCAGTCAACAACAGCATAGTTTACAATTAATTATTAAAACATGTTCACAATGCAATCAGATATCAAAGTACATAAACAACACATGTAGATTCGTTACACACGACAGATACTACATTAATCGCGATGCATATTCCAATGTACACAACAATAGTTCAGTACACTACACATCACCCCAGTGGGCGTTCATGCAATCTACATTCTGTAACGGTCCCAAACAGCATAGTGTTCACATGGTAATACAATAGGTAAAATATCCGACACACTATGTTATAAACATTCTATAATAGTCACTGTAGTGTCAATTAGTACTAAATAAACAATCCTAAACGGTAATAGAGAAGATATGAGAAACATACTAAGGGATGCCTCGTTCCACATAGACCTGAAGGTACTGCCAAGGGTGGTAACTTATAGTTAAGGTATTTACAATAGGTTAAAGTTAACATAGAATAACAATAGTATGTCAAACTAGAAGGAAGTAAAGTTTCTTACCTGAGTGAATTTGCTAGACAGCCACCCCCTTATTTGTGAGTGTCATCCGTAATATAAATCTATTCTAGCTATCGCAGACAATCGCGTTTACAGATTGTTATTGTGAACGTGAGATTATGTCATTTAGTTGGACCGAAGCATCGATGGCCAGTCGCGAGTATGCAACGAAGGTATATGTGGCACGCACGTGATTTTACCAACGTGGAATACAAACAGCCGTAAAGACAGATAAACGTAATGCACCTTGGTTCTGTTAACTTTAGAGATACTGGTCCCGGATTAAGTCCGATGCTCGTTATCAATGTGACCCTTGGCAGGTTTCAGATTGAGGAACGTAGTCGGTTAGTCTGTAATATTTCCAGTTTTCAATAACTCATATCGTTATAAAATATTGGTAAAACTTTGTCTTGTTTTTCCGTGTTAATAGTATCCCCCTGTTCTTTTAAAATTTCGTCCTGAAATTTCAATAAACAAAAATGACATCATACAGTACATTACGAGTGATGAGTAAATTGCGGTACGGAAACAACTGGTACCGCGGATCCATGATGGCTGACGAGAACATGTGTACAGGCATTGATAAATAGTCAAATGATCGTAATGGTTTTAGATAAGATATACAGGAACGTACAAGTAAACACATAAGTCGAATTGCCAACATCGGTGTAGCAAATATAACAATAATAAGTTCAACGGAATTTCTGACGTGTACACACAAAACACAGGTGAGCGGCTTTCCAGCTTGTACAAACAAAACACTGGACGTTTCCCCCGAGCGGCAAAATCCTGTTCGTGGCTGACCATATAGTCGGAATACCTGACTGATAAGTACATATATGACATATAGAAACAAAAACATAATGTGCGCAATGCTTCGTCGTTTGCATATGAATGTAATATTTTCATGATAGCAGTAAGATCCTTGAAGTTGAGAGTCTTATAGTGTGAGCCTAGACTCGGCAAGGCTAGCAGAAGTTGTCATCTGCTCTAAACAAAGTAAGGACATGAAGAGAAGGGAACCTAACCAACTTCAAAAGCCTAAACTGACATATAATGAAAAAATCATTCAAGTGAATTCGGCTCGACGATATTTCTACGAATCGTTTATGTGAGTCAGGGACCCGAAGTTACTTACTTCCGCCGGTATCATAGTGAAGAGTAAACTCACAGAGGCGAAACGAAGTACATGTAGTACGATACAGACTGGGTATACAGTCTCCACTAAGTAGCTCGGTGAATATGCCTAGCAATTGGTCTCCATAACATGGGTATTCTTGTACAGAAACTGTTACGACAGGGAACGATATGTCATATCTTTCATAATGAGTACTTGTATATTTGATGCTCACATGTTCAAAAAGGATGACATGAAAATGTAAGCAGGAAATCATATTGTATTGAATAGTTTATGGAAAGCTATTATCTATAGTGACGGTTATAGACCTACAAAGTATGAGAAAAATCCTAGAAACCGGGAGTCTGGTTTGTATGGGAAGACTCGGATCCCGCAGATAACGTTGATCTGCACTAAATGCGTACATGTGTAGGGCGTAGGGTGTGACCAGATCGTACCGTAGAGTAAGAACCTAGCCGATTCCAACAACTTAATCTGATAAAGATGTATGTCTGATAAAATCACATAGATTACAATACATACTCTATATATGAAAACATGACAAATATGAACACAACGAAGCAATGACCGGAGAACATACAACATACCTCACATAAACAAGAACGTCCTTGAGAAGTTCACGTACACAGTTCACGGTGAGAGTCAGAACCAAAGTTCACAGATATTGTCACACACATCGGAAGAAACTTGCAGATGATTCGTGATGTATGCCTAGGTTGACTTGAACTTGAAAGTTGGTTCACTCACATGAATGTTGGGTTACCGATGATGTCCTGATTGTTGATTATCGGCTGACATCTTGATGATGACCGGGTTGTCTGGGCTTCTGCCTCTGGTCATCTTCTTCTGTGATCCATGATGACGACCGCCATGACGCTGCCTTTGTCGTCCATCATGTCAACTACCGGTGCTTTACTGCGATATGGACCGTGTAGGAAGTGGGACCCCATATATAGTGACTTGAGGAGTACCTGTAGTGTTGGTATCTGGGGCATTGGTTTGCGGGATCCTCCAGCTGCTCGTCTGTTCCGCCCGGTTCTGTGGTGGAGTCTTGGGTTGTCTATGGATGGGTCGTCTCGGTCCTGCGTCAGGTGTTGCAATGTTTGTGGGTTGGTGTGTCGCCATTGTCACTTTCGGTCCCCCTCCACTTATTAAGAGCGAGCTGAAGTTTCAACTCGCTCAGCAGAGGTACCAGTGGCACAACCAACCCACACAACAAAACATGTTCACAATGCAATCAGATATCAAAGTACATAAACAACACATGTAGATTCGTTACACACGACAGATACTACATTAATCGCGATGCATATTCCAATGTACACAACAATAGTTCAGTACACTACACATCACCCCAGTGGGCGTTCATGCAATCTACATTCTGTAACGGTCCCAAACAGCATAGTGTTCACATGGTAATACAATAGGTAAAATATCCGACACACTATGTTATAAACATTCTATAATAGTCACTGTAGTGTCAATTAGTATTAAATAAACAATCCTAAACTGTAATAGAGAAGATATGAGAAACATACTTAAGGGATGCCTCGTTCCACATAGACCTGAAGGTACTGCCAAGGGTGGTAACTTATAGTTAAGGTATTTACAATAGGTTAAAGTTAACATAGAATAACAATAGTATGTCAAAGTAGAAGGAAGTAAAGTTTCTTACCTGAGTGAATTTACTAGACAGCCACCCCTGAGTTGTGACTGTCATCCGTAATATATCTATCTATTCTAGCTATCGCAGACAATCGCGTTTACAGATTGTTATTGTGAACGTGAGATTATGTCATTTAGTTGGACCGAAGCATCGATGGCCAGTCGCGAGTATGCCACGAAGGTATATGTGGCACGCACGTGATTTTACCAACGTGGAATACAAACAGCCGTAAAGACAGATAAACGTAATGCACCTTGGTTCTGTTAGCTTTAGAGATACTGGTCCCGGATTAAGTCCGATGCTCGTTATCAATGTGACCCTTGGCAGGTTTAAGATTGAGGAACGTAGTCGGTTAGTCTGTAATATTTCCAGTTTTCAATAACTCATATCGTTATAAAATATTGGTAAAACTTTGTCTTGTTTTTCCGTGTTAATAGTATCCCCTGTTCTTTTAAAATTTCGTCCTGAAATTTCAATAAACAAAAAATGACATCATACAGTACATTACGAGTGATGAGTAAATTGCGGTACGGAAACAACTGGTACCGCGGATCCATGATGGCTGACGAGAACATGTGTACAGGCATTGATAAATAGTCAAATGATCGTAATGGTTTTAGATAAGATATACAGGAACGTACAAGTAAACACATAAGTCGAATTGCCAACATCGGCGTAGCAAAATATAACAATAACAAGTTCAACGGAATTTCTGACGTGTACACACAAAACACAGGTGAGCGGCTTTCCAGCTTGTACAAACAAAACACTGGACGTTTCCCCCGAGCGGCAAAATCCTGTTCGTGGCTGACCATATAGTCGGAATACCTGACTGATAAGTACATATATGACATATAGAAACAAAAACATAATGTGCGCAATGCTTCGTCGTTTGCATATGAATGTAATATTTTCATGATAGCAGTAAGATCCTTGAAGTTGAGAGTCTTATAGTGTGAGCCTAGACTCGGCAAGGCTAGCAGAAGTTGTGATCTGCTCTAAACAAAGTAAGGACATGAAGAGAAGGAACCTAACCAACTTCAAAAGCCTAAACTGACATATAATGAAAAAATCATTCAAGTGAATTTGGCTCGACGATATTTCTACGAATCGTTTATGTGAGCCAGGGACCCGAAGTTACTTACTTCCGCCGGTATCATAGTGAAGAGTAAACTCACAGAGGCGAAACGAAGTACATGTAGTACGATACAGACTGGGTATACAGTCTCCACTAAGTAGCTCGGTGAATATGCCTAGCAATTGGTCTCCATAACATGGGTATTCTTGTACAGAAACTGTTACGACAGGGAACGATATGTCATATCTTTCATAATGAGTACTTTGTATATTTGATGCTCACATGTTCAAAAAGGATGACATGAAAATGTAAGCAGGAAATCATATTGTATTGAATAGCTTATGGAAAGCTATTATCTATAGTGACGGTTATAGACCTACAAAGTATGAGAAAAATCCTTGAAACCGGGAGTCTGGTTTGTATGGGAAGACTCGGATCCCGCAGATAACGTTGATCTGCACTAAATGCGTACATGTGTAGGGCGTAGGGTGTGACCAGATCGTACCGTAGAGTAAGAACCTAGCCGATTTCAACAACTTAATCTGATAAAGATGTATGTCTGATAACATCACATAGATTACAATACATACTCTATATATGAAAACATGACAAATATGAACACAACGAAGCAATGACCGGAGAACATACAACATACCTCACATAAACAAGAACGTCCTTGAGAAGTTCACGTACACAGTTCACGGTGAGAGTCAGAACCAAAGTTCACAGATATTGTCACACACATCGGAAGAAACTTGCAGATGATTCGTGATGTATGCCTAGGTTGACTTGAACTTGAAAGTTGGTTCACTCACATGAATGTTGGGTTACCGATGATGTCCTGATTGTTGATTATCGGCTGACATCTTGATGATGACCGGGTTGTCTGGGCTTCTGCCTCTGGTCATCTTCTTCTGTGATCCATGATGACGACCGCCATGACGCTGCCTTTGTCGTCCATCATGTCAACTACCGGTGCTTTACTGCGATATGGACCGTGTAGGAAGTGGGACCCCATATATAGTGACTTGAGGAGTACCTGTAGTGTTGGTATCTGGGGCATTGGTTTGCGGGATCCTCCAGTTGCTCGTCTGTTCCGCCCGGTTCTGTGGTGGAGTCTTGGGTTGTCTATGGATGGGTCGTCTCGGTCCTGCGTCAGGTGTTGCAATGTTTGTGGGTTGGTGTGTCGCCATTGTCACTTTCGGTCCCCCTCCACTTATTAAGAGCGAGCTGAAGTTTCAACTCGCTCAGCAGAGGTACCAGTGGCACAACCAACCCACACAACACCCGAGACCCGAGTGAATTTACTAGACAGCCACCCCCTGAGTTGTGACTGTCATCCGTAATATATCTATCTATTCTAGCTATCGCAGACAATCGCGTTTACAGATTGTTATTGTGAACGTGAGATTATGTCATTTAGTTGGACCGAAGCATCGATGGCCAGTCGCGAGTATGCCACGAAGGTATATGTGGCACGCACGTGATTTTACCAACGTGGAATACAAACAGCCGTAAAGACAGATAAACGTAATGCACCTTGGTTCTGTTAGCTTTAGAGATACTGGTCCCGGATTAAGTCCGATGCTCGTTATCAATGTGACCCTTGGCAGGTTTAAGATTGAGGAACGTAGTCGGTTAGTCTGTAATATTTCCAGTTTTCAATAACTCATATCGTTATAAAATATTGGTAAAACTTTGTCTTGTTTTTCCGTGTTTATACAAAGACTTGAGCTGCTGGAAAAGTGCTGGACATAAAGGGAAAGTTGACTATTGTAAACTTGTAGTCATCCCTCTTGTCATGCAGTGTTGTAGAGAGTGTTGTGTCACTTTCAATCTTCATGCATTGATCTATCTATAGAGATCACATCAAACGTGTACTCAAATCACTTCATTGAAGTCCACGAAAGAATATAATTTAACATCTTATGTCTTGCCTACCAATCAATACACAAGATCTCCTCTCTATATCTTCAAACTCTTACAGCAGTGTATCAACCCCCAGAAACCTTCATTCAGCCAAAAGATTCCTCCTTTTCGTGCCTCCCTACAAGTTGAAGACATTTGGTGCCAGAGACTCCAAACACTCTGCTGCTGTGCTATTGAACTTTCCTCCCTTTCACCTCAGATACGCCCCTTCCTTGAATACTTTTAAGTCTTGGTATAAAGACCCATCTGTTCCTTAATTGCTGACAATTGTTCATCTATTTAGATGTATGCGCTTAGAGCATGCCCTTTATGGTGTGGAGTTTACCGCCATATAAGTTGCCTTACAACATTCTTATATAAATGTGAAATAGTTGAGGCAGTTTCCTTAATCTCTGTAGCTTGTTGCTCAGTTGTGTAAATATGTGGATGGGAATTTGCTATTTCATCACCACAGAACGATATCTGAGCATTGATACACCTGAAACTGAGATGAAATTCTAACTTGCTCCCAGAAATTAACAGGTCAGAACCAGAGAAAAGCACAAGTGTGGTTATATCTGTTTTCAATGTTTAACATGCTGTCCTCAATCTTTGAAGGAAGGGTAACATATGACACGATAAATTATTATCCCCAGGGACATGTATCACCACGTTTAGTAACAAATGGCCCATGGATCAAGTTTTCATTAAGTTTGATAGCGACGTACACACCTGAACATTGGAAGGTTTTGACAGAAGAAAACTTGGCTCTATTTTAGATAGCAAACCTTTCAGCAACACCTTTAGAATCCACGTGGTATTCATTCCACACGTCTCACACCAGCTGGTTTCCAACTGTTTCCCCTTGTTGGAGTATCCTAATATAGTGATGAACACTTTATATAATTGGCTTTGTTCACTAGGCAATGGGATTATGCATTTATGAGACAGGGGAACCTTGTACATTGTAGCTGTATACACTAGGCAGAGGAAATATGTACATTGTAGCTGTATACAGGGAGCTGTGTACATTGTAGCTGTATACACCAGGCAGAGGAAATATGTACATTGTAGCTGTATACAGGGAGCTGTGTACATTGTAGTTGTATACACCAGGCAGAGGAAATATGTACATTGTAGCTGTGTACAGGGAGCTGTGTACATTGTAGCTGTATACACTAGGCAGAGGAAATATGTACATTGTGGGTGTATACAGGGAGCTGTGTACATTGTAGCTGTATACACCAGGCAGAGGAAATATGTACATTGTAGCTGTATACAGGGAGCTGTGAACATTGTAGTTGTAAACACCAGGCAGAGGGAATATGTACATTGTAGCTGTATACATCAGATAAAGTAGGTGTGTACACTGTAGCTGTATACACAAGGCTGAGGCAATATTTACATTATTGCTGTATACACCAGATAAGGGAGCTGTGTACATTGTGGCTGTATACACCAGATAAGGGAGCTGTGTACATTGTGGCTGTATACACCAGATAAGGGAGCTGTATACATTGTAGCTGTATACATCAGATAAGGAGCTGTGTACATTGTATCTGTATACATCAGATAAGGGAGCTGTGTATACATTGTGGCTGTATACATCAGATAAGGACTGTATACATTGTAGCTGATACACCAGATAAGGGAGCTGTGTACATTGTTGCTGTATACACCAGATAAGGGAGCTGTGTACATTGTAGCTGTATTAACCAGATAAGGGAGCTGTGTGCATTCTAGCTGTATACATCAGATAAAGTAGGTGTGTACATTGTAGGTGTATACACCAGTAGCTGCAACAGGAGCTGTGTACACATTGTAGCAGAGGTATGTACACACCAGTAGCTGTATACACGTCAGATAAAGTAGGTGTGTACATTGTAGCTGTATACAAGGGGCAGCTGTACACTATTGCTGCACATCAGATATGGAGCTGTACATTGTACTGTATACACCAGATAAGGAGCTGTGTACATTGTAACTGTATACACCAGATAAGGAGCTGTGTACATTGTAGCTGCATACATCGGTTAAGGTGCGGTACATTGTAGCTGTAAACACCAGACAGACTGAAATAGGCACATTGTAGCTGCATACACCAGATTAGGGAGCTGTGTACATTGTAGCCCCATACACCAGATAGAGGAGCTGTGTACATTGTAACTGTATACACCAGATAAGGGAGCTGTGTACATTGTAGCTGTATACACCAGGCAGAGGAAATAGGCACATTGTAGCTGTATACATCAGATAAGTGAGCTGTGTACATTGTAGCTGTATACATGCAGATAAAGGGAGCTGTTTACATTGTAGCTGTTTACACCAGATAAGGGAGCTGTGTACATTGTAGCTGTATTCACCAGATAAAGGGAGCTGTGTACATTGTAGCTGTATACACCAGGCAGAGGAGCTATGTACATTGTAGCTGTATACACCAGATAAGGGAGCTGTGTACATTGTAGCTGTATACACAAGGCAGAGAGATATGTGTACATTGTGGCTGTATACAACCAGATAAGGGAGCTGTGTACATTGTAGGCTGTATACACCAGATAAGGGAGCTGTATACATTGTAGCTGTATACATCAGATAAGGATCTGTGTACATTGTATCTGTATACACCATCAGATAAGGGTGCCAGTATACATTGTAGCTGTATACATCAGATAAGGAGCTGTATACATTGTAGACGGTATACATCAGAAAAGGGAGCTGTGTACATTGTAGCTGTATACACCAGGCATAAGGAAATATGTACATTGTTGCTGTATACACCAGATAAGAGAGCTGTGTACATTGTGGCTGTATAACACCAGATAAGGGAGCCAGTACATTGTAGCTGCATACACCAGATAAGGAGCTGTGTACATTGTAGCTGTATACAACCAGATAAGGGAGCTGTGTACATTGTGGCTGTATACACCAGATAAGGGAGCTGTGTACATTGTGGCTGTATACACCAGATAAGGAGCTGTGTACATTGTAGCTGTATACACCACCAGATAAGGGAGGTATGTACATTGTAGCTGCATACACCAGATAAGGGAGCTGTGTACATTGTGACTGTATACACCAGATAAGGGAGGTATGTACATTGTAGCCGTATACACCAGATAAGGGAGCTGTGTACATT
The DNA here is from genome assembly GCF_003918875.1 of Haliotis rubra. Taxonomy (NCBI): domain Eukaryota; kingdom Metazoa; phylum Mollusca; class Gastropoda; order Lepetellida; family Haliotidae; genus Haliotis; species Haliotis rubra. Next base: position 34,896 of record NW_025764948.1, on the reverse strand, counting down.
GTAGCTGTATACACCAGATAAGGGAGGTATGTACATTGTAGCTGTATACACCAGATAAGGGAGCTGTGTACATTGTAGCTGTATACACCAGATAAGGGAGCTGTGTACATTGTAGCTGTATACACCAGATAAGGGAGGTATGTACATTGTAGCTGTATACACCAGATAAGGGAGCTGTGTACATTGTGGCTGTATACACCAGATAAGGGAGCTGTGTACATTGTGGCTGTATACACCAGATAAGGGAGGTATGTACATTGTAGCTGTATACACCAGATAAGGGAGCTGTGACATTGTATTGTATACACCAGATAAGGGAGGTATGTACATTGTAGCTGTATACACCAGATAAGGGAGCTGTATACATTGTAGCTGTATACACCAGGATAAGGAGGTATGTACATTGTAGCTGTATACACCAGATAAGGGAGCTGTGTACATTGTAGCTGTATACACCAGATAAGGAGCTGTGTACATTGTAGCTGTATACAAAGGCTGTAGATAAGGGCTGTAGCTGTGTAAGTGTGTACTGTATACACCAGATAAGGAGGTACGTGTACAGCATTGTAGCTGTATACACCAGATAAGGGAGCTGTGTACATTGTAGCTGTATACACCAGATAAGGGAGGTATGTACATTGTAGCTGTATACACCAGATAAGGGAGCTGTGTACATTGTGGCTGTATACACCAGATAAGGGAGCTGTATACATTGTAGCTGTATACACCAGATAAGGGAGCTGTGTACATTGTAGCTGTATACACCAGATAAGGGAGGTATGTACATTGTAGCTGTATACACCAGATAAGGGAGCTGTGTACATTGTAGCTGTATACACCAGATAAGGGAGCTGTGTACATTGTGGCTGTATACACCAGATAAGGGAGCTGTGTACATTGTGTCTGTATACACCAGATAAGGGAGGTATGTACATTGTAGCTGTATACACCAGATAAGGGAGCTGTGTACATTGTGGCTGTATACACCAGATAAGGGAGGTATGTACATTGTAGCTGTATTCACCAGATAAGGGAGCTGTGTACATTGTGGCTGTATACACCAGAAAAGGGAGCTGTATACATTGTAGCTGTATACACCAGATAAGGAAGCTGTATACATTGTAGCTGTATACATCAGATAAAGTAGGTGTGTACATTGTAGCTGTATACACCAGATAAGGGAGGTATGTACATTGTATCTGTATACACCAGATAAGGGAGGTGTGTACATTGTAGCTGTATACACCAGGTAAGCTGGAAAAGTGCTGGACATAAAGGAAAGCTGACTATTGTAAACTTGTAGTAATCCTCCTTTGTCAGTGCAGTGTTGTAGAGAGTGTTGTGTCACTTTCAATCTTCATGCATTGATCTATCTATAGAGATCACATCAAACGTGTACTCAAATCACTTCATTGAAGTCCACGAAAGAATATAATTTTAACATCTTATGTCTTGGCTCACCAATCAATACACAAGATCTCCCTCTCTATATCTTCAAACTCTTACAGCAGTGTATCAACCCCAGAAACCTCATTCAGCCAAAAAGATTCCTCCTTTTCGTGCCTCCCTACAAGTTGAAGACATTTGGTGCCAGAGACTCCAAACACTCTGCTGCTGTGCTATTGAACTTTCCTCCTTTCACCTCAGATACGCCCCTTCCTTGAATACTTTTTAAGTCTTGGTATAAAGACCCATCTGTTCCTTAATTGCTGACAATTGTTCATCTATTTAGATGTATGCGCTTTAGAGCATGCCCTTTATGGTGTGGAGTTTACCGCCATATAAGCTGCCTTACAACATTCTTATATAAATGTGAAATAGTTGAGGCAGTTTCCTTTAATCTCTGTAGCTTGTTGCTCAGTTGTGTAAATATGTGGATGGGAATTTGCTATTTCATCACCACAGAACGACATCTGAGCATTGATACATTCTGAAACTGAGATGAAATTCTAACTTGCTCCCAGAAATTAACAGGTCAGAACCAGAGAAAAGCACAAGTGTGGTTATATCTGTTTTCAATGTTTAACATGCTGTCCCTCAATCTCTTTGAAGGAAGGGTAACATACGACACGATAAATTATTATCCCAGGGACATGTATCACCACGTTTAGTAACAAATGGCCCATGGATCAAGTTTCTCATTAAGTTTGATAGCGACGCACAACAACTCCGAACATTGGAAGGCTTTTGACAGAAGAAAACTTGGCTCATTTTAGATAGCAAACCTTCAGCAACACCTTTAGAATCCACGTGGTATCCATTCCACACGTCTCACACCAGCTGGTTCAACCGTTTCCCTTGTTGAGTATCCTAATATAGTGATGAACACTTTTATATAATTGGCTTTGTTCACTAGGCAATGGATTATGCATTTATGAGACAGGGGAACCTTTGGTACATTGTAGCTGTATACACTAGGCAGAGGAAATATGTACATTGTAGCCAGGTATACAGGAGCTGTGTACATTGTAGCTGTATACACCAGGCAGAGGAAATATCTGGGCATTGGTCGGTGGATCCTCCAGCTGCTCGCCCGTTCCGCCTGGCCCCAGTGGTGGTGTGGTTCCCGGGGCTGTCTATGGATGGGTCGTCTCGGTCCTGCGTCAGGTGTTGCAATGTTTGTGGGTTGAGGTGTGTCGCCATTATTGTCACTTTCGGTCCCCCCTCCACTTAGTAAGAGCGAGCTGAAGTTTTAAGCTCAGCTCAGCAGAGGTACCGGTGGCACGAATCCAGCCCACAACACCGAGACTCCGAGTGAATCTATACTAGACAGCCACCCTGAGTTGTGACTGTTCATCCGTAATATATCTATCTATTCTAGCTATCGCAGACAATCGCAGCTTTTCAGAGATTGTTATTGTTATTAGAACGTGAGATTATGTCATTTAATAGTTGGACCGAAGCATCGATGGCCAGTCGCGAGTATGCCACGAAAGGTATATGGCACGCACGTGATTTTACCAACGTGGAATACAAACAGCCGTAAAGACAGATAAACGTAATGCACCTTGGTTCTGTTAGCTTTAGAGATACTGGTCCCGGATTAAGTCCGATGCTCGTTATCAATGTGACCTCTTGGCAGGTTTAAGATTGAGAAACGTAGTCGGTTAGTCTGTAATATTTCCAGTTTTCAGCTAATGGCACCATATCGTTATAAAATATTGGTAAACTCTTTGTCTTGTTTTTCCGTGTTTATACAAAGGGCGGCTGCTGGAAAAGTGCTGGACATAAAGGGAAAGTTGACTATTGTAAACTTGTAGTCATCCCTCTTGTCATGCAGTGTTGTAGAGAGTGTTGTGTCACTTTCAATCTTCATGCATTGATCTATCTATAGAGATCACATCAAACGTGTACTCAAATCACTTCATTGAAGTCCACGAAAGAATATAATTTAACATCTTATGTCTTGCCTACCAATCAATACACAAGATCTCCTCTCTATATCTTCAAACTCTTACAGCAGTGTATCAACCCCCAGAAACCTTCATTCAGCCAAAAGATTCCTCCTTTTCGTGCCTCCCTACAAGTTGAAGACATTTGGTGCCAGAGACTCCAAACACTCTGCTGCTGTGCTATTGAACTTTCCTCCTTTCACCTTCAGATACGCCCCCTTCCTTGAATACTTTTAAGTCTTGGTATAAAGACCCATCTGTTCCTTAATTGCTGACAATTGTTCATCTATTTAGATGTATGCGCTTAGAGCATGCCCTTTATGGTGTGGAGTTTACCGCCATATAAGTTGCCTTACAACATTCTCCCCATATAAATGTGAAATAGTTGAGGCAGTTTCCTTAATCTCTGTAGCTTGTTGCTCAGTTGTGTAAATATGTGGATGGGAATTTGCTATTTCATCACCACAGAACGATATCTGAGCATTGATACACCTGAAACTGAGATGAAATTCTAACTTGCTCCCAGAAATTAACAGGTCAGAACCAGAGAAAAGCACAAGTGTGGTTATATCTGTTTTCAATGTTTAACATGCTGTCCTCAATCTTTGGAAGGAAGGGTAACATATGACACGATAAATTATTATCCCCAGGGACATATATCACCACGTTTAGTAACAAATGGCCCATGGATCAAGTTTTCATTAAGTTTGATAGCGACGTACACACCTGAACATTGGAAGGTTTTGACAGAAGAAAACTTGGCTCTATTTTTCAGATAGCAAACCTTTCAGCAACACCTTTAGAATCCACGTGGTATTCATTCCACACGTCTCACACCAGCTGGTTTCCAACTGTTTCCCCTTGTTGGAGTATCCTAATATAGTGATGAACACTTTATATAATTGGCTTTGTTCACTAGAGCAATGGGATTATGCATTTATGAGACAGGGGAACCTTGTACATTGTAGCTGTATACACTAGGCAGAGAAATATGTACATTGTAGCTGTATACAGGAGCTGTGTACATTGTAGCTGTATACACCAGGCAGAGGAAATATGTACATTGTAGCTGTATACAGGGAGCTGTGTTCATTGTAGTTGTATACACCAGGCAGAGGAAATATGTACATTGTAGCTGTGTACAGGGAGCTGTGTACATTGTAGCTGTATACACTAGGCAGAGGAAATATGTACATTGTGGGTGTATACAGGGAGCTGTGTACATTGTAGCTGTATACACCAGGCAGAGGAAATATGTACATTGTAGCTGTATACAGGGAGCTGTGAACATTGTAGTTGTAAACACCAGGCAGAGGGAATATGTACATTGTAGCTGTATACATCAGATAAAGTAGGTGTGTACACTGTAGCTGTATACACAAGGCTGAGGCAATATTTACATTATTGCTGTATACACCAGATAAGGGAGCTGTGTACATTGTGGCTGTATACACCAGATAAGGGAGCTGTGTACATTGTGGCTGTATACACCAGATAAGGGAGCTGTATACATTGTAGCTGTATACATCAGATAAGGGAGCTGTGTACATTGTATCTGTATACATCAGATAAGGGAGCTGTATACATTGTGGCTGTATACATCAGATAAGGGACTGTATACATTGTAGCTGTATACACCAGATAAGGGAGCTGTGTACATTGTTGCTGTATACACCAGATAAGGGAGCTGTGTACATTGTAGCTGTATTAACCAGATAAGGAGCTGTGTGCATTCTAGCTGTATACATCAGATAAAGTAGGTGTGTACATTGTAGGTGTATACACCAGGTAGAGGAAATATGTACATTGTAGCTGTATACAGGGAGCTGTGTACATTGTAGTTGTATACACCAGGCAGAGGGAATATGTACATTGTAGCTGTATACATCAGATAAAGTAGGTGTGTACATTGTAGCTGTATACACAAGACTGTGGCAATATGTACATTATTGCTGTATACATCAGATAAGGGAGCTGTGTACATTGTAACTGTATACACCAGATAAGGGAGCTGTGTACATTGTAACTGTATACACCAGATAAGGGAGCTGTGTACATTGTAGCTGTATACATCGGTTAAGGTTGCAGTGTACATTGTAGCTGTAAATACCAGACAGACGAAATAGGCACATTGTAGCTGTATACACCAGATTAGGGAGCTGTGTACATTGTAGCTCTATACACCAGGCAGAGGAAATAGGCACATTGTAACTGTATACACCAGATAAGGCAGCTGTGTACATTGTAGCTGTATACACCAGGCAGAGGAAATAGGCACATTGTAGCTGTATACATCAGATAAGTGAGCTGTGTACATTGTAGCTGTATACATCAGATAAGGGAGATGTTTACAATGTAGCTGTTTACACCAGATAAGGGAGCTGTGTACATTGTAGCTGTATTCACCAGATAAGGGAGCTGTGTACATTGTAGCTCTTTACACCAGGCAGAGGAAATATGTACATTGTAGCTGTATACATCAGATAAGGGAGCTCTGTACATTGTAGCTGTATACACAAGGCAGAGGAAATATGTACATTGTGGCTGTATACACCAGATAAGGGAGCTGTGTACATTGTAGCTGTATACATCAGATAAGGGAGCTGTATACATTGTAGCTGTATACATCAGATAAGGGATCTGTGTACATTGTATCTGTATACATCAGATAAGGGTGCTGTATACATTGTAGCTGTATACATCAGATAAGGGAGCTGTATACATTGTAGATGTATAGATCAGAAAAGGGAGCTGTGTACATTGTAGCTCTATACACCAGGCGGAAGAAATATGTACATTGTTGCTGTATACACCAGATAAGAGAGCTGTGTACATTGTAGCTGTATACACCAGATAAGGGAGCTGTGTACATTGTAGCTGTATACACCAGATAAGGGAGCTGTGTACATTGTAGCTGTATACACCAGATAAGGGAGCTGTGTACATTGTGGCTGTATACACCAGATAAGGGAGCGGTGTACATTGTGGCTGTATACACCAGATAAGGGAGCTGTGTACATTGTAGCTGTATACACCAGATAAGGGAGGTATGTACATTGTAGCTGTATACACCAGATAAGGGAGCTGTGTACATTGTGACTGTATACACCAGATAAGGGAGGTATGTACATTGTAGCTGTATACACCAGATAAGGGAGCTGTGTACATTGTAGCTGTATACATCAGATAAGGGAGGTATGTACATTGTAGCTGTATACACCAGATAAGGGAGCTGTGTACATTGTAGCTGTATACACCAGATAAGGGAGCTGTGTACATTGTAGCTGTATACACCATATAAGGGAGGTATGTACATTGTAGCTGTATACACCAGATAAGGGAGCTGTGTACATTGTGGCTGTATACACCAGATAAGGGAGCTGTGTACATTGTGACTGTATACACCAGATAAGGGAGGTATGTACATTGTAGCTGTATACACCAGATAAGGGAGCTGTGTACATTGTGGCTGTATACACCAGATAAGGGAGGTATGTACATTGTAGCTGTATACACCAGATAAGGGAGCTGTGTACATTGTGGCTGTATACACCAGATAAGGGAGGTATGTACATTGTAGCTGTATACACCAGATAAGGGAGCTGTGTACATTGTAGCTGTATACACCAGATAAGGGAGCTGTGTACATTGTGGCTGTATACACCAGATAAGGGAGCTGTGTACATTGTGGCTGTATACACCAGATAAGGGAGGTACGTACATTGTAGCTGTATACACCAGATAAGGGAGCTGTGTACATTGTAGCTGTATACACCAGATAAGGGAGGTATGTACATTGTAGCTGTATACACCAGATAAGGGAGCTGTGTACATTGTGGCTGTATACACCAGATAAGGGAGCTGTATACATTGTAGCTGTATACACCAGATAAGGGAGCTGTGTACATTGTAGCTGTATACACCAGATAAGGGAGGTATGTACATTGTAGCTGTATACACCAGATAAGGGAGCTGTGTACATTGTAGCTGTATACACCAGATAAGGGAGCTGTGTACATTGTGGCTGTATACACCAGATAAGGGAGCTGTGTACATTGTGTCTGTATACACCAGATAAGGGAGGTATGTACGTTGTAGCTGTATACACCAGATAAGGGAGCTGTGTACATTGTGGCTGTATACACCAGATAAGGGAGGTATGTACATTGTAGCTGTATTCACCAGATAAGGGAGCTGTGTACATTGTGGCTGTATACACCAGAAAAGGGAGCTGTATACATTGTAGCTGTATACACCAGATAAGGAAGCTGTATACATTGTAGCTGTATACATCAGATAAAGTAGGTGTGTACATTGTAGCTGTATACACCAGATAAGGGAGGTATGTACATTGTATCTGTATACACCAGATAAGGGAGGTGTGTACATTGTAGCTGTATACACCAGGTAAGCTGGAAAAGTGCTGGACATAAAGGGAAAGTTGACTATTGTAAACTTGTAGTAATCCCTCTTGTCATGCAGTGTTGTAGAGAGTGTTGTGTCACTTTCAATCTTCATGCATTGATCTATCTATAGAGATCACATCAAACGTGTACTCAAATCACTTCATTGAAGTCCACGAAAGAATATAATTTAACATCTTATGTCTTGCCTACCAATCAATACACAAGATCTCCTCTATATCTTCAAACTCTTACAGCAGTGTATCAACCCCAGAAACCTTCATTCAGCCAAAAGATTCCTCCTTTCGTGCCTCCCTACAAGTTGAAGACATTTGGTGCCAGAGACTCCAAACACTCTGCTGCTGTGCTATTGAACTTTCCTCCCTTTCACCTCAGATACGCCCCTTCCTTGAATACTTTTAAGTCTTGGTATAAAGACCCATCTGTTCCTTAATTGCTGACAATTGTTCATCTATTTAGATGTATGCGCTTAGAGCATGCCCTTTATGGTGTGGAGTTTACCGCCATATAAGTTGCCTTTACAACATTCTTATATAAATGTGAAATAGTTGAGGCAGTTTCCTTAATCTCTGTAGCTTGTTGCTCAGTTGTGTAAATATGTGGATGGGAATTTGCTATTTCATCACCACAGAACGATATCTGAGCATTGATACACCTGAAACTGAGATGAAATTTAACTTGCTCCCAGAAATTAACAGGTCAGAACCAGAGAAAAGCACAAGTGTGGTTATATCTGTTTTCAATGTTTAACATGCTGTCCTCAATCTTTGAAGGAAGGGGTAACATATGACACGATAAATTATTATCCCCAGGGACATGTATCACCACGTTTAGTAACAAATGGCCCATGGATCAAGTTTTCATTAAGTTTGATAGCGACGTACACACCTGAACATTGGAAGGTTTTGACAGAAGAAAACTTGGCTCTATTTTAGATAGCAAACCTTTCAGCAACACCTTTAGAATCCACGTGGTATTCATTCCACACGTCTCACACCAGCTGGTTTCCAACTGTTTCCCCTTGTTGGAGTATCCTAATATAGTGATGAACACTTTATATAATTGGCTTTGTTCACTAGGCAATGGGATTATGCATTTATGAGACAGGGGAACCTTGTACATTGTAGCTGTATACACTAGGCAGAGGAAATATGTACATTGTAGCTGTATACAGGGAGCTGTGTACATTGTAGCTGTATACACCAGGCAGAGGAAATATGTACATTGTAGCTGTATACAGGGAGCTGTGTTCATTGTAGTTGTATACACCAGGCAGAGGAAATATGTACATTGTAGCTGTGTACAGGGAGCTGTGTACATTGTAGCTGTATACACTAGGCAGAGGAAATATGTACATTGTGGGTGTATACAGGGAGCTGTGTACATTGTAGCTGTATACACCAGGCAGAGGAAATATGTACATTGTAGCTGTATACAGGGAGCTGTGAACATTGTAGTTGTAAACACCAGGCAGAGGGAATATGTACATTGTAGCTGTATACATCAGATAAAGTAGGTGTGTACACTGTAGCTGTATACACAAGGCTGAGGCAATATTTACATTATTGCTGTATACACCAGATAAGGGAGCTGTGTACATTGTGGCTGTATACACCAGATAAGGGAGCTGTGTACATTGTGGCTGTATACACCAGATAAGGGAGCTGTATACATTGTAGCTGTATACATCAGATAAGGGAGCTGTGTACATTGTATCTGTATACATCAGATAAGGGAGCTGTATACATTGTGGCTGTATACATCAGATAAGGGACTGTATACATTGTAGCTGTATACACCAGATAAGGGAGCTGTGTACATTGTTGCTGTATACACCAGATAAGGGAGCTGTGTACATTGTAGCTGTATTAACCAGATAAGGGAGCTGTGTGCATTCTAGCTGTATACATCAGATAAAGTAGGTGTGTACATTGTAGGTGTATACACCAGGTAGAGGAAATATGTACATTGTAGCTGTATACAGGGAGCTGTGTACATTGTAGTTGTATACACCAGGCAGAGGGAATATGTACATTGTAGCTGTATACATCAGATAAAGTAGGTGTGTACATTGTAGCTGTATACACAAGACTGTGGCAATATGTACATTATTGCTGTATACATCAGATAAGGGAGCTGTGTACATTGTAACTGTATACACCAGATAAGGGAGCTGTGTACATTGTAACTGTATACACCAGATAAGGGAGCTGTGTACATTGTAGCTGTATACATCGGTTAAGGTTGCAGTGTACATTGTAGCTGTAAATACCAGACAGACGAAATAGGCACATTGTAGCTGTATACACCAGATTAGGGAGCTGTGTACATTGTAGCTCTATACACCAGGCAGAGGAAATAGGCACATTGTAACTGTATACACCAGATAAGGCAGCTGTGTACATTGTAGCTGTATACACCAGGCAGAGGAAATAGGCACATTGTAGCTGTATACATCAGATAAGTGAGCTGTGTACATTGTAGCTGTATACATCAGATAAGGGAGATGTTTACAATGTAGCTGTTTACACCAGATAAGGGAGCTGTGTACATTGTAGCTGTATTCACCAGATAAGGGAGCTGTGTACATTGTAGCTCTTTACACCAGGCAGAGGAAATATGTACATTGTAGCTGTATACATCAGATAAGGGAGCTCTGTACATTGTAGCTGTATACACAAGGCAGAGGAAATATGTACATTGTGGCTGTATACACCAGATAAGGGAGCTGTGTACATTGTAGCTGTATACATCAGATAAGGGAGCTGTATACATTGTAGCTGTATACATCAGATAAGGGATCTGTGTACATTGTATCTGTATACATCAGATAAGGGTGCTGTATACATTGTAGCTGTATACATCAGATAAGGGAGCTGTATACATTGTAGATGTATAGATCAGAAAAGGGAGCTGTGTACATTGTAGCTCTATACACCACCACAGGCGGAAGAAATATGTACATTGTTGCTGTATACACCAGATAAGAGAGCTGTGTACATTGTAGCTGTATACACCAGATAAGGGAGCTGTGTACATTGTGGCTGTATACACCAGATAAGGGAGCTGTGTACATTGTAGCTGTATACACCCAGATAAGGAGCTGTGTACATTGTGGCTGTATACACCAGATAAGGGGAGCTGTGTACATTGTAGCTGTATACACCAGATAAGGGAGCTGTGTACATTGTAGCTGTATACACCAGATAAAGGGAGGTATGTACATTGTAGCTGTATACACCAGATAAGGAGCCTGTGTACATTGTGACTGTATACACCAGATAAGGAGGTATGTACATTGTAGCTGTATACACCAGATAAGGGAGCTGTGTACATTGTGGCTGTATACATCAGATAAGGGAGGTATGTACATTGTAGCTGTATACACCAGATAAGGAGCTGTGTACATTGTAGCTGTATACAGATACATTGTGTGCATATGTACATTGTAGCTGTATACACCAGATAGGGAGGTATGTACATTGTAGCTGTATACCAGATAAAGGAGCTGTGTACATTGTGGCTGTATACACCAGATAAAGAGGAGCTGTACATTGTGAGCTGTATACACCAGATAAGGAGCTATGTACATTGTAGCTGTATACACCAGATAAAGGGAGCTGTGTACATTGTGGCACACCAGATAAGGGAGGTATGTACATTGTAGCTGTATACACCAGATAAGGGAGCTGTGTACATTGTGGCTGTATACACCAGATAAGGGAGGTATGTACATTGTAGCTGTATACACCAGATAAGGGAGCTGTGTACATTGTAGCTGTATACACCAGATAAGGGAGCTGTGTACATTGTGGCTGTATACACCAGATAAGGGAGCTGTGTACATTGTGGCTGTATACACCAGATAAGGGAGGTATGTACATTGTAGCTGTATACACCAGATAAAGGGGCTGTGTACATTGTAGCTGTATACACCAGATAAAGGGAGGTATGTACATTGTAGCTGTATACACCAGATAGGGGAGCTGTGTACATTGTGGCTGTATACACCAGATAAAGGGAGCTGTATACATTGTAGCTGTATACACCAGATAAGGGAGCTGTGTACATTGTAGCTGTATACACCAGATAAAGGGAGGTATGTACATTGTAGCTGTATACACCAGATAAAGGGGCTGTGTGATAAGGAGCATTGTAGCTGTATACACCAGATAAGGGAGCTGTGTACATTGTGGCTGTATACACCAGATAAGGGAGCTGTGTACATTGTGTCTGTATACACACCAGATAAGGGAGGTATGTACGTTGTAGCTGTATACACCAGATAAAGGGAGCTGTGTACATTGTGGCTGTATACACCAGATAAAGGAGGTATGTACATTGTAGCTGTATTCACCAGATAAGGGGCTGTGTACATTGTGGCTGTATACACCAGAAAAGGGAGCTGTATACATTGTAGCTGTATACACCAGATAAGGAAGCTGTATACATTGTAGCTGTATACATCAGATAAAGTAGGTGTGTACATTGTAGCTGTATACACCAGATAAGGGAGGTATGTACATTGTATCTGTATACACCAGATAAGGGAGGTGTGTACATTGTAGCTGTATACACCAGGTAAGCTGGAAAAGTGCTGGACATAAAGGGAAAGTTGACTATTGTAAACTTGTAGTAATCCCTCTTGTCATGCAGTGTTGTAGAGAGTGTTGTGTCACTTTCAATCTTCATGCATTGATCTATCTATAGAGATCACATCAAACGTGTACTCAAATCACTTCATTGAAGTCCACGAAAGAATATAATTTAACATCTTATGTCTTGCCTACCAATCAATACACAAGATCTCCTCTCCATATCTTCAAACTCTTACAGCAGTGTATCAACCCCCAGAAACCTTCATTCAGCCAAAAGATTCCTCCTTTTCGTGCCTCCCTACAAGTTGAAGACATTTGGTGCCAGAGACTCCAAACACTCTGCTGCTGTGCTATTGAACTTTCCTCCCTTTCACCTCAGATACGCCCCTTCCTTGAATACTTTTAAGTCTTGGTATAAAGACCCATCTGTTCCTTAATTGCTGACAATTGTTCATCTATTTAGATGTATGCGCTTAGAGCATGCCCTTTATGGTGTGGAGTTTACCGCCATATAAGTTGCCTTACAACATTCTTATATAAATGCGAAATAGTTGAGGCAGTTTCCTTAATCTCTGTAGCTTGTTGCTCAGTTGTGTAAATATGTGGATGGGAATTTGCTGTTTCATCACCACAGAACGATATCTGAGCATTGATACACCTGAAACTGAGATGAAATTCTAACTTGCTCCCAGAAATTAACAGGTCAGAACCAGAGAAAAGCACAAGTGTGGTTATATCTGTTTTCAATGTTTAACATGCTGTCCCTCAATCTTTGGAAGGAAGGGTAACATATGACACGATAAATTATTATCCCCAGGGACATGTATCACCACGTTTAGTAACAAATGACCCATGGATCAAGTTTTCATTAAGTTTGATAGCGACGTACACACCTGAACATTGGAAGGTTTTGACAGAAGAAAACTTGGCTCTATTTTAGATAGCAAACCTTTCAGCAACACCTTTAGAGTCCACGTGGTATTCATTCCACACGTCTCACACCAGCTGGTTTCCAACTGTTTCCCCTTGTTGGAGTATCCTAATATAGTGATGAACACTTTATATAATTGGCTTTGTTCACTAGGCAATGGGATTATGCATTTATGAGACAGGGGAACCTTGTACATTGTAGCTGTATACACTAGGCAGAGGAAATATGTACATTGTAGCTGTATACAGGGAGCTGTGAACATTGTAGTTGTAAACACCAGGCAGAGGGAATATGTACATTGTAGCTGTATACATCAGATAAAGTAGGTGTGTACATTGTAGCTGTATACACAAGGCTGAGGCAATATTTACATTATTGCTGTATACACCAGATAAGGGAGCTGTGTACATTGTGGCTGTATACACCAGATAAGGGAGCTGTGTACATTGTGGCTGTATACATCAGATAAGGGAGCTGTATACATTGTAGCTGTATACATCAGATAAGGGAGCTGTGTACATTGTATCTGTATACATCAGATAAGGGAGCTGTATACATTATAGCTGTATACATCAGATAAGGGACTGTATACAATGTAGCTGTATACACCAGATAAGGGAGCTGTGTACATTGTGGCTGTAGACACCAGATAATGGAGCTGTGTACATTGTAGCTGTATTAACCAGATAAGGGAGCTGTGTGCATTGTAGCTGTATACATCAGATAAAGTAGGTGTGTACATTGTAGCTGTATACACCAGGCAGAGGAAATGTGTACATTGTAGCTGTATACAGGGAGCTGTGTACATTGTAGTTGTATACACCAGGCAGAGGGAATATGTACATTGTAGCTGTATGCATCAGATAAAGTAGGTGTGTACATTGTAGCTGTATACACAAGACTGTGGCAATATGTACATTATTGCTGTATACATCAGATAAGGGAGCTGTGTACATTGTAACTGTATACACCAGATAAGGGAGGTGTGTACATTGTAGCTGTATACATCAGATAAGGGAGCTGTGTACATTGTAACTGTATACATCAGATAAGGGAGCTGTGTACATTGTAGCTGTATACACCAGATAAGGGAGCTGTGTACATTGTAACTGTATACACCAGATAAGGGAGCTGTGTACATTGTAGCTGTATACATCGGTTAAGGTTGCTGTGTACATTGTAGCTGTAAATACCAGACAGACGAAATAGGCACATTGTAGCTGTATACATCAGATAAGTGAGCTGTGTGCATTGTAGCTGTATACATCAGATAAGGGAGATGTTTACAATGTAGCTGTATTAACCAGATAAGGGAGCTGTGTACATTGTAGCTGTCTTAACCAGATAAGGGAGCTGTGTACCTTGTAGCTCTTTACACCAGGCAGAGGAAATATGTACATTGTAGCTGTATACATCAGATAAGGGATCTGTGTACATTGTATCGGTATACATCAGATAAGGGAGCTGTATACATTGTAGCTGTATACATCAGATAAGGGAGCTGTATACATTGTAGATGTATATATCAGAAAAGGGAGCTGTGTACATTGTAGCTCTATACACCAGGCGGAGGAAATATGTACATTGTTGCTGTATACACCAGATAAGAGAGCTGTGTACATTGTAGCTGTATACACCAGATAAGGGAGCTGTATACATTGAAGCTGTATACACCAGATAAGGGAGCTGTTAACATTGTGGCTGTATACACCAGATAAGGGAGCTGTGTACATTGTAGCTGTATACACCAGATAAGGGAGCTGTGTACATTGTGGCTGTATACACCAGATAAGAGAGGTGTGTACATTGTAGCTGTATACACCAGATAAGGGAGCTGTGTACATTGTACCTGTATACACCAGATAAGGGATCTGTGTACATTGTGGCTGTATACACCAGATAAGGGAGCTGTGTACATTGTGGCTGTACACACTAGATAAGGGAGCTGTATACATTGTAGATGTAGACATAAGATAAGGGAGCTGTGCACATTGTAGCCGTATACATCAGATAAGGGAGCTGTACAGATTGGAGCTGTATACATCAGATAAGGGAGCTGTATACATTGTAGATGTATACATCAGAAAAGGGAGCTGTGTACATTGTAGCTCTATACACCAGGCAGAGGAAATATGTACATTGTTGCTGTATACACCAGATAAGAGAGCTGTGTACATTGTAGCTGTATACACCAGATAAGGGAGCTGTGTACATTGTAGCTGTATACACCAGATAAGGGAGCTGTGTACATTGTGGCTGTATACACCAGATAAAGGAGATGTGTACATTGTGGCTGTATACACCAGATAAGGGAGGTATGTACATTGTGGCTGTATACACCAGATAAGGGAGCTGTGTACATTGTGGCTGTATACACCAGATAAGGGAGCTGTGTACATTGTGGCTGTATACACCAGATAAGAGAGCTGTGTACATTGTAGCTGTATACACCAGATAAGGGAGCTGTGTACATTGTAGCTGTATACACCAGATAAGGAGCTGTGTACATTGTGACTGTATACACCAGATAAGGGGAGGTATGTACATTGTAGCTGTATACAACTGATAAGGGGCTGTGTACATTGTAGCTGTATACACCAGATAAGGGAGGTATGTACATTGTAGCTGTATACACCAGATAAAGGGAGCTGTGTACATTGTAGCTGTATACACCAGATAAAGGGAGCTGTGTACATTGTGGCTGTATACACCAGATAAAGGGAGCTGTGTACATTGTGGCTGTATACACCAGATAAGGGAGCTGTGTACATTGTGGCTGTATACACCAGATAAGGGAGCTGTGTACATTGTAGCTGTATACACCAGAGAAGGGAGCTGTGTACATTGTAGCTGTATACACCAGGTAAGGGAGCTGTGTACATTGTGGCTGTATACACCAGATAAGGGAGCTGTGTACATTGTGGCTGTATACACCAGATAAGGAAGGTATGTACATTGTAGCTGTATACACCAGATAAGGGAGCTGTGTACATTGTAACTGTATACATCAGATAAGGGAGCTGTGTACATTGTAGCTGTATACACCAGATAAGGGAGCTGTGTACATTGTAACTGTATACACCAGATAAGGGAGCTGTGTACATTGTAGCTGTATACATCGGTTAAGGTTGCTGTGTACATTGTAGCTGTAAATGCCAGACAGACGAAATAGGCACATTGTAGCTGTATACATCAGATAAGTGAGCTGTGTACATTGTAGCTGTATACATCAGATAAGGGAGATGTTTACAATGTAGCTGTATACACCAGATAAGGGAGCTGTGTACATTGTAGCTGTATTAACCAGATAAGGGAGCTGTGTACATTGTAGCTCTTTACACCAGGCAGAGGAAATATGCACATTGTAACTGTATACATCAGATAAGGGAGCTCTGTACATTGTAGCTGTATACACAAGGCAGAGGAAATATGTACATTGTGGCTGTATACATCAGATAAGGGAGCTGTGTACATTGTAGCTGTATACATCAGATAAGGGAGCTCTATACATTGTAGCTGTATACATCAGTTAAGGGATCTGTGTACATTGTATCTGTATACATCAGATAAGGGAGGTGTATACATTGTAGCTGTATACATCAGATAAGGGAGCTGTATACATTGTAGATGTATATATCAGAAAAGGGAGCTGTGTACATTGTAGCTGTATACACCAGGCGGAGGAAATATGTACATTGTTGCTGTATACACCAGATAAGAGAGCTGTGTACATTGTAGCTGTATACAGCAGATAAGGGAGCTGTATACATTGAAGCTGTATACACCAGATAAGGGAGCTGTTAACATTGTGGCTGTATACACCAGATAAGGGAGCTGTGTACATTGTTGCTGTATACACCAGATAAGGGAGGTGTGTACATTGTAGCTGTATACACCAGATAAGGGAGCTGTGTACATTGTACCTGTATACACCAGATAAGGGATCTGTGTACATTGTGGCTGTATACACCAGATAAGGGAGCTGTGTACATTGTGGCTGTATACACCAGATAAGGGAGCTGTATACATTGTAGCTGTAGACATCAGATAAGGGAGCTGTGCACATTGTAGCCGTATACATCAGATAAGGGAGCTGTACACATTGGAGCTGTATACATCAGATAAGGGAGCTGTATACATTGTAGATGTATACATCAAAAAAGGGAGCTGCGTACATTGTAGCTCTATACACCAGGCAGAGGAAATATGTACATTGTAGCTGTATACACCAGATAAAAGAGCTGTGTACATTGTAGCTGTATACACCAGATAAGGGAGCTGTGTACATTGTAGCTGTATACACCAGATAAGGAAGCTGTGTACATTGTGGCTGTATACACCAGATAAGGGAGCTGTATACATTGTGGCTGTATACACCAGATAAGGGAGGTATGTACATTGTAGCTGTATACACCAGATAAGGGAGCTGTGTACATTGTAGCTGTATACACCAGATAAGGGAGGTATGTACATTGTAGCTGTATACACCAGATAAGGGAGCTGTGTACATTGTAGCTGTATACACCAGATAAGGGAGCTGTGTACATTGTGGCTGTATACACCAGATAAGGGAGCTATGTACATTGTAACTGTATACACCAGATAAGGGAGCTGTGTACATTGTAGCTGTATACACCAGATCAGAGAGCTGTGTACATTGTAGCTGTATACACCAGATAAGGGAGCTGTGTACATTGTAGCTGTATACACCAGATAAGGGAGCTGTGTACATTGTAGCTGTATACACCAGATAAGGGAGCTGTGTACATTGTGGCTGTATACACCAGATAAGAGAGCTGTGTACATTGTAGCTGTATACACCAGATAAGGGAGCTGTGTACATTGTGGCTGTATACACCAGATAAAGGGAGCTGTGTACATTGTAGCTGTATACACCAGATAAAGGGGCTGTGTACATTGTAGCTGTATACACACCAGATAAGGGAGCTGTGTACATTGTAGCTGTATACACCAGATAAGGGAGCTGTGTACATTGTAGCTGTATACACCAGATAAGGGAGCTGTGTACA
The DNA here is from genome assembly GCF_003918875.1 of Haliotis rubra. Classification (NCBI taxonomy): domain Eukaryota; kingdom Metazoa; phylum Mollusca; class Gastropoda; order Lepetellida; family Haliotidae; genus Haliotis; species Haliotis rubra. Next base: position 16,521 of record NW_025764948.1, on the reverse strand, counting down.
TTGTGGCTGTATACACCAGATAAGGGAGCTGTGTACATTGTGGCTGTATACACCAGATAAGGGAGCTATGTACATTGTAGCTGTATACACCAGATAAGGGAGGTATGTACATTGTAGCTGTATACACCAGATAAGGGAGCTGTGTACATTGTAGCTGTATACACCAGATAAGGGAGGTATGTACATTGTAGCTGTATACACCAGATAAGGGAGGTATGTACATTGTAGGTGTAGACATCAGATAAGGGAGCTGTGCACATTGTAGCCGTATACATCAGATAAGGGAGCTGTACACATTGTAGCTGTATACATCAGATAAGGGAGCTGTATACATTGTAGCTGTATACACCAGATAAGGGAGGTATGTACATTGTAGGTGTAGACATCAGATAAGGGAGCTGTGCACATTGTAGCCGTATACATCAGATAAGGGAGCTGTACACATTGGAGCTGTATACATCAGATAAGGGAGCTGTATACATTGTAGATGTATACATCAGAAAAGGGAGCTGTGTACATTGTAGCTGTATACACCAGATAAGGAAGCTGTATACATTGTAGCTGTATACATCAGATAAAGTAGGTGTGTACATTGTAGCTGTATACACCAGATAAGGGAGCTGTGTACATTGTAGCTGTATACACCAGGTAAGGGAGCTGTGTACATTGTGGCTGTATACACCAGATAAGGGAGCTGTGTACATTGTGGCTGTATACACCAGATAAGGGAGCTGTGTACATTGTAGCTGTATACACCAGATAAGGGAGCTGTGTACATTGTAGCTGTATACACCAGATAAGGGAGGTATGTACATTGTAGCTGTATACACCAGATAAGGGAGCTGTGTACATTGTAGCTGTATACATCAGATAAAGTAGGTGTGTACATTGTAGCTGTATACACAAGGCTGAGGCAATGTGTACATTGTAGGTGTATACATCAGATAAGGGAGCTGTGTACATTGTAGCTGTATAAATCAGATAAGGGAGCTGTGTACATTGTAGCTGTATACATCAGATAAGGGAGCTGTGTATATTGTAGCTGTATACATCAGATAAGGGAACTGTGTACATTGTAGCTGTGAAGGAAAAGGGGAGGAGAGTTGAAATAATTACGCGTTGCCGTTAAATAATGCTTTTACGTCACAGACGTAACTTCAGATAACACAACAGCTAAACCTCAGAAGCAACACTGTAGAAACATTTCCCACATATATTCACACCAGGCGGTCGTCACATTAACATTACCCTGCAGAACTAGGGCCACCTAGAGGATATTATGTTACAGCTTCATACCAGATCAGAACAGGAGAAAGGCTTGAACAACTTGTTTTGAAATGCTCTTCTTCAATGGTAGTGAAACCATTGCAAATATTTTAGCTAATCCTTGATTGAAAGAGAGTAATTGCATGAGCATTATCAAGAAATCCTATCTCAGTAATATGATCGTGGCAGGTTTGATTGCTGTCAGTATACTGATACTGAGGCAAGCTACTGTCCCTACTTCAAACTCTCAAGTAGGCATTCAAGATTTGTATAAACTTGAATATAGGGCAAAGCTTTTCAAATAGTGCATTACGTTACGTGTGTCTGGAAATTGTGAATATAAAAACTAACCGCCATGTTTCATTATCTTAAACCTGCCAAGGGTCGCCGAGATAACAAACATCGGTTATTATCAGGGACCGGTATCTCGTATTGTGCTGATCAGATTGAGTTTAGCTAACAGATCCAAGGTATAATACATGTATTTATTTACGGCTGTGCTTATCAATGACATCCATTCTCATAATCACATGTATCGCGCATATACACGCTGGCACACAAGTCGAGCAACTAATCTACCCCAGAGTGAATCTCACCCATAAACACAATTGTCGTCAATGAAATAAATTATGTAATTCTAGCAAGACACGATAAGTTCTCAATAACAACCTTATCGCCAGTCTAATGATATAGAACAATCGAGATAAGGCAAGTTTGCAATGACAACCTTATCGACGTTCCAATAACGCCAAATAAAAATAGGATTATTTGAGGTCAGTGGAATATGTGTAAATACGGAAGACAGTCCCAAATCACCCTGTGGCTGTCTATTCAGGTAAGTAGTTTTACTATTGTCTACCTTGTCAAATCGTATCTATATGCTAGTACATCTTAACTTTTGTATCTTAACTGTAGGCTACTGGTAGTACATCCAAGTTTACTTTGAACATACATTGGTGTATTTCTTGTAACATATTTTGTCTGGCCAACAGAGACTCCCTACACATAGCATTATCAACATTATTAGTTGTAGGTTTGCAGTATATACTGAGGGGGGATTACTCTCGTCGGATTTCCTGTAAAAGGCCATGTGCTCACAGCACCAGCCACTGTTCACATAAGAGTTCCTATTAAAGCTTTCTAACCCGAAGCTTAACCTTGTAACTTCTTTACACTTGTCAAATATTCTGTTAACGAAATATTATTTTCAATTTGGTTTCATTCTATTACACTGTTCACCTTTTATTATAAGCTGTGTCAGAATGTATGCTGTTTGAACGCCAACTGGAGTGATGTTTTGTGTACAGTGTGTCAGATATATAACACTGAGTCATGCATACACTATTGTCTTACGTTGGTTAAGTATATAATGGCGTACTTGTTTAATGTAATTGCTGTTGTTGGTATGTATCCACTTCAATAAATGAGTTTAACATTTTGATGAAACGTTGTAAATATTCTATAGAAGACTAATCTTGTACATGACTCTGTGACTGACTAATAAATTAGTCGAACATCTTCTCAGGTCTTGTGTTGTTGTACAGGTTGGTTCTGTACCGTCGTACCTCTGCTGAGCGGGCTGATTCTTCAACACCCTTAATATTGTCGTGTATCGCGGTCTGACATACCCTGTACACTTCACAGGACATTAAAGGCTGGATCACGCCTCAGTGTTTTTTGAGGGGGTGGGGGTGCGGGTGCGGTGTGTGTGTGTGTGTGTGTGTGCGTGCGTGCGTGCGTGCGTGCGTGCGTGCGATTTCCATTACTGGTATCTGTTCACTAATCCCAGTCACATAGTACTGATAGAAGGATTTTCTGTGACAATTAACAAAAACAAAACGAAACAGACCATGTGGTACACGTCCAAATCGGGAATAGCATCGGACACCATTTCAGCTATAAGGGACGTTTAGAAATGGCCTCAACATGTCCACCATGAAAGGTTTTGAAAGCTCCACTGAGGCCTTGAATGTTGTCATTCTTATCAGAGTTGGAGAAAGAGTCGCATGACGCTTTTTAGAACTTGGTTGTACCTCAAATGTTGTCAATTGCACACACCAAAAGCGGGAGGTGGTGGAATTCTACTTCTACGTCTGTTTCTAAAGGTCTGCTCGATAATTTTTGTCACATTGCTTTTCTATAAATAGTACAGATGTGAATCAAACCAAGCAGTTTCACTGGGTCTCCCTCTGTCGGCACGGTGGCTTTTCTGTGACATTTAGAAATATGTGATGCTCCCTTGTTTTAAGTGAAATCAAGTGACTGGGCAGTGTCGGATGTGGGCGAGAGAACACAAATCAAACGTGTCAAGCGTTGTACGAGTCTAGGATCCACATCCCAGGTAAATATACATATGTTTGACATAACATTGGCCGTATATAACGCTATAACCCGCTAATTTCTCACAAGAGACATTTACATGTTCAAAGTTTCCAGTAAAAAGGGAGCAGTCATTGGGTTTATGTGTACCGTGTTGTCGTTTTGAAGTTTCAGTACGGTAGTTATGGAAATATATTTACATGATAGGGAAGCCTATATATTGTAGCTGTATACACCAGGCAGGGGAACTGTGTATATTGTAGCTGTATACACCAGACAGGGGAACTGTGTATATTGTAGCTGTATACACCAGGTAGGGGAACAGTGTATATTGTAGCTGTATACACCAGGCAGGGGAACTGTGCATATTGTAGCTGTATACACCAGGTAGGGGAACAGTGTATATTGTAGCTGTATACACCAGGCAGGGGAACTGTGTATATTGTAGCTGTATACACCAGGCAGGGGAACTGTGTACATTGTAGCTGTATACACTAGACAAAGGAACTGTGTACATTGTAGCTGTATACACCAGGCAGGGGAACTGTGTACATTGTAGCTGTATACACCAGGCAGGGGAACAGTGTATATTGTAGCTGTATACACTAGACAAAGGAACTGTGTACATTGTAGCTGTATACACCAGACAGGGGAACTGTGTAGATTGTAGCTGTATACACCAGACAGGGGAACTGTGTATATTGTAGCTGTATACATTAGACAAAGGAACTGTGTACATTGTAGCTGTATACACCAGGCAGGGGAACTGTGTAGATTGTAGCTGTATACACCAGGCAGGGGAACTGTGTATATTGTAGCTGTATACACTAGGCAGGGAACTGTGTATTGTAGCATTGCAGCTGTATACACCAGGCAGGGGAACTGTGTAGATTGTAGCTGTATACACCAGGCAGGGGAACTGTGTATATTGTAGCTGTATACACTAGACAAAGGAACTGTGTACATTGTAGCTGTATACACCAGGCAGGGGAACTGTGTACATTGTAGCTGTATACACCAGGCAGGGGAACTGTGTATATTGTGGCTGTATACACTAGACAAAGGAACTGTGTACATTGTAGCTGTATACACCAGGCAGGGGAACTGTGTATATTGTAGCTGTAAACACTAGACAAAGGAACTGTGTACACTGTAGCTGTATACACCAGCCAGGAAAACTGTGTATATTGTAGCTGTATACACCAGACAGGGTAGCTGTGTATATTGTAGTTGTATACACCAGACAGGGGAACAGTGTATATTGTAGCTGTATACACCGGACAGGGGAACAGTGTATATTGTAGCTGTATACACCAGACAGAGTAACTGTGTATATTGTAGCTGTATACACCAGACAGGGGAACAGTGTATATTGTAGCTGTATACACCAGACAGGGGAACTGTGTATATTGTAGCTGTATACACCAGACAGGGTAACTGTGTATATTGTAGCTGTATACACCAGACAGGGAACTGTGTATATACACAGACAGGGTAACTGTGTATATTGTAGCTGTATACACCCGACAGGGTAACTGTGTATATTGTAGCTGTATACACCACACAGGGTAACTATGTATATAGAAGCTGTATACACCAGACAGGGGAACTGTGTACATTGTAGCTGTATATGCCAGACAGGGTAACTGTGTACATTGTAGCTGTATACACCAGACAGGGGAACTGTGTAGATTGAAGCTGTATACACCAGACAGAGTAACTGTGTATATTGTAGCTGTATACACTAGACAGGGCAACTATGTATATTGTAGCTGTATACACCAGACAGGGTTACTGTGTATATTGTAGCTGTATACACCACACAGGGTAACTGTGTACCTTGTAGCTGTATACACCAGACAGGGGAACTGTATACATTGTAGCTGTATACACCAGACAGGGGAACAGTGTACATTGTAGCTGTATACCCCAGACAGAGGAACAGTGTACATTATAGCTGTATACACCAGACAGAGGAACTGTGTACATTGTAGCTGTATACACCAGACAGGGGAACATTAAACATTGTAGCTGTATACACCAGACAGGGGAACTGTGTACATTGTAGCTGTATACCCCAGACAGGGGAACTGTGTACATTGTAGCTGTATACACCAGACAGGGGAACATTAAACATTGTAGCTGTATACACCAGACAGGGTAACTGTGTACATTGGAGCTGCATACACCAGACAGGGGGGCTGTGTACATTGTAGCTGTATACACCAGACAGGGGAACAGTGTATATTGTAGCTGTATACACCAGACAGAGTAACTGTGTACATTGTAGCTGTATACACCAGACAGGAGAACAGTGTACATTGTAGCTGTATACACCAGACAGGGTAACTGTGTATATTGTAGCTGTATACACCAGACAGGGTAACTGTGTATATTGTAGCTGTATACACCAGACAGGGTAACTGTGTACATTGTAGCTGCATACACCAGACAGGCAAACTGTGTATATTGTACCTGTATACACCAAACAGGGTAGCTGTGTATATTGTAGTTGTATACACCAGACAGGGGAACAGTGTATATTGTAGCTGTATACACCAGACAGGGTAACTGTGTAGATTGTAGCTGTATACACCAGACAGGGGAACAGTGTATAGTGTAGCTGTATACACCAGACAGGGGAACAGTGTATATTGTAGCTGTATACACCAGACAGGGTGACTGTGTACATTGTAGCTGTATACACCAGACAGGAAAACTGTGTATATTGTAGCTGTATACACCAGACAGGGTAGCTGTGTATATTGTAGTTGTATACACCAGACAGGGGAACAGTGTATATTGTAGCTGTATACACCGGACAGGGGAACAGTGTATATTGTAGCTGTATACACCAGACGGAGTAACTGTGTATATTGTAGCTGTATACACCAGACAGGGGAACAGTGTATATTGTAGCTGTATACACCAGACAGAGTAACTGTGTATATTGTAGCTGTATACACCAGACAGGGGAACAGTGTACATTGTAGTTGTATACACCAGACACGGGAACTGTGTATATTGTAGCTGTATACACCAGACAATGTAACTGTGTATGTTGTAGCTGTATACACCAGAGAGAGTAATTGTGTACATAGTAGCTGTATACACCACACAGGGAAACTGTATTGACTGAAGCTGTATATTTCAACTAGGCGAAATGTGCAGAAAGCAGAATAATGAAAGTGCAATACGATGTCGCCTTCGTCACAAGTGTACAGATATCATGTTGATTCAATGATTAACAGACTTGCTTGTTTAGATAGTCTATTTTCAGCCTGTGATATCAGGAAATGGGCCTGGGTAGGTCATTGTAGCTTCTGTATTCATGCCCTAGTTAGGTCCCGTCTTCAACTGCAACTACACGGGTAAGAAAGCTGTATCATTACATTTGCTATATACACAATTTGAAATACACCTACTGCCCATATTGTAATTCATGTTTGGAATTGTGTTATGTGTAAATTCTCTGGTATTTGACGTTGACGTCTCGTTGTGTTACCTTCCCCTGGGTGTACGTTCCAGGAATCGATGCAGTCCCACAGCCAGTTCCACAGTACAGGAAACATGATACATGTCGGCGTGTTAATCCCATACAGATTTTCTCACGCTTTTGACAGTGGTCGCGACAGCCAGTCCAGTACACACGTACTTAATGTAGGATTCATTATCTTAACATTGCTCGTCGGCTATATCACTGACCTCAGGCATTACGTTGTGTTTTGTCGTATGTCTCTTCATATGCTGACTGAGCGCGTTAAGGGTCTGTGTGTCCAAGTGTATGAACTGCTGGTTTACGGTGAGTTTAAGGGCGCCATAAATCAGTTGTTAAAAAAAATCGCACGGAAGGCCGGGGTTCTCATAATGGCAAGGGCACATTATGTGAAGCCGTGTTAGTGCAGGAATATTACTTAAAGCAGCACTCCGCCACTCACTCATTACACTTGATTTAATCCCAGTTAGGGTGAATCACGAGGGGCTAAAAGTTTTGAGCCTAAAATGCTTCTGATATGTGCATGATAAAAATAACTGTATGATATTGAAGAATGGTTTATATCATTCAAATACACGTAATATTGACATGCAGATGTCGCTAGTTTCCGGTCACGTGACATCTAATCTAAACCTCTATTGAAACGGCAGAAATTGATAAGCTTGGGTACAGAGCAGTCATAAAGTTTTTGTCGGGGCAACCCGGCGAAGCGCATTGAAGAGCGATTGACAGCAGTATGAGTACCCCATGGGACTCAGTACAGTACATCAATATCATACAGTTATTTTTATCATGAACATATCAGAAGTATTTTAGGCTCAAAACATTTTGATAGCCCTTTGTATCTACAGTTCAATGTTAAGCAACAAATAGCCGGCGGAAGTAAATGAATGTTCTGGGCCAGAACGGTTACAACATGGAAGGTTTCAGTAAACATTTCGAATTGTGTTCTGGTGGATGGATAATTTCTGAATTGACACATATGTGGTAAACATTGTCCTCATTATGGTGTTATGGCTGTGCAATGGATTTTATCGCTTGTATGGGTGTATACTGTATGTATATTATTGTAACTTTAAACAAAACATGTACAGACCCGTGCCCGTTATATTCGGACACTTGACGTAACTTCCATAGACTCACATGCTAATTTAGTGTAGCATAAATAATTTTCATTAATTTAATTTTCGTATGATCCAAGTCAAATTTTGCACATTTCTTACCTACAATCACATAATTTCTGTTTAATTTTCCGTTGCTTATTTATTGAATGGCAACAATTTAATCAACATATGTACAGTGCCGTGAGCTCCTTTAACATGGCGGCCTATGAGATTGTGCAGTGTGGAACTATACGTAAGTTGATAAATGTGATGTCATTAGTTAAATAGGGGCGGTGGGGTAGCCTAATGGTTAAAGCGTTGGCTCGTCACGCCGAAGACCCGGGTTCGAATCCCCACATGGATACAATGTGTGAAGCCCATTTCTGGTGTCCCCCGCCGTGATGTTGCTGGAATATTGCTAAAAGCGGCGTAAAACCAAAACTCAGTCAGTCAGTCAGTTAAATAGTGGTCGGAAAATTGAACTGAAATTATGTGCGCAGACAAGAGATGATTTCAAATTTGCCTGTCAAATTTTACAAAGATCTATCGTAAACTCACCTCATAAACATTATTTATGCTACACTGAAATAACATGTAAGTCTATGGAAATGACGTCAAGTGTCCGAATATAACTGGCACGGGTCTGTAGGTTGTGAGATTGGCATAACAAGCTCCCGATAGCAGTCCGCAAATAAGCACCGAGTACGATACGTTTGCCGGACCGTATTCTGATGATGCTTCATATATGACCTTTTGTTTTTAACAACTGTAACTTCCTTTGAATGCTTTTTTGTTTTATTTATGAATGGGGGCTAATGCGACAACGCGACATTTTAAAATGTCAAAGGGTATGGCCCTGCCACCCACATTAAAGCTAATTTGCACATTTTAGATGGGACCACATACATTGATCATAAACATGTCCCTTTTTCTCATTGTCGTATCCTGTTTTGGATTGATGTGTATGATGGTCTATCACTGGATTGTCTGATCAAGACCACATTATTCACAGATGATCCATGATCGGTATCCAACAACAAGGGGCATTAACTGTACTGAAGTAATAACCGATCTGCTGATCAATACAGACAAACGTGAACTGGTCTTGAGTGTTACTGGCGGTGAGTAGTTCTAACCATTCATCCTTGCACCACATTTGAAAATTTGAAAATAAATAGAGAATCTCTGAACCTTGTATCTAAAATATTGACCCAGGTTGTATAAATGGCAAGACTATGGCGTCCGGATGTTAAAGTTCTTCAGTATAACTCAGACGAAATGAATGATTGTGAGTGAAAAGCACTCCTGTATGAGTATGCCTTGGCTTTGAATATGTACATTCTGTACATTGTACAGGATGAATTCTCTAAATATACACATGAGCATTAATCATGGAGGAACCACATGTAGTTAAGTACGATAACACTTCTCAACATATATATACTTTGAAAACCAAATTTCGCGTATTAAAATGCTAACTGTAACATGTTTCAAAAGCAATGGAACTTCATCATAACTTCAGTCGATGCTCAAACTGCGACGGGACATCAATGCATCCTGCGTAAAAGTCTACGTCGTACCAGTCAATTCCTTTGGATCAGTTCAGAAAACTGTAGTGGACGAACTGGCTGACATTGTAGAATGCAAATGTAAACGTATTTCATTAACAGAAAATTGCTCATCATCATTATCAAACACAGCTTAGTAATTATGCAGATTCTGGACATTCCGCCACGAAGGGGACTCCCCTCATGTTTGATAGATTGTGTACAGATAATAGCTGTGACATCTTTCTTTGTTTCGTCAGTTCGCGTTACAGGAATACATAAACTGCGTCATCATGGCACTGAACATCCCTGGACTCATCTCCGTCATCGTGTTCTACGTCCTCATCCTCGTCATCGGCATCATCGCCGCCAGGAAGAGCAGAAACAGTAACGCCGAAGACTCATTCGTGGCCAATAGAAGCATCGGGCTGTGGCTGTCGTTCTTTACACTTACTGGCAAGTAGAGATACTACACTCACTTCATTTTTATGAGTTTTTGTGCTAATAACAACCATGAGTATTTTCTTTCATAATTATCCGATCATACTTAACTTTCGACAGAGACATACTATTTTTCCATTAAATACGATTCTCATAATACGTCAATACAATTGATACTGTAACTCATACTAAAAATTCTCATAATACGTTTACAATTGATTCTGTTTGTCATACTAAAACTTAACTTATGATATACTGTCACACGTCCTCAGCAACCAATGTCGGGGGAGGCTACCTCAACGGCACAGCGGAGGCGATGGCATACAGCGGCCTCGTGTGGACCAATGTTCCTGTTCTGTACTGCATCTCAATCACCATTGGTAAGATGAACATATGAACCACATTGGTAAGATGAACATATGAACCACATTGGTAAGATGAACCCATGAACCGCATTGGTAAGCTGACCCAACGAACCACATTGGTAAGATGAACCTATGAACCACATTGGCAAGGTGAACCAATACTCCACTCACAGTAAAATCATACATTCAATATGTAATCGAGTATCACCATTTCTTGACTAGGGACGTTGTTACAAGAAATTAAAAGTCGTTGAAGTCTTGTTGTCATGTTAGCTTATTCCCACAGCTTGACAAACAGGTGTTTCTGAAATGTTGAGTACCAGGAAATTGGACACACATGTTTCACGATGAGAAACCGTTGACATTTGGACTGCAGCATACATACATAGCTTCTAGTTGCAGTGATTTCTGACTGAACGGATGCTTATACGGGTGTTTGCCTTATGGATGATAGGTTTATAGGTCAGTGTTTGTCTGTTTAGTCTTCACATGCGACTGGTCTGTGTTACTACCCATCTACGGGACGCCACACCAGTGTGTGGTAGATTCGGGATGTGGAACCAGTGGCATGAAAACTACAAACACTTGCACAGGCAGGGCATGTGTCCACTCGAATAAACACTGGAACCTATGGCACAAGCCAAAACAATGACATAATTCCTACAATAGCTCGCACAACCATGAAATGTTTTGAAGGCGTTTGATATTGCAAACGTGATCAAACACCTTCTGAGCAAGAGGTCTATGTTCTACACCATGTTTCAATTTATGAGAAACATTTCCAGTATGAAAAGAAATTCTATGTAGGATTCCGATTTTAGCATTGTTGTGTTCTTGAATCACTACCAATAAGTTGTGACAAGTTTTGTCTTCCACCCTCGTTAGTTTATGTTTGAAATGGTTAGCGTCATTTTAGCTCATTTCATTTAAATACATAAACTGTATATTAAATAAATCTTCAGCTGGAGTGTTCTACGCGCCTAAGATGAGGAGAGGTGGATACATCACCATGTTCGACCCCATACAGGCAAAGGTTGGCGGTCGTGCCGGGAGTATGCTCTTCTTCCCGCAGCTTATGGGAGATGTCTTCTGGACTGCAGCCATCTTGTCAGCTCTGGGTAAGATCATACAAGTCAAAGCTACATGAACTGGAATCCAAAACATAAAAAACATACGAGGTGGGAGTGGACGGGGTCCATTTTGATTAAAATGATAGTCCAGAGTCATTGTCACAGCATTATCTAAGATAATATAGATTAACATCGAGGGTGAAATTGGATCCATACTTGTCTTGTAGAACTGATATAGGGGTAACACAACAAAGGATAAATACTTGTCTTGTAGAACTGATATGGGGATAACACAACAAATGATAAATACTTGTCTTGTAGAACTGATATGGGGGTAACACAACAAAGGATAAATACTTGTCTTGTAGAACTGATATGGGGGTAACACAACAAAGGATAAATACTTGTCTTGTAGAACTGATATGGGGGTAACACAACAAAGGATAAATACTTGTCTTGTAGAACTGATATGGGGGTAACACAACAAAGGATAAATACTTGCCTTGTAGAACTGATATGGGGTAAACACAACAAAGGATAAATACTTGTCTTGTAGCCTTGTAGAACTGATATGGGGTAACACAACAAAGGATAAATACTTGTGATATGGGGTAACACAACAAAGGATAAATACTGTCTTGTATGATATGGGGTAACACAACAAAGGATAAATACTTGTCTTGTAGAACTGATATGGGGGTAACACAACAAAGGATAAATACTTGTCTTGTAGAACTGATATGGGGGTAACACAACAAAGGATAAATACTTGCCTTATAGAACTGATATGGGGGTAAACAATAAAGGATGAATACTTGTCTTGTAGAACTGATATGGGGGTAACACAACAAAGGATAAATACTTGTCTTGTAGAACTGATATGGGGGTAACACAACAAAGGATAAATACTTGCCTTGTAGAACTGATATGGGGTAACACAACAAAGGATAAATACTTGTCTTGTAGAACTGATATGGGGGTAACACAACAAAGGATAAATACTTGTCTTGTAGAACTGATAACGGGGTAACACAACAAAGGTTCCGTGCTTGAGTTCAAACACTGGTATGGACTCATAACACTGCCTCAGATAATAAAGATTAAGATAAGATAAGAAAAGTATATCTTAGTAAAATAATTGTAACGAACTACCGTTATAACTCACAAAAGGATCCATGCTTGTCTTGCACAGTCATATTATGCTAGTCTTACAAATAATGTATCGAACTACCGTTATAACTCACAAAAGGATCCATGCTTGTCTTGCAGATTTGGTATAAGTGTAACACACAACTGATCCATGCTTGTCTTGCAGGTTTGGTATAAGTGTAACACACAACTGATCCATGCTTGTCTTGCAGGTTTGGTATAAGTGTAACACACAGATGATCCATGCTTTAGAGATTTTACGTGTGAAGCACAACAGGGGTTACACTGAATAATGTTCTGTAACTGAAAGCCCAACTTCCCCATGTTACAGGGTCCACCATGTCCCTTATCCTGGACCTGGACCCTGTTCTATCCATCATCGTGTCCAGCTGTGTGTCCGTGTTCTACACCTTTATAGGTGGGCTGTACTCTGTGGCCTACACTGATGTCATCCAACTCATCTGTCTCTCCGTGGGACTGGTAAGGATATTACACTTTGACCTGTCCAGAGTCCAGGACACTTGGGTTGGTGAGATACACAGAAACCAGATCGGTTCTTATGCAGATCTCTGTTGCCAAATCATATTTGGCGGTCTACCATGGCAGGTATGCTACACATTTGTTGATACTATCACTTCCAAATCATTTTCGATTATTTGTTTCGGGAAGTATGAACTTGATGCTGAACTCATTTAATCCATCACGTATGTCCTTTATGGAAACCTGACGGCAGAAAAGGCCCAGTGTAGTTGGCAACCATGTCTTTAAAGGTGTTTTTCGTGCTATTTTTTCAATAGTGTATTAATTGCATAGGTCGTTGACGGTTACGTGAACTGAGCTATAGAATAGGTCAGTTTCCGTCCAGATGATTTCGATGCGACTCGTTTCCTTTCTGATCAGCACCATTTCGCTATGTGACTGGATGAGTTCATTCAAAGTGTACACTGCACACTGATATATGCATGTACTCATGGAAACGAATAAGGGAACACATGGAAGTACAAGTGTTCCTTTATGTATTTCGAGAATTTCACCCACAGCAATACATACCTTGTGACGAACCCTGGAAAAGAATAAAGGAACACTTGTACTTTCATGTGTTCCCTTATTTGTTTCCGTGAGTATAAAATTCATGAAATTCAGCGATATAGGTTGGGCTACAACAAACAAGTTGACAAACAGTATTACTATTACTTCACACGTGTTTCGGATTGACACACTCTGAGGTACATTTACGGACATGAACTTCTGTAATATGAGGAACTCGTCGTTCTGGAGCATTAGCAATATGCAAACCCGAAAACATGACATTTGCTATGGATAATAACTTCATTTATTTCTAACTGCAGCGTTTCAGAGCTACTTCTTGCTGCTTTTATTTCTAACTGCAGCGTTTCAGAGCTACTTCTTGCTGCTTTTATTTCTAACTGCAGCGTTTCAGAGCTACTTCTTGCTGCTTTTATTTCTAACTGCAGCGTTTCAGAGCTACTTCTTGCTGCTTTTAAGCAGCGTTTCAGAGCTGCTTTTTATTTCAACTGCAAGAGATACTTCTTGCTGCTTTTATCAGGTAACAAAGAACATTAGGAGTTCATGTATTCATGTTCATCCAACTTCTAAATACCTCTCAAAGACTTCAATATCTAAAACCTGTAAGTGAATTTCATTACAGTATGAAATATCCTAGACTAAGAAGTACAAGTTTACAGTTGAGAATTACGAAATATAATGTATGTTGACAAATTTGAAAATATAAAGATACGGATCTGCCCCATCCAATTCCCCACCAGGAGAGAAGAAGAACTCCGGCTAACAATGTACTATTACAAGAGAGCAAAACCATTTCTTTATACAGTAGGCCATGTTGATCTCTAACAGTTGTTTAGTGTGAACGTTACTGATTAGCAACTGAACGTTCACTGTTCACCACTGACCTCTGGTTCAGTTGTTTAGTGTGAACGTTACTGATATCATGTGACTGACCTCTGGTTCAGTTGTTTAGTGTGAACGTTACTGATATCATGTGACTGATCTCTGGTTCAGTTGTTTAGTGTGAACGTTACTGATATCATGTGACTGATCTCTGGTTCAGTTGTTTAGTGTGAACGTTACTGATATCATGTGACTTACTGATATCATGTGACTGATCTCTGGTTCAGTTGTTTAGTGTGAACGTTACTGATATCATGTGACTGATCTCTGGTTCAGTTGTTTAGTGTGAACGTTACTGATATCATGTGACTGATCTCTGGTTCAGTTGTTTAGTGTGAACGTTACTGATATCATGTGACTGATCTCTGGTTCAGTTGTTTAGTGTGAACGTTACTGATATCATGTGACTGATCTCTGGTTCAGTTGTTTAGTGTGAACGTTACTGATATCATGTGACTGATCTCTGGTTCAGCTGTTTAGTGTGAACACTGATATCATGTGTTTAGTGTTGAGTGTGAACGTTACTGATATCATGTGATTGTGTGTGTGTGATTGTATCATGTGACTGATATTCAGTTGTTTATGTGAACGTTACTGTTTTACAGGTTCAGTTGTTTAGTGTGAACGTTACCATGAATCATTTGTTTTACAGGTTACTGATTCATGTGACCATTGAACGTTACTGATTTGTTTTGGTTCAGGTGTTCTACCAGAGAGTTTTGGCTTGCAAGACACCAAGTATTGCCCGTACAACTGTTCTATCCTGGCAGCGCTTTGTAGCTTACTTCTTTGCTATAGGCCATGAACCCCCAGCGGCTGTTGGAATAGTTGATCCGCAACAGGTTTTGTAATGAATGATCTATTTAATTGAGAATTATTGTTTTAAAATTTGAAATTTGAAATTTTTGTATTAGCATTTCGAGCTTTGGGTGTATAGGATGCGCTGTTCACAGAAGTGTTGCTATTGTCGACCGCCTACGTGGTGTAGTGGTTAGAGCGTCTGCCCGGAGAGCGGAAGGTCGCGGGTTCGATCCCCGACCGCGTCATACCAAAAGACGTTAAAATATGGTACTTGTTGGTCCCTGCCTGGCGCTCGGCATTAATGGGTACAACAAGGACTGGTCGGCTCGGAGTCAGTATAATGTGTCTGAGTGGGTATTCATGCTTCACTGCGTCATGGTATCTCAGTGGGCTAGCACTATAAAACCAGCTTCAGTCTGGGCTAGTACAAGCAGTCGCACATACACATACACACGCATGCACATCGTCATATGAGCGAAATATTCTCAAGCACGACGTTAAACCCAATTTCACCTCACCTTTCTATTGTCAATATAAATCAGTGTTCCTAATGGCCAGGGACATGATGAAATTAGCGTGTCATACCAGCTGAGTTCACACCTTGCGTCTGGTCACAAATTTCATCATTTCTCACGTCATAACGAATCGCCCCAGCTGTAACTTTGCAGAGACCTTTAGCAGGGAAAATATGACGTTTTCTTCACGATACCGTAAACGTTACATACTACGTGACATACTATTTATGATTCATGTATGTACATCATTTTGAAAAGGAATTATTCCATACGTCCTTTTGGTCAAGTGTGAATTTGATGAATTACATAAGTGCGTTCAGGACATAAAACTCCGATTTTATTAAGATCATAAAGGTTTCAACAACCGATACTGTAGAAAGTAGCGAGTGTGTTTGATCTACAACCACTTTTTTGACAGTATTCCAGTTATATCATGACGTGGTTTTCACACCTATTCTGCCCTTAACGTCTCAAGACATCGTTATAAATTCATAGTTAATATGCCAGGAAACCCCGAAGT